>NC_069803.1:28750000-29375000 GCF_027406575.1 Nycticebus coucang | reverse complement strand
CCTGTCCTCATGTCTGCACCAGATGGCTGCCCTTAGAGCCCACCCCATCCCCCTCCTGGGTCCCACTAAGATGCCCTAAGGTCTAGACAAGGCTGCGGTGGGGGAACTGGTGCCACAGGATTGAGGAAGCCGGTGGCATGGAGGCCGCAGACTGCTCCAGACTCGAGTTTGGAAGCCAGCGCTGACGCGTCCCTCATCATCCAGCTTGTCCAAGTTCTCAGCTCTGAAGCCCTGCCTTTCTCTTCCTCTCCCTTTCCCCACCCCAGCCTCCACTCCAAGGTGGGTGGTCTTAGACGGTGGCAGCTGGTGCCCAGCACCCTGCCAACGTGCTTCCGGCTGGCAGCTCCTCTGAACCTGCCCAGCCCTCGGTGGTCCCTGCAGCAGAGGTGGGAAAAGGCTCAGAGCCTGGTGCTGTCATTTGAATGAGCACAGCTGCTCAGCAGGGCTCTCCGGATAGCCTGGGAGCCAAAGGCCCCTCCTGGTAACATTACCTCCCACCTGGCCCTGTTCTGCTCCCTGTGGAGGCACTATCTTGTCCACCACTGTCCCTACTGTTGAACTTTTTTGTCACTGAAGAAGGAACCTCCTTACTGGTCACCTCGCCTGTGGTTTTGAGCTTCCAGTCCTTGTGCTAAAGGCAGTCAGCTTATTTCCTTGCCCTGAGCTTCCTTTCTGGAGACTGCAACCCCTGGCTGGATGTGCTCTCCTGTCCCTGCTGGAAATCAACAGTGACCCCACAGGGTGCGGGACACCAGGGGAGGGCAATGAACTGGTTCTTTGCTCATGAGTGTGACAGACTAGGGCCTTTTCAGGGAGGAGTGTGATTTACTCTCATCTCCCCAGTTCTGGGCAGAGCTGTGCGCTCGATGCACACCTGGGGCTGGATTAACAGTGGAGCCCCAGATGGGCAGGCAGACCTTCCCACAGCCGTGTGGACGTAGGTGGTGAGGAAGCTTTGGGAAGCCAGTTCTGAACAAAGCCATTCTCCTGGGAGCCCCAGAGGAGCCCTGGGAGTCCCCACCCAGGAAGGCTGAGCTCAATCACCATGGTGCCCTGCAGAGCAGAGAGGCATCTAGCCCGGGGAGGGGGCAGAGGTGGCGAGAGGGTTGTCACGGTGGCTCTCGAAGGTGGCTGGGAAGGCAGCAGAGAAGATGGTCCCACGTGGAGCAGACCAGGGCCACAGGGGAGGGACACAGAGAGACTGGCCTGGCCCTTTGAGTTGGGAGTTAGACTCTTTGAAAGATTGGGTTTGGTGCTGCTGTTTGCATTACCTGTGATGCTTTTCTTTTCCTACTCATTTATATTTATAGTCTTTTTAAAAAGCTCCCACCTGGGCTCCGGAAAGCTAAAGGAAATTGTGTTTGGTTCCTGGAGAGACCGGCAAGGGGCCCCCAGGGTCATAGGTTTCTCTAGTCCCTGAGGGTCTTGTCCGGTTTCCTTGGGAAACCTGCTCCCAACTGTCCCCTGTTCCAAGTCCACAAACCCAGAGCCTGGGAGCAGAGCTGCAAGGCCTCTGCTTCCCAAACCACACCCCTCCTACCTTCATCTGGGCGGTCCTCCTCGGGAGGGGAAGGAGTGAGGTGGCCGAAGAGGACCTGGGACAAAAACACACACCTCTGAGTGCCGGTTGGGCAGCGGCTGGTGGGATGAAACCTGGGTCACGGCAGCTACACTGTCTGCGGGACCTCCTTAGAAAGTGGTGGGCACTAATGGTCACCTAAAATGCTCCTTCAGAAATGCAGTAAACGGTGCTTGATGCTTTACAAACAAATCAGAACCGGGTGACAGGAAAAATAAATGCCCAGCCATGACACCTTTTCACTCCAAATTTTACTTTTTTTCTTTGGAGACTCTTCTGCATTTAAAATGCCTCCAGGGCTTCGTAAACACTTGAGGGGCTTCTGGGGAGGTGAGGAGAAGCACTTTCCATTTTAGGGTACTCATCCCAGGAGAGCAGCTCTCTGGAATGCCAGTAGCAACTCCAAGCAGGGGACAATGGTCTCCAGGAGCATCTGGGAGGAAAGCGGCAGCAGACTTAGCTCTGTCCCTTCCTCCCACACCCTCTGCCCAAGCTGAACTTTCATATTTCTTTTTTCCTTCAAGGCCACCCCTGAGAAATGGACACTGGCTAGGAATTACTGGGGGCTGACCATGGCTGGTCTCGTGGGGACTGACCATGGCTGGTCCTTTGGGGGCTGACCATGGCTGGTCTCGTGGGGGCTGACCATGGCTGGTCCTGTGGGGGCTGACCATGGCTGATCTTGTGCACGTTAGAGTACATCGCACACTCACCTGTACATCACACATCATTACATTCCTACCACAAAGGACTTTTAGAGACTGGGGCACAGAGGGGATTAAGTAACCTGCGGCCCAGGGGGCTGATCACTCACCAGGGGTGGCAGGGGCGGGGGCGTCTTGCTTGGGGTGCTGGCCTTCGACGGGCTCCGTCGGCCCCTGCCCTTCTCCTTGACCTGCTTCTTGCTGCCCACCAGTCCCATCCTGTCGGGCAGCAGAGGGCATTTGATGGAGTGAGATCACGGATCCCAGATCCTCTGGACAGAGGAGCTCTCCCATCCCCTTCCAGGTGGCCAGTTAGAAAGACAGGATGGAAAAGAGGGCAGCAAAGACCTCAGAGTCAGAACGTGGTTAGGGAGGACAGGAGAGCAAAGCTGTGTCCATCTTTTCTCAGGGGCCCAGAGAGGAGAAGGGGCTATACCTGGAACTCAGAAATCACCTGGCCTGAGGCCAGAATCTTCCAGGGTGGGCCCCAGCCCTCTGGGGAGAGGAGCCTGGCCACCTGCCTGGTGGTCTGGGTTTAGTCTTCATTTGGCCACTGGCCCTGACACTTGGGAAAGTCGCATTTCCTCTACAAGCTCCTTTGTAAACAGGGGTTTTGTTAGAACATGTCTGAGGTTTGCTTCTACAGCTCAAATTCTCAGGTGAGATGCTATGCACAGAGCAACTCAGGAGAGTCTTTATTTATTTATATATATATTTATTTTATTTTGTTTTGTTTTGAGACAGAGTCTTACCATGTTGCCCTCAATAGAGTGCTGTGCTGTCACAGCTCACAGCAACCTCCAACTCTTGGGCTTAAGCGATTCTCTTGCCTCAGCCTCCCAAGTAGCTATTTTTTTTGTTGCCATTGTCATTGTTGTTTAGCCGGCCTGGGCTGAGTTCAAACCCACCACCCTTGGTGCATGTGGCCGGCACCATAACCGCCATGCTACGGTACCAAGCCTCAGGCGAGTCTTTAGAGGGAGCAAAATATGATCGAGTGTTTCCTTGGGTGAAGACTCTGAGGGTGTCAGAAGTGGAAAAGACCCTAGAGGCCACACTATTGCCACCAACAGTCCAGTGGCTACGGCTTAGGGAGGATTGAGGCGAAGGGTTAAAGACTCTGCTCACAGCCAAACAAGCAGCCGGTGCACGGCCAGCTCTCAAGTCCACCACACTCCAGCGCTCACATCTGGTCACTCCCAAGAGGTGGACATTCGTAGAGGAAGCACCTCAGTCCCTCCTCCTGCCTGAATGGTGAGTTCATAGTGAGGATTTCCTTTGGATTTATGCGACATATTTCATCAAGTCTAGGATGCACCTCTTTTCCCATCTCAACATCTCTGACACTGGAGGAGTCTTACACTTGACAGTGCTTTGGAGTATGATTAAGAGCAGCCTCTTTGCTCCTCTTAATGAAACCTAAGCTCTAGTCTTCCCTTCAGTGGCGTCTTAGCTCCAGTGTGCCCAGTACACAGCTCTCAGAGCTTCCAGACTCAAAAGGACGTTCCTCATATCAACTTTCCTCAAACCCACCTTGAAAAAACAAAGACTACAGTAATTTTGGATATAGCCAAAGTGACAAGCAGCCCTTCAGTTTTCAGAGATTTGGGGTTTCAGAAGTTTGGATAATAGATGATGGGCTTGTATTAGGAATGGCTCCTGAATTTTATCTGGTGTCTATTAGTATCTATCAATGTGATAACTTTCATTCTTCAATTTGTTGACAAAATGAATTATGTTGGTAAATGTTCTGCTATTTAAACATCCTGTGTTCCTGAAATAAAAACGATTTGGTTATAATGCATTAGTCTTTTTGACACGTGGAATGGATCCTAGTTACTAACATCTTGCTTAGAACGAGAACATATATTCCCAAGTGAGATCTGTCTATTAGTATTAAGGTCACGCTGGCTTCCTGACATATGTTGTAGAGCTGTCTTTTTCCTATGGTCCTGAGGAGTTTAATAAGATTGCAGTTGTCTGTTCTTTAAAGGATAGATGGAACTCAGCTCTTAAGACATCTGTTTCTGGGGTCTTTTAAAATAGTAGATCTCTAAACAAGTTTCCTTTTCATCTATGGGAATCATTTATTCTCATTTTTTCTTCTCCCTGTGCCCTTTTGATGACTTATATAATTCATAGGAGACTTTGAATTTCCTCAACGTTTTCCAATTTATTGCCATAAAGTTTTATGTAATATTGTCTTGCAACTATTTTAATCTGTTCTTTCTTGATTAGGACTTCTTCCTCATCCTTACTATAAATTAAATGTACTTTCAATTATAATTACAGGTTTTTTTGTTTGTTTGCGTCTTTTTTTCCTGAGACAGAGTCTCAAGCTGTTGCCCTGGGTAGAGTGCCATGGCGTCACAGCTCACAGCAACCTCCAACTCCTGGGCTTAAGCGATTCTCTTGCCTCAGCCTCCCAAGTAGCTGGGACTACAGGTGTCTGCCACAATGCCCAGCTATTTTTGGTTGCAGTTGTTTAGCAGGCCCAGGCCAGGCTCAAGCCTGCCAGCCTTGGTGCATGTGGCCAGCGCCCTCTCCACTGAGCTACGGGAGCCACCTATAATTACAGTTTTTAATTGAATAAAATTATCTGAAGTTTTAACCTAGCTTTGAAGTTAGGAAAAAGAATGATTAAACTCAAAATGGCATGAAATTGGGATTGGAACAGGAAATTATCAGCATAGTAGAATAATGTATATACAAACAGATTCTGGTATGTATGGGCGCTGCATACATGAAAAGGGTTGTGTTTCATAAATGGTTCTGGGAACATTACTACCCACCTAGAATAAAATACTGCTGAACCCCTACCTCACACCATATTAAACAAAATTCCAGATGTACTGATGAAAAATATAAAAAACAAAAAATATTTTTAGAAGAAATGTAGGGAAATTCTACATATAAGCTAGAGTTTGGTGACAGCTATTAACAAAGCTAGGGTATCCGCAAGGTAGAAGTGAAAAAAAGGCATACAAATTCATAAACATTAGAGGGAAGGTAATAGGTGGGGCCACACCTATGGTGCATCTTAGAATGGGTACAGGCGAAACTTACTAAATGCAGAATACAAATGTCTACCTACAATAACTAAGAAAATGCCATGAAGGCTACGTTGAACAGTTTGATGAGAATATTTCAGATTGTATATGAAACCAGCACATTGTACCCCTTGATTGCACTAATGCACACAGCTATGCATTATAAAATAAAATAAATTAAAAAAATCTGAAAAAAGTTGCAATAAACATTTGAACAGTCAAAAAAATTCATAAACATTAAAAGTATTATATGGTAAAAGAAAATATTCATGAAGTCCGTAGATAAGCAATATATTAGGGTGAAAATTTGCAAAGCTAAGGGAGATAAATGCCTTTTTATGATATATACAAAGCTCATAAAAATTAATAAGAAGTATAGGATAGAGTACAATCCGTTCAACAGAAAATGGATAAAGATCATAAATAGAAAGTTAATGCCACACAAATCCAAATACGTAAATAAGCATAAGGAAAATACCAGAGTTACTTACTAGTTGGAAAACATAAATTAAGATGATAAAATATCAGATTATATTAATATGATTGATAAAGATGAAAGAAATGATGATAACAATTATTGATGACAAAGCAAGGGAAGTTGTATTTTCATACATGTCAGGTAGTGAAGTATTTATCATAGTTATTGTTTTTTTCATTTATTCTTCCCTCCTCCTTTCCTCTGATGAAAACTCTCTGAGGGACTTTCATTCATTGTTGAATCCAAATTGCTAAAGCAGTGCCTGACCCAGAGTTCATGCTTAATAAATATTTATCAAGCCAACAAAATATGAAACATTGCTGAAAGAAAACAATCTTTTAAATTCTTTTAGAAAGCCCATCTTTTAACATTTATTAAAATAAAAAAAAAAAACACATCGTCACTCCCATTCTGGAGTGTCTCCGATTAATAAACCATCATTATACAGAGGTATACGAGATGTGGAAATGTTTATTGTAGCAGCAGTGATAGCAATTAAAACAAAACAAAAACAAAACCCCCAAAACAATGTAACTGCTCAGCAATCCGGGAATAGTTAAATAAATCTGCACTCTAAAATATGACGCGATTATTAAAATGATTCTGCTAGATATTTACCAGTAAGGCTAAGAGGAATATCTCTAACATGCGGTTACTTGGGGAAAGCAGGATGTGAAGCAGTGTGTGCGATAACCCCGTGTTTGGAAGTAGCAAAGAATGAGAAAAGACCCCCCAGGGAGCCATGTGCGTGTCTTTATACGTCACACGGAGAGAGGTCTGGGAGGATGAACACGGGGCAGCTGACGTTGGTTATTTCTGGGGGAAGGCCAAGATAGAAAACAGAGTAGAAGTCCCCAAAATAAAACAAGCAGATTTTAAAAACTGTGTGTGTGTCTGTGGCTGTGTGAGTGCTAATGCAAAGCAGTGCTCCAAAAAGGGATTTCCTATTGTTCATCTCGGACTTTATGTGACTTTTACTTTCTTTCTTGTCATTTTATATACTCCTTGAATTCTTGAACACTAAGCTTGTATTATTAGTGAAAAAATTAAAAAGAAGGTGAAAGATGTACCCAGCAAAAGAGGGGCACAGGGTCTGCCTAGGCCACCCTGACCTCTCCTGGCCTCCCTGGCTTGAAAAGGGCCAGTGGGCAGCAGCTCCTAGAACTTTCCCTGCACTTGGACTCATCCTTCCGCCTCCACCAAAGCAGCCAGCCTGTTGTCTTCTTCAGTCTAGTCAACCATGTGGCCACCAATTTTAAACTTCCTGGGCAAACAATGTCTACTTAAACAACATAATCGAACATTCAAACAACCAAACAGAAAGTAAAATTCCTAAAATTAAATGACTCACTACTTACACGTCTTCGTCCTTGGGCTCTTTAGCAGGGTGTGTGCAGATGACCTTCCATGGTGGTCATGAGTATTTAGGGTCCGTACGGATGCCTGTACCCACGTGTCTCTAACGGGAGACCTGAGTCACTCAGGAGGCGGCATTGTGACAACTAGGGCTGTCACGGGTGCTCCAGTGGCACCCGAACAGTTTCAGGTTGGGTGGAGCCAGGAAATGCAAAAGTCCGTGCAAAAGCAAAATGCTACACACGCTGGTGGCTTCGCCAAGTTGAGCAGTGGGGAGCGTGGGAGAAGGTGTGTGTGTGTGTGTGTGTGTGAGGACTTGTGCACAAGTGTGCGTGTGAGACAGCAAACGCGAATACACCCATGTGTGTGCATGCGTGCTAGTTTACGTGTGTGTACGTGCAGATGTGACAGAGCCCACACGTGTACTCTGTCTGTGCACGTAAGGGGAGCGGAAGGTGGTCAGGGGGAGTTGTTTGCTGATTTGAAGCAGATCAGACCCCTCTGCAGATTTTCACAGAAGTAGGGAGGTTGCCCAGACAAGATGCTTAAAGCCTAAACACAACCACAGACAGACAGGGGGTGTGGTGGAGGCAGAAATTAAAAATTAGAGGAACTAGAAACCCTTTATTTCTACTTGGCCCAGCATGTCGTGGTTGAAAAGCACTTGACAGATACAAAGTTTTGATATTCATGATAGGATTGATAGATTGGTTATAATCCCATTTTGTAGCTGAAGGAGAGGGGAGTGTCTGGCTAAAGTGGCATTGAAGGTGACAGAGCTGGGAGGTAGAGGGTGTGGCCCTCCTCCAATGCTGCCCCCAGCCTGCTGCCCAGCTTCCACCTGGGCTCCACCGCCTTTGGCCATGGCTCAGGTTCATGATCAGATCCCCTGTCCTCTCTCAGCAGCAGCTGCCGCCTGTCTCTGAAGCCCTCTCAGGCTGGGGGTCTGGGGGCTGTGTGCCCCTCTGCATTTGGGCAGAGTCTCGGACAGACTTCTCCCTCCTCCCAAGTCCAGTGGGGTAGTGGGTGCTTCAAGAAACCTGGGCTTTTACGAACTTGGGCAGATCATTCATCTTGCTGAGTCTCAGAGGAAGACATGAGATCATTTCTATTTTCAGACAAAAAGCCTTCTTGAAAAAGCATCCTTAAAGATGAAGCCGAAAAAAGTCAATTGACTTTCCTGTTTAGCGGGTGGGGGCAGCTCTGTTTGTGCAGAATGAAACCAAATTATAAAATTCTTGAATAGACCCTGCCTTGTTGGCAAATCTTTACAATCTATTTCCAGCTTTTTTCAGATGTGTTTTCCCACGAGTGTGGGCTTAATCCCAGTGACTGTTTGACTACTGGTGTGAAACAAAGGAAAACATACCCCAAATAGTAAAACAATTGTGCAAACACTACTACCCAGATGAAGACAGTCCTGCCACAGCTGAGCTGTTGGCAGGTGGGCAGCAGCCCAGGTGATGGTTGGAAGCGCTCATTTGCCAGCTACCGCACTCAACTCTAAACTCAACATATGGGAAGTGAATTAGGGTGTTGACACCAAAAGAGCAAATACGCAGGTTTTATAGAGGTCACGGACCAACAGCGTGTACAGAATTCACATGATCGGCAAGAGAAGCAAAGCAGATGTGAGTGAGGAGGGAACAAAGGAAAAGGAGCTGCTGAGTAAACACTAACTCGTGGATGGCCCGAGACTCAGGGCACGCTCTCCCTCTGAAGAGCTTCATGGTGCCCAAAGGTGGTCCCGGGACCCACTGGAATTTCCCATCTTCCCTTTTGGGGCTGAGAGCCTGGTATTTGGGCCCAGAGGCGCTGGCGAGAGTGGTAGACACCCAAAGGCTACAGTGGGACCAGAGACATGTGGAGCCGTGGCGGCCCCCACCAGCACTGGCAGCTCCAGAAATCCAAGTATTATCTCAGAGGCAGGGGCACGATGAGCGAAAAAAATCTCACGCACGAAGCCAACCCTGGAATGCGTGTGGTCTCATGCCGGAAAAACCAGTCTGACTCTAATTTATTTTCTTGGATAGCAGGTGCTATGGCAAGCTACGTGTTTCCTGGGGGCTGTGCGCTGAGCCAAGCACCCAGCACACAGGTCCTCTTGCAGGAATACTAGTTTTGCTATTTTGTACCTATTGGCCTTTGGTAAATGACTTACCATTTCTTTCTCTTAGTCTGGCATAATAATAATTTTTATATCTAGAGTTTTGTAAGGATTAGGTATTTCACCCTATCAGCATATCTTAGAACAGTGCCTAAATCACAGTAAGTGGCTAATAAATATTTCACTATTATTCCACATATACAGATAATAATAATAATAATAATTCCTTTAGTAACTGTGTGGGGGGTCATTAATTACCACCCCATTTCTGCAGGTGAGGCGGACAAAGACATCAAGCAACTCACCAAGGTCATGCATAGGGGATTTAAGGCAGCCAGTGTTAAACTCCTGAACCTATGATCTAGAAACCTGGCCGTATTATTAGCTGAACCTGGCCGTGTTATTAGCTGAAAGCTTTGCCTTTCTGACTTGAGCTGCCAGAGGCAGGTGGGTGGCATCCAGGTAGAACAGGTGAGCCTACGGGCAGAGCCAGGGCTCATCCTGGGTGTGTCACCCAGCTTCTCCTGGTAAGACCCTGCATGAGCACATTGGCCGTGCCCAGGTATTCCGCGTCCTTTCCCTGCACAGATCATGGTGCAGTCCCCATTTTATACATGTGAAAAGTACAGTGATTGAGTGATGGCCCCATGGCTCTGAATTAAGGAGGAGGCCAAAGGGCTTGAATTAAAGCCAATTCTTCATGTCTCACCTTCACTTCAATACTAATCCCACCACATCTGAACATGAACTAGTCCCGTTAGTAGTTCCTAGCACTCCGAATTCGTCTACTCATTCAGTTACGAACACTTAATCACGGTCAACCACAGACTGTGTCAGGTGGAGTGGAAGATACAGTTATAAAACAAGGAAGGAATTTGCTCTCATGGTAAGATTAAGAGGTAAGATGTGCACTCAAATTGCAATTCAAAGGAGGCAGACGTGTACACCCAAGAGAGCCCTGGGTAAAGTGTTTTGTGAGCTTAGCAAAAATAAATCACTTTCACCTGGAAGGGGAAAAGCAGCCAGGCCTGGGACTATGGCATCAGTGATACAACTTTTTATTTTATTTTATTTTATTTTTCAGTTTTTTTTGGCTGGGGCTGGGTTTGAACCCGCCACCTCCGGCATATGGGGCTGGCGCCCTACCCCTTTGAGCCACAGGCGCCGCCCCTGATGCAACTTTTTAGATTAAAACTATTTTTTATGGAACATTTCAAGAGTATAATGAAATCTTATATACTCATCGCCCAGATTCAATAATTATCTTTACAACTTTTTCTCAGTTGAAGTATTTTTAAAACAAATTATTTTGTTACAGCTAAATGAATGGAACTTTCAAATGAAATAAAACAAGTGACTTGAGGTCCCCATTCACCTTCCTATACTTTGCATGTGTCTCTAAAATATAGAGACATTTTCTCTCTCTTTTTTTTTTTTTTTGTTGCAGTCTGGCCAGGACTGGGTTTGAACCCGCCTCCCTTGGTATATGGGGCTGGCGCCCTACTCACTGAGCCACAGGCGCCGCCCCAGACATTTTCTCACATAACCACATAACCATGATGTCATTTTGTTATATCCAACAAAATTAGCAATAATTCCCTGATATCAACCATCCAGCCATCTAATCCAGTCCATGATCAAATTTCAACAATTGTTACAAGTATATTCAAATGTTAGGTAGTGTTTGAGAAAGAGATGTTTTCCCAAAGACTTGGAAATAGGAACCATGTTCAGAAAACAAAGTTTTTCCATTGGCTGTCTTGCATAGTGTGTGACAGAATTATTCATAGTTCATGCCTTGTGCAATACTTTTATATATGAGTAGAATATTTCTCCAGTGCCAGCATGGGGTCTGTTGAGAAATACTGCCCCATAGCCCCTGGCTGTAAGGGCCCCAGGCATGTGCAGCCCTCTAAGCAGGGAGCTAGCCCCTAGTGAGCAGGAGAACTCCATGTGGCTATTTCAACTTCATAAAGTGAAAATATTTCCACTGTGGAAATTCAGATCCCCCCTCCCTCCATACACACCCCTGGTAAAGTTGACAGACAAGATTTCCAGGTGGTAAAATGTTTGAGGGCCCTGAGCAAAACCTCAGGAAGGAAGATGTATTCTTATGAAGCCTTATTAAGTAAAAGACTAAAGACTTCTCAAGTAAAAGACTTATTAAGTAAAATCAAATGTTCACCTACATCTGATTCTGCTGACATAGAGAAGCTTAACACTCATTAGGCAATTCTGCAGACAGATAAACTTCCTTTATGTAAATAAAATTTGTTTTGGGGGAGACACCATGTAAATTTATGTTTTAAAAACACCTTCGCAGGAGCGATCATTAAAATATATTAGTGAAAAACTAAAATGTCAATACAATACAGTTCCTATTGTGTTTTGCACTGATGGGGCCATAGGCCTTGATCTACTTTTTTGTTGATAATTTTTTGCATTGCTTTCATTTTTTTAAATTAAATTAAAATTGAAATCATGGGTTCGATACTTCCTAATTGAGTCAGTCCTGAGTGTTTGGCATGATTGCTCTAAACCTCAGTTGGCATTATGACCCACTGGTGGGGGTTGAAGACTCCAGGTCCCAGCTCCAGCAGCCCTGATGAACAGGCCTGGGGTGGGCCTCCAGGGTCTGCATTTTTAGGAAATGCCCCAGATGATACTGGGGACATTACAGCTCATGGACCCTGGGTCATAAGGAAGGGATGACCTTTTATTTGGCTGTAAAAAGGATTGGAAGACAGTCCCTTAGATGCTGGGTGTTTCTGAGTCCCTCATAAATACTGCTTGTGGTTTTACTGCCAAGGATCCTCTTGTCTTAAGTGCAATTAATTATTTCTGTCCTCCATACAAATATTTTTTACAAATCAGTGTATTTCTGCATAGTTTTTTTGACGTGAGGGAAGTAACTTCCCTTCCTATAGCAACTTGCATCTCTGTGGTATTTTGCAGCCTGCAGGCATTTCCCACACTGTGTCTCAAGCTGAGCCACCCTGTGAGCTGCACAGAATTCTCCTCCTTGCAAAGCAAGGAGCCTGAAGACAGGGAAGAAGCCAGAACATGGAGCAGAGATTCGAGCCACATGCTTGACTGCAAAGTCTCGTTCCTTCCCGTAGAGGCTCATGGGGCATCTTATCCAGGTATGCATCTGGCCACAACTTAAATTTCTTTAAAAAGTCTTCACCCATCATTCTGTCGCCTCTCATTAAACACAATCCAGAGATGACACTTGTAAAAGGAAGGAAGGTGAGCAGGGAGAAGCACAGAGGGTGCAGGAGAACATCTGTACTGAAAATGCTGGTTCCATTTTGTTTTCAAACAGGAGGTTGGAAAATGTTAAAGACAGAAAAAGGGTTTATTTGGGGATTAATTGTAATTACTGAGTGGGTCTAGAAACACAGATGTCCAGCTGGAGAGACAGAAATTTAAAATTAATTTGTAAAACCCTTTGTTGTAGAATTTATGTATCATGTGAAAACATGCAACTAACAATGGCTAGCACAGTGCCCAGTACCCTCCCTGCCCAAGGAGAGGCACTACACTATTTGCTTTCTGTGTATTAAATCTACCCGGACAACAGACATACTCCTTCCCATTTTACATATGAGGTAATCGGTGAAGTTTAAGGACTCGTCCAAGAACATACAGTAAGTCACAGAACTGATCTTCAAAAACTGATTCTATCTACACGTAACTTAACAGTGTCCCATCACAAACTCTAACACTCTTTAAAGAAACACAATAATACGCAGCACTCACTGTAAAATGCACCCATCAACAGGAACATAAGTAGAAATTAAACACAGCATGTACTTATCTATAGTAGAGTAGAATCTTAAAACAGCAATTACAAATTATGTAACTTGGCTCAAGTATATAAAATGAATTATAAAACCCTTTGTTGTAGAATTATAAAACAATTTTAAAATGAGGAGAAAGAGGAAATGAAGGCATAAGGAAAATTAGATGGATCTTCTAGAGATGAAAAATACAGTATCTGAAATCAAGAAATAAGACACAAAAGCTCTAGATGAGATTAATAGCTCACAAGACGCAGCAGAGCAAAGGTCAGTGAGCTTGTAAACAGAGCAACAGAAACTACTCAAACTGAAGAGAGAGAAACAAAACTAAGCAAAAGGAAAAGAACGTCCGTGACCTGTGGGAAATTAGCAGGTGGTCAAAAGATAAGCAATAGGATGACCAGAAAGACCAGGAAAAAGAAAAATTCTGAAGAAATGAAAGATGGAAATTCCAAATTTGATGAAACTGTAAAGATTGACGAAGGTCAACCAACCCCAAGTATGAAGAAAACCATACCAAGTTATAACATCATCAAATTGCTAAACACCAATGATAATTTTTTTAAAAATGAAAAAAAAATTTTTTTAAAGATACATTCTATTTGTAGGAGAAAATACAAGAGAAAAATCTTTGTGATTTTGGTTTAGGCAAAAAAAAAAAATCCTTTAGAATATAAGAGCATAAACTATCAAGGAAATTTCGATAAAGTAAAATTTTCCAAAAGTTAAAAACTGCTGCACTTTAAAAGCACCATTAAGAAAATAAATAGGGGCTCGGTACCCCTAGCACAGTGGTTACGGCACTGGCCACATACACCCAGGCTGGCGGGTTCGAATGCAGCCCAGGCCAGATAAACAACAATAACAATTGCAACAACAAAAATAGATGGGCGTTGTGGCAGGTGCCTATAGTCCCAGCTACTTGGGAGGTTGAGGTAAGAGAGTCACTTAAGCCCAAGAGTTTGAGATTGCTGTGAACTGTTGACTCTACAGCACTCTACTGAGGGTGATGTAGTGAGACTCTGTCTCAAAAAAATAAAATAAATAGGAAAGCCACAGACTGGGAGGAAGTATTTGAAAACACTATATCTGATATGAGAACAGTCGTGCACATGTAACTTTTACAATTCAATATAAATGCCAAGAATTCAATTTAATAGTCGAACAAAGAAGACAGATGAGTTGCAAACAAGCACATGAAAAAATGTTCAGTATCACCAATTATTAGGGAAATGGCAACTAAAACCACAATGAGATACCACTGCATACCCAATAGAATGCTAAAATTAAAACACTTATCATAGTTTATGTTGGCAAGGATGCGAAGAATGCAGAACGCTCATACAGTGTTGATGAGAAAGTGGAACGAAACAGCACCTTTGGAAAACAGCTTGGAAACGTCCGCCTCCATTTGGATACCTGGGTTTCCTTCTCTTATCTGAGTGCTCTGGCTAGGACTTCCAGCCCTATGTTGAATAGAAGTGGTGACGGTGGGCAGCCTTGTCTAGTTCCAGATCTGCAGGGAGAATGCTTTCAAGTTTTCCCTATTCAGCATGATACGGGTTGAATGACTTGACTATGGGTTTACCATATATGGCTTTTCTAATTTTGAGGTATGTTCCATCTGTACCTATTTGGTTAAGAGTTCTTACCACGAAAGGGTACTGAATCTTGTCAAATTCCATTTCTGTCTTTATTTGTGATGATCGTATGGTCTTTGTTTTTGCTTCTGTTTATGTGTTGGCCTATATAGGTGTAGGACATTTATAGGTTGGCATATGTTAAACCATTCTCGCATCTCTGGAATAAAGCCCACTTAAAATTGGTGGACTACCCTATGACCCGGAGATCTCATTTCTAGCTATTTAGGAAACAAAAATGAACACATTTTGCCACAGGAAAACTTGACATATATGTTCTTAGCAGCATTGGGTGTGTAACAAGAGTGGGGAAAAGAAGACTGAAACAAGGAAATAGGTCCCAGCTGGAAACAACTGAAATGTTGGTAAACTGATAAATGGTTTAAAAAATTCTGCGCTTGTAAGAGATTACTGAAACCTGCAACAACATGGATGATCTCCAGAGCCTTGTGCTGAGAGAAAGAAGCTAATCACACGCTGTATGATTCCATCCGTATAAAATTCTAGATAAGACAAGGCTGTGCTAACAGAAAGCAGATCAGTGGTTGCCAGAGGGTGGAGGTTGTGTAAGAGGTAGGACCGGAAGAGGCTAAACGAAACTTATTGGGGTGATGGAAATACTTTACAACTTGATTTTGGTGGAGATTACACAAGTCTACAGAGTTGTAAAAGCTCATCATGGCAACTCAAATCAATGAATTTTATGGGATGTAATTTACACCTCCGTAAAAGAGCATTTGCACGCTACTAAAAGGGTTGAGCTTTGCGTATGTTTTGGTGTGTTGAGTTTTGTAACCTGGTAGAAAAAACTTATTCCCATCTAGACATCCTACACGGAGCTTTAAAGTCGAGGAAGGCTCCTTTGCACCCATGCATGTATGGGGAAAATAGATTACACTAGGACACACTCTAGATACATTGAAAGAATTTACTGCAGATAATAGATAAGATATAGAAATAGTAGCAGCTGAGTATGACCCCAAACAAATAAAGGAAGAGAAAAGAGGCTTCATTAAGTCTTTTTTTTAAATTTCAAATTCATATGAAGGTACAAACGATGTAGCCTCAATGTAGATTACATTGTTTGTGTTCGTTAGGTAAAGTCCCTTTTGTAGCTGTGCCCCTCGCCCAGGAGCTGTGCCACATACTCTTATATTATGCCTGTCAGATGAGAGCTCCATTAAGTCTTGTGATTTGGGAAATGTGCCCTCAGATGACAAATTTTCACAGCAGTATCACATGGTTTCTCCACGTTTCCAATTATTCTACTTGATTCTACAGAAGAAAACTTTCATAGTTACGTTATTACGTATGTATCATTCTGGCTTTTCAACTGAAAAAATTTGAGTATTAAGCTAGTGATGAAACACGGTAAAATTAACAGATGCCCAGAACAGAATATAAATTTTATAAATCTTAATATGTAAAAATAATCATGTAAGAAATAGTAGGATGTGAAATTGAAAATATTGTGTACATGGGGGGAAGGTGTCGATAGACACTGTGTAAAGTTAATAAATCAAGATACAAAGATTTAAATATGTCATTTAAAATCCTAAAGTCAGTCACTAGAAAGATAAAACATGAGTGATAAAAATTTAGGGGATGGAGCGGGAAGGGTACAGCTAAGAGGTAGGGAAGAAGGGGCAAGAGCCCTTTGCATCTTTCCGTATAATCAGTCCAAAGAGACCAGCATTATTATCTGCTATTTCATAGCAAATGCCATGAAAAGGAAATTTAAAGACAAAAGCTGTTGCCTGTGTTTGCCTCTGGGGAGGGAGTATCAGGTGTTGTGGGGTGGGAAGGCAGAATTTTTATTTTTCATTTATACCCTTTAGGGCTATTCAAATTCCAAAAATGGCAAAGAAAGGTGTCTGCAGTTTATTATTGTTAAGTGCAAGGGTAAATTGCAGAATGTTTTGTGTAATATGGCTGCATAAAAGAAAAAGACAAGGTGGGAGGATTCCATAAATACATGTATTTGCAAGAGAAAATGCCCAGACACCTTTGGTGTAAATCAAACTGCTAATAGTGGGGGATTGGAGGATTTTCTATAGCTCCACATGATTTGATTAAACACAAAGTCAATAAGCTTGCAGTGCCCAAATACCTTTTTCAAAGGTGAAGTTAAAAACAGTAAAGCAGACAATTACTTAGACAAATATATCAGTGTGTGCCCCTGCACAAAATTAGAAAAGGCTGAAGAACAAAGTAAAAGACGTGACAGATACGTCCTTTCCTTATTTGGTCCATGATTGGGTTGGGGTGGGGGGAACCTCCTCTTAAGAACTACATTAAATATACTTTTCCTTTTATACACATAATTTGCTGTTGGTATGGGAAATTCAGAATATAGAGAGGAAGGTAAAAATTACCTACAACACCATCGCTCATAGATAACCACTGTTAACATTTGGATACGTAATTTTCCATGGGCATTATTTTAAAAAAGCAAACATGGGATCATTATCTACATCCTGTTTTGTGACCTGCTTTTAAGAGAGCGTATCACAGCCATCTTTTCCTGCTGTCGCCCGTTTTGTCTGCCGCAAACTGTGCAACCCCACTGTCAAGTTACACGGCTGCATTCTTATCCCCCCACCTTTGTTGTTACACGCCCAAGTTGTCTCCAATTTTTTAAATATCATAAACCTGCCGTAAAACCCGTCTTTGCTCACGCACTTCGTCCTGGCTCAGGTGGTCTGTTAATTTCTGTTGTGGTTAAAATCCTACAGGCGGACTTGCTAAGCCAAAGGGCATACACAACCTGCTTAAGGAGGCACCCCGCACACAGGTTATCACTTTCATCTAATCAATTTGTTCCTCTTTGCCAATCTTTCCTTTATTGCTCACACTTGGGAACGTCTTGCCCCCCCTCCAAGATGATAGACATATAGGGTGGAGCCCGTGGCTCAGGGCTGGCCCCATATATGCCAAGGCTAGTAGTTTCAAACACAGCCCCGGCCAAACTGCAACAAAAAAACCAGCCAGGCGTTGTGGCGGGCGCCTGTAGTCCCAGCTACTCGGGTGGCTGAAGCAAGAGAATCACCTAAGAGCTGGAGGTTGCTGTGAGCTGTGGTGCTACAGCACTCTAGCAAGGGTGACATTCTTTTTTTTTTTGAGACAGAGCCTCAAGCTGTCACCCTCAGTAGAGTGCTATGGTGTCACAGCTCACAGCAACCTCCAACTCCTGGGCTTAAGCGATTCTCTTGCCTCAGCCTCCCAAGTAGCTGAGACTACAGGCACCTGCCACAATGCCCGGTTAACTAGTGACGGTGACAAAGTGAGACTCTGCCTCTATAAAAAAAAAAAGAGAGAGAGATAGACGTATACAATTATTATTATTTTTTTTTTGTAAAGACAGAGTCTCACTGTACCGCCCTCGGGTAGAGTGCCTTGGCGTCACACAGCTCACAGCAACCTCTAACTCTTGGGCTTACGCGATTCTCTTGCCTCAGCCTCCAGAGCAGCTGGGACTACAGGCGCCCGCCACAACGCCCGGCTATTTTTTTGGTTGCAGTTTGGCAGGGGCTGGGTCCGAACACGCCACCCTTGGCATATGGGGCTGGCGCCCTACTCACTGAGCCACAGGTGCCGCCCCGTATACAGTTATTTTAAGTTGTTTTCAGTATTAGCTATCAATATTTTAAATGCATAAAAAGCACAGAAGTTAAAGTTACAGCACTAATATGAAACAGACATTAATACTTTGTTGTACTTACCCCCCCCCCTTTTTATCTTACAAAGATACAACTAAAGTGTGGTCATTATTTTCTTCTCTCTTTCAAGACATTAGCGGGTGCTACTACCTCGTATGATTTTGTACCTTTATGACCTGTATAAGCGTCATAAATGGTATGTACCATTACTTTGTATGTTTTTGACTTTTACCAACAATGGCTTCATAATGTATAGAATCTTTTTGAAACTTGCTTTTTTGGGCAAAAAATCGAGATCTGTTTATTGTGATATGTAGATCCCTAGTTAAATAATTTTTCTTGCTTTCTCCTATTCTAAATAAATAAACCTCATTTTATTTGTCCATTTTCTACAAAGAAGACTTTTTCACAGTGATGAACAGAAGTGCGATTTCTCATCCATGTCCCTGTGCACATAGGGAGGAGTTTTTCTAAACACTACGGGGAATTCAAGTGTTTAATTTACTCTGTGAACTCACGGGCAGCAGGTGTGTGTCTTTAGCATCCCTGTGGGCCCCCAAAATCATCCAAATGATCCAAAACAATCAAACCAACTTCTCCTCCCATCTGTGATAACCTGCGAGTTCTCACGTTTCCCATTTCTAGCCAAACCTGGTATTATCAGACATTTTTATTAAGGGTGTGGGTGATAAATGGAAGCTTTTAATTCTGATTTGTTTCACTTTGATCACTTTTGAGATAGACGCTCATGGGTCAGATGCATTTTTTCTCTATGCATGGCCTAGTCATCTCCTTTGAATATTTAGGGAAATGTAGTTTTTAAAAACAAAAAGTAATTTCCAAGACCAATTAAACATATTATTTACCTAGAAATATATCTGACGAAATAGGTGCACATTTGTATGGAGCAATAAATTATACTAAAAGGTATTTTAAAAGTGCTTAAACAAAAGGAGAAGTACGAATTGAACGAGTAGGAAAACTCATGTGATTGAGATGTACATTCCCTACAAATCACACCCCAATAAAATGGATTTTCAATCAGTATTCCTCATCATGTTTTGAGGCATTTCACAAAGTTTTATGGATGAGAAAAGGTTCAAAAATAGCAAAGACGGCGATGAAGAAAAGTAAATAAGATAGTGATGGGTCCCTTACTAAATAGCAACACTTACCAGGGATGAAGAATGGAGTTGAGGAGGGGACAGGACAGAGAGATGAGACAGAGGGACCCAGACAGGCCCTCACACACGTGGCGACATTGCACATGCCAGAGAGACACTATAGATCACCACAGATAGAATGAACCATTCAGTGCATGATGCTGGGAAAATTGGTTTCCATACGGAAAAATATAAAACTGTATGCTTACCTAACAACCATTCCCAATTATCAAGTACAAATTGATCAGAGATCGAAATGTCAAAGACAAAAATGAGAATATTTAGAAAAAAGTATAGGAAGATAGTTTTAGAATAAAGATAAATGTTTATTGAATTGTGTATCAAATATACCCTACAACAAAATTTTTTTTCTTTGGAGACAGAGTCTCACTATGTTGCCCTTGGTAGAGTGCTGTGGTGTCACAGCTCATAGCAACTTCAAACCTTGGGCTTAAGCAATTCTCCTGTCTCAGCCTCCCAAGTAGCTAGGACTACAAGTGCCTGCCATAATGCCCGGCTATTTTTTTTTTGTTGTAGTTGTCATTGTTATTTAAGCAGGGCCAGGTTTGAACCGATCAGCCCCTGTGCATGTGGCCAGCGCCCTAACCGCTGAGCTACGGGCACCAAGCCTTCAATAAAAAATTTTAAAGTAACATCTTTCTCGCCGACTTGCAATGCCTTCATTTATACATACTAAATTCCCACACAGTCGCGGTCCTGTTTCTGGACTCTGTTTTTGCATTGACGCTTAGTGATACAGTTTAATTTCTTCTTTTCAAGACTTTCTTCATTTCATTTCCTTCTCATTCATTTTTCCAGTATAACTTAAGACTAATTTTGACAAGTTAAAAATTCCTGCATTAATTTTATTGGTATTGAATTCAAATTCATATATAATGAGGAACTGGCATTGTTGATGTTATCATTGAAAAAAAGAAAGCTATGGACATTTGTGTATTTCAGCTCTTTAATGATTTCTAATAGTTTTTCAGTAACTTGTCTTAAATTTCCCTGGAGGGCAAAGATACCTTTCATGCCTTTTCTTTAAATATGTAGATCTTGTATTACTTTTTCTTGTTATATTACACTGGTCAGAATTCCTAAAACAACCTGAATGTGGTTGTGGGCTTGCAAAAGACATCTAAGAAATTTCTCTTTTCTCTAGGTTACAAGAAGGTTTTACAGGAATTGTGCTGAATTCTGTTGAATGTGTTTTAAAGTATGTATCGGGACAGCCAAAAATTATTTTTCTACTTTGACTTACTTATGTGATAAATTGCACTAATATTTTCTTTACTGTTGATTCTCTTTTTATTGTGGAATGAGCTCTATCAGTCACAATATATTCAATATCAAGTTTGACTCAAATTGCTTGCTTTTAGATATATTTTTACTTCTATACAGATAAGCCAAATTTATTTGTAGTTTATATACAACCACTTTCCTTGGCAAAACTCAAAACCTTTCATGAAAATAACATGTGGTCTTTATAGAAAAGATTTTAAATACAGGGAATTATAAAGGAAAAAATTTCCTATCACCCAAATACCCAGAGGCAAACTCTGAAAATTTGGTGTATTTTTTTCTTAGTCTTTTTTTGGATATGCACATTTTAAAATTATTTAAACTGAAATCAATATGGAATAGTTTTTCAAAGGGGGTGTTTGGAGTGAGACAGGCCTGGATTCAAATTCTGATGTTACAATTTATAAACTACGCCACATTCCTCAGCTTTCTTGATCTCTTTAAGTCTCAGGTTTCTAGCCAGTAAAATTGAGACAATAATAACTGCATTATGGGACTGTGCAGAGATTGAGGGAATATAAATAAAGTTCCCAGCATAGCGACTGGCCCAGAGGCTGCTAAACATTGACTATTATAATGCTGTACATAAACTTATATCTCTGTGATCACTTAAGCGTATGTCATAAACCTTTTATGTACCATTCTAACTTACAACACACACAATCTTAAAAGTTTCTGTATAACATATGTGCAGACCCATATGTTGTATCTATGTGTGTGTGTGCAGCTTCATCTGCCATTGGTGTATAAATCATTGCCCACATCTCGGACTTCACCCCTCCGTGTAAGTCCTCAGAAGGAAGATTACTTGCAAACTACTTTCCACAAAGGCCATGACCGTGTCAGCTCCTGGCAGCCCCACGTGATGACAGCCTGGTCTCCCAGCACCCAGGGGAGTCCCAAGAACAGTCTGATTCCTCCCCACGAGGAAACTCATGCTCCCTGCAAGGGCTTTAAGGCCAGACGCTGGCCAGGATGCGGGTACAGAGGGGACCAGCTCCTGCTCTGTGAAGCTCATGTTCTAGCTGACGCGGGGATTGGTAGGGAGGGGACAGTGGCCAGGACAAGCACACTCATGGCCAGTGAGTTCCAGGAGAGGCAGGTGCTGTGAAGAAACCAGATGATGACGGGACAGAATCACTGCACAGGTCCTGGGTGGTCAGATGGCAGAAGGCCCTCTCCCAGGGCCCAGATTAACGCTGGAGTCCGAGTGCCAAGGAGAGGCTTCGCAAAGGTCTAGAAGGGCAGAAGGCAGAGCCAGGGAGAGGACAGCATGGGCCTGCGCGGTCCAGGAGCAGGATGGAGCTGCGCGCGGGCAGGGCAGCACAGCCAGGGACGGCAAGAGGAGGGGAAGGCCTGAGTTGGATGGTTTTGGGCAGGGGCTGACTTACCTTTTAAAAAGATCTGTGCGGCGGCTGAGTGCAGGAGAGACCAGGTGCAAGCTGGGAGCGGGGACACCAGGTGTGGGGCACTGAAGGAGGCAAGGCGAGAGGCAGTTGTGGCAGGGCCCAGGGTGTTGGGGTGAGTGAATGGAGGTGATGAGACATGAGCCATCAACTCCCACGTCATGGTGACCTTCAGAGGTGGAGGGAAGAGACGCCTCCTACCCCTGCGAAGATTAGAATCTTCTGCTGCCCCGAACCCTGCTGAATCAGAACCCAGAGTCCAGCAGGCATTGCAGGTAAGTTCTCTAAAAACCTGAACACACTGAAAAACTCCCAAGAAAGTGAGCAGCCACCAGCGAAGTCCAAGCTCTGACAGGACCCACTGTCTAACGCGTCATCGAGCCAGTGTCTCACCTTGGCCGGAGGCGGAATTTAAGAGTCTGTTCTTTGTGGCTAAAGATCCCCGATGCCCCTGTGAAGCCAAAGCTTGCCCTGTGCAGGCCACACACCCGGGACCTGGGAGAACTGGGTTCTCTACCTATTTATCTGCCAGCTGTGCACCCGGCCCACTCTCCCCAGCCTCGGTTTCCTCTTGTGCAGGCTGAGCTCTGAGGTGCTGGCATATGTTGCAGAGCTAGCTCAGCTCAAATGAGAAGATGACGAGTGACAAAGTTTGCTCGAGGTCCCTCAGCCAGGAGCAGTCCTGCAGCCTCCCCTGGGTAGCTTAGGCTACCCCACCACCAGCCTAGGAGAGGGGAGTTTCAATCTCAGGCTCCCACTGGCAAAACAGGGAGAAACCCCAAAGGCTCTTGGTGAGCAGTGACCGAGGGCATCATAGTGACTGCTGGGCCTGGACAAAGGGACTAGCAAAGGAGCAGGGGAGGGAGGACCCCAGAGCAGGCTGAAGCCGTGCGTGCACTGACCCGGCCATGGGTGCTGGCCAGGAACAGGAGGGAGTGAAGGCAGGTGCTGGCATGTTACATTAGAAATGAGCTGCCATTTATGACAGCTTTCCAGCCTCCCCAAATACACAGAAAGTCAGAGGCAGGGCTAGGAATCTGCATTTTAATCTTTCCCCCTTTCTGATGTTTGATCAGGGCTGGAACTAAGTCCCCTCCTAACCCTGGGGTGGCCCTGCTGCTCAGGCACATTCTCCAGCAAACCTGCCAGGAGATGGGTGACTTTCCAGACGTCCTCTGCGTGTGACTAAGACACGAATGCCTCCCGCACAAAGAACCACCAGGCTTTCTCACGTTTCCCTGAGAAGCTATTTTCAGTTATGTTTTCCAGCTGAGCTGGAATAACTATTTGTCTCGGCCATGGACAGCCCAGGGTCAAGGTGATCGGGGAGAGAGACCACGCCCAGACCCTGTTCATTCAAAAAATAAGAATTTTCCTTAAGTCATTTCCCGAGATGCTGAAACAAAATGGTCTCGTACCAGAAGAGAAAAGTCCAGATAGGCCCAGCAGACCCTGAATCATTACAGGTTTTTTTTGAGTTCAATGTACTTATTCTCCCAGAATACCCCCTTGTGAGTTTACCTGACCAGGACAATGGTAGAAAGATGTCATTCATGCCAAAAACAAGTGTTATTCTTTTAAGTGATGACTGATTCTTAGGCAATACTTTGGGGCCAAGAAGGTACATTAAGAGACAGAATCTCACTTTATCGCCCTCAGTAGAGTGCCGTAGCATCACAGCTCACAGCAACCTCCAACTCCTGGGCTTAGGCGATTCTCTTGCCTCAGTCTCCCAAGCAGCCGGGACTACAGGTGCCCGCCACAACGCCCGGCTATTTTTTTTTGTTGCAGTTTGGCCGGGGCTGGGTTCAATCCCGCCACCCTCAGTATATGGGGCCGGCGCCCTACCCACTGAGCCACAGGCACTGCTCGGTATTTCTTCTTTGATGAGTGTTAATTTTCAATAACAGGAAGTAGACAAATCAGCAGAGGAGAAAGTGAAATGGAATTATGCTCCCCGTTCTTCTCCAGGCATGTACACTTGAGTGTAAGGAGATTCCAGACAGGATTACTAAGAGAGAAAGGAAATCAAATACATTAAGGAAGTCAAAGTTTCTTGCTGGTGCCAGAGTTTGTTGTTAGTAAAAACAACTGTTCAAAGAAGGAGGGCCTAACTGTATTCAGGAAGTTGATGAGCAGAAGTCTCCCACCCCGTGGGACGGGACTTTCAGGTCTGGTCTCTTGACCAAAGTATCTCTTCTAAGTTTTTTGGCTCCTTCAGCCTTAAGTAATAACATTTTAGTTTGATAAACACAGTTCACCTCCTACAATTGATGCTTGTCGCAGGAAAGAACAATTAACCAACCACAAATTTCTGCGTCAGTCTGACTCCCTGGTGAGAAATGCAATGCTTATGGGATCAGTCTGTTCTAAAAAGGCCAGAACAGTTCCTTTAGTTAAGAACTGGGGATGGCCATTATGATGCAGAATCTCTTACTTTAGCACGTAGCAATTAGCTTTGATTTAAAAAATAGAACTAGCAGGAATTGTCTTAACAATGAGGCACTTTAGCACAGAGGGCATATACATGCAGACTTGACAGCAAGGCAGACTTGGGTTCAAATCCAAGGTTCCTCACATGCCGGCTGTGTGTCCTTTGGCAAGTACTTTTGAGCCTCGATTTCATCATCCTTAAAATGGGCATAACATGTCCCCCATCCCATTACCGAACCTCTATGTATAGGCACAGATCTTTAGATTTCTTTCATTTCAATCTTGGACTCTCAAAAAGGGAGAGGGGTGTTAAAAAACATTTTATGGGCCAAAGCCCTCTTAGAGAATCTAATGAAACTACAGACACTATCCCCCCCAAATACGCATATCACATATGTGTCAGATTCCGTGTACTGTTTCGGGCCCTCTGCCCTACAAATCCCACAACAATTCAGGGACCTGTGATTAAAACTCTGCTTTAGACGATAGGACAAATGAGTCCAAAGATTTGGGGTTTGTTTCCATATGAGTCATGTCATTTCAGAAAGGAAAGTCTGCTCTCTGGCCAAAGACCACATGAGTAACCCTGGCCAGCAAATGATGGTTGTCAGGGAGCTGGATGAGAGAGAAGAGAGACGCAGGCCACCATCGCCAGGACATAAAATGCAATTCCAAGTCCACCTCGCTCCACCCCCAAAACAAGCTCCCCATATAATTGTCATGCCTCAGGGGGATTAGAAGAAACAGCCTCCAGCTGCACAATGTAGTTCAGAACAGCATTGCAAGCTGTGGGTTATTCTGTTTTTAATCGCCACCCTCTATGAGGGTGAAAAAAATATGGAAGCAAACTAAATGCCCAATTAAAACGATGAAATAGGTGGCGCCTGTGGCTCAAGGAGTAGGGCGCTGGCCCCATAGGCCGTGGGTAGTCGGTTCAAGCCCAGCCCGGGCCAAAAACCGCAAAAAAAAAAAAAAAAGATGAAATAGAATTAACACAACAAAATATTATGCAGCGTCAAAAATGTTGTGAAGACAGCAGTCCCAGGAAAGACACTTGTGTTTTGCCAAAACAAAAGGAAAAACAGCAAAACCTGAAGTGTTATGTCCCTTATGATTCCAGCAATGAAAAAATCACACAGTCAGTAACCATGAAGAGCAGTGCTCAGGTAAAAATGTTAGTTTTTTCCAATAATGGCAGTGTTATTGGTGATTTATATCTGGTTTCCATGATGTCTATAGGGTTATATAATTTTTACAGTTTTAAAGTCAAGAGACATGATATGTCTGTACAAAATCAGTCTGTCCTTCCAAGTGGCTGTGGCCAAGCCGCCTCGCCTGAGCACGCAGCTCTCTGCGGCCTCGTTGGCCATGAGGCTGAGCTCAGGCCAGACCACCACAGCCTCAGGGAGCTCCCAGGCCCAGACAAACATGGGACCAGACCCTGGGGTGGGAAACAGCAGCAAGGGCACATTCAGCAACTCCAGTGCCCACCCAGGCCCTGCTTAGTTTAGGCCCTGGATGCAGAGACTGGTTCACACCAGCAGGGCGAAAGATTTCTGCATCTGAGTCAACACGAGCCTTTGATCTTTGGACCCGTGAATGGGCTGATGCAGGGTGACAGACCCATGGTGGTGCGCCTTAGGGTTCCTCAGCTGCCAAGCCTAGGGCCTGGCCAGCTTCCCACTGGCACCTGCTATTGCTGGAACAGACCTTGGTCCCCACAAGTGCTGAGGTCAGCTACTTCCACAACAGCCACCAAGAGAAAATTGAGAGAAGGTCCCTGTAATGTAGCCTGGGGTAGCAGCTTCAACAATCAGAGAGTACAGGGACCAGGTTAGATGTCAGGCTCAGCACCTGGGCCATGAGTGTGATGCCTCCTAAGCCTGGCAGGCTGCACACAGCGCTGACACCAAGGCCAGGATGGCTTCTCCCACCCCCACCCTGGCTGGCCTCCTAATGGCCTCCCTCACCTGCAGCTGGGGGGAAGTGACAAGTGGGAGAAGCATGGGGCCCCTGGCCTGCCACGGTGGTGCCATTTCCTTCTGAAGCTCTCAGCAGATGGGCAGGCTTCCTCTGAGCCCCGCAGAAGCCCCTCACCAAGGCTCCTCCAGCTCTGACAAATGAGCTGCTCCCCATCTGCGGCCCCAAAGTGCTTGCCTGGCCCCCAGCACTGGTGTGTCTAGGCTGGAAGGAGTGATGAGTGTACACGGTGACACAACCTCAAGGCTCTGGTTTCTGCGCCTTCGGGCCCAGCACGGTGTCTGGCTTCCTGTATGTCCCTGTAAGTGACCCCTGAGAAGTGGATGGATTCCAGGAGCTTCTGAGTAGGGTTGACAGAAGCAGAAGCAGTGGAAAAGTGAGCGGTCATGGTCAGGCCCGAGCTCCTGGGGAGACGGCGATGAAGCTCACCCAGAGGGGCCCTGGGAAGCTTCCCATATCCCCTGGCCAGCAGGGCGGGAGAAGCCAGCCTGGCCTTGGCTTTCGCATCCCAGAGCCGCTAGGCAGGTTCCTAATGACATCACAGCAGTTGTGGCGATCGATTGTGAAGCATCCAAAGTATTTCTTGGCGCCCAAGGACCAGCATCAGCTCCCTGTTTGACCAGTGTGCTTCATGTGCCACACAGAGCCACCAAGGGGCAGACTGGAAGGAGGTCCCTTTGCCCTGTCTTCTTAGTCTCCCCACCTTGATTAGGACAGTGGGACTCTGATGCCCAGAGGGGGAGTCACCCAGCCAAGACAGGAAGGCTGGAGCCCAGTCCCAGAAGCTCATTCTCAGGGACAAGACTGGCTTGGCCTGGGCGAGTCCCTGCAGTCCTGCCTGAGATGGCTGTCCTGTCTCGCTAATGTCATTGGTACCCGTATGCCTGGCTGCTCTTTGGCACCCACTCAGATCATGTTAATGTGGACCCTGTGTCTCTCACACCGCCCCAGTGGCCCCCTGAGATTCCCAGAGTGGCCACTCCCCAACTCTATGAAGTTGTCTACTTATGACCTCGACCTTTTATCTTCATGGGGGCCATGGGGCTCCTGTCCCTTCAAAGTCCCTTCAGAACACTTGGTTCCCCTGCTCTAAAAGCTCCAACAGCCCTGCAGTGTGGCATCTTCGCCTGCAGTTGGGGTGGTCACACCTGCTCTTTTCAGAGGGAGCTGCAGGCCCTGACCTTGGTAGGATCCATCGGCAACATCCTCGTGGTGGTCAAAGCCAGGCCCACCATAGATCTAGGACGGCTCCCAGAGGCGGGGTTTGCCACAGTAGGAAGACTGGACATTTCGCTGTTTTCTTTTCAAATTCCTATGCATCCTCCCTCTATCCTGACAGGTTTGCAAGCTGCCTTCCTTCCCATCCTGACTCAACGCCCTGATTCATGCTGACCGCTCCAAGGGTGTTCACGCAGTGCCCCACTTCGGAAACGCGGTTTGCAAACATGCTTATACTCCAGATCAGACAGAATGTCAAAGTCATGGCTCTGTGCTGCTTTCACACCACTCTGTCAGCAGGTAGGACAGACCGCCTGCTTTTTTTAGACATGAATAGATGGTTCTTTCTTCCATTAGTTAACTGTTTTGCTCCCCACTCAAATCCTAACTCACTCATGGCTGCTCTGAATTCATTGCCACAGGAAACAGAACATAGAAAGAAAAGAACTTTCTCAGCTGACACCCACGACTGACTCTGAGGGAGCTTGTTGTGTCAGTCTGAGCAGACAGGGGCTCAGGTGGCCTCCCCAAGTGTCCCACCTAGAGTGGCACCTGAATTTCAGAAAGAGCTTCCATATTCTGGGATGTGGTACAGAAGTTCTGAGAAGGGCTTGACCAGGGCCAGAGGCTGAAATCAGACATTCTACCAGCCACCCCCAAGGATTGATGACAAAGACCATATAGGTCACCCCAAAGTCCTGAGACCCACAAGCTTAGCATGAACTTGAACCCTACCCTGGGGGAAGAAGGGAGAAGGCTGAGTAGCCTGGGACATTTCCACTCCCCAGAAGAAACTAAGATGTGACCCAACAGATATTCTATTTCTCATGCTGGGATTCACGATCACCTCTCATTAACTCAGTCTCTGTCAATGACGCTCTCAAGCCCATCCCGTGCCCTCCCAGGGGCCAGGCTCACCTTGGTGGCAAATCCACCTGCTGTCCCTCCTCCATTGGGCTTGGTCGTCCTCCACAATGCCAGGGGTTCCCCTCAGCACCACAGAGGGAAAGGACAGACCGCCTGCTTTTTTTTAGACATGAATAGATTGTTCTTTCTTCCATTAGTTAACTATTTTGCTCCCCACCCAAATCCTAACTCACATTCTGTTATTTTCTTAAAAAATAATAAATGAGCCAAAAATGCCTATCTGAGCATCTTCAGGGTGTGTGAGGTTGGAAAGGTCAAAGAGAAATGAGACAAATTCTGCGCTGGCACTGTCCTCCCCTCAGCTCTGCAAACAGGGCATGAGGAAGAACTTCAAGGACTTTCAGTGTCACCTAAGAGATGTCCCATGGTGTGGCAGAGAGAGCTCCAGAGCCTTCTGGTCACCCCATGCGTAGCCCCAGAAAGGCCCTTGCTCTACAGCTGTGCAGCTGGGAGCTAGGGTGGAACACCCCAGCCACCTGGCACCAAACCCACAGCCCTCTCTCTTTCTCCCTCCCACAGAGAGGCTTACAGAGGCTGGGACATTAGGACTGGACTGACAAGGGTGCATAGGAGTTCTCTGGATGACAGGCAACACAGGCAGGGGCTTGGTAAAGGTTCTGAGGCACAAAGGGCTCCAAGGAGGCCATGGGAACAGGGCTACTGGGCCCAGCATGCTTGAGAGAAAAGGAGACCAGGCTGTCCAGCCCTAGGCACCTCATGGGAAGGGTTATAGGCCCCATGACGGGATTCTCAGACATTGGAGGGTCAACAGGGTCTTATAGACCCCACAATAGGGTTCTCAGACATTGGAGGGCAAAGGGGGGTTGGGGGGTGGCAAAGACATATTTGAGTTTTAGAATGACCTTGGAAGCCACAGGTAGAGGGATTGGAGCAGAAGAGACCAAAGACAGAAGAGATGAGCTTCAGGACATGGGAACAGCCAGTCTAGAGGCAGGGAGGACTTGAATGAAATCTTGGGAGACAAATCTGAGAAAGGAGGAGACACGTTATCACAGCTGTGCCCTCACTCAGGGACAGCAGCCAGGGGCTGTGGTCAGCTCTCAGCTGAGATATGAGTATTCTGGGCTTTCTCTACCTTTGCCAAGACTCCTGCTTCCCCCAAACATCAGGCGTCTCCTGTGGGGAATGAAACTTTTCCCAGAAATGCTGGGATAATTCATCACTCCTAGCAGAGGCAAAAAAGGTGAGGTAACACTTCAGGGACCTCGGACCCTGCATCACGCCAGGGAATGCGGCTGGGCCTGGGAGGAGAGAGGCGGTACCTAGCCCCCCTTGGCCTAATGCCCTGTCTTGTGCCCCCACCCCACTCTACCCCAGTCCCCTGCAGAGCTGCCACTGCAAAAGCCCACGCTGGCCTCTGGGCTCTGGGCCATTCAAAGTAGAAGACAGATTTCTTGCCATTTGACAAGAGAAAACTTTGTACAACAGAAAGAATAGAAGGAACATTGGCAAGAATGGCACTTAGCAATGAGGTGTCTACAAAGGGACGAGGCTCGAGAATCTCTTTATGGGACAGAATTTATGTACTCTCTTCGTTGCAATGGTATTTGTCATGGTGGGTGGTTTTGCTGTGGTTTTTGATAAGGGTGAGGGGGCTGACCGTGTGTGTGTGCCTGTGCGAGTGTGTGTTTGTATGCACTTGTCAGTCTGCATTTCTGTGTCCCTGTGCACGTATGTGTGTCTGTGTGTCTCCGTGTCCTGTGCACGTGTGTGTCCATGTGTCTCTGTGTCCCTGTGCACGTGTGTGTCCATGTGTCTCCGTGTCCCTGTGCACATATGTGTCCATGTGTCTCTGTGTCCCTGTGCACGTGTGTGTGTCCTTGTGCCTCCATGCCCCTGTACACGTGTGTGTGTCCGTGTGCCTCTGTGTCCCTGTGCCTGTGTGTGTCTGTGTGCACAGACAATCAATTACCCCCTTGCCTGGGACAGGGCTGCAGAGATGTCCTTCTGTGTCTTCCTAATTATAAAATCCTTGAAACATGGTCCATCCACCTGGGCCACTTAGCCCAACACCACATGCTCGGTAGCCCCAGGGTGCCACCGATGACCCTGCCAGTGCCCCTCTCAGGCCTGTCTCAGGAGTGGCATGGGACACACTTGGCCGCTGAGATAACCTACAATGGCAAATTGCTCTACTGGGGACATGTTTTGAGCATGACATGCTGTTTGGGGCCTGGGCTAGCAGTCACCCAACCTACAATAGACTAAAGGATTTCGCCAGGAAGAGTCATTAAAGATTGGAAACACACATCTCCGTGAGGACAGTACACACATGCATGAGGCTGGCTCCTAGAGGGGCCTGTTTCTTCCCGTTCGCGTTTCTGCCTTCCCCTCACTCATCTGTCAGCAGAAGAGAGACCAACGCAATGATGTCAATTTTCTTACATGACATTTCAAAAATAAACAGCATGGGGAAGGAGGAGGGTGGAGCAAGCAGCCACTTTATGGGCACACAGCAATTAGGGGGGCCCCCCGATTAGAAGGTTCCGCGCCGCTGAGATGGGCACTGCCACGTCATTCTGGCAAATTTGGCCCTGGCTGCTGTGCACACTTCCCCTTAGCACAGGGCCTTGTTGAGAAAGCTTTTAAGCCCTTTTCTTTGCCACAAAGGAGTTCGGCCTTCCTGAGAGGTGACTACAACACAGACAAATGAGATCTGCCTGCAGTCAGGACCTCGGCTTCAAGAGAGGCTGGGGAGATGGCAGCCTGAGGCATAGGCCTTCATCTCCCGGCCACTCTGGGGCTATTATGGATTCCTGTTTGCTAATTCCCAGAGGGCACTTGTTGTAGTGATATTGTGGTGGTAAAGGAGCCTAGCAAGACCCCCTTAGCCAGCAGGACAGGTGGGGGAGCCCCTCAGACAGCCTGGGGCTGGGGGAAGCCCTGGCAGGAATATGGGCAAAGTAGCCCCTTCCATCCTTCACTTGTATGGAAGGTTTTGCTCTTGTGTCTTTCACTCAAGAACCATTTTACAGGTACCCCTATTTTACAGGTACACCCACTGTGCTGGGACCCAGGGGTGCAAGTCCCAAGGGCAAGCTTGTCCCTGCCCTTGAGGGGCTCAGGTCCAGAGTGGCCTGCAGACCTGCACTCAGGAGCCCTGAGCATGTGCTGGTGTTTGTGCAAACAGAGACGGGCATGGACACTGTGACAGCAGTGGTCACCTTCACACTGGCCCTGGACATTAAGGTAGGGGCAAGTAGTCTAGATGGGAAGGTGGGGAGGATTCCAGAAACCGTGAGTGGCTCAGGCAGCCCCCATACTGGCCGGCAGTGGGGCAGCAGATGTAACAGGAAAGGCAGGTCGGGCCCAGCTATCACGCCCTGCCTTGGCTGTGATTTTCCTATCGGAGTTCCGTGAGTTTCATCTCAGCGCTATCTTCCTGCAACTCTGTAATTCTCTCTCTTCCTCTCCTGCTTCCGAAGCATTTCTCTAATCTTTCTGTGGTATCGCCTTTGAACAGGACTCACCTGCTCCACTGAGAGGGTTGGGGGTATCTTTGCCTCACTGTCCACCTCTCCACACACCTGAACCCTGCAAGTAGACATTCTGGCTGCTGGTAGCTGGACTTGTGCTGCTGCCACCCACAGACCCCAGGGCCGCAGGGGGCTCAGGAGGTTCACAGGGGCTGGCCCTATTGAGTCCTCCCTCCCCTCCCCCCACCCTGCAGGTCACAGCTTGCTCTCTCTGGGGAAGGTGCCGTCCAGCCCAGCTCACAGCTGCTGGCTGCCCAGATTCCATGGGAGGGTCGAGCCCAGAGGGCAGGGGCAGATTTCATCACATGGGCTCCAGGCCCTTCCTCCGGTTTTGGCCTCCTGCTTCCTTCCTGGTAGCTGGGCCTGCCCTAGTGTATGAGGAGCAGACACAGCCCAGCCCCAACACAGAGCAAGGCTCCAAACACACGCCAAACAAAAAAAACAAAGGATCGATAAGGAGCATCATGAAGGAGGGGAAACACAGAGCTATCCTGGAATAAGACGGCAATTAGGAGAGAGAGTGAGCAAAAAAAAACCCGCAAAAAAACCTACTGCATTTAAAGAGAGGGTGGGCACCACTGGGCTAGCTTTTTCAATGAATGCTCAGCATTTGCCTACTTTGCTCTGGGGCACAATGAGTCTGATTTTTTAAAAACCTTTTATTTTGGAATAATTTTAGATTTGCAGAAAAATTGCAAAGGTAGTACAGGGCACTTCCATTTGGCTTTCACCCAGTTTCTCCTAACGAAAACTTCTTACCTAAGGTGCCAGAGCGAGGGAATCAATCTTGTTATAATAACATTAACTAAATTATAAACTTTATTTGGGTTCCATCTATTTTTCTTGTTGAAGAAAAGGTGTGAAGTCTGGGCTTAGCTGTCAGGCCTCCTTGGTCTCCTCTGACCTGTAGCAATGTCCCTTGTCTTTCCTATTTTTACTTGACCTTGACAGTTTTGAAGGTCAAATATGTTGTAGAATTGCCCTTGACTTGGATCTGTCTGATGTTCTCTGGTGATTAGCCAGGGTTATAGGTCTCAGGAAGAATCACATTGTAACAGAAGTTCACAATAGCAACACGATAGTACTCACTGGTGTGGACCCTGGTGTCTGCAGGTGTCTCCTTTATATAGCTACTGTTTTCCCCATTCCCTACCTTTCCCCTTTCCTGGGGACCTGAGCTCCGCCTCCTGGAGGGACGGGTATCTCTGCATGTCACAGGGACTTCCTCTCCCTAACTGCAGATGTTGGTGACACTGCTTAGTTCCTTGATAATGAACTAAGGTACAGATGAGGGGAAACCAACAGCCAATTATAAGATAAATGGAAAAGTTGTCAATGCCCAAGAACTTTTAAAAACCCTCTCAAGATATGTCATCTGTCCTTTTTGCAGTTGTCATTTCCTGGCAAAATATATCTCTTACCCAAAAATGTCATCATTAAATCTATGCTGTTACCCTGCTTCCAAATGTCTGAAAAATGGAACAACCTCATTAGAAAACAAATGAAAAAAAAGCAACTACCAACCATTTGCCAGGAGCCAGGCGTTCCCCGTCCGTCTATCAGCTCTACCTGGTAGGGGTCACCACCTTGTCGAGAGACTGAATCTTTGGACCTGCTGGCCTGTGTGTACCCACTGTCTCTCCACACAGCCCAAGTCCCTTGGTTCCTCTGAGGCATATTCATTGCCTTTTTCAGCTCCAAGAACCCAATAACCAGAATCTACCCTCAATGGATAAACTTTAATAGGTTGAAAGATCTCTCTAACATTAGCAATGAACAAATGATGAGGCAATCGATTCATGGGGTGACAGAGATTGTATTCGTGGCTTCTGTCCCATATGTGGCACCCAGAGCAATGTCCCTGTCCCCTGTCCCCACTCCAGGCCTCAGAGCACTGTTTGCACAATGTGAAGAGCAGCATTTGGAAACCCGGAAGACGCAGAGCCCTACCTCAGTGATGCTTCAGTGGCTTCCCAGCATGGCGCTCCCAATCCCAGCGCCCCTGTGGCAGAGTGGCTTTCTAGCTGCAACCAGCAACCCCCAGCACCATCCTAAAGACGCAGTGTATCCCCAGGTGAATGCTCATGTCAGTCAGCCTGCAGAGCTTGTGGCTTCCTGCTGGCAAAAGGCAGAGGTGGCAGCATCCCCTCTGTGACCAGAGCGCTGCCGGCTGCCCCCCCACACCCGGGGCAAACTCAGCGGAGCCCCGCCCCTCCAGCCACAGCTGCTGCAGCTTCTGTGGACTCCCTGGACCCAGGGGGTCCCTCAGCCCCAGGAAACCTTATGAGGAAGGAATATATGGAGCAAGGTCCAGGGAAAGGTCAGCTAAGGTCACAATGTCCCTCTGCCACCAGAAAGTTTTCCCATGGGGTTTTTGTTTAACAGGATGACTGTTCTCTTCCTGCACTGAGTCTGGCTTGGATTTAGCAAACCTCCAGCCTTGTGGCTAAACACTGCAGACCTCATGGAAAGGCTTGGGCTCTGCCACATGCCATCTGCGTGTGCCACGGCAGCCGTTCTCTCAGCCTCACTGGTTTTGTTTTGCCTTTAAGTGATGCTAATAATAGCCATCTCACAGGATTCTGTAAGCATTGAGTGGTAGAATGATGTGAGAGAAGGCACAGAATTGGTGCTTAGTAAAAGTTAATTGCCCATTTTTTTTTAGCCAGTAGTTGATCCTAATCTCAGAGCCTGGCCAATGGTTCCACTTCACTTGGCTGTGAAAATTCACAGCAGCAGAGAACATAGGGGAAGGACCCCGACAGCTATAGAGGTGCCCCACACCACACCAGTCAAGGGGCCAGTGGGACCAAGAAGGCTGCTGAGATGACCTCCGAAACTTGCAGGTCCAGCCAGACACAGTGAGTCACTGGTCACCTGCTTCTTAACCATCAATGTTTCAATCTTGGCTCACTGGAGGAAGGTTCTGGGTGGGCTTTCTCCTCTTTCTTTATGTTCTGGGATCCTTGAGAGTGGGGGTGTGGTCAGACAGACCAGTTTCTAAACCAAAGTGCAGAATCTCACCCTTCTCATGGAGTCTATTTCTCAGGTTTTAGGGCTAGGACAATTCACTGTGAGTTACAGGTAGGAAACTGGTTTGGCAGGTGTTCACAGCAACAGCAGCAGCAACATAGAGTTTCAAGCCACTGTGAATACAATCTGTTTCGTTTCCCCCAAAGGGTTTTTGTGAGAATAAATGAGCTCATCTATAAAAAGCATCTATTACAATACTTAAAACTAATAAACCTCAAATAAAGTACCTAGAAGTTGATGTGAATCTGCCTACGTCCCAAATCTGACCTTTAAAACCCTTTTGTCTGCTTCCAGACTTGATACCAAAGGGCTCAGAACTGTGTCCAGAATACTGGGCCTGCACAGTACATGGAAGCTCATATCATTATTATTATTTATTCACTTCCTAATACCTTATAGTTGGACCTAAATTCTAAACGTAAGTTGCAAGGGTTCCAAATTCCTTAAACTTAGGATTTTAAAAGTTGCTGATTTGAGATGAGATTACTCAGTCTTATTATTTCAATTCAGTTTCACTCAAAAATGTTTTCCTAACCTCTAGTCTGTGATGAGTGCACACTAGAGGCTGGGGTTGCAGATGCAAATGGACACTGTCCTCCTCAGTGGGACTCAAACTGCAGAGCTTGGGGAAAGGGGGTCCCGCAGCCAGATAATCACAATGTGTTGTTTAAGTGCAGCTACTGAGGCCTCAACAAGTCACAGGCTTAGGACCGAGGTGGGAGTAGCAACTCCATCTTCCCACTGGGGAAGCTACTAAGGAGATGGCTTTGAACAGGATTCCTGATGAAGAGCCACAAGCTCTCAGAGGCAGATCCCTGGTTGACTATTTTGCTGAATGAGGATGCTGCCTGAATTCACTCTAATGTTTTGTCAGTGGGGCCTAATGACATGATTTGTGGACATCTTCTATATATTTGGATTTGAGGGCATAGAGAACATAGTGGTGAACAGGAAATCCAACTTCTCGGGGAGAAAATTCATTTCTCTTTGACTCTGGTTCATCTTTTCCAGGTCAGAGTAAGAGGGGACATAAGAATTTGCAGGGAGGGAAGGTGGCCTTCGTGTGGTTTGGAAAAAATCTTCATCTTTCTGCCCACCCCCACCCCACAAAAGACAAAGGTTGGAAAATATAAACAAGAACATCAATCACACACACACACAGTGAATTCTAGCAGCCACTCAGAAAAGAATAAGGACGTGACTTAGCGTGTGGGTTCCAGATGTCTGGGCAGAAGTGAAAGTTAATTTCGGCCATTTTCCTCCTCCCAGAGTCACAGGGCCATGAGAAAGACAGGGGGAGGTGGGAGAAGGGCCCAGGGGAGAAGGGGGGAAGGTCCAAGACATGTTAGGGGAGGCTAGTGATGTCTTTTGTTAGAAACTTTTGTTACAGAATGTCTCAGGGCTGGAATGAGACTAGACACCAACTCTGACCCCCGCCCCCCCAGTTCAGTGTTCAGCCTCATTGGTTTCCCCATTTATTTTTGCACATTTGAGGCAACTTATGCAAACTTCAGAGCCCTCCTTCCTTGTGTCTATGTCAGCCTCCCACAACCAGTACATCTCTGATTAAAATCAAAAGCCGTGGGCAATAGAATATTTAAGTGGTAGAAACATTAAAATAATTCAATCCAAGATTAACCTCAGGAATGGTGATGTAAAAAGTTGGGTAATTTCCTTTTGAAGGAGACAAGGATAAACCTAGACAGAATGATGAAAAATAACCATTTCAGGGCACTGGAAAATGACTAAAGGCAGACAACAAACTGAGAAGTGTTTAATCTCAAAACACTGCTCCTGCACCAGAATGGCCACAGGCCTTTGGTCTCCTTGCTCGAAACCCCCAACCCCCAGCATGGGTGAAGAAAACCCAAGGTTTACTACTGGGAATGGTGGACTTGGTTTGAGAGCTGTCAGTGAAAGTCAGTATCTGACCAGCTAGAGGTAGCAGATTTGCTCTGGGATGGGGAGATGGAAACGCACATGGGTTAAGAGTCATGGAATCGGTTCTAGACAGGAAGTGAAAAGTTGTATCTTTACCAGGCTTAAGGTTTTAGTGTTGGCTCAGAGTGGACAGAAGATTAGCCAGAATTGTAATAAAGAGATCCTGGAGGTAAGAGGACTATAAAAGAGCTAAGGCATAAACTCCGCAGCACCTCTCACTGACTACTAACATACACAAGGGTGAGAAAGATCCAAGAGAGTGCAGCAGGAAGTAAGAGCCAAGCCAGACTGGGGAACTTGCAGATCTGAATGTGTTTCTCCAACCACTCACAGCTCTGTCAGCAGAGGGTGGGAGGCAAGTTGCTCATGGTGTTTGAACATAACTTCTGTCCAAATAATTGCCTGATCATTACACAGTGAAGAAACAGAGGACCCCCTTAGAAAGCCAGAACTAAAAAACAATGTAAAATACTACTAATAAAAACTGTACTGCGGTATCAGTGCCTGTATACCATGGAGGAGGCTAACTCTGCAGTTAAAGTTCTGATAAATTATTTTTTAAAAATCCAACTTTTAGGAAAGTAAAACAGAATCCAGAATCATTGCAATGTCCAATCTTCAGCCAAGAATTACTAGACAGGCAAAGGACAGGAAAGTGCAGCTAGACAAAAAAAAAACAACAACAAAAAGAAAAAACCAAAACAGTTGATTGATGATGACAACTCTTCAAAGCAGTGTTAGAGTTATGTTCAAAGAATCAAAGAAAAATGTTCAAAGAAGTAAAGGAAATTATGTTAACAATGAGCCAACAAATAGGGAATCTTAAAAGAAAAATGGAAATTATAAAAAAGAGTCAAATGATATTGCTAGAGCTAAAAATTATAAACATTCACCAGATGGGCTCAACAGCAGATCTACGATGGCAGAACAACGAAGATATAAATTTGAAGATAGAGCAGTAAAAGTTATACAACCTAAAGAATAGAAAGCAAAAAGAGTTAAGAAAAAGGAACAAAGGCTTAGACACCTGTCAGACACGGTAAAGCTTTCAAACACAGCTGTAATAGGAGGGCCAAGGAGAGAAAAGAGAAAGAAGCACAAAAAATATATTTGAAAAAAAGAATGGTTGAAACTTCCCCAATGTTCGTGAATTAGCTTATAGCATCAAGAAACTGAATAAACCCAAGATAAGGTGAACATAAAGAAAACCACACCTAGACATTGTGGACAAAATGCCAAAAGACAAAAAAAGAATAAAATCCTTCAAGCAGTGACAGAGAGAGAGAGCGCTATCATATCAAGGCAGCAATAAGATGTTTGATGATCAACTTCTCATCAGAAAAAATGATAACTGAACAAGACCCCATCTCTACAAAAAATTGAGAAAAAACTAGCCAGGCATGATGACAGGCACTTGTAGTCCCAGCTACTCATGAGGCTGAGGCAGGAGGATTGCTCCAGCCCAGGAGCCAAGAGTTTGAGGCGACAGTGAGCAATACTCCTGCCTGCCACTGTAACTCCAGCCTGAACACCAGAGCAACATCTTGTCTGGGAAGAAAGAGAGAGAAAGAAGCAATGATGTCTGGAGGTGATGATGGAATGACCTATTTAAAGTGCTGAAAGAACAAAAACAAAAATAAGAAAACTGTCACTTACAAATTTATTATCCAGTAAAACTATTCTTCGGAAGTGGAAGTGAAATAAATACTTTTCCAGATAATCACAACTAAGAGAATTTGATTCTGTTGGACTTACACTACAAGAAAAACTAAAAGAGGGCGGCGCCTGTGGCTCAGTCGGTAAGGCGCCGGCCCCATATACCGAGGGTGGCGGGTTCAAACCCAGCCCCGGCCAAACTGCAACCAAAAAATAGCCAGGCGTTGTGGTGGGCGCCTGTAGTCCCAGCTGCTTGGGAGGCTGAGGCAAGAGAATCTCTTAAGCCCAGGAGTTGGAGGTTGCTGTGAGCTGTGTGAGGCCACGGCACTCTACCGAGGGCCATAAAGTGAGACTCTGTCTCTACAAAAAAAAAGAAGAAAAACTAAAAGATAAAGTCCTTTCAAAGAACTTGATATCAGGTGGTAATCCATTTCACAGAAAGGAAAGAACTCAGGATAGCAAGTCTGTAGGTAAATTAAATATATACGCTATAATGATAAAAATATAAAACATAATGTATGTGTATATATCATCTCTTAACTTTTAAAAAATACACACAATTATTTAAAGAGGAAATTATAACTCCATACTGTAGGTTTCTAACACATCTCATACTATATAGACGACAATTATACCCTGGGGGAAGAAACAGAAGTATAATAGTGGAAAGTTTCATTTCCCACCAAAAGTAAACTGCTATTAATTTAAAGTAGAGTGTGATAGGGCTGGGGGCGGTGGCTCACCCTTGTAATCCCAGCACTCTGGGAGGCTGAGGTGGGTGGATTGCTTGAGCTCAGGAGTTCAAGACTAGCCTGAGCAAGAGACCCCATCTCTGAAAAATAGCCAGGCATTATGGCGGGCACCTGTAGCCCCAGCTACTTGGGAGGCTGAGGCACGAGGATCACTTGAGCCCAAGAGTTTGAGGTTGCTGTGAGCTGTGATGCCATCGCACTCTACAGAGGGTGACAAAGTAAGACTCAATAAATAAATAGATAAGTAAGTAAATAAATTAAAATAGATTGTGATAAATTGAAAATGCATATTATAATCCTGAAGCAACCACAAAACAAAAAGATTCAAAGAAACATAGTTAAAAAATAAACAGAGAAATTTATATGGTACACCAAAAATATTTTTAAATATAAAAGTAGTCAATGAAAAAAAACAGAGGAACAAAAAAAAAAAAAGGAAACAACAAGTAGGCAATATAGCAAATTGGTAGATCTAAATCAAACATATCAAAACTGCATTAACCACTGTGATAAAAATGTGTCAAATGGTTTATGAAGTAAGTGTACGATGCCCCATAATCATATCATTGTATACAGTTATGATTTAATAAAAAAATTAAAAAAAAAAAAAAACTGCATCAAATATAAAAAGATTAAGCACGCCAATGAACAAAATTGTTCAACTGAAAAAAGCATGCTGGCTGCAATAAATAAACTTTAAATTCAAAGACACAAATAGATTAAGAGTAATAGGGTAGAAAAAAACACACCATGCAAACAATACTAAATTACTAAATTAATACCAGGCAAAATAGAATTTAAGAAAAGAAATGTTACTGGAAAAAAATAGGGTGACTTCATAAAAACAAAAGAGTAAGTAAAACCAGAGACATAACAATTGCGTATATGAACCTCTTTTAAAAACCCTGAAACATATAAAGTAAAAACTGACAGAAATAAAAGGTGAAATGCATAACATACCAATTATAGTTGAACATTTTGGTACTCTTAATAAATGAGAAATGAGTGGAAGGAAAATCTGTAAGGATAAAAAAGAGCTGAAAAATGCTATCAACCAACTTGACTTAACTTGCATATATAAGCAAGCAGTACGCTCAACATCAGAATGCTCATTGTGATCAAGAAGCCTACATAGGGGGCGGCGCCTGTGGCTCAGTGAGTAGGGTACCAGCCCCATATGCCGAGGGTGGCGGGTTCAAACTCAGCCCCGGCCAAACTGCAACAACAACAACAACAAAAAAAAAAAGAAGAAGCCTACATAGGCCGGGCGCGGTGGCGAGCGTCTGTAATCCCAGCACTTGGGAGGCCGAGGTGGGTGGATTGCCTGAGCTCACTGGTTCCCAACCAGCCTGAGTCAGAGTGAGACCTCATCTCAAAAATAGTTGAGTGTTGTGGCGGGCGCCTGTAGTTCCAGCTACTTGGGAGACTGAGGCAAGAGAATTGCTTGAGCCCAAGAGCTGGAGGTTGCTGTGAGCTACGATGTCAGAGCACCCTATGAAGGGCGACAAAATAAGACTCTGTCTCAAAAAAAAAAAAAAAAAAAAAGCCTACATAAAAGATCACCATGAATGACTATAAAAAAAATAAATGTATACAAAGTATATTCTCCAACCACAGTGGAATTGTGTTAGGATTCAATAACAGAAATAAATTTGGCAAATTTCCAAATGCATGAAAATTAAACAGCACACTTCTAAATAACCACAGATGGAAAAGAAATTAAGTGAAAAATTAGGAAATATTTTGACCTTAATCAACATGAAAATTCAGCACATAAAATACCATGGTAGCAGCTAAAGTAATACTTAGAGGGAAATTTATAGATTTAAATATTAATATTGTAATAGTCAATAACAGGAGGACTATCTATAAATCAATGAAGAAAAAACAAATCAAATCCAAGGTCAGTAGAAGGAAGCCCATGATAAGTACAGAGCAGAAATCAATGAAACTGAAGATGGTTTGCTATGTCTTTAGTTATCAAGAAATGGAACAGAAGATTGTATTCATTACAGAATCTTCAGAAGTTTCAGGAATTGGAAGTGAGGGTAAAGGTATGCTTAAAATAGGAGTGACAGTTTGCAGGTCTTCTCCCCACCCCCCTTTCCCTGTCCTGCTCAGTATGCCTTGACATTTGTCCTTTCTAAACAGCAGAGGCTGCAGGTTTATTCTTTGGTGAGGCTGGAACAGAGGTGACTCTTGTTGGTGTTTATCAGTATCAAATGTACCTTGCCCACCGGCGTTATTTGTCATGGTCTGCCTTTGCTCATTGCATACAGGTAAGCGCCACAAGAAGAGGCCCTGCTGTTCTGCTCTGCCACTGTGTCCCCAGCAACCTTGAACAGTTCAGTCATTGATGGTGCTCAGTCGTGACTGAGTGACAGAAGGGATCCTCATCTGAGGGTCTTATCCTCTCTGTTTTATGGGGTCAAGTAAGGGAAAGAGATTTGCCCAAGCCCACGAGCCAGTGAGAGGCAACGCCAGACTCGATCCCAGGTCTCCTGGCCTGCAGATCAGTTCTCTTTTCTTTCCCACACTTGGCTTTTTAGCAAACACTTCCCAGCCTTTCATTCCACAATCCCACTAATGACTAGTTTGAGCTGAGAGCAGATGCTCTGGGAACTTCAAACCCTGAGGGCTGAGCTGCCACAAACCAGACTTTCTCAGAAATTAACAAGAGGTCAGCAACAACTACAGCTCAGAAACTCCACACCCTCCAGAGACCCTCCACGGGGCCACCCAAGTGAGTCACGGCCGCGTCAGTGGATGATGAGCTTGCAGGCCCGGGTGGCCAGGAGTGTCCTGGCCTCACCCAGAACAGCAGTGGAATCTGAGACCAAGGCAGGATCCTACTCCCCTCAGGCACAACCCTCCAGCCACTTGCACCTCTCTGGTTGGGAGGCTATGAGGCCCCCCTCAGCTCCCTCAAGGAGCCCCCTTTTGTCCCTTGGCTGTCTTGGGGACCAGCTCTGAGGTGAGCAAACAGGCAAGTTAGGCTGCGGAGAGCAGGCCTTTTAGACCTCACAGATCCAGGCTGCCTTGGCCTCTGGGCCTCAATTTCCCTCCTCGTGGGCCTCCCTGGAGTGGGTGATCCCTGCCTTGCCCTCCCAGAGCCCTCCCTTCCCACTGTCCTCATCTCTTTCTCATGGGCTCTGACCTTTCTCCTTCTCTGGTCCCCCAAACTCTGGCCCCCAAACAAGGCACATGAGAGCATTTCAGCTCTACACAGGTCCTCTGAGCCAGAGGGCGCCTAAATTCTCCCTCCCTCACTCAGACAAGGGTGCCAACCACCTCAGGAATGATCTCAAGGCCAGGGAATGCACTAGGCCCCTGTTTTTCCTTCCTGTGTCCGCCCGGTGGCTTGCACACATGTCTAAAACCCAGTGCAAAAGCCTCAGCTGCCCGGGCCTTGGGAGAGAGGGGGCAAGTCGTGCTATTTTCCCAACTGTCCCAACCTCCAGGCATCCCTTGCCCTGTGTGGGGAGCAGCAGGCTGAGGGAGGGGGAATGGTGACATCCACACCCAGCTTGTCCTGAGAGCTGGGAACACACCTGGTGAAGGGACCTTTCTCTGGCCTCTGCAGAAAGGACGTGTCAAAGTTTGCACCTTGTAGATTTCCTGAATAAAAAGATTGGGGAGGTGCCTATGGCTCAAAGGAGTAGGGCACTGGCCCCGTATGCCAGAGGTGGCGGGTTCGAACCCAACCCTGGCCAAAAACTGCAAAAAAAAAAAAGGTGGGGGGGATCATCTACCACCCCTGTTTAGCGCCTTAGGAAAGAGGAAAGACCACACAGGCCCACTGTAAAGAGGGAGACCCACTGTTGTCCTCCCATAGGTAGGTGCAGAGGTGGCTAAACCACATCCACGTGAACTGAGGGTGCCCCATGGAGCACACACACAGCTCTCTTGGGCTGTTCCTTCCTCTGTGCCTGCCTTGTTCCCAGGGGCGGAGAGGATGAAGGGCCCACCTCCTCACCAAATGCCTATCTAGGACATCCCCGGTGCCCCAGCTTAGCTGGTCTTCCTCCCAGTCCTTCTTTAACAGAGGAAACTAAGCAGAAAGGTCTATAACAATGTATTTGTTCACTTAGAGAGGCATCATTGACTAGGTAACTCACCACGTTTGGGCCCTGTGCTGGACCAGGAGCATTTTTAGGAGTGGAAATGAGTAAGAAACCACCTCCAAGAACTTGAAATCTACTGGGAGGGCAGATGGACAAGAGGTCAGTGACCACAGGGGGGGAGCTGGGGCAGCGGCTCACCTGGGCTACAGGGAAACACTGGGGAGGACATAGGTAGGGGACAGGGGAATGGTCAATACTCTTAGGGAAAGAAAAGAGAAATCTAGGTATTCTAGGACCTGAAAAAAGGACGTCTAACCAGATTTACTGAGTCACGTCACACACTTGCTCCTAGATATACTTGTGTGGGTATCTTTGTGAGTAGTTTTGAAAATGTGATGGCTCTTCCAATGCCAAGAAGTCTTCTGGAGGCGGTTCACAGAAGTATGTTCAAATATTTAGGTCTCAACTATATTTTAATCTTGATCTCTGATTTCTTTTTGGCTTCATCTGATTTCTTTTCGGCTCTAAGACCCTATAAATCTGTGTTGTTTGCGCTGCTGGACTTCAGGGTTAGAGGGCCACATGGGGACGAGGTGGGGCTGGGAGGGTTTGATGCAGACCCGCTCTCCAAGCAGCTGTGCTCTTCCAACTGTTGACAGACAGTTTTTTCCTGTTGGAAAAAGACAATCCATCTCCTTCAACACCAAGAATATGAGATGCCCATGGAGGGAACCAGCTTGGGAAACTGAGGCCAGGCTGGAGAACAGGGAGAAGTTGAGATGCAGGTATGCCGCCCCAGGCTGACCTGGTCCTTCCTGCAGAAGCTTGGCCAAGGCCTTTATGTAGGAGGCAAAGAAGAGTCCTGTTCATTTGTTCATTCTGACAGTATCCTGTTGACTCACCCAGGCTCCTGCCACCAGCACACCTGGTTACCGGGAAGAATGCCTCCCACTCTGAGCATTTTGCTTTCCCCCCCTACCCACCTATGGAGTCATCATCGTTATTGTCATTGTTATGTTGTTTTTGTTCTTCTTTTTCTTCCTCCTCCTTCTCCAAACCATCATCCCAACCATTTCCAAGGAGGGCTGATTGTCCGTGTTAAACCTTTTCATCAGACCATGAACATTAACGGGAAGCGATTCATCAGTGGTCCAAACAGAAGTGAAGTCTGCGTGTCCGGGATCCTATCCTCTGCACCTGTTTCCATCTTCCAGGGCAGTAAATCAGCCCATCTCTGTGTGCCTGTGTTTATTTTCCTCTCCATTTCTGCCTCCAGTGCTCCTTGTGGACAGAAAACAAAGTCCTGGTCCTAAGATGTGAACCTCAGAACAGCAGTTGGCCAGATCGAGGGGTTTGCTGCCCTCCCCTCCAGAGAGTTTCCCTTAAGCCTGTGCACACACTGTGGCTGGACTTGGTGGGGTGTTGGTCTGCTCCGTGCTCTATCCTGTTTTGCTGGTGTCAGATTCCAAACAGGGCTCCCTCATGCTTGGAGAAGACAAACAAGGCAGCTAAGATATTTGGGAACTCTGCCAGTTTGATTGTTTAATATTTGCTCATGCTGTGCGTTAAACTGAAATGAGCAAAAGGCACACCCCTGTTCAGGTGGTTCCCAGTCGAGGAACCAGTTGATTCTCCACATAGATGTGATAAGAAACACCGTGTGTTTGTTATGCACCTCATCTTTGCCAAGCATTGTGCCAGGCATTCATTCTAATCCTCACAACAACTCTTAATGGTAGCTATTGGGACCCAGATATGTAGATGAGAAAACCAAGGCTCAAAAAGCTAAGGGATTTGCCCAAAGAAGCCTGACAGCAAGAGGCAGAGCTGGGCCTGGAACAGCCACGTGAGCTACAGTATACTTTGTCCCCACCTCCTGGTCAGGGTGGGGCAAGAAAGGTGGGGGCAGTTTGCTTTGACATCTGTGAGGCCAGTAGGTTCGTGCAGATTTTAGGCGAGTAGTTAAGTAGAAGGTAGCCTTCATCCTCAGCTTCTTCTTGGAATAGAATTCCTGAAAAGGAGTTGAGCTGCCTTGCTGTTTTTTTCCAGAATCCCCTCTGGGGGGATGAATGACAAGTATCTGTTCGCTTTTATACCTGGTCTTGTCTAAAGCCTGTGCTGATGTCTGGGTTTTCTAAACAGAATGATCAAGTTTGATTTTTGCGTGCACCCATTTTCCCCCGTGACACCCACCTGTGGCTTTAGATATCATTGGGGCTTGGCTGGTGGAGTGAAATGAGCTCATTCAGCCCTGTCCGCAGCGGCACTGGTGTTGGCTGGACACAGAGAGGGCTGTCCTATTGGAGAAGCCTCTGGCACATCCATCCTGGCTTCCAGAGGGGCAGGGTTCTATCACAGGCCTTAGATGTCCTAATCCTGCCAGCCAGTCTAGGGCTAGCATACCCTGGGGCTCACTTACAAGAGGGGGTGCTGCCCTGCTCCCCAGCAATGCCCCTCTAGCTCTCATCCCAGCCTCAAAGCCAGTCTACTTCTCTCTTTCTTGCCCTGACCTTGATGGCCCAGACCCTCCTGCTCTGCAGTGCCTGGTCCTGCCTCCTGCCACTGCCTCCCATGATAGATCCTACTGGGCAGGTGCAGAGCGTCACAGAATCAGGGGTGAGAGGAAGCCCAAGCTTGAACCATTTGCTCCACTGCAGCGGTTCTCAACCTGTGGGTCGCGACCCCTTTGTAACAATGAAAATACATCACGGCATTCGGAAAGTTGAGAACCACTGCTCTAGAGGGAAGGAAAGTGATTTGACCAAGATCGAATTAGTAACAGAGCCAGGACTAGAATCTGGATCTTCTGGTTCCTATTCAAGGCTCTTTCCAGTGTTCAAAGGAGCTGGGCTCATTGGGTAAGATGATGCTTAGAATAATATCTGGAAGGCTCTCCCCTGCCCATCAGGGTTGTCCCACTGACATGGTTAGTGGTGACGTTTCTGGTTTCCTTCAAATGCTGTGCATGCCCAGGGAGGCTTCTTTCCCTCTGTCACCAAGGACAGGCTGATGCGGGAAATAACTTCCTGAGACATCTTAGAGAAGAGGGTCTTACAAGCACTCACCAGATTACAAAGCAAACTCTGCAAACCCCGAGATGCCAGGAGGAGGCATGCATGGCAGCGGCTGGTGTTTGTGTGCAGTGTGCTCCGCCACTTGCTCCTTAAACAAACCCACCAGCCCTGTCATCAGCCCTCCTCACAGGAGGCCCACACGCCATATGTCTAAATATTTGAAAGTTATAAATCAAGACAATAAACTGTGAAATAAGGTTTGCTCTTTCCTCCTGAATGACAAATATACCTTATAACAACCTCAGAGGCCAGGCTTCGATTGGGCAACCTTGAACTCCTGGAACACAGAGGGGCAAGGAGGAATGAAGCCTCAGCCCTCTGGACCTTCCCTCTCTTTACCCAGCCCAAGGCTCTTGAACTCAAGCAGGAAGACGGTCCAGCCTGAAAGTCTAGCCTTTGCCTAAACCCCGCAGACCGAGAAAGAGGCCACACAGGCCCAAACGTGGTCCATTTGTGAAGGAAAATTCCTGGGTCTTGATATTAGGTTGCAGAGGAGAAGGAGGGCATGGCTCCCAGCTCCCCGGCCACCTTGCCAGTGCCTCAGCCCAGAGCAGGTCTCTCAAACAGTTCTCACAGGCCTTCTTGCCATGCATCAAGAGAGCACTATTAAAATTATTTCCATTTTGGCTAGGCGCCCATAGCACAGAGGTTATGGCACCAGCCACATACACCAAGAATAGAGGGTTCAAACCTGGCCCCAGCCAGCTAAACAGCCACAACAAAAAAATAGCTGGGTATTATGGCAGGTGCCTGTAGTCCCAGCTATTTGGAAGGCTGAGGCAAGAGAATCGCTTAAGCCCAAGAGTTTGAGTTTGCTGTGAGCTGTGATGCCACAGCACTCTATCTGAGGATGACATAGTGAGACTCTGTCTCAAAAAAAAAAAAAATTATTTCCATTTTATCAGTGAAGTATCCACTGCTCAGAAAACGTAAGTGACTGCTCAAAGCCACTTGCTAATCACCAGAAGAGCCGAGACATGACCCAGGGTCTGCCTGATTCCTGGTTGCTGGCTGTCATGGTCACCATTACTTGGGACAGACATTTGGCTGGCCTTATAGCCTCGAGCCACCAGTAACAGAAAAGCCATCTCTTCACTGGCCCCTCGCCTTGCCGGGGTTAACCCTGCAGTGCCCTTCCAGACTTAGGGCCCTCAGTAGCCACACCTCCACCACCTCTTCCAGCCAACACCCTCTCCTGCCTCTCACCTGGGTTCAGCCAGCATCTGTCACACCCTGACTTCAGCACAGAGAGGGATACTCCATGTGACGACTGCCCCAGAAAGCATCTGTACTCTAGAGCAATAATTTTTAACCATGTGCCGTGGAGGACCTTAGGTGTGCTGCACAGTAAGCATACTCTTTTTTTTAAACTTTCTTTTTTTAACCAACATAACTTAAGTGTGCTGAGGAAGTTTTAACTGCAGGTTCAAGTGCAGGTTCAGTGTGAGATTAAAAAAAAAGTTGAAAAACATTGCTCTAGTAGTAGGAGCCACATGCCCAATGGCAGCTAGGAGGGGGAAGTGGGACAGAGAATGTCCAGAAAGACAGTGGAGCACTCACCATGTGCGAGGGCCAGTGATACACCAGCCAGCAGTGCAGCAAAGCCCAGGGTTCAGCACTGGCATTGTGGGCAGGGATGGCCAGTGTTCCTAAGTCTGGGTCAAGTCTCCTGTCTGCCCTCCCAGAGCCTCCCACATTGCAGGATGACAGATACTAAACAAATAACTTCACAAAGAATTACAACTGGTCCAGGAAAGGATGGTAAGTGGGATTAGTGCCACAGGCAGCCACGTAAGAGGGGCAGGTGTGCAGAGGGACTTGTGTGGTGCCTCGCCTCCACCCCCAGTAGACTCAGCTCAAGGCAAGGCCCCAGAGGCAGGCAGAGGCCAACCGGGCCATGCAGCCTTCTTTAGACGACTAGGAGCTTTGAAGGCTTTTGAAGCAGGAGATGCCAGAATTGGGTTCCCATTTTAAAGAGTTTGTCCTGGTTGTGGAAGAATAACTGGCTTGCAGACTACAGAGAGTCAGTGCAGGGAGGCCAGTGATGAGGCTGATGATTGCTCGGGCAGGGCAGTGGCAGGAATTGGGAAGAGTTGGAAGAAGTGGGGAAAGTTTTAGGAGCCAGAACCATGAGGCCTCAGTCAAAGCTGTAACCCTTCTGTTAAACACCTGCTAGCTTTGAATCATTAACTCTCAGCGAGCTTCCCTGCCCTGGCAGAATGCCTCCTTAGAGGACCTTTTGGGGGAGGTGACAGCCATCCGGCAGGGGCCCTGCGGAGTCGCAGAGAGCCGCACCTGCACCAGGGGGCAGCACACGGGGTCTCTGGCGTCCGCAGGTGCTAAGGCCCCATACCAACTTCCGTCCATGGAGACACGCCTGCCCTGCGCCCCAGTGTTGTGAGGACGGCAGGGTGGATCACCTGGAAAGACCCCGGACCCCAGGCATTTAGGAAAGGTGCTTGGTGAGGTCTGGGGATGGAAGGGATGAGGCAACTTCCAGAAACAGCCTCAAACAGCTGAGGTCCCAGAAAGAGGCCAGCAGTGGTGTCTGGACATACCTGCCTGGACGGGGCGTCCTGGCTGCTGTCCCGCACATGCCCGGGGTGCCCAGAGCTCTGGGCTCCGAAGCACAGACGGAGCACCCCGCGGTTGAAGGGAGCCACACACTGCGGCCGACTCCTCGGCTGGTTGTCGCTTAGCCTCCCTGAGCCTCAGTTTCTCCATCCGTCATCTCGAGACGCCACCACGTGCCCACTGAACCGTGGCAAGGAGGCCGCTCGCGTCGGACGCTCTGGACACTGGTAGCCGCGGGCCTGGGGACGTCTGGCCGCCGAGGACGGGTGCGGGCTCTGGGCGTGGGGCTCCTTCCCACCCCCTGTCCCTCACCACCCGCAGGCAGGCTGCTGACCCCGGCCTGGCCACAGCCGCGTCGCCGAGCTGGAGGGGAAGCTGCCTCGCCCTCGAGTTTACCGCCCAGCTGGACGCCCGGGTCTGCCCGGGCCGGCGCGCGAACGTGACGGGCTCTAGGACCCGGGCGCGCTCGGACCCGGGCCGGTGGGGGGCGGAGGCCGGGAGCGCCCCTGAAAGGCTCGGCCGGAGAGCTCTGCCGTCGCCTGGCAACCGCCCTGACGCAACGCAAAAGAAAAAAAAAAAAGTCCCTTTAAAAAAGAATAGTGCGGAGAATTCCCAGGAGCACGAGAGGAGAGAGGCGGCAGCCCGCAGAGCCGCGGAGGCCCGGCCGGAGCTGGGCGGCGGGAGCCGGCGCCGGAGGAGGCGGGGGACCTCGGCGACACCCCGGAAGGCGGCTCCGGGCGCCCCCAGGTGGGTGCTCGCCGGAGGCTGGGGACTGTCCCCGGGGCTGGGGACAGGCGGCGGTGGCAGGAGGCACTGGCTGGGCAGGGGGCTCCGGAGTCGCAGGTGCCCAGGGCAGGCAGTGGGGGGAGGGGGACAGCCGGCCCCCCAGGAACCTTGGTGGTGACACCTCCCGCCGCCCCGCGGAGCTCTGGGGGGCTCCCGACTCTCGGGAGGTGCGGGACAGCCGCTGCTGGACCCCACCCCTCTGCCTGCTGGGCCCTGCTTCCAGAGCTGAGATTCTGGGTGGATATTTGGGGTCTAGGGAGGGGCCCCCTCAGATCTCTCCAGTTCTTCTCCCAGATAGCTGGTGACCTCCAGGCCCACCCTGTTTCCTCTGTCTACTTCAGGCTCAGTGAGATGGAAGTTTCTGTACCCGAGGATGCAATTCCTAACTCAGGAGAGACTGGGGTCACTGAGGCCCCAGGGTGCTCTGAGGTCTGAAACCAGCATGATGGGTGGGAGCTGCACTGCCAGAGGGCCTTGGGGGTGGGCAGGTCAGCCATGAAGCTGAGCACCCTGGGTCACCAGGTTAAGGGGTCACCAGAAAACATGGGGAAGCAAGTGTGTTCTGTAACCAGGTGAGACTGGATGTGTTGCATTTTTGAAAACCCCTCATTACCTGTGTCTGGTTTTTATTCCCAAGGGTACTTGGAGACAGCTCTCTGGTATATACCCCCACCACCACCACCACCACCAGAAGATCTGGAAGGTGGATTGGTCCTAGGTCCACTACAGCCACTACTTTGCACCCACAAGCAGGTTCTCCCAAACCAAGTTTCCACAAACTCCCTGTCATTCCTGGGGAATCGCAGCAGATGAGACCAGGTCCTTGGCCATTGGGCTACTCCCAAAGTGCAAGTTCTCAGGGATGCCCCAGAGAAGGTCCTGTCCATTGCTGTGCACAGGAGGGAGAGTGGAGAGTGCTGGGCCAAGTCCTGGGAAATCAGAGGTGGCCCAGGCACCCAGTAGCCCCACCACCTCCGCCATAGGGAAACTTCTGCAGCATGTTTTTGAGGCACTGGAGAAAACAGCCTGGCACTGTGCTTAGAGCAGGTGAAGGCGACAGCTCTTCTTTCTTAGAGTCTTTACCCCATCCATCCTTGGGTCACTTCATCCTCACTAAAGGGATGTTATTATCCCTGTCTTGCCAACGGGACTCCAAGAAGTTAAGCAACTTGGTGCAGCTCACATTGGCTGATGAAAGAGCAGAGACTCAGCCTCTCATGCCGGACTCCTAAGACTCCGGAGCCCTTAGTGTTCTCAAAAGGAGACTGCTTTAGGAAGTCCAGGGTGACTAAGACCTGGAGACGGAAAGAAACCAGCCACACCCAGATGACATGATTGGGGAGATTATCCCATGACCTGAGAAGTACCCTCCCATTTCAAGGGACCCCAAGGAGTCGGGAGGCCACTTCTTGTATCAAGAGCCTGACAGGCTCTGCCATCGAGCCCAACCAGCCTCCATCCTTCTCAAGTGAAGCAAAAAAGGGGTCTTCCCTACACCCTGGTCTCCTTCTTGCCTACCCAAAGACCCCCGGCTTCTTGTGCACTTTTTCCTATTCTTTTGGTCTTCCCAAGTACATACATGCATGGATTTCTACCAAATTTCCAGCCCCACCTTCACATCTACCAGCTTGGCCTCCCTCCAGGAAGGACTCTGGCTGGGAAATAAATTCAGACCCCACCTCACTGTTGGCCTAGAGAGATGCACAACAGCCGTAGGTCAGTGAGGGGGAAACTGCCCTTTGGGGTCCTGGGGCGCGCCCTCCAGCTCCTGCTCCTGAGCTGGCTGTGTTCTCCAGGTGAACCTCAATAGCAGAAAACCTCCTAGACCCTACAGGGGCATCTGGAATTCTTGTAGTCCCCTGGGTGCAGTGCTATCCTGAGGATGGTGAGCTGCTTGCAAAGGCAAAAGCTGAACGATCATTTGAAAAGTTTGCCCCTTGGGGCCCCGGGGTGGGGAGCCCTCACAAGCCACCAGCTCTGCAAGTGCACCCTGAGATCTGCATGGGGGTGAGGAGGAAAGAGAGAAAGGCACATCTTGGAGTAGACTTCCAAGGGGTGAGGACAGCAGGAAGGATGGGACCAGGTGGGAACAGGTGATGGGTGAGCCCTGCCGGCTCGGCAGTCATCTGGGAATTGCCCCATTCATTTCAGGCCTGCTCTTCTGTACCCTGAGCCCACCACTTCTTTCCGGGCTGGAATGGGAGCAAAGATGAGTGAGTGGAGATATTAGGGGCACCCACGGCCCACCCCAGCCCCTCTTCTCCTACCTCCATCAGGCCTTCCTGAGAGAAGAGAGTGACATGGCCCATCACGGGGGCATCAGGCTCCTCTTCCCTCCAGGCCCCTGCCATGTGGCTCTGGCATCTCCACGGGGTGGGGCTGTGCCTCTGCACTTCAAAGACCCCACCAATGAGAGAGAGCCCCCAGGACACTGTTCAGCACAGCCCTCCTTCCCAGCTGTCTTTGCAGAGACCATCAGGGAACCTGGTCAGCTTCTCCCCTAGGGGAGTAGACTGAGTAGACACCCATTTCTACAGGGGGATTTCTCCCGTGTGGCTGGACACTCCTTTCAGGGTATTCTGATCCAGATGTGGGAGCTGGCAACAGATCCCCAAGGGCTTCCTCACGGGGCTTCTCCCTTGGGACCTAGCAGGGCAGGCCCAGGCCAGAGCTCATTTTCCAGGTCAAAGGACGAGTGTGTAATGGGCCCAGGCGGTGACCTGTATGGTGGCTACAGTTCCAGCACTTGCTGCAGGCTGGGCGGCATTTCCTCATTCCAGGGAGCCAGCAGAGCCCCTGAGTGCCAGCCGGCAGCAACTGGAAGGTCAGATGACTACCTAGGAAGGTTCTGGATGAGGGTCCTTTACTTAGGGTCCTGCCACCCCCTAGTTACCATCAAGTTGATAGTGGCACTAGCTCCCAAGTCCTGTGACCATGTACAGGTGCTGCCCCGAGAGATCTCATAATAGTCTTGAACTGACTGAGCCCTTGGGTCATGCAGGCAGGACCTCAGGTGTGGCTATGTCCTGGCTGTTTTGTTTATGTGTTTGATAGCAGCTACTGAGAAATGGAGGAAGTTGAAGACAAGCCTCATTATCAGGTTTGCTTGGAAGCAGGCCTCAGGCCAAATTCTGCCACACAAGTAGACATGTTGAACAAATACTTGTCTGCAGACCAACACAGCACAGAGTCCACACGGACTGTCCCATGAGCTCAGGAGGCCCCAGCAGTCTGTCTTTCTGATGCCCTGACCACATCTCCCTGGCCGTCTCAACAGATGCCTGCACCTGCTCTTTCTAGAGTCAAGAGTCTCTGAATTTGTTTGGCCAACCTGCATATCTTAAATGCCTCCGTCTTCACCAGTGAGAATACATTTCTAACATTTACTTTGCTAACTATCAAATACCTAGTACCAGCTGGAGGCACTCCCTGCAGGAGGGACTCTGGCCCCAGCCACTAGAGTGGGGACTTTCTGCAGTGAGGCTGTGGCCAGGATTGGGGTGGGAAGAGGAGTCCAAATCTGAATGTACCAGGATGTAGCCTAATAACACCTCACAGAATGCCTCACTACCTCTGTGAAGAATTTGGGGATCATTCATTCCCATCCCACACGGAAGCCTAACATGATGGCCTGGCCCCCAAGGAGCATGGGATCTGGGCAGGTTGCTGATGGGTAAATGCCTTTGCACAGCAGCATCCTGAGTTGAGAGTGAGGCACCATCCCATTCACTTCAGCTAACTTTAGGAGCCATTTCCCACTTGATGGGCCAAGGAGAGTGCCAGCCAACCCCTGTCAAGGGCAGGAGGTAGCAGTCCTGTTAGAGATCTAAATAAGAATTCACAAGCACTTTATCTCATTTGATCCTTCCCAGATGGTGGGGCAGATTCCATTATGGTCTCATTTCAAAGGGAGAGAACCTGAGGCCTATAGGGGTTAAATTGAGTGATCAAAGTCATAAAACTCATAAGTGCCTGGCTGGCTGTCAATCCAAGTCCTCTGATACCCAGCTCTGCCTGTCCCTAACCTGCTGCCTCTCTGCTTTCTTCTCTCTGTGCGGCATGAACTCTGGCTTCAGCAGCCCAGCCACACCCAGCTCCAACTAACAGAGCTGGGGGCAGAGTCTCACATCCCATTTTCTCTCCTGCCTGTGGGCACCCAGGCCAGATGCGCCCTCCAACCTCCGGTGCCCACACAGGCTGCTCCTACAGGTGGTTGTGGGGCGCTCTGAGTGTTCCTAGCCAGGTTGAGGCCACATTGGGATCCCACCGTGTGCTTAGTTTGGGCCCTGCCCAAATGACAGAAGACTCTAAGGATCTTTCGCATCATCTTAGAAAGTGCACGTGAGACCTCTGGGCTTTGGAACTCACAGCGCAGAGCAGAACAGAGAGCAAGTCGTCAGGGCACTCCCGCGTCAGCCGGAGTCTGTTGATTCTGCTTTGAAGTTGCAGCCAGTTATCCTGTGGATCTGAGCAGTCCTAAATTGGCCTTGTTTGGAGCTGAGGCCAATGCCAGTTGGTCAGGAGTCACTGTGGTGTCCTTAGCGGTGGGGTGGCACCTGAGTGTCAGTCAACTGGGAAGCGCGTTCTGTTCACAAGCCCAGGACACCTGTCAACTCTGTGTTCTGCTTTCATCTCTGCAAATTGCTTTAAAGCCCATTCTTGTCTGCCTTCTGCCCCTTAATTCCTGCTGCCACTATGGCCTTTGGCCAGGAAAGTCTTGTGGTGACATGTGGCAGTTGGCTGGGGCGGCGACAGGCTGCCTTGGCCAGGTCCTGCATCCCTGCTTTGTCAAGTGCTAACCGCTTCCTTCTCTGAGTTTCCCACGGCTTATTCCTCCCTCCCCACCTCCCCCACAGGCGGACTCCAAGATTCTCAGGCACCTTTCTCCCTGTCTGCTGGAGTAGCACTTTCCCAGGGCCTTGCAGACATGGAAGGGACAAGCTGGTGACACTGGGTATCCCTGTACCCTCCTCCCTCAGTGGTTGAGCTTTCTCTCCTCGCAGAGAGGCCATAAATTAGAGCTGTGTCACCCAGAGCCAGGGCTTCTCCCCAGCCAACAGGGAAGCACAGCTCTTCCCTGGCTGTTCTCTCGACAACTTCTTTCATTGGGCAAATTAAAGGAAAGGTTTTCCCACTCCAGGCCTTCTTACAGGAGAGGGGGGTGTAGCCAGTTATGTGCAGCCAGTGCTGCTCAGTTATGCAGCATGGACCTAGCACTTTGTATCTGCAAAGGTCTTAGCAAGTGCTTTTATAGCATCTTTCCTCGTAACAGCCCAGCGAGACGAAGCAAGGTTTCCCTGTTTTCTAGGCAATGGAGCAAGGCTGGACTCAGAATCAGAGGACCTGGGTCCAAACCCAGCCTGCCAGCCCCACTCATGGAGCTGTGGGCCCCTGTGCAAGTCTACGACTTCTCCGGTTTGCAGTTTCTCTGTGGTTTATCTCCTAGGAAGGTCTCCCTAGCCCAGGCTGAAGTGTGTGGGGAAGAGCATGTGTTAAGTCGCAGAGGGATTGTAACATATTTCTAATTGTTCTTGTTATTCCAGGTGTGGAATGGAAGCTTTGATTCTGAGCTGAGGTCCAGCCACCGCACACTGAGCTTCCCTGGGAAGATGGTCCCCAAGAGCCTGTGGGTAAGTGGGCTCTTCTGCTCCCTGTCCTCTAGGCGTGGCTCCCTGACTTGGGGTGACTGCTGTGGTCTCAGACTCTGCACACAGCAGGATGGAGGTGCAGAGGCCATTGCCCCCAAACACACGTGCACAGAGGAAAGCAGGAGCTCTCAGAGGGCGAGCAACTTGCCACAGTTGGTTGGGGTCAGACAGGGCCCTGGCACCGACTCCCAGGGCAGGAACTCTTTTCTACTGCCGAGGCTGGATCTGTCCAACATGGTTCTCTCATTCCCATCTCCCAGCAGCAGTGGCCCCAGGGGGAGGCACCCACCAAGGTCCTCTGACCCTTCCTAAAGTCCTGTCCTGGCCTTACACCATACTCACCCCCCCACACTGGTGGCCTCAGAGTCTGGCATAGCAGCTGTCCCTCAGCCTAGGAGCCACCCCTCCAAACCCCAAAAGGAAACGGGCAAATAAAATGAGGTTCCAAGAAGTTGCAAGACTTGTCCAAGGTAGCACAGTTATTAATGACAGAGCTCAGGCTCAGGCCTCCTTGCTGCCCAGCCCTGGCCATGGAGGGGGACCCCAGCCCAGGAGTGAGGCCCTCTGCTGCCGCTGCAGCCTTGCACACAGCACCAGCATGGAGGGTGCTTCAGCCAAGTGGCTGGAGTCTCATCCTCCTCACCTGCCCAGGGCAGTTGTGCAGAAATACAAGAAACATTTAAACATTACTATTTGCTCCTGAGGTTTCTAAGACCAGTAGGCTTTAAAATACCGAAATGATATAAAGCTCCTATTACTTTTCTACATATTTTTAGGAAAAAAATCTGGGGGAGATGGTCACAGAAATGGAGTCAGGAAGACTAAAGTGGTGGTTCCTTTGCTGCTCTGCTGTGCTCTTCAGCCTCCAGGAGTGGAGGAGTAGAGATGATACTAGATACTAGATAATACTGGTTATGTCCCAGGGTCATTTCAAGGGTTAAACCAGACCCCGTGGATGAGCCCAGGGCCTGGCATGCTGGGCAAGGGGTCTCTTTCCCCTTCCTCTTGCTTCTAAGAATTTTTGTGTATCCATTTATAAATGGACATAGAGAAACCCATGATAGAAAGAAAATTGGTCATTCATATAGTTCTTGTATTTATCCAGAAAGTGTGCGTTCAGGTTGCACTGGTTACACCAAGCAAGCATCCTGGAGCAAGGAGAGCTGAAGAAGGACGGGGCCTGCCCACCTGCCTCTCGCCGCCCAGCGTGGGCATGCTGCTCAGGCCTCTTGTATTTTTTGCAGTTTCTGGCCAGGGCTGGGTTTGAACCCACCACCTCTGGCATAGGGGGCCGGTGCCCTACCCCTTTGAGCCACAGGCGCCGCCCTCAGGCCTCTTTTGATGGCAAGAGACAAAAGCCCAACTGAAAGTAGCCCAACAGAGGGGAGAATCAACTGGTGCCTGTCGTTGGGAAGGTTAAGTCTTTAGACACTGTGGGGCCTGAGGGCTCAAAGGATGTGAGGGGGATTGTGGGCGGCCGGGGGACACACTTTTCTTCCCTTAGTTCTCCTTCCCCTGGGCTTGTTACTTTTTATGCCAGGGGGCTTTCTCTGGAACCCCCAGGCATATGTTCCCCCCTGCCAGCCAAGCTATCCCCACTGAAAATACTACCTATTTCCCCAGGCACCTACATTCAGATCCCATGAAAGTATTCTGATTGGCCCTTCCCAGCCACATGCTTGTCCACTGGGCCGGTCGCTATTGTGAGAGTGAGGACATCTCCTCCCGGTCTTGGGAGCATCCTGGGATGGGTGTTATGGCTTAGTCTCTTCAGAGCCACCTGGGATAATGCAGAGTGGCGCTCACAGAAGGGATGCTGGACAGAGATCTGTCTGTCCACCCGGCAAGTACATGGGAAACGTGACTCAGCAAAGCCTTCCAGCTACTACCTAAGGGGGGTACAGAAAAGTGCCCAGACAGAGGTGTTCAGGGAGGAAGCTAGCAGCAACATTCCAGGGGCACACGAGGCTGCAGAATGAGGTGCTGTTTGAAGGAGGCTCCAGCTGAGTCCTGTTCAAACATAACACGATCAGGAAAGGGGTTGAGACCAGCTTTCCAAACCACCCCACCCCCACAATCAGGAAAAATGACTCAGCCACTAGAAAAATTCTGACTTCGGAAGACTTACCCACAAACCTGCAGGAGGTGTCCTCCTGGGGAGAAATCTGGAGGCACAAACTACACCAGCCAGACTTTGTTTGCTGATCTCACAGCACTGCTGTCGGCAGGGCCCTGTGCTCAGAACACAAAAGCACAAAAACTGCAGTAGCATCCTGCTGCTGGGGAACCTGGATGCCACATCAGACAGACAGGACACTCCCACAGTTTAAGGTCATGCAGGCCAGTGTCAGGTGCCAGGAGAATTCAGAGAAAGAATTATCTGGAAGGGGGGGAGGTCCTGGAGGGCTTCAGGGAGGAGGCAAGCGACAGTGACACCTTAAAGCAAGGCAGGAAGTAACTAACTGGTGACGGCCAGCTGCAGGAGGGCGGGCCAGAATGAGGTGCTGTTTGAACGAGGCTCCAGCCTCTTTATTCCTCTGCTCACTCACTCACTGCCCTACTCAGCGAGTTCACTGAGCACCTACTGTGTGCCTAGCACTGCTCTGAGTGTGACCAGGAGGGAGCTCCTGCCCTCCCCAGGTTTGCATTCTTGAGAGAGGGGTACACAGTAATGAGAGAACATCTCAGAATGAGGGATGAACCCCAGGAAGAACTGGGGAGATGGGTGCTGACCTCTTCAGGTGACCAGAGTTGGGATCTGCAAAGGGTGACGTTTGAGCAGACATGGAAGGGAAGCGGCAGGCATATGACGCTGGGACAGCAAATGGGTGGCTTCAGGGAGTGGGAGAGCCAGACCTGGCGTGGGTGGGCAGCACATGCCCCGTGGGCGGCTTCCCTGTAGCAAGACCACAGTGCACTCTAGGAAGACCCCAGGGGCACTGTCCTTCCTGATCCTGACACCACCATCAACCCCACCCACACCCAGAGCACACCCCCAGCAAGGCAGTGCCTTCCACATTCACACACACATACAAATACACACACATACACCCCCAGCAAGGCAGCCACCCCCCCCACACTCACATGTTCCAGCACAATTCATCCCCTACACACACAGAATCAGAGCCAGGGGCCAGTCTCTGCAGGATGTCACCCTCCATGTGAGGGGCTCCAGCACCAGCTCTGACCATGGCCAGGAATGCAGATGAGGCTGGAAAGGGAATGATGGTCTGCCAGACCAGACCAGCAGGGTCCCTCCTGCTCTAGTCACCATGGCAACCCCGGAGGAGGCGGATCCAGACCGCTCTGGCTCCTGTCAGCAGCTCTGTGGAGTGCAGGGCTGTGTCCCCATCCTCTGGCTGCCAGCTCATTTAAGGTCAGCCTGGCCAGAGGTCAGCCTGAGCCCTGCTTATGCTCTGTGCAAGTTGAGCATTGGGCTCATTATTAAACCGAGATGGAAAAGCCTGCGGGTTCCAGGCCAACTGTGGACCCAGTCCCAGACCTAGTGATCACTCTCTCCCCAACCTGGGATGCTCCTCTTTAGGGACAAAAGGAAAGGATGCGGCGTGAGCTGGGCCCGTGCCTCCCCATGTCGTTTCCCGTGTGTAAAGCCTACCACAGCCTGCTGAGCCCTGCCCTCACCCTCGGCATCCTCACTACAGTACCAGCACCTTTCAGCCCAGGAGCCAAGGCCCAGGTGAACATGGCCTGGGTGGGAGGCCCTCCGCTCTCTCCTGTCATGGAGCAGGGTCCTGCTCTGTTCTCCGAGTGAAACAGTGGCTCTCTCTTGGGGTTTTAGATTTGGCAATACATGCAGTGCACTCGGTAGAGGAAGCGGATCCCTTTGCACGTGTGTGTGGGCCTCTGCCCCCAACCAGACCCACCCTGGCTCCAGCAGCAGAGCTTGGGGCAACCAAGACAGTATCAGGCCCAGAAGGCTAAGCAAGCTACCCAGCCTGTCTGTGCCCCAGTCTCTTCATCTGTTAAATGGGGACGGTGATAATGCTTAATTCACAGGGTGTTATGAGAATTAAATGTGTTAAAACATGCAAAGGTTTTTGGTTGGCACCGTCACGGTGCCCTGCAAGCCTCAACTACTATTGGGATGACATTATTGCCTCTCTGATGTGCTCTCACTGTGTCCTGGGCACATACAACCCAGGGGCACATACAACCCATACAACCCAGCATGGGCGAATCAAGGAAAATTTCCCCAAGGAGAAAATTCCTGAGAACTGAGGCATAGGAAGGAGGGAAGGATTTTTCAGGCTGAAGGAACAGCTTGTGCAAAGTCACGGGGATATGAGAGGCTGGTGTTCTGTGGGACAGAGGTGTTGGGTGGGGTCTAGAGAGATTGTTTACTATGAAGAGGAAGTGGAGCGGTGCTAGTGGAGAGCACAGCCTGAAGGGGCAGGCACCAGCCTGTGGAGGAGGCGGGCGGGGGGCAGAGGGAGGGACTGGTCAGCAGCTCCTTGCATCCTCCCTGCTCCAGGGTCCCATGGAGGAAGTGGGTTTGACAGTTTTCCAGGCAAGCAGATGAGGTCATAGTAAGAGGAGGTGTTGGCTGAAGGACCCAGCTGCACCCACCTGGTTCCTCCAGCAGCCGGAGGAATTAGCTCATGGTTGGCAGAGCCTCTTCCAAAGGGGCAGGAGCATGTCTGGACAGTAGTCCCTGAGTGCAGTGTGGGTCCCCAGTGCTGGTACATCGCTGCTGCACCCCCACCCCCACCGCCAGGCTTATCTTCCCTGCTACTAGTGGGGCACGCCTGGGCTGGTGGGATTATAGGGTCTGATCTTGTTTTTCAGGATGCCTCAGGTCCCAGGTCTGGCAGCTCCTCGGCCCTGGGAAGGACCTGGCTTAGAGGCAGAGAAAGCCTGCTTGGCAGGGTGCAGGAGCACCTGCTTTGTTCAGCGGGAGGGAGGCTCTGCTGCTCTTACAGCCCGGGAAGCTCCCAGCACTGGCATCTGTGCCCTGGCAGTGCCTGAGTGCACGCTGAATGGCAGACATTCCTCCTATCACATCCTTGGGCTTACATGGTGACATTCCAGCTGGAGAGGAAGGAAGAAACCCTCTGGGCTTCTTCAGACACCAGGGAAGAAGAAGTGTGTGTCTTCACACACCCCCTGGGACACTGATGACCAAGAGGACAGATCCTGCCTGTGCAAATCCACATCATCGGGTGTGCTGGACAGGGGGGCAGGTGGCAGGCCGGGCTCAGTCCCTGACAGCTACTCGTGACCACACATTCCAGAGTGGTGAATCCCTACCTGAGGCCTCTCTGCCTCACATAAACACACACTCACACACCTCGAGGATGGTAGCCGTCTGCAGATGAGCACAGAGTCTCACAGTTTGCAGAGAACTCTCACACACAAGGTTCCAGTATGTCCCTAGCTATCGCACAGATTAGACAGATTAGGAGACTGAGGCCAGGAGGACAGGACTGAGCCCTGGTCCTTGGCTTGTCAGGAGCAGTGCTTGGACCAGAAACCAGGCATTGGCCCTGGCCCTGGCATCCGCGGAGAGACCACACTGTTACACCTGTGTCTCCAGGTGAGCAAGGGATGAGCGGGATGGGGGACAGCAGGACACAGAACAGGCCTGAATAAGGGGGGCTGTCCTCTCCCATCCGCGGCAGGATGGGCTCTTCATGCAATTTTTTAAAATTTATTTCAGATTAATATGAGGGCACAAACGATTTGGTCACATTGTTTGCATTTGTTAGGTAAAGTTCACGTCATAGTTGAGCCCTTCGTGTAGGGGAGCTGCTGTATACCCTTCCACGGTGCCTGTTAGGTGAGAGTCTGCAGGCAATTTTGAGACCTGAACATTTGGAGGTTCCGTGTCAGTTGGCTTCCGGGGCAGGATGTGAGGGGTAGAGATTGACTCGGGCCACCTGGCAGGTCAGGGACTGACAGGATGACTGCCCAGGGGTCTGTGTGATGAGTCTGTGATGTGGTCCTGCTAGGTTGAGCCATCGTAACAATAATGTTTTAAAAAGTGAGACAGTGTCTAAGCCTCACTGTATACCCGGCCCTGTGCTAAGAGCTCTATATCTGGGACCTTATTTCATCCTCTCACTGACCTACGTGGTCGTTATTATTGTCCCTACAGCTGGCTTCATGGGTGCTGGACCCAGACAGTGGCACAGATTATTGCTCTGCTGTTGCAGTCTTGAAACCCTTAGGACTTTAAAAATGAGGAGCCCCGCAAGTGCACTTTGCACTGAGTCCTAAAGATTATGAGGCCAGGCCTGGTTGCTCCCACTTCTCAGAAGGGAACCAGAGGCAGGGAGTGGTCGGGAAGCCCCGTGCCCAATGTCAGAGCTGACAGCTACCCTACGGCAGCCCACACACTCTGGAATAGGAAGAGGCCCACCCAGAGTCAGATGGCCAGAGACGGGGCTCAATTCCCCCTTTGTGAACTGGGGCGATCCCACCTGCCTCTGGGGCCACAAGGCTCACGTAAGCCAATTCGCACTCAGTGTTTTCACATACGAGGCCCAGCAGAGCAGAGCTCATTATCCCCCAGCTCACAGCTCACTGGTGCTCCTGTTAACGCCTCAGTAGTCCTGATGGGGTCTTCATCGGCCTTCTCTGAATTGGTTTAGATATAGGGGTCCTCAAACTTTTTAAACAGGGGGTCAGTTCACTGTCCCTCAGACCGTTGGAGGGCCGGACTATAGTTTAAAAAAAAAAACTATGAACAAATTCCTATGCACACTGCAGATATCTTATTTTGAAGTAAAAAAACAAAATGGGAACAAATACAATCACACTGCTGCATGTGGCCTGTGGGCCACAGTTTGAGGACCCCTGGTAGAAAATACCAGCTAAAGTAAGTTCCCCTTACCTGCAGTGGCCACATAAAGTTACAGACTTGTCACGGTTTCCCACCACAAGAGGAGCCCCTGAGCTTCCAGGTGGCTGTCCAGTCCTCTGCAGGGGGAGTTTGCTGGCAGGAGGACAGGCGGTACCACCTTCATCCTCCCGGTCTGTCTTATCTGCTCACAGAACTCAGGGAGGGAGGACACTGCCTGTAGGTCTGTCTGTGGTTGTGTCCTCTTCAAAAAGCTTCTCTGGGTATGATCAGTACTCCCTGTCTTTGGGAAGGAAGCCCCATGGGTACAGCCACCCCGGGCACACTGAGGACAAATCTGGCACCTCAGCAAAGCTATCTGGCACCTGGGAGGGGCCCCACAAAGCAGCTATGAAGTCTTTACATTGCAGAGATTCTGACTATGAAACTGCACAGAAAGACGCCCCCAAATTCGCAGAGCACACCAAGTCTTCAGAGGGTGTGCGCAAGCTTTAGTTCTGTCAATCCGCAAGAGCCTGGGGGGTCAGTATTGTCAGCCCCCTTTTACAGATGAAGAAACTGAAGCTTAACAAGCCTGGTAGGATCCGAGCTGATTCCAAGTCTGGAGACAGGTGTTCTTCACGATGGCCACACACTCAGACCACCTGCGGAGCCAAAAAATCCACTGCTGTCTGACTTATCCCAGCGCAGTTGAGTCAGACTCCCCAGAGAGTGGCACATGTTCGTGAAGCAGGGGATGGGGATTCCCTGCTATGAGATGGGATGGAGGACCTGAGGCAGGGGCAGGCAGCGAGGAGCGAGGCATCCTGTCCACTGCAGGCTGAAACAGAATGGTCTGCCGGAGTCCTACAACCTCTCTGGGTGGCCCAGCCCGCCATTTGGCTTCTGCCACCCACCCCATTTTAATTCTTTCCCTTCCCATCACCCCAGACAAGCAATCACAACTATCAGTTTCTTTCTTTACCTTACCTTACCTTACCTTACCCTCACAGGGGTATTTCTTCAGTGTCTCTCCCTCCCTCCCTCCCTCCCTTCCTTCCTTCCTTTCTTCCAGGGGGCAGGGATATTTTAAGGTGTATATATAAATTGATAAAAATCTCTCTTCCTTTCCCTTCTTCTTTTACACCAGGGGGACACACTCTCCAGGCTTGCGAGCATCTCACTATTTTCATTTAAACTTTATCTTGGACTTCCATCATTCCAAATCAGTCCATTGCCTTGATAGCTACACTCCCCCAGCACAGATTCTCAGAATTCACCATAAAAGCCAAGGGCCTCTCTCCTTAGTCCAGATCAATGTCCCCTAATTTTCTTGACTCCACCTGCCTGATCCCTGGGGATGCAGGACGCATAGGCGGGAGGCTCGGAGTCACTTCTCTCCTCGTGTTTTAACACTGTGGGGTGAGACCCTGGGCTTATGCCTCCCACTGGAAATGGGGAGACCAAATCAGATCATGTAACTATGGTCCATGCCAAGGAGGCACTACTGCACAGGCACTTGAGGTCAACGTGAGAACCTCCTTCTAGAACCGTGAGTCACAAACCTCTTCGGTTTAACCATCAGCTTCCTGGCAACAGCTGTAGGCTTATTTGCTTCCTCCTTTGAAGGGGAGAGGGAAGGTGGTGTTCTTGGAGAAAGAGGCTGGGAGTATGGGCTAAGGCTGGCCTGGAAGAGCCAGGCCGAGGGCAGGGCTGTGTGGTGGGGCGGGAGGGGTGTAGTGGTTCCTGGAAGGAACAGACACACCTGAGTCTGCTGATCAGCGCCAGGACCCTTGGGCAGTTGATGCACAGCCATAAGACCTGTGCCCTCACATCCACGTGACCTGGGCTTGTCCCTGAGCTACTGGCTGTGAGATCTCAGTGAGTCTTGGGGACTTGGGTTCTCAGGTGTAAACTGGAATAAGAACAAACCCCTGTAGATGTGCTGTGGGCTTTAAATTAGATGATGGAGAACTTTTTATGCCTGGGAAAGCACTCCACCATTTTTCAGTTGATCGTGAACTGCTCTGCCCTGAATTAAGGTGTCAAACATCACCTCACTTCTAGTCCTGGAGTAGCAATCAGATGCCTTGTTCTGGGGTCTCCATGAGCCTCAATTTCCCCTCCTGTGCAGTAGACACGCCAGCTTCCCCGTGGCTGAGGAGGGATCGGGACTAACGTGGTTCTCGTCCTTCCCATAGGGCATCATGCCACCTGCCCTCCCCAGAGAGGCAGGAGCTGTGGTCTGCTCACGCCTCCTGGACTGATAGATCTTCCTGGCACGGGCCGTGCCCAGCTTCCTGCTGCCGCCTGCCTCCGCCTGCCTCTGTGAAGCACGTCACCCACAGGATCCTGGGGCCAGCCACAGACCTGAACCCTGGAGCAGCCGCCCCAGGAGGGGTTCTCTGCTACTCACTGTTCTGTCCCTCTCGGCTCCGTGCCATCCAGCCTCCAAGAGCAGCTCCCATCCCAGTGATGCCCCTGGGAGCCGCGGCCCCACCTGGATGAGGCCCTTCCAGAGCAGGACCCGCCCTCACCACCCACCGAGCCTGCCACACTGCTCCCTAATCCCTCCTGTGTCGGGCTGCCCGGGCCAACTTTAGAATGTCTGTGCCGCAGATCCAGGTAGAAGAGGTGGGCAGCGAAGAGGGGCCAGCAGCAGTGGTTGGTCCTCCTGACGACCACCTGCGGAGCCTGAAGGCCCTCACTGAGAAACTGCGCCTGGAGACGCGCAGACCCTCCTACCTGGAATGGCAGGCCAGGCTGGAGGGGCAGACGTGGCCCTTCCCGAGGCCGGCTGCTGCTGAGGAGCAGGAGGGGAGCTTGGAGCCAGGGCAGCGTGGTGGGGAGGAGCCCCTGCTTCCCCCGAGAGAACCCGGGCAGCATCCCCCACCTGCCGGGATCAGCAGCCCCGGTGCTGGGGCCCTCGCCCTGGGCAAGCTGGATGGCTTCCAGAGCATCGACGAGGCTCTAGCTTGGCTCAGGAAGGAACTGGTGAGTGGCTGCCCCTGAGGGTCCCCAGGAAGGAAAGGATGTCGATCTCTCTGTCTGTGTCTGTCTCTCTGTCTCCGTGCCTTTCCCTCCGTGTCTCTCCCACCATGTGGCCACTGTTTCTAGCCTCCCCGAGGTGCACACCTGTGATCTCCTGTGGGATGGAGGGCACGCCTCATTTCTCTGTAGTTGCAGGGAACCCACATGTCCATCGTCCCTAATCGCAGGTACTAATGGGGGAAGACATTCTGTGCAGGGGAACCTGGTGTTCCTGCCCTTCCCTGACACCACTCCCCGCGCCCCTGACTTTCTAGGCAGAGGTCCTCAAACTTTTAAACAGGGGGCCAGTTCACTGTCCCTCAGACCGTTGGAGGGCCGGACTGTAGTTTAAAAAAAAAAACAATGAAAAAATTCCTATGCACACTGCACATATCTTACTTTGAAGTAAAAAAACAAAACTGGAACAAATACGATCACACCACCACATGTTTGAGGACCCCTGTTCTAGGGCAACTCCTGGAGTGACTTCCCACCCTGCCATGGCCCCAGTTGCCTGCCAGTGAGTGCCCAGTGTGTTGGCGCTGGCCCAGGGCAGGGCTATACAGGACACCATGGTGCGTAGCCGGGGCCCAGTGTGGAAGGTGCTCTGTGTGTGCAGGAGCTGCCCAGAGACGGCCAGACGCGCCCTGCCCTGCGTGGCTGAGGAGGAGTCTGCCCAGAGGCCAGGGCTGGGACAGTGTTCCAGGCAGAACAGTCGTGAGCAAAGCACATGTTGTGTTTGAGCTAGGACAGCAGCTCCACTGTTCTTCTGCCCACGGGCAAAGCAGGTTCCCATCAGGGCCACCTCTCCCCATGTGGGGTGACTCAGCCTGAGAAAGCAGGCGAGGGCACAGAGCTGAGGGCCTGGTCCCTTCTGCCCCTTGTGTCTGACACTGGCATGGTGGCTTCTCGGGAGAGTCAGGCACAAAGCCTTAGGGGTCAACCCCAGCTCTCAACCCCCGCCCTACCCATCACCTGAGGCCCAGGTGACACCTGCAGAGCCAGGCCACCCCAGCCACAGGTGAGCCAGCATCACTCCTGGGCCAGCAGGTGAGACAGAGGCCTCCTCTGTTTGTCAAGTCAGAATCCTGAAAAACAAATCCTCACAGGGGCTCGGGGACTTAGATCTCTGACTAATTGGACACCCTTTCTGGCTTTAATCCTCGATGTTGAGAACACTTCCTCAAGCTTGCCATGCTGCTCTGTCTGGGATGGTACCTGGCACATGTGTATCCGGGGCTCTCAGAGAAGACCGGGTACCTGTGGGCTTGTGCTGCACCTCTGGGGTGCTCAGTCACCAATGGGTGCTTGGGGCCGGGTAGAAAAGAGGTGCAGCTGCTCTCTGAATTCCCAAGGCTAAGCTGCTTTGGTTTGTTTTCATAAGGAGGAATAAAAAACATTCCCTTTAATCAAGGATGCCAATTGCTTTCGGGTTCATTTGAGATTCCATTGCTTCTGGGAGCAGAGGCTTCTATTTTCCAATAAGTTAGCACCCTCCTAGCCCCCTTTGCAGTGGGGATGAGGGAAAGAACCCTCCTCTGTTAATCAGCAGGGAGTCCCCTAGCGCTTGTCCTGGTCATCCTTTACAGACAGTGTCCCCCGCCCCCAGCTGTGTATTAAAACAACTTGGGGAGCTTGTCATGCCCCCAAAGCCTTGGCCATACCCTAGATGGAGCAAATAAATGTCTGAGGGTGACACTAGGCATCCTAAACCTCACATCTATTCCAGTGTGCAGCCTGGGCTGGAAACCCCTGCCTGGGATCTGGGGTTGTGCTCACATTTCTTATCAGACCACTAGGAGAGGTGCCCCGGCCAGAGTGTGCTGGCCAGAGGGAGGAAGGTAAGGAGCGAAGGGGCAGCCGTGGATGACGTGTAGAGCCTGCTCCAGAGGCAGCAGCAGGTATTCACTGTCAGGACGGATTCGGCTGCAAGAAGCTATCTTCACAGCATCCCAAACTGAGTGGCCCAAGGACCACATCGTTGTTCAGAAGGTTGCATCTCGGAGGCCCAGCACAGCCCAACACAGACTAGTGGGCGGGCAGACTGCACACGTGGTCCTGCATGGTGCAGGGACTAGACAGTAACAAAGGCAACTTGCAGACCCTTTGATTGGATTGAAAACTGACAGTTCAGCATTTGGACAACGAACGCATTCTCGTGTTTTTAAGTCTCAGTCAAAGCATGAAACTTAATGCCATTCCTAATCCATCCGGCATCTGTTAGCTCACTGAAGGCACCTTTAAAAAATTATTACTTTTTAACAAAATGAAAGTGGTTTCCTATGTTGTAAGCCTGCAGTCAAGTTTTCGGTGCACCTGGTCGGGCCTCCACAGTTGATATGTTAGGCTGAAATGCAAATGTTGTCTTTTCTTATGTGGCCAAGAAAACACCGGAAATCTGTAATTGGGTCAGTTGTGTGTGTGTTTTCCCTACAAGAAGCTGAATACCCAACTTAGTGGGAGTTTTGACCTCAGGGGATGGCAGGCTTTTGACCATCTAGCAGTGCTCCCGGGAGCTGTTGGCACAACCAGGGAGGTGGATGTCAACCCCTTCTCAGAGGCAGTGCTGGGTCTGGAAGCACCTCTGGCTGCCCTGCCCTGGGCAAAACCAGCCAAGACACTGGCAGTGGGAACGACTACCTGATCTTGACTGATTTCTAAGGCAAGGAAGGATCCTAACAGCTCCCTCGGAGGTCAGCTCTCCCTCCCAGCTTCAAGGAAAAGACAACCACTCCTGATGACCCTGGGGACCTGCAAGCTGGATTCCCTTCAGCTAATGCCTTGGGGATACAAGGAAAGTGATCCTCAAAGCCTGTTCGGGTGACTCCTCCAGCTAAGAGGAGGCCTGACCTTAGATCACAAGTGGATTTAGAGAATGTGTCATCATCGGGCTGTGTCAGGCAGGGCTGCTGGCCTCTATACTAGGTGGCTTCGGGCCACCTGACCATTCTAGGCTGAGATCCAATCTTGCTGCTCCCTGGACACAACTCAGAGCTGGGTGAAGAGGTGGTTGTGCAACTCTGCTGGTTCCAGGCTGCTCAGGTTGCCAGGAAGACACTGCCTCCAGCTTTCTACCTTCCAGGAGGCCTCAGTAGGTGGCCTGGGGGAAATGGGGACAATGCTTCAGGAAGGTGTGAGAAGCCATGAGCTGGAGGTGGCAGGTTCAAACCCAGCCCCAGCCAAAAACTGCAAAAAAAAAAGAAGGGCGTCTACCCCGGAGCTGCAGGATTCTCTTCTCTCCAGCTGAGTGAGGAATTCAGAACATTTTACAAAGGCCTCTTCCTGGGCTTCAGTCAAGTCAGGGGGTCACTCAGCCAGCCCCCACCTGGGCTCGGGCCTGGGACTCAGCACTAAGGCAAGGGGCCAGCCTTTCTGTGTTCTCACTTCTGTCACAGCCTGAAAAGGGACAGTAAAGTCTTCCTCTTGGTCTGTGCAGTTACAGGTCTGAAAACAAAACATTCTGGCTTCCCGATGGGCTGTCTTTGTGCTGAGACTCCCAGGTGTTGACAGACAATTTTTTCTTTAGTTCCAGGCAGGTGTTTGATCCCAGCATACAGAGGCCCCAAGAAGGTGTTTATGGTTGTTAGAAAAAGGGGAAGAAACCTGACAAGTTTTAATAATTTAGAGTTTGCTGAGCAGGAGGCCTGTAGAACAGGACTCAGCTGTCCCACTGTGGCCTCCTCTCCAAGCCTGGAGTCCTCTCCCAGTTAACCCTCTCCTGCCCGCACTGCCTGCTTGGCAAGGACATGACTCCGGTGTGTCCAGGCACAGCCCCCTGCAGCCAGTGTTATCCATGTTGACGGAATGGCAAATGGCAGCAAGCTTCTTCCGATAGGGACAGAGGCGAGAAATGCAAGGATACAGCCACATTAATGTCTCCCATCTAGGTAGCATCGTACAGTTCCCAAAAGCCCTTCACATACAGTATCCTGTGAAAAGGCTTGGAAGTATTTTCTATTCCCATTTTACAGATGAGTGAGGCTTGGAAAGATTATAGGCCTCGGTGATAGGTTAAATGATTTGCTCAAGATCCTGAGCAAGGATCTGGCTAAATAGGACCCACATCACTTAGCTCTAGATCAGATCTCCTTCCTTTGTTCTAGACACATCATGTGTACCTGTCAACAGGGCCATAGGCTATCAAAAAGCCTGTGCTTAAACCCTGTTGAGTTCAGACATGATGCTTAAGACACAGAAAGTTGCCAGCCGTGCTTCACAGTAACCTTTCAGTAGTGGCAGCCCAACAGTTTGGTGATGAGGGTAAGGACTTGCTAGATGGAGCCACTCAGCGAGTGCTGGCTGGGTTGCAGGTTCTAGTCCAGGCTTGTGTTTGCCCAAGGCCAAGTCGTCTGAGCATAGCTTGGGGCGTCAGCCTATTGGCACCAGCAGCCTTCTCCAAGAAGATTCCTATTCACCTGGGAGAGATACTGGCCTCTTAGGGGTTATAACAGAATTTATAAACAAAGGTACCATCAAAGGAAATACACCAAACTTCCGTGATCGTTATCTTTATTTCTGGGTGATAACGTTATACTTTTGACTTTTCTGCAGTTTTCAAAAGTTCTAACATAGGAATATGTTATGTATAATCAAGAGAAAAAAGGATTACAAACATAAAAGACCAAAGAAAGAGGAGTGCCAGGCTCCACTCTGTCTTGCCAGTGTAATTGCTACATATTCTTCACCTTGTAGTCTACAGGTAAAAAAGGCATCGAGTCTCCTAGAATTAGGTATAAATCAGGACTTCAGTCTCTGGAAGTACCTGCTGGATATGAGAATGGCCAAGGCAGCAACTGCTCCCCATGAGTCTTCTTTGGAATTCAGATCCCATAAATCTGGACGGTTCTGGGGGTGACCCTAATGTGACTGGCTCATTAATTGGTCACGAGTGCAATGGAAAAAAGCATGAAATTTGTCAAAGTTCTTCTACATCCTAACTGTGTGACTTTAGGGAAACCAATTGACTAATCTTCCTCAGTTTTGTTCTCGGAAGATGGGGATAAGAAATCCCTTCCTGGAAGGGTGTCGTAAAGGGAGAACTGGGAGGACGAGCAGCTTTCGGGCCCTGAATGCTTTGCGGGCTCCTGGAATGGTGGGGACCTGCGTCACATGCATTTATACACATCACACCATTTAATATCCATAGTGAACTCTACAGGTGGGCACGATTGCTAGCCCCATTTTGCATATGAGAAAACTGAGGTTAAGAAACTTGCCCAAGGTGGGTACATGTAAACCCTGCTACTCAGGAGGCTGTAGCAGAAGGATTGCTCAAGCCCAGGAGTTTGAGATTACTGGAAGCTGTGACACCACAGTACTCTACGCAGGGTGACAGAGTGAGACTCTATCTCAAAAAAAAAGAGAGAGAGAGAGAGAAAGGAAGGAGAGAAGAGAGGAGAAGAGAAACTTGCCCAAGACATCAACCAGCAGAGCGGGAATTCAAACTCAGACCTGCTGGATCTCAGAGCCCTGAAGTGAGTCTGGTTTACACTCAATGCCATTGGCCCCTAGCACAGGAAGCCCAAAGCCCCTGTTCTTCCCAAGAACACACGTGCCTGGGTCATGGAATATGGGATGACTTTGGAGAGAAAAAAGGCCCGCAGGGGGCCTGAAGGGTGAAACAGAAAATAGATTTACTTCGCCTCTCTTTGGAAGCACAAGTGGGAACTGGTCTGTAGAAACGGCAGGTGGTGGGGGCCTATTCCTGCACGACCCCATCCCCTAAGCTCGTGTCATATCAGCCTTCCTCCCTCACGGGCCGGGCCATAGCATGCTGACAGCCCCCTAGCTGCTTCCTGAGCCTCCTATTCTGAACCTTCCCATATAGCTAAGAAAATGGCCTGAACCTATGCCCAGTCTCTTTTCAATACCAGAGACTACCTGTACCTGTCAGGCGAGGATAGGACAGATAAGAGCCCTGGGCTAGGGTGTTAGACAAAATGCCCTTGCCCCTCGGGGTTCTGTCTGGGTGCCCAGATCTGTGCTAATGACCATGCTCTGGTAATTAGCTGGCCCCTGTGCACTGGTGTTCTTCTCAGGCCAGCTTTAAAGATGCCTTAGGAAATCTCTGCCCCAAATGTGCTTTCAGAATTGCCACTGTCACTGCTCTTGTTGCCCCAGACTAAAAGAAGGGAAGGTTCCACAAGCAAAAGTGCACAGCAAAATCCTCCACGTCTATCATGTCTTTCCTCAGCAGGAAACACCAAGGCACTGAACGCATTAGGAATCTTCTAGAACACTGGTTCTCAACCTTCCTAATGCTGCAACCCTTTAATACAGTTCCTGTGGGTCGCGACCCACAGGTTGAGAACCGCTGTTCTAGGGGGTCACTGAGCATGCAGCCAGCTCTCTAGCCTGGCCCCAGGTCTTCTTTGAGAGGGAGAAGAGCTCTGTGGTCAGGTGTTTGGGGTCTGGGTTCCTCACCCCAGCTCGGCCAGCAGTGGTGTGAGCTGGGCCCGTTACTTACTCAGCTGTACCTCTGCGTCCTCAGCTGTCGGCCACAGGGGATGGTAGTAATGTCACTTCAGAGGTTGTGGTAACAGTTTACTATCCTTTGTTAGGAGACCCAGAGAACTTAGAACCATAATTCATAGTTAAACATCTAATCTGGGCGGCACCTGTGGCTCAGTGAGGAGGGCGCCAGGCCCATATACGGCGGGTGGCAGGTTCCAACCCGTCCCGGCCAAACTGCAACAACAAAAAAAAAATAGCTGGGTGTTGTGGTAGACACCTGTAGTCCCAGCTACTTGGGAGGTCGAGGCAAGAGAATCGCCTAAGCCCAAGAGCTGGAGGTTGCTGTGAGCTGTGATGCCACAGCACTCTACTGAGGGCAACAAAGTAAGACTGTGTCTCAAAAAAAAAAACCATCTAATCTATATTAATCTATTTTATGTTTGGCTCCTTTGAAAGATGACTAAGAAATATCACGGGCATTCTGGATGTTTCAAGGGCAACACAACAGCATGCCGCTCCTGGGTGGGATGCATACCTATCATAGCTGCCATGGCCATGGGACCCTCGAGTTCCTTCCCCAGACAGTCCCTCCTACCCTGGAGGCAGCCACACTCCGGCACTGTGCTGTTATCCGTGCTTCTCTACTCTCCGTCTGAATGTCTCTCTAAACAATGAGCAGAAACTGAAGTTGTATTCAAGGCAGGACCACTGTGCACCGCTTTCGGAAGGATCAGGCCTGGTGGCGAGGCCACGCGGAGTGCTGTTCCACAAGCACATCTTCATTTGTTGCCTCCCTGTCTCTGTCTTTCTACCTCCCCGAGCTGGCAAAGGGCTAGCATTTCCAGACAGATCCATTGGCACCCCAGGCCGTTGGTTAGGACTCCTGCCCAGCGGTCTGTCTGCGTGCTCACGCCCCCTCCCCTGCCTTCCAGATGGAGATGCGGCTGCAGGACCAGCAGCTGGCCCGACAGCTCATGCGCCTGCGTGGTGACATCAACAAGCTGAAGATCGAGCACACGTGCCGCCTGCACAGGAGGATGCTCAACGACGCCACCTACGGGCTGGAGGAGCGGGACGAGCTGGCCGACCTCTTCTGCGACTCGCCACTGGCTGCCTCCTTCAGCCTCTCCGCGCCTCTCAAGCTCATTGGTGTCACCAAGATGAACATCAACTCCCGGAGGTTCTCTCTCTGCTGAGAAGCCCTGGGAGGGCCGGGCTGGGAGGAAGCCTGGGCCAAGGTACCCCGGAGGGTCTTCCAGAGGCAAGGCTTCCTGCACGGGCGGCTGGGGGGAGGCAGCTCCTCTGGAATAGTGTTCCCCTGGGGGGCCCAGTTGTGGCCCCAGTGCCTCCCAGGCTGGCTCCTGTTTCCTGCCCAAAGAGTTCTGCAAAAGGGCCACTGCCAGAGGATGATAAAGAGAAGCTTGTCCAAGAGCGACCTATCCCTCAGTGGCCCACATTCCTGTTTCCTGGAAGCACTGGTGCTGTGAACTGGGATTCCCAAAGGGGGGCTCCCAAAGCTGTCATTCTTGCAGAAGGCTCCTCTCCAAGGGCCCTGGGGAGACTGGACACGTCAGACGTGCCTCTCTCCCATGCTGCTGCTGTCCTCTAAGCATAGGCTCAAGTTCACCCTGAGTAGGGGACTCAGCAGCCTTGCTAGGAGTCCACCAGGAAAATAAAATCTAAATGAATAACAAAGTGGCATTTGGGGACACAGGCTCCATAGCCAGCAAGTGGTGCCTGGAGAGCCCACGGCTTAAGCTGCCATCGGCCTTCCACCCTGGCACCATGCAGCCATGTGCATCACCTCCAGCATGCACTGGGGTATGTAACAGGTGCACCCTAGCGTAGCCTGGGTGGGGGGAGCACAGGTGCCTCCATCGCCTCCCCCGACATGTGCACCAGTCACACCCTGCAAAGGGCCCTTTGCTGTCTCTCCACATCCCCAGGGGTCCTTTCTAGGAGACCACTGGTGACTGAACCAGGCAGGGCCTGGGCGGGTTTCCCATGACTGAGTCCTCCTGGAGAGGGTGCAGCACCGGCCTCCTGGCGGGTTCTGATGGTGTCAGCTACGTCACCATGTTGCTCTCTCCAGAAAGACAATCCAGGGAGCCCAGAAGCCTGTGCTGAGTCTCCTCTGAGACCCTGTGCCTGACCGAAACAACTAGTTTTAGTTGAATAAGACTGTTACTAACATGTTGCTAACTTGTCAATAAATGTTTGGTTTTTGTCCAAAGGGGGAAGCCAGCTGGGTAGGCCAGATGCAGAGTGTCGAGTTTGATGCTAAGAGTTTCCTCCTGTCAGGTGTAAGGTCAGGGAGTTCGTCTGGATGACACTCAATGGTGGTTCCCCCGCAGCCTGCTGGAGTCCTCTGCCCAGAAGTTCTTTTCACCTTTGATATCCTCTAGCTGGGCCTTCTTGTTAGTAAAGGAGTGTTAGGAAACCTGAGGAAGGAGGGTGACTCCTCTGGGCTGCAAAGATGTTTAGTGGTGTGGATATTGATGTGTGAAACCATTGTCAGTGAGGCCTAGACGGGTCATGTGTCAGTGAATTGAGCTCCAAAGGTGGTCCTGATGCTTTGCCAAACCCCACACACTGCCAACCCCTCCACACTTCACCTTATTTGCAACCACCAAACCTCCCAACCTCTTTCAATTCAGAATATTTGGGGCACCTGGTCCATGGGCCCACAGGGTCCCATGGTGTGAGCATGCTGTCTGGCTGGTCTGTCCCCTTCCCGAGTGCATGTCCAGGCACACTGTGAGCTACACAGAGGAGGGATTGCTTCTCCTTAGTGTGTTAAGAGTGGGAAGATAGCAACTCATGGTCCCCATAGACAGTCTCCTTGTAATTTCAAAGAGCCTGAGTGTTTATGCTTCCTTCAGAGAAGGCAGAATAATGTAGCCCAGATCGTCCATCCACCCTATTCTGTGTACTGAGGCCCAGAGCTATACACATGCGCTGTCAAGGCCGGAAAAGATGCCCCTTTCCTGCTGGCCTCTTCCCAACGCGCCCCTGAGATCTTGGGTTACACATACCTACCTGTTCACATCGGCAGAATACGCCCTTGAACCCATGCAGGTGTGCCCATCCCATATTCTGAAAAAATGCCAATCTGAGGTGTTTTGTCTTTTTAGAAATCAGTCAGTATAGTAACAGAAACAACTGTATTTAAAGCTGGAAGGTTTTGTTGACTGTGGTCCATCTAATTGAATTGGACGCAACTGAGCGATTTATCAGCTCAGGTAAGCCACCCTAGCTTGCTTGCTTTGCTCTTGAAGAGGAAACTAAGATAAGACACGTTTTGGGATAGGTTCTGTGTACTCGGCTATTTTGCTCAGTTCACCCCAAGAGAATGTGATTAGGGGATGAGGAGGAGAAAGAGAAGGAGGTGATCAGAGAAGAGAAGCTGGGAAGCAGGGGGGGAAGGCAGCTGTGTCCAGTGGCTGGTGTCCGTCAGCTCCCTGACCTTCCACAGTAAACACCACTGACCACACTGATTCAGCTTTGTGAAGTCGCTGCTCTGTGTGGGTTGGCCCAGCCTCCACCACCACGTGTACATGACCCTGTTTCCATTCCTACCCATTGTTCATCCATCTCTCTGCCGTCCCCAAGCTTCCCGGCTGTAAAACACGAAGTCCCCCACTGCCGCTGTCTCGAGTGGGCCCGCCTCATGCCTTCATGGGCTCCGCAGCCATCACAGAGGCCTACAGGGCCTGGGCAGGTGTGACCTGGCCCGGCTGAGCCCGAGACCCACCCCCTGTAGCAAGACCAAGTGCTATTACATAATCAACAGTTTATACTTTTATTTTTTATGATTATTTGTTTCTATATTGCTGTTAGAAAAAAGTGAAATAAAAATACTTTAAAAGAAGATATCCATGCAAACAAGAGAAATTTATTTCCCTTTATCTTGTCTTTGTTGTAGCACACACAGGGCCAAGCACTTAATTGGAAGAAAGGATGGTTGAGGGGTGGATGGAGAGATGGATGGATGGACGGACGGACGGATGGATAATTTTTGCAACCAGATACAGGCATGGGAAGAAGGAAAAGAGTGACCCAAATCACTTTTCCTCCTTTCTTGTGCCTTCCCCTGGGAAAGGCTGCAGGGTGGTTGTCAGCACCAGGAGCCCCACAGCGTGGGCTAGGGGAGCTCAAAATGCAGAGTTAACAGGAGCCCTCACTCATGATTGACACCAAAGTAAACTTCTCTCCTTCAGCAAGTAGCCTTTTCTGAAGGAGATAATGTTGTCATGCTCTGGGGAGAACTCTGTGCCATAGAATTTTCCAACCACTTAAGGCAATTCTTAAAGCTCGGAGTGGAGCATGCCTGAGGACCAGCTGTGTCCCAGAGGCACCCTCCTGGGACAAGTACCAGGTCCCAGCCCCAGGTGGGGCCTGGAAATCTGTTCTTAACGCCCTAGGGGACAGATAGTCCAAAGACACTTTGAGGAACCTTTGAAAGACAAAGCCGGCTAGGGAAGATGTGGAAGACGTTCTTTCAAATCCTCAGTGCTGTCTCTGTGCTCCCAGAAAAGGGTGTCAGAGGGTCCAGGCAGGTGTTACTGAGCTGTTCTGTGGAAAGGGCAACCTCACAGTAATGGCAGCTCTCCAGCCGGCCCTTGAGATTACATTCCCTTCCCACACTGTGAGGAGCCGACTGAGATCTCTTCTCACAGGGCTGCGGGGAGTGTGGGTGTGAGGGGAGGGGCAGGGTGGGTGCTCAGAAACCCACCGTCCCCCTGGGTGTGTGGCTTAGAGGACAGGTCCCTGCCCTTGCAGGCTGGACCACACATACATTCTTTCAGCCTGGGAGGGAAACTCCCGTGACCTCCACACAAATCCACTAAGCACAAGGCCGCTGAGAACACAGTGTAGTGCTCGGAGGGGGCTTTTCTTTTTCTTTTTACTTCCTTTCCTTTTTTTTGCAGTTTTTGGCCAGGGCTGGGTTTGAACCTGCCACCTCCAGCATATGGGGCCTGCGGCCTCCTCCTTTGAGCCACAGGTGCCGCCCGAGAGGGGGCTTTTCTTACCAGGCGGCCAAGGCTTCCCAGACAGAGAAGGTGCTGTTGCAGCTGCAGTCAATCAAAGGTGAGGAGAAAGTATTCAAGAGGGAAAAAAAATGAGCACCCAGACATAGTGAGCAGGGGGAAGGCCAGGGAGGCTAATGGAGACAGCCAGGCCAGCTCTTGTCACTGCGGGGGTCACAGAAGGAGCTGGGGTTTTAGTGGGGTTCCACAGGAAGTTTTCTGAGAATTTCAAATGACACATGGTCTGATTTAAATTTCAGCAAGATCCGTGACACTCTGGGAGGTCGAGGTAGATGGATCACCTGAGCTCAGGAGCTCGCGAGCAGCCTGAGCAAAGTGAGACCCATCTCTAAAAAAAAAAAAAATAGAACCAGCTGGACATTGTGATGGGCACATACCTATAGTCCCAGCTACTCAGGCTGAGGCAAGAGGGTCACTTGAACCCAGAAGTTTGAGATTGCTATGAGCAATCATGCCTCAGCACTCTGTCTTGGAAAAAAAAAAAAAGTGGGACCTGGAAAGCAATTGAGGGGGAGCCGACAGTGGGTGTGAGTGAGCCGGCTGGAGCAGCCACCCAGGGTGAGGACTCGTCTGATGGGTGGCTCGCCAGGGAATGTACTGGCAGAGATGTGTGGGCAGAGCTTCGGACTTGCCCTGTGAAGGAAGCACAGGGACTGAGGATCTGGCCAGCAGTAGGATTAAGAGGCCATGTCCTTTTCCAGGAACGGGTGGGTGTGGTGGGTGGCAGCAGTGGTTCTGATTCATGTTATAATTAAATGTCAATATAACCCAAGTGGGGAACAAGCCAGACACAGGGCCTGGAGTGCAGAGGACAGGTCACGTGGGAGGCATGGATTTGGGAGTCTGGACTTGTATATTTGGATAATATTAAAAGCACTAAAGCTGGATAAACTCATCTAGGAAGGAAGTGTGGGTACCAGGAGAGAAGAGGGTGAAATGCGGCGACCTTGGGACCCATCATCCAGTCAGTCCTGTGTTTACTGTTCCTGGACATTGACATTATAATTATGCGTGCTTGTGGGGCACACAGCCATGCTGTGACATATGTATGCAATGCTGAATGACTGGGTCAAACTAACAGCCCCCCACCTCAAACATTCATTTATTCCTCTTGTCTGGCTAAAACATTGAATCCTTTGGCCAACACCTCCCCGTTCCCCCCCTTCCAGCCCTCTGCCTCTATGTGCTGGGTTGTGCAGATTTCACGAGGAAGTAGAAACTTGCGGTCAGGATACGCCAACATTTAAAGATCTCACAGAAGGCTGAACACAGTGGCTTCCCACCTGTGAGCCCCGTGCTTTGGGAGGCTGAGGCAGGAGGATCACTTGAAACCAGGAGTTCAATACCAGCCTGCACAACCTAAGGAGACCTTGTCTCTACAGAAATATTTTAAAAATTAATTTAAAACAATAATAAAGCTCTCAGAGAAAGAGGTGCAGTCAGAGGATACTTAGAAGGGACAGCTAGTGGTGAGAGGAAAACCAGGTGAATGGGGCGTCTGCGAGGCCTCAAAAAGAAAGCGTGTCAAGGATACCATCATGTACGGCGAATGCTGCCGGGACAGCAGCGAGAAAGGGACGGAGCCCTCGGGCGACGGTGGTGATGGCCACCCCAGCACAGTGGTAAGGACAGGGTTGAGGAGGAGATGGGTGTGAAGAAGTAGGAGCAGAGTAGGGACCACCCCCTGATGGGGTCATTTTGCCATAAGGGAACAGAGCAAGGGGAGCTGGACCAATCTCACCACCCAGCGCAAGGAAGGAGAAATAACCCGAGTGGAAACGGTGGGAAAGGAAGAACAGGGACGCAAAGGACACAGAACCCACAGAGGACAGATAGGAGGGGTGAGGAGGTCCATCTGCAGCCAGCCGGCCGGCCACGGACTGGGGGAGCAGCTTTATTTATAAAGTATCTTTCACCAGGTAACTCTTAACACCTGGGGTAAGGATTAACGTTAAGGAGGGAAAGCTGTGTGCTTGCCTATAATAAGGAAAGTATGTAGGGGCCATGTGACTTCTGGCAGGTGAAAAGAATGTTGTTAAAGGAGGAGACGTGCTTGGGGGGTCGCTCCCTGAGCATTTCCCAAGCTGTGAGGGCCCTGTCACCTCACAGCCCATTCCCCACGGATGAGGACATTAACTTCAAGGGAATGATTTGGGGTGTTCTTGTGACAATGTAGGAAAAAGCTATTGACATCAGAGATGTTCCTGCAGAACGGGAGACACTGGTGGTTGCAGATAGAAGAGCAGAGCTTTGGCTGTGCAGCAGGGGAGGCGAAGGCAGCTCTGGGAGGAGCAAGGACACTTCTTCCTTGTGGCAAGAGGCAGGCAGGGGGATGGCTGAAGGGATGCCAGCATGTCACACTTCATGGGCAGTGCAGAGGAGGGACCCCCATGGGACTGCTTCTGTTACAGCAGGACAGTGAATAGGCAGGGGGCGGGGGTTTGAAAAAAATAATCTGACAATGGGCAAGTTGGTTTATTAGGTAAGGGTTGTCAGACCGTCCAGAGGTCCTGGCTGCTGCTTGAGATGTGCGGTCACAGACGTGACATGAGTCCAGTGAGCACCGTAGAGTGTTCTTTTCTCCCCTGGCAGGATTCAGATCTTCCAGTACACACATTGCCTGGGCAGAAGTGGGAGAGGACTTGCCACACTGGAGGGATGGGAACGGTGAAGGAGGGGTCTGTCAAGGCGTCCTGTCGGGCTAGGGAATCCAAGCTGAGTCAGGAGGAAAGAGGGACAAGAGGTGTGTGGGGAGGAGGGGTGACAGAACTCCAGGAAGGTGGGCGCCAGAGGTCCGTGCAATCTGGGAGAGTCCTGGAGAAATCGAGGCTGGGCAGCTAGTGACAGAGCATGGGAGAGTGGCGTGACATTTCCGATGCCACACAGCTTCTTTGCTTCGAGACCCAGCCACTGGGGCGGTAGCTCCCAGATGCCCTGGCTAAGTGTGTGCCTGGCAGGCTAGTGACACAGTTAAAACTGGTTTCCTTGGCCTCCCGAAGACCTCCTCTGTCTTCTATTGGAAATGGGGTTTTGCCCCATCTGTGCACACCCCCTCTGGCTTCTCTGCAATAGCAGGGCTCCTTCTCCCAAAGTCTATGGCCCAAAGAGCTGGGGACATGGAGGCAGAAAGTGAGAATGGCCAGAGCTGGCCTCACCGACAGGACTGGGGTGGTAATGAGGCCATGTCTGGTGGGAGGACTGGGCAGATAGAGGTTGCAGATGGGCTATTTTTAAATACCCTGTTCACAGGCTCAAAGCAAACAGCCATGCAGACAGTTGGGCAGTCTCCAAAGGAAATTGATTCAGGAGGAGAAACCTCAAAAGCGTTTGAACATTTCTTTGCAGATAAACACTTGAGGTGGTGGATACGCTAATCGCCCTGATTTGATTGTTATGCACTGAATGTATCAAGACATTGCTGTGTACCCATCAATGTGTATAGTTAGGATGTGTCAATTAAAAACGGAGAAGAAAGGAGCATGGACGTGTTCAGGGGCTCTGGAAAGCGCTCGCCCACCCTCACTGCGAGCAGGGGGCTGGTGTGAACATTTCCACCTGCAGGGAGGAGAGGACCTGATAATGTCACAGCAGCTTTGCTAAACAGCTTGTTCAGCAGGGAGAACCCCCTCCCCCCAGGAGCTCTCCCGGAAGGACTCAGGAAGGGCTGTTTCCCAGAGAACAGCCAGGGGCCCATGGGAAATCTGAGGAACCCAGACTCCTGGTCCCCTCCAGGAGACTCCCTGCCCAGGTGGGCCCAGCCCAAGCCCTCAAGGAAGGAGCTCAGGCTGCTCACCTGTGCGCTGGGCTCAGGGCCTCACCACTCAGGGAGGTGCACGGGGCTGGGTGGGGACAATGCCACTCCACACTGTCCTGTCTGCACCAGCTGGGAAAATAGAGCCATCTCAGTCTTCCAGGAAGGGAAGACCCTGACTTCGGGACCCAGGGGCTTCAGGACCACTAGGAAGGTGGGGAGCAGCAGGGAAGTGGCCCCTAGAAAAGGTTATTCCCAGAGCTCACCCTGCCCTGGTCCAAGGAGGCAGAAAGCTCAGCGGCAGCCTTTTCAGGATCACTGTGATACCCAAGTGAATGATTTTCAGGAGGTCCTCTGTCCCCACCTCTGCCTGCTGCCACCACTGGGGAAAATGGCTTCACTTACTGGTAGGGGATGATTTTTCTCCACCCCGCCCCCTGCCCTGTTCATATGCTGAAGCCCTCACCCCCAGTATCTCAGAATGGGACTGTATTTGGAGATGAAATCTTTAAAGAGAAAACTCAGAAATAATGAAGTCATATGGGTGGTCCCTAATCTAATCTGATTGGCGTCCTCATTGGGGACGAGATTTGGACACAGACACAATGTGGACGACTGTGTGAGGACATAGGGAGAAGACAGCGTCTACACGCCAAGGGGGGAGGCCTCGGGAGCAGCCCACGCTGCCGCCACAACTGTGAGGAGCACGTGTTTATTGCTTAAGCCACACAGTCTGGCATTTTGTCACAGCAGCCAGAGCACGTGAATGCACCGCCTTCCCTCTGCCCTCTCTTCTTCCCCTCCCCTCCCCACCCCCCAACCTTTAAAGCACCCGTGTGGAAGTGACTCAAGTCACTCTGCTCACATTTCCTTGGCCAGAACCAATCACATGGCCAAACCTGACCCCCAAGGAAGGGGAGACACAAGCTCACCATTTGTCCACAAGCAGAGCAGGTGGAACACCCGCCGTGAGATCTCAGTGGCCGTTCGTCCTCTTTCCACCCAGAGTAGAGCAGAGGCCACCTGGGCCAGCAGACTCAGACACCTGGTGGTGTGAGAAGATGACCACTTCTATCACCACTTTAACCTCTCTTCTTCCACGTTTAATGTGCCTTGAATGTGCGCACTGTACTGGTGCATAATGGGTAAATTTGGGGGTGTACAGACCATTTTACAGATGGAGGAAAATCAAACAAGGATAAAGCCAGCCTTTGTCTGCTGGGATACTGCGCAGGATTTTGCTCTGGGCCCGGTCAGGGAAGACCAGAGCCAGAGGGCCATGTCCCCGTGTGGCCACAGAGGGAGGCTGCCGCCACCTCGCCTTGGTATAAAGCACAGTGTTCCTGCCCAGGCACCCCGGCTTTGCTGCCCTGCGCAGGCCCACAAGGAAGCACCTGGAGGGGGAAACGGAGAAAGGGGCAGGAGTTCAAGGAGAAAAGGCATGAGAAAAAGAGGAAAAAAGCAAAAAGAGGATCTTATTTAAATGAGGGAGTCTGCACCAAATCTGAGGCCTCGCCATAGCCTCCCTTCCTACCCTGTTCCCTCCTTATTAGAATGTTCTGGTCACTTGTAAGAACAGGGCCCAGAAATCACAGCTTCTGAGTTTGAGGCTGGGAAACAGGAACAGATCTAAGACTCAGCAGTCTAGCAGGAGACCCCCAAGCCAGCCAGATCTACTGGCCATCCCAGAGCGACCCTGTGAGCCACACCCTGCTTCAGCAAGGCGGGAGCTTCAGGCCCCTCTGCCCCTTCTGCCCAGCCTTTCTCAGTTCATCCTGAGGACACTGCCCACTTCTGTAGGAGATAAAGGGATGGCAGGGCCACGTCCTGAACTCCCTCTACCCTCTTCTCTCTCCCTCTCTCAGGAAAGACAACGAACCATCATGAACAAGTTGCAGGGCATCCTGGGAGGCAGAACTTGATTTCTTTCAAACAAGTGAAGTTTCTGCCTAAAAGACTCCAGCTGTGTCTCTTTCTAGCAGACGGGACAGCTGGTCTCCCTGACACACTGCTAAGTGAAGCTCTTCACTGAACCAGAAGAAAGGCAAATAAGGACTGTTCTGGGGGCTGCCCAGCCAGGCCTGCTGGCCAAGACGCCACAGGTGGGGGCTAGCTGGCACTGGGGCCAAGAAGCCTTCTGGAAGACAGTGCGCTCGCTCCTTCCCAGAGTCCAAGCCTCGGAAGCATCTCCAAGGCATTTCTAACCAGCAGGACGCCTCCTCATGCCCAGAATAGGGCATATGACCCCAGACTGCAGGACTTGGAGCCCTCACAGGGGTTGTGACACTCAGTGGATAAGGGAGCAGAGACCGACAGGCTTGCCACGACGTTCTGGGGCTCAGAATTACATCTTATGAAAATATTTTTTCTTTTCGTTCATACTGGTCCCATAAAATATTAAGAGACTGACCCCCCCACCCCACCCCCTCACCTCACCTCGGAGCTAGAGAGTCGGATACATCGCTCGTGGCCATACATGCTGCAGGGCCAGAGGGCTTGAGCGGCCAGGTGTGGTTTGCTCTGTTGCAGAGAAGCGAGTTCCAGTGCTGGCGTGACCAGCTGAAGTCACCAGCTGGCGAGGGCAGAGCTGGGACTGGTCGGGGGGGGTCTCCTGACTCTTGTCATTCGGCTCTTCCTGCAGCACTTGCGTCCCTGTGATTTCCATGCCAGAACCTCAACAGAAAAGGTCTGAAAAAAAGAAGAAAAGAAAAGCGCTCTGGCTTCCTCCTGCAGCACAAACCAGTGGCTTTTATAGACTTTTAGGATCGGTCAGACCCGCCGAGCCAAGGAAAGCCTGCACCACCCTCTGCTGGACACATAGGAATCTTCTCTGTGCTTTTCATCAAACCCCTTGGCAAGGTCACTTGTTTTCTTCGCATTTTCCATGGTTATCACTTGCCATGTTGGCGGGAATTCAAAATCCAGATGCTGTTTTCCACCACCTGAAATATCTAGTTGTAGTGCTCTGTAAAAAGTACACATGCTTTTTAATATCTAGTCTCTGCTGAGCATCATGCCAACTCTGTAAAGCGCAATGACTAGAAACTGAACATATATGGGCCACTTTGGTGTCATTCATGACATCCAGACTGCACCTCACATCTTTTCTCTGCTCAGAAACCCAATCTTTTGTAAAGAAAATAAAATGGCCATTATTAGCTGGAAAAATAGTGCAATCGTTTTATTTTCTTTACGTTAGAGACAGAGTCTTACTCTGTCACCCAGGCTGGAGTGCGGTGGCAAAATCAAAGCTCACTGCAGCCTCCAACTCAGGTGATTCTCTGCTTCTCTCCTGAGTAGCTGAGACTGCAGGGTCATGGAGCCATGCCTGGCTAAATGTTTTAATCTATTGCTTATTGGGGTTTTTTCTTTCTAGTTGAAAAGCTATAGTCCCTAATTAATGTAAGCCCTTTCCCTATGTCAGCTGAAAAGCAGGAACCCCTCCCAGCCTTCTGTCACTTGTTGCCACAGGTCAAAACCCCCAGACTTCTTTGGACTTCCACCTCTTGGCTTCACTCACTTTCAGAGCTCTGGTTTGGGTTTTATCAGCCTGAAGTGACAAGCCTGGCTTTTTCTTCGAGACGGACAACTGTCTAAGTTTGCCTCTTAGTCTTCCTGCTACGAGCTTCTGCCGCTGTCTTTCTTGCCATGAAGAAATAAAAAGATTACATTCACAAAAGGTATCTGTTCCTTCTCATATAAATTCCCTTATAGCAAATTTCCCCAATTGGATGTGTCTCAGTTCATCTTGGTTTTTTTTTTTTTTTGCAGTTTTTGGCCAAGGCTGGGTTTGAACCCGCCACCTACAGCATATGGGGCCAGTGCCCTACCCCTTTGAGCCACAGGCGCCGCCCTCAGTTCATCTTGTTTTTATGGTCTTGCTTCCTTCTTTAAAGATGTCTCTCTGATTTTCTCCTGTCTCCAAATAGTTGCTTTCTTTGCAAACAACCAGTATTTCTACACAGTAATTATTCCTGGCCACATAGCCAAATGTACGTCACTCCAGCAAGCAAGTCTGGGTGATAGATTCCGTTCAGAATCTGTATTCCTTTGACATAAAATGCTTTTTAAAAAGTTTCTTACCTGGACACCATGACTCACACTTGTAATCCTAGTACTTTGGGAGACTGAGGTAGGAAGATCACTTGAGGCCAGCAAGTTCAAGACTAGCCTAAGCAAGAGTGAGAACCCCTCCCCCCCATGTCTACAAAACCCAGAAAAATTAGTAGGTGTGCTGGTGGGCATCTGTAGTCTCAGCCTCGTAAGAGGTCTGAGGCAAGAGAATCACTTGAGTCCAGAAGTTTGAGGTTGCAGTGAGCTATGATGATGCACTCTAGCCCAGGCAATAGAGCAAGGACCTGTCTCAAAAAATAAAAAAAGAAAGGAAAAGGAAAATGTGGCGTTTTTTTTTTTTAAGCTTAATAGTAACTCAGATTCAAGAAGTAATGCAACTTATATGAGTAACTTTTTTCAAAACCTGAATAAAGGATTGGAACAAAAAAATAGACAACCAAAATTGTGGGGAGTGGGTTGTGAGGTGGCAGGGCCCCCACAGCCTGGGAGGCACTCAGGAAGTGACCCCCAACCACTTCTCCTCCTTGAAACAAAATACTTTTCACCTGCCAGAAGTCACGTAGCCCACGCATACTTTTCCTATTATCGGCAAGCACACAGTTTTTCATCTTTAAGATTGATTGTCACCCCACGTGCTAAGATTTACATCGTTTATCAACCTTGTTAAGATACTATAGAAATAAAGCTGTTTCCGCAGTTGAGTGCTGGCCACAGCCATCAGCTCGTTGTCCCGTCCTGCTTGTGTGTTTTATGTCTTTGTGTCTCTTTTCTCTCATTTTCCCATCGTTCCCACTCAGATTATTTCTCCTTCTTTGTGCTGGTTCTCAAGACAAAATCATCCAACCAACCTCTCTAACCTCAGAATTTGCATTGTATGATTGTCCTTTTCTGGAACAGTCCAAATTCCAATTTGAAATTTGTTACCAAACTTTAAGTTGTTATGTGAAAACATGTTAAGGCTCTAAATTGTACTGTAACCTGTAACCCATAACATCAGAATTTTTTTTTTTTTGAGACAGAGTCTCACTATGCCACCCTTGGTAGAGTGCCGTGGCATCACAGCTCAGCCTCCCAAGTAGCTGGGTCTACATGTGCCCACCACAACGCCCAGCTATTTTTTTTGTTGCAGTCATCATTGTTGCTTAGCTGGCCCGGGCTGGGTTCGAATCCACCAGCCCTGCAAGGTGTATGTGGCCGGTGCCCTACCCACTGAGCTATGGGCGCCTTCCACATTAGACTATTTCTGACCAACCATCCAGGTCGGAGCCTGAAAATTCTAGCTGTATATTAGAACCACCTGGGGAACTTTATCCATTTACCTGGGCCAGGGTCCCCCATTCCTGATGGAAAGTAGGGTTCAGGCATCCATCTACCTACTTCTCTCTTCTCTCTCTCTACCTATCTACACTTTTAAGTTTGTCTCTGTCCCCTTTGAGCAGCTGGTCCTGTTTTCCTATACCCTGACTCCACAATCAGATTGCTGTTTCCTCCCTGAAATCCGAGCTCACTACCTCCCTCAACAAATGTGGGAGGATGAGTAGTCTCAGAATAGTTTAAAGCAGTGGTTCCCAACCTGTGGGTTGCAACCCACAGCAACTGTATTAAAGGGTCGTGGCATTAGGAAGGTTGAGAACCACTGGTAAAGAGTCTTATCTACTTCAAGTAGTGTTCACAATCGTGACTCTTTAAATCCTTGAAGAAGGGCAGCACTGGTGCACAGTCATGAGGGAGCCCAGCTAGAAGTGGACATTCTCCAGATGGAGGGTGACTTCTGCGGCCTGCACTGCTGGCCCCTCAGCTGTGCCCTTTCCACCTGTTCATACACACCTGGGGGGTTGGGATGGTCCATATTGATCCCACTCTGCTTTCAGCATCTTGTCTGTGGTCTGAGGTCAGCCATAAAGGGAGCATTTACACCATGGAAATCTGAAGTCCGAAGAAACCAGGCCTCCCACCCCTAACTCCCACCAGCTCCACCAAGAGCCATCAGTGGGTGAGAACCACCAACAGAGCAAACAGCCTCTTTGCACAAGAGAGTTTCTTGTTTTTCTTTTCTTCTTTTTTCCAACAGTGTCTCATTCTGTTGCCCTGGGTAGAGGGCCATGGCATCATCATAACTCATTAGCAACCTCAAACGCTTGGGCTCAAGTGATCCCCTTGCCTTAGACTTCCGAATAGCTGGTAATACATAGGCACTTGCCATGATCCCTGGCTAGTTTTTCTATTTTTGATAGAGACAGGGTCTCGCTTTTGCTCAGGCTGATCTCAAACTCCTGAGCTCAGGCAAACCTGCCTCAGCCTCCCAGAGTGCTAGGATTACAGGCATGAGCCACCGCGTCAGGCACAAAAGTGAGTTTCCAGCCTGGCCTTCCCAGTGTTAAAAGAGACCTGGCTCAGTGTGGTGAAGACAACGGCATTGACCTAGAGATCCCTGGCCGAGCCCTCATCTTTGCAGCAGGGTTGGCATAAGGTAAGCCCAGGGAGGCACTCCCCAGCCCTAGGCACATCTTAGAGGGCATCACAAAACTCAGTAATCAACATGACCATATTAATGCAATATTTAAAAAATCAAAATGAATGCTCACAAAACTCCATAATAAACAATATCAAAATTTTAACTAAAGACAGGATTTGATAAGGCCGGATCAGTAGGGGTGAATGAGGAGAGTTGTACACAGGCAGGTCAGTCCTCACTGGTGAGATTTTGAGAATTCATTAACTTGGGTTTCTATTTATGAACAATTCTAGTATAAAGACATTCACTTGGATTTTTAAAATTAATTTTTACTTTTTTATAGTTTGTGATATTGGATTTGACAATTTCTTAGATAGGATGCCAAAAGCACGACAACAAAAGAAAAGTAGATAGATTAGACTTCATCAAAATTTAAAACTTTTGAGACCACACCTATGGTGCATCTTACAAGGGTACATGTGAAACTTAGTAAATGTAGAATATAAATGTCTTAACACAGTAACTAAGAAAATGCCAGAAAGGCTATGTTAACCAGTATGATGAAAATGTGTCAAATGGTATGTAAAACCACTGTATGGTGCTCCATGATTGCATTAATGTACACAGCTATGATTTAATAATAAAAAATAAATAAATAAAAAGTTAAAACTTTTGTGTATTAAAGAACACCCTCCGAAAAAAAGACATGCTCAACAGGGGATGAGCAATAGAGAGAGAAAAATTACGTTTCAGAAAAACAAGCAGAGGAACTCATTCATAGATTCCACTATTAATGGATTAATCCTCACTGGATTGCAGGTTTTTATTTACCTACAATCCGGACTGGATCCTGATTTCTTCTCTTTTCTTCCAACATTTGGCCACAACTCTCTAAACTACTATTTCCAATTTTTCTCCCACCTTTATGGATTGGAATCACTGAAATTAAAACTGCCCTGGGCCTGAATGGGTGATTGGACAGAGCCATCAGGAAAACCACGACAGCAAATGCGTTGTCCTCCTTCGTGGCTTTTGCTGGGGGGACTGCTCTTAAGGTGCACTGGGACACACAGTGCAAACGGCAAGCCAGGAAAACCCGTGAAGGTGCCACTGCCTGCCCCCTCCAACAGAAGAGGCTTTGAGCCTCCGAACTAGAATTCTTCTCAACTGGCTGCTTTTGGAACTCACCAACTGAGTTTATACTTTATCGTAATGATTAACCTTCGTTTTTCATTTGTTTCCAAGGAAATTTTCTTATTAAATGCCTGATTTAATAAGATATCAGAGGCCTACATTTGATGGAAACCCACCTATGAAACAACTGTTAATTCCGAAACAGGACGGACCTGTTCTTGGGACTGAGAGACTAGTTCAGTAGCTTATGAAACCATCCACCAAACCAGTTTCTGGACCGTGGGACTTCTTGGGGGAGAGAAAGTACAAATTTAGTATTTTATTTTCTCAGATATCTATTTTTTAAACTCCGTAAAGATACATAAGAAATAGTTTTCCCAGGGAGGTGTGGGAATTGGACAGTTGGAGGGCAAGGGTGAGTGTGACATCTGTCACAATGTCCTTTATTAGAAGTTCTACTTCTCTGTAAACAGGTCTCAGAAATTCCCAGCGGCTTATAGAAAAGTAGAAATGGCCATTTCAAGGTTTGCATAATGGCCACGTGAGCCCCTTGAAATGATAACTCCTCTGGCTGGGTTTACCTTGGCCTGGCATTGACCAGTGTTTTTTTTTTTCTGTCTTATCTCACTTGGACCTGGCAAGAGCCCTCAGGCCACCCCATAGAGCATTTTCCCTCAAGAGCAGGGGATCAGAGGGCCACAGGATAGTTCCTCCTTCCTCAGGGTCCCCCATCGTCTGGGAGACATTCTTCCAGTGGGTGACTCAACACTGGCCCGTCTCCCAAGCTCTTCTTTGTCTAATGGGAAGAGTCAAGGGTGCCCTTGCCCAACCTCCACTGAACCGCTGACCACGCCTGGCACTGTCAGGGACAGGTGGGGAGGGACAGCTGGGGGTGTGCTTCCTCTCCCCCCCAGAGCTATAGCTCTGTGTCTCCCCTTTCATATTCCCTGCTCTGAAGTTTCGCAGCCTCTGAGTCTGTTCAGGGAGCTGGCTCTTCAGTGCCCACCGTACAGGAGCTAGTTTATCTGCCTGCTTCTCAGGGTCCTTGGATGTAAAACAGGAATACCAGCCTCACAGGATAGGCATAAAGCTTAAAGTAAATGCTATCCAGGTGCCATCCCTGTGAGTGGACAGGTGCGGCAGAGACACCTCTGCCTGCGGTGACATCCTATATCTTGAGTTAATCGGTGACTACACAGAACTTTGCTTTACAATGATTCCTTAAACTGTACTTTGTCTTAAGCACTTTGTACATGCATGGTGTATTTTCTAGTTTCCAAAAAAGAACTCAAAGCAAACCTGTAGAAGAAAGAGTGAGGTGGTTAGCCACCCCCTTCTGCTCTTTCCATATCTCAGTATGTCCTTTCCCACCAAGCTCCTACGGTGGCTGATCCCCTTTTGCTCACTTTTCTTTCTTTCTTTTTTTTGAGACAGAGCTTCAAGCTGTTGCCCTCGGTAGAGTGCTGTGACATCATAGCTCACAGCAACCTCCAACTCCTGGGCTCAAGTGATTCTCCTGCCTCTGCCTCCCAAGTAGCTGGGACTACAGACGCCTGCCACAACGCCCGGCTATTTTTTGGTTGCAGCCATCATTGTTGTTTGGCGAGCCTGGGCTGGATTCGAACCTGCCAGCTCAGGTGTATGTGGCTGGTGCCTTAGCCTCTTGAGCCACAGGCGCCGAGCCTGCTCACTTTCCTTTCTATGAGCAGCCGTGGCCATCGTGGCTGAGCCTTGCCTGGGAACCGTCACTGGCTCCCAGCCTCAGATCCACTCTCCCCACAGTTCTGGGGTACACCCTTGCTCCCCACCCTCCATTTCCCACTGTGGAGAGTTTAACCTTCCAACCCCAGCCAGTCTCAGCCCAGAGCACCAGGGTGCTCTGAATACAATTCTGGTGTCAGGCACTGCAAATGATAAAGCAGTGTCACCTGGCCTTGCACCACACTTACCATCCTCAGCCCCACCCCAGAGAACCTGCTGGGAAGGAAGCTTCAGAGAGAGAATCTCGCCTACCAGCACCTTCTATGTGCCAGGCACTCCCCATCCTGGGGCCTAGGTAATCCTGCCCCTGTCCTAAGGAGGGGAGTGCTGTGATTGTCCTCATTTAGCAGGTGAGGAACTGAGGCTCAGAGAAGCTGAGAAACTTGCAGTGGGTCACGTGGGTGGGAGTGATGCAGTCACCAGGGCTGGGTGGCTCCTGGGCCACAATTGTCCCACATGTTGCTAATGGCATATGGGGCAGAGCAGCATTTCTCAGATGTTCCTGCACACGCAAATCTCTAGGGACCTTGTTAACCCTGATCTGGCAGGCCGGGGCGGGTCTGAGAGTCTGTGCTCCTAGCCAGCCCCGAGTGAGGGCGCTGTGATGCCCGTGCAGGTGCTGCCCCTTGGTGGGCTTTGCTTTGAGCAGCAAGGCAGGAGAGGGGACAGAGTGTGCATAAATGTGTCCCAGCCAGGAAACAGATGGCCCTGCCCCGCCATCCGCTGCAGACACCGCAGACCCCTCACCTGCCTCTATTCTGCCAGCATCAGGCACACAGCTCCACCCTCTGCCCAGTCTGTTGAGACCCCAGAAATATCACTGGAGAAGTGAGGTGGTAACAAGGACGGCAGAGAGTGACTCAGCTCAGTCCTCTCAGCTCCGCAGCCTCCCAGATGCACCGGCTCCAGACACACTGTGCCCCTGGGAGGCAGGGCTGAGTCTGTTCCAGAAGGTTCCCTCCTGGGAGCAGCCAGGGCCCTTCTGCCTCCGTCAGACCTCAGGTTTCATGAGGAACAACTGTCCTTCATCAGCCTGTACCTCCCTCTGAGGACAAGTATTGGCAGCTCTTTGTGACGGTTTTTCCGTGTCCTTTTATTTATTTTTATTCATTCATTTATTTATTTATTTTGCCGTTTTGGCCAGGGCTGGGTTTGAACCCGCCACCTCCAGCATATGGGGCCAGCGCCCTACTGCTTTGAGCCACAGGCGCCACCCGTTTCTTTTCTTTTTTTAATGTAAATTCCCTCCTTCAGGGCCTGAGGAACAGACCAGGCACAGTTTTGTCAGTCCCAGGCCTTCTCCAACTATCATTTCTTCTAAGGATTTGTTGGAGGGTGTAGGAAGCTTCTTTCAAGCTCCTTTTGGGGTGTGGCAGTGTCACAGCTGGCTCAGCCTGTCAGTGGCTGCCCTTCCCCTCTCACCGTGTGGCACACGGGCATATGACACTTCATTAGCTACACACTGGAGCACAAAGGCTACTGCACCTGCGAGTCCCCCGCGGTCCCCAGGGCCAAGGGCCTCCGCCCGCTGCTCACAGGCACTGTTCACTGCGCCCCAGCTGGGAAACCCTGGATGCAGACTCGTAGCCCTCCCTCCAAGACAGTCATTTCCAGCACATTCTACTGATGTCTGGTGTCCTTGCCACAAGGACAGAGGCATCCGTAGAAACCATGAGAATAGCCTGGGGAGACTATGAATAGGCACACGTCACTGAGGGGAGCTCAGTGACATGGGGGATTTAAGGTGACCTGGAGGTGGGGCTGAAGGCTAAGCTGGGTCTTCAGAGCACAAGTCTCCCCATGTCTCTGAGAGGGTGCCCTGCCTGTGTTGCTGCCCTCCACAGTGGTGGCCTCTGGCAGGGGGTGGTGACATCAGTCTCCATCTCTGTGTGTGTGTGTGAATCGTTCATCACACTGTCCCCTCCCCTGTTCCCTGACATGGGCCCAGGAGTATGTTCTCCGCATGGTACAACCTGCCCCAAAAGGCCATCGGCAAGACAGCGATGGGCAGGGTTTCTGCCGCCAGGTCCCAGGCAACCCCTGTCTCAGCTCCTCTGTGCTGCTCACAAGCAGATTTGCAGGCCTGGTGGGGTTTGGGTTGTCTCTGACCAGAGGTGGGGGCCTTCCTGTTGGGATCCGACCCAGGGAGCTGAGTCACATTCATCACACCTGCCCTAGGCCAGTCCGAACAGGTGCCACGCGCCCCAACCTGGGTATTCAGCCAGCGCGGCCTCCCTGTCTCCCTTTGTGGAAACGCATCTCACAAAGAATGAGGAGCCAGGCCCTGCTCAGGTCTCTGAGTTGCGTGGGTGCGCTTTTGCCATCCGACATGATGGGCTTCTCAGAGTGCACCTCGCCGCTCCTTGCCCTGCGGCTTACCTTCTGGGCCACCCCCAGATGCAGCTCTCTGCCTTGTGACAGTTCCCTGCAAGCTCTGCTAGCACAGAGCTGGAGGTCTCTGTGGCAGTAACACCACACACAATTCCTACAAATGTCCAGCTGGTGACCATTTCTTCTCCACCAGCTCAGCCCACTCAGTCGCAGCTCAGGGGTGTTTGCCAATCCCGGGTGCCTGCTGCTGGCCCCGCAGCCCTTTCATATCTGTGGTTCTAGGAGATCAGATGCCCTACAGGGATTCCCTGAGAGAGAGCGCGATATCTGTGGGGCCAAGATTTGAAGTTGTGCATCTTGACAACAGATCCCAAGGAGCCCGAGGCGGGAGACAGATTCTGCCCTTGGGCCAATGCCCCAAATAACCACGTAGATCCTTGGGAGGAGAGAAGATAAGGAGAAAAAAATAAAGGGGCCTGTCCAGATGAGGGCCCGACCTGCCCGCCTCAGCGGTAGCATGACCTTCCACCCCCTTCCCAGGAGGGTCTGCCAGCTTCACGGGCACGTGGTATGTTGGCTCTGGCATGAGGGTAGGATGCTATCAGCTCACAAGGTCTGAGCCTCAAGATAGGGCAGCGTGGCTGATAAGATAAGTGGAGCCCGGGAGTTAGGCCAGCACAGGTGCACGGCCTGCCTCGCTTTCCTCTGGCAGGAGCACAGCTGGAGCCATGGCAGACTCCCGGCTCTCAGGCCTGTTATCCTGGGCAGGAGCAAGGCAGCAGATCACACCAAAGGCCACACGAGGCTGCCTGCCTCTTCTTCCATGTGTAGAGATTCCCAATGCCTGAGTTCTTTGACTTTTGGGATAGACGGACCCTTTGAGAGTCTGATAAAAGCCAGCACCTTCTTCCCTGACAAACTTTGCATCTAGTGTGCAGCCGGGAGTCCGAGTTTCAGAAGATAAGAAGGAGTAAGAGAGAAGGAAAGATGGGACCACCATCTCTCAGAGAGGGCTGGTGGAATGGAGGAGGGACACCAGATCCCGAAACAGAAGAGTCAGGTCTCAGCCGAGCCTGCTCCTGGCCTGATCACCTGGCCAGGGAAGATTCCAGCCGAGGACCAAGACACTCATGCACAAAAGGCTTTGGGAGTATCATGGAAGTATCTCCCTACCCCTTCTTCTCTTCTGGTTTTAGTAAATAATTTAAAAAATCATGACCAACTCTGTGTGTGGCCTTCAGGGTGCTGCACAACTTGCTGGACAAACTTGGCTGCTATGGGGGACACATGCTAAGGGGCCCGTGACCTTTGCTCACTGGTGTCCACTGTTTGGGGAGTCTCTTCCCTTGCGTGCAGGTGGGACCTGGCCTGGTGAGGGTGATGGAATGTCACCTCCTTGATTAGGTTATGGTATGTAAGGGTCCCCCTTACTGGCAGCCTCACTCTCCTTGCTGGTTTGATGAAATAAGTAGCCATGTGGAGAAAACCCATGTGGGAGAAACCTCCAGAAGCCTCTAAGAACTGAGCGTGGCTTCCAAGAGCTGAGGACAACTTCCACCAACAGCCAAAAGACATCGGGGCCTTTAGTTATAACTCTAAAAGACAATGAATTCTGCCAGCAACCTGGCAGGGTCTGGTCTAGCTGAGCTTTCAGGTGAGAACCAGTCCTGGGTGATATCTCAATTGCAGCCTGTAAGACCCTAAGCAGGGGACCCAGCTGGGCTGCACCTGGACTCCTGATACCCACAGAAACTACTGGATGGTTACCATGTCTTGTTTCCAGCCATTGAGTTTGTTATACAGTGACAGGTAACCAATATAGCCACGCACCAAGAAAGTAGCTAAAATGAGTTTTGTACCCTGTTGTGGTGAGGAATCTCCAACTTGGGAGACAAAAAGGAGTTTCCAGGGCATGGATAAATGGTCACCCCAATGTACAAATCCAGACAGCTCTGTTTTTGCTGTGAACTTCGCATTTCTGAGGTCCTGGACAATGTGTTTTTATTTATTTTTATTTTATTTATTTATTATTTTTGGCGTCACAGCTCACAGCAACCTCCAACTCCTGGGCTTAGGTGATTCTCTTCACCCTTCTGAGTAGCTGGGACCACAGCTGCCCACCATAATGCCTGGCTATTTTTTGTTGCAGTTTGGCCAGGGCCGAGTTTGAACCCGCCACCTCCAGTATGTGGGGCCAGTACCCTACTCACTGAGCCACAAGCACCGCCCCGACAGTGTGTTTTTCTTCTGTGAATTTGTTCTGTATCTAAATATTTCCCCAGAAAACTGTACTGTGGGTTGCTGTGTGGACTTCAGAGGACTCAGATTTGCATCATCCTCAAAGGAACTGAAGAGAGAGAGAAAGGAGGTGTAGTCATTACTGAGCCGGCAAGACCCGTCCAGGTGGTTCAGTGAAGTCAGAACTGTCACCCTCCAGGGTGCATAACTCAGCTCATTGGAAGAGCTTTTATGTAACCTGGGATCACTTGTGTCAACCTGATTTCTGATGACCAAACCTTACTGAGTTGGCAGATTTCCATGGACTTTGGACACATGTCTTATAACCATCACACCACGCTACTTAACTTTCCTGTAACACTACTGTTCTATTCAACTGGAACCTGTTCAGTGCCAGCTGTGACAGCAGGGACACAGTTCGCAGATGACTAGGGCCCCAGTAGGGTGGAGTGACTTGCTCTGTCACTTAGGTTGGGTGTGTTGGGGCTGAGGCTGGAATCCAATCTTCAGGCTGTAGAGTTCTCTTGGCTATAATGTCAAGGGTGGTAAAGAAGAGCCCTAATCCCTTTGCTTGAAGGCTGCCCTCCATCCTTCAAAGAACAGCCCTTCTTGTTCCTATGTGATTCAATCCAACATGGACTCATTGAACACCTATAATCTCGGGGACAGGTGCTGGCCAGATGGACGACTTTTGGAACCTCATAAACCTAAGTATCAAGGCTTTCAGGAGGTTCTGAAGATGGCAGATGGGGGCTCACATCCCCATATGTACCCGGTCTGGCCTACAGGGCTAGACATGGGGTGGGAGACCCCCTTCTGGGACACCGCCAAGCTCTGTTGATCTGTCATCTTCCATGACAAGTTCCTGAAGGCCAAGGCCACATCACTCATTCACTTGGTTTATGCAAAAGCCCCCAGGACTCTGGGCATCATGGGATGTATTTCCTGAGTCCAGAAGGGGGTAAATAGTCCTCCACCACTCCTACCCCCACCAGGCCCAGACTGCCTCTAGAGCTCAGGCCACCAGGGAAATTTGTCTGCAGAGAAAGGCTGGGATGCTGGAAGGTTGTTTGGCACGAAGACCCCCAGACCCCCATGGCTACTTCCTTCCTGTAAGCCCTCCTGAGATTCCTTCCCACATCCTCCTGAGGCTCCCAAATCATCCATAACCATCCCTTGGGCCTCCTGGTTCTGATCTCAACAAAGCCACTAAACCCCACTCCGTGCCTCTCATTTTGCTCTTTCCTCTCCGAGCGTGTTGCTGGCAAGGAGGAATTCCTCTGCTGCTCCACCCTCCTTAGCAGCTATAAGGCTGTTGCCTGAAGCCCTCTGCCCTGCCCTGCCCTGCCCTGCCCGCCCGTTGCACAAGTCCCAGACTCGAGGACCAGACCTACCAAACTCCACCTGGATGCTCAGGGCTCCCTCCCCTGCCCAGCCCTTCATTACCTGCCCCTCCTCCCCAGCCCCAGCCCAGACACCCTAAATGGACACGTGGGCATTAGGCCATCTGATCCCTCCTGGAATCTACGGTTCAGGCTCTTGCTGATGCGGGAGCAGGTTTTTCCAGCTTCCTGGAGCAACCCTGATACCTTGATTCCTGCAGAGTTAAGTGCAAGTCAGCTGTCCCCAGGCAGAGGAGCTGGATAGAGTGTCAGTGTAGTGCCAAGGACAGAAGCCCATGGTGAGCTAGTAACCAGATCGACCTGTTTCCATCGAGCAGATGGCTGGACGGATGAGGGACCACAACCTGTCGCTGAGGTCAGCTGGGCCAGAAGAAATACGTTCAGTCTCTGCCGCATCTGGCCAGCGCAGGGCCGGCCCTCCTGGGCTCTGAGTGTATCTTTTCATGCCAGCTGTAACAGGTTCCATGAAAGGCAAAAGTAAAATGCAACTCTTAGTTCTCAGCATCCCAGGCGAGGCCGGGCCGCCAGCCCATCAAGCCAGACTTGGAATGGACTCACGCTACGTGTATCAACCGTGTCCCGGGCCCTGACTGTGCAGGGGCAGCACCAGCACCATCCCGTCCATCCCTGTGTCACAACCAACCTTTAAAATGAATACGATTCTGCGTAACTTTCACATGACAGGTCTAGTTCAGTAACGAGCATGTTCGGAGCAGTTTCACGGCCAAATGCCTTCCCTTCCACTCCATCCCCTTTCCCTAACCTTTGGCAACCACTGATCTGTTCTCCATTTCTACGATGCTGTCATTTCAAACACATTATATAATTATCTAAATGCAATCTACAGCATGTGATCTGGGGGACTGGCTTCTTCCCCTCGGCACGCCTGTCTGGAGATACGGGCATGTGGCTGTTTTGATGACCTGTTCCTCGTTATTCCTGAGCAGTAGTCCATGGTATGGATACGCCACAGTGTGATCAACCCTTCTTGCACTGAAGGACATCTGGACTGTTTCTACTTCGGGGTTACTACAAATAAAAGCACTGCAAACATTCGTATACAGGTTCCTATGGAGACGTAAATTTTCATTTCTCCAGGATGAGGGGCCGGGAGTGCAAGTGCTGGGTTGTGCACATGTGAAAGGCAGCCCACAGCACCCCCATTCATAACAGTCCCAACCGGAAACAACCCAAATGTCCATCAGAATTAAAACGGGATTTTCTAAAATGTTGGTTTTGTCATACTCTGCAATACTATACAGCAGGAAAAAATGGGCAAATTTTGGCTACACGCAACCACATGACTAGATCTCACAAATATAATGTTGAGCAAAAGAAGCCATATACCAAAAAAAGGACTCTGATTCTACTTGTGTGTACAGTATTTTCCAAACAACAAAACTTACTTATAATGATAAAAGTAAGGAAAATTATTACCTTTGGGGGCAGGACTGGTAGAGTTCTGGGAGCTGACATGGTCTCTATCTCTCTATCTTGATCCTATGTAGTGGTTACACAGATTCACATTCACACAGCCTTAAAAAGGTATTGATCTGGGGAGGCACCTATAGCTCAAAGGAGTAGGGTGCTGGCCTCATATGCAGGAGGTGGTGGGTTTGAACCCAGCCCTGGCCAAAAACTGCAAAAAAAAAAAAAAAAAAGGTATTGATCTGTAACACAGACGCATGCCCCAGATGATGCTATACTTTAACAATAGTTGTTTAAGAATATTGGGATCTAGTAAAATTACATGTGTGTTTATTTTCATTAGGGTCAACAGCACCATCTGGCACACAGGTGCATGAAATGAAGAAAGGAAAATAAGATTTGAAATATGCATGCATCTTTTAAGTAAAAAGGAGAAAAATAGAACCAGTGTTTTAAAATGTACTATTAGGGATAAGAGAGTATAAGTGATGTTTTTTAAATTATGTAGTCATCTGAGTTCCTTGATATTTGTTGTGAAAAGTCATTTACTAAAGTCAATTGGTCCCTGACTTTTAAGTTTGACTTATGCTTTTTAACTTTATGACATTGCAGTAGAGATAGGCATTCAGTGGAAACTGTACTTCAAGTATCCATGCAGTGATTCCATTTTTCTCTTTCACTACAGTATTCAAAAAATTCTATGAGATACTCAGCAGTGTCTTATAAAACATGCTTTGTGTTAGATAATTGTTTCCAACTGTAGAGTAATGTTAAGTGCTATAAGCACACTTAAGGCAGGTGAGGCTAAGCTATGCTGTTCAGTGGGTTAGGCATATACATTAAAACAGGCGTCCTCAAACTTTTTAAACAGGGGACCAATTCACTGTCCCTCAGACCGTTGGAGGGCTGGACTTTAGTTTAAAAAAAAAAAACAACTATGAACAAATTCCTATGCACACTGCATATATCTTATTTTGAAGTAAAAAAATAAAACGGGAACAAATACAATCACACCGCTGCATGTGGCCCGCAGGCCGCAGTTTGAGGACCCCTGCATTAAAACCTTCACAGCTGACCACCCCCCAACACTGACCACCTCAAGTTGACCTGATTTTGATAGACTGGACAGGTACCACAGGTATGCACCAATATAGCAGACCAAGTTCCTTATGCTGACCACCTCTGTATGTTGAGCAGTTTGTTAGTCTTGTGGGTGGTCAACTTACAGAGCTGCGACTATGTATTCAACACATTTTTTACTTACATTATTTTTTACTTCCAAAGGGTTTATCAGCAGGTGACCCTCTCTTAAGTCAAGGAGCATCTGTATTAAAACATAAAATAAAACCTTGTTTATTAGTACAAAAGGGTCTTTCTAGAGAATTACAAATTGTCTTTACTGAACAGAAGTGTGGGAAACAGTTGCCACACAATCCTATAAACTGTCACATGACCAAAATTCAGTATTAATAGGGATAGTTTTTGAATCTTTTATTAAAACAGATTCTTAAAAATTGTTCACTGGTCCCCCTCAAATAGACTCCCATCTGTTTCAAGACTGAATAACTATGTCAGCACAGCAGTATTTCCAGAATTCAGTAAACATTGCAAAATTAGTTCCAAAGCAGATGGCAGATATTTAGCAAACGTGTTGGGCTTTTCCCTCCAAAATAACTATATGACAGTAAAGAAACTAGGGACTTTCTTTTTTTTTGTAGAGACAGAGTCTCACTTTATGGCCCTCGGTAGAGTTCTGTGGCCTCACACAGCTCACAGCAACCTCCAACTCCTGGGCTTAAGCGATTCTCCTGCCTCAGCCTCCCGAGTAGCTGGGACTACAGGCACCCGCCACAACGCCCGGCTATTTTTTGGTTGCAGTTTGGCCGGGGCTGGGTTTGAACCCGCCACCCTTGGTATATGGGGCCAGCGCCCTGCTCACTGGAGCCACGGGTACCGCCTGAAACTAGGGACTTTCTAACTGTTCCGATAGGATGTATTTCAGCCATAAGTTTCTCAGCTAGACAACCAAATAATTTTGCTTTAATTTTGATGTGCTGAATAATTTTAAGGAAAGCAACTTTAAAATTAAGGCATTTGATAATAACTTATTCAAAGGGAAAAGGGAAATGGAAATATTGAATCACCTTCCTTTAGAGCCTTAATGTCCCACCAGTGCATTGAAGGAAACGCTGCCCTGTCCATCCCTAATTAGCAAAACTCTACAAGAGAAAAAGGGGCCAAGGAGAGCAGGTGGCGGTGGGAATGGCCAATTCCTAAGCACAGTTGTGGGTCCATGGCTGTTTGTTTTGCTATTATGTTTCATAATTGCCATATCCACAGATATTTTTTCAAATGTATCCTATGTTGTTTTTTAATTGCAAAAAATTAAGTATGGGTACACTTCAAATTCCCTGGTTAAAGCCAGTTTCTGGGACTAGAGAGGAAGCAATATTGCAAAGCTGGATTCACACTGCCTTCTGCAGATGAGGAAATAAAGACTGAAGACTAGAAGTGACTTTGCTAAGATTACACAATTTGGGGCAAGACACAACAGCCAGAATTAATTTCTCTTCCAAGTGCAAAGATTTTCCCACCATTCAAAGCTCCCTCCAAAATCACATTTTCACACTTTATATTTGCAAGAAGTGCGGGATTCCAGGGTGCCTGGTAGGCCTGGGTGCAAAGACGCAATTGTAATTAAAGAGAGAATGGCAAGAATGCTTTGTGTGTTTGGGATCCGTAAAGTTACTGATCTACTTGTGGGTTCTTTGGGTCATGATTCACCAAAGACCTAACTTAGGGGGCCAGGAATAAGACAAATGCCATGGGCAGGTTTTAGGGGCAGTAACTACCTAGAAATTATGTACATTCAATAGTTTCATTATGGTAGAAAAAAAAGCAGGTATTGCCCCTTAAAGACCTTCCCGTTTCGGCCAAGAAAAGTTTACTACATTTGTAATGATGTTCTTTGCAGCCTTGTTCATAACAGTAAAGAGTGGAAAGAGTCTCAATGTCTATAATTAGGGAATCAGTGAAATGTTTTTGTACATCCAAGCAATGAAGTTATACAGCTTTTAAAATAGATGAGGCAGATCTAAATGGACTGATATTAAAAGGTCTCCTAGGTTGTTAAATGGTACAGAACATCTGTGCTTTGTAAAATAAGAGAAATACACATATATACATGGAGGCACACAGATGGTTGAAAATGCAAATGTGCCAGCCGTCATTGTCCCCTCTGGAGAGGGCACGTGATGGACACGCTTCTCACGGCACTTACCACTCATGCTGCTTGAATTTTACCAAATGAGTACTTAAAAAAAAAAAAAAAAAAAAAAAAAAGACAGGTTTTTCACCCTATCCTATTTCAGAATGTCTGAAAGACAGAGCCCTAAAATGGGACTTCAACCTGCCTGCTTCACAGGTAATATTCAAAAAGTACTGTGCGGTATGTGTTTTTATTTTTGAAGAATTTTGGTTTCATCTTGATAATCTCAGATTCAGAAGTCTTGGTGGATGGTCACTGCTTCATGAGCAAATCATTCCTCTGGGGCTGGAGAGGCAGGAATTTCTTTCTGCCTTTTGTAACTCTTGAAGATGTTGGTCTAATGGAGACAGAGGGCAGCCCTACCCCATCCACCCACCCAGCCACGGAGGGGCCATACCCAGCCCCCATGACGGCCCTTCAAAGGCCGAAGCTTCATCCATTGGAAATTAAAGTGTTACCTAACATATTACAGAAAAGATGAATCTCATTAGGACCTACCTATCAGGACTTAATCTAGCATTGAACATTCTGCTCTTCCCCCCAGCTCCCTCCTGGGATCTCATGCCAGGTTTCTGCTTCCTTCCATCTGGTTCATACGCCTGGCATTTTGCTACCAACTTTAGGGTCTCCTTTAGCGCTCACTCTCATCTGTTAACCCACCCAGCCAGGTGAAAGGCAGGTGTGCGCCCCGCAGTCGTCACCTCTGGGTCTCTTCAACCCTGGAGGCTGCTCTTGGACTCCAGTGGGGGCCAGTGCAACCATATCTCACCCTCTCTCCTAGAACTTCTATTTTCTTCCAAATTTTAGTATCTTTGAGGTCAGGAATGTATCTCACCACTTTTGTTGCGCAGGTGGCAACTCTAAGCGTTGGCACGGTATACACAGCCTGGGAGACCAGGCTCTACAAGACACAGGGACACTGAAATCAGCTGCTGCTTCCCTTCTTGTGGAAGAAGGAATTTACTCCTTTAAAATAACTGAGAATAAAGCACCCAAGAATTATTTTTCAAACAATAAACAGTAAAAATTAAAGTAGCTTTAAAACTCAACTCCACACAAACGTTCATAGCATCATTATTCGTAACAGCCAGAAGTTTCAAACCACTTGAATGCCCCTCAATGGATGAATGAAACGTAACATACCCTGATCATGGGATAGTAATAAAAAGCGAAGTAGAAAGCTACTAAAACACGGATGAACCTTGAAAATAGTGTGCGTCGTGAAAGCAGCCATGAACAAAAGGCCACGTTCCACTTATGTGAAACGTACAGAAGAGACAAATCCAGAGATAGAAAGATTAGTGGCTTCCTACAGCCCGGAGGGTTTATATGTGTAGTTTCTTTGTGGAGTGTTGAAAATGGCATAAAATTAGGTTGTAGTGATGTCTACACAACGTAATGTATTGAAAACCACTGAATTAAACTTGAAATTAGTGACTTTTATGGCATGTGAACTGTATCTCATAAAGCTGCTCAAAAATGAATTACAAGCTGTTTGGTTTTAAAATGTAAAATCTACAAAGGTAAGCTCAGCTGTACTAATTAGGCGAAAACCGTATCCTATGGTAACTATTAAATAATTATCCACAAGTTCTCCAGTTAAAAGGCAAATAGATATTAAATCCAAAAAAAATTATATCTATGTTATATCTTCAAAAAAATTCACACTATGACCTAACAGTTCAAAATTCCAAGTGTAAGACACCATCTTACCCTAGTGAGAACGGCCATTATTAAAAGGTTTAAGAAAAAAGATGTTGGTGTGAATGTGGTGAAAAAGGGATGCTTATAAGCTGCTAGTGGTAATGTGAATTAGTATAATCTCTATGGGAGACAGGATAGAGATTTCTCAACTAAAAGTAGATCTACTATTCAATCTAGCAATCCCACAGCTGGACATCCACCGAAAGGAAAAGAAGCCATCAAAAAGATATCTACACTCATGTTTATCACAGCACAATTCACAAGAGCAGAGATATAGAATCAACCTAAATGGTAAGTATATTAACTGGTAAGTGTATTAACAAAATATGGGCTGAGAGTAGTGGCTCACACCTATCATCCCTGCATTCTGGAAGGCCAAGGCAGAAGGATCACTTGAGGCCTGGAGCTCAAGACCAGCACGGGCAACATATCAAGACACTGTTTCTACAAAAAACAAAATTAGCCAGGTTTGGTGGTGCACACCACTTGTAGTCCTAGCTACTTGGGAGGCTGGGGCAGGAGGATGACTTGAGCCCAGCAGACTGAGGTTGCAGTGAGCCAGGGTGATGCCACTGCACTCTAGCCAGGGTGAAAGAGTGAAACCCTATCTTTAGAAAAGAGAGAAAATGTATGTGAATACATACAGACCATGGAGTACCACTCAACCGTAAAACAGAATAAAATAATGTCTTTTACAGAAACTAGAGGCCATTACCCTACGTGAAGAAATCCAGGAATGGAAAATCAAATTCGCTTATAAGTGGGAGTTAAGCTATAACACATGGTCAAGAGAAATAACAGACACTGGAGATGTCAAAGGTGGGAGGATGGGTGGTGAAGGGTAAAAAATTACCTACTGAGTACAATGTATAGATGATGAGTTCACTAGAGGCCCTGACCTCATCACTGTACGATACACCCATGTAATAAAACTGTACTTTTACCCCCTACATATACTAAAATTAAAGAGAAAATTCCAAATGCATGACATTTTATTGTCATTAAGCATGTCATATAAATGCCTATAATCGATTAATCTGTGGAAGTTTTACTTTCTAGTGATTTCATGTGGAGCACATCCTGAGGCAGTGATTTTTCTATACAGGGACTCCATCAGCAGGTTTGGGGCAGCTCTTCTGAAGGCTCAATCTGGAAATGTATAAAAAAGACTAACTAGAAAGTACTCTGTAGAAAACAGTTGCTCTGAACTGGTCTAAATTAGCGGCTATAGCTGCATTCTCATAATCAGAGGCACCTGGCTATGGAGCCACCTGCAGGGGCGGAGCCCAGAGACCTTCAGACTTGGACAAGCTCAGGGACTTACACTCCTGGTGAGGACCATGTAGCTCACTAACAGGAGATAGTAAGAGATAGACTACCCAGCGGTAGTTACATATCTTTAATAGTCTTAATTTCCTACAGGTGCATCTTCTTACAGAAAAATAGAAGTGATAATTTTGGTAGAAACATCAAAAATCTCTCAAACATGAAGAACATGGGATTAATACATCCAACATCTTTTATGTTCAGAAGAGAGAGTAAAGAACACTTTTGGATTAAGAGTGTATCTTTAAAAGACTTTAAAATGTAATCTTTGGTCTCTAGTCAGAGAGTAATGGAGTATTAGGAGTGATATTTAAATTGAATTTAATTAAGTACAAATGTTACATACGTCCACCTTCCTAGAAATGGTCACTTCATCCTAATTAAGGACATGGAAACTAAGTATGATTTAATCTTCACACTGTGGAATATGTGTTCAGACAAATTTAGGCAAACAGCAAAGACTGAGAAGTCCTCCCACCAAACCTATAAACATTTTGAAGATGCTTAAAAGTAACTCCATCCACCACCTGGCAGGGAAGTTCAACAGGAGCTGCCAAAATTTGGCCCAATTAGTCAACTCCAAATAACGAAGGCTCCTTGGGGTCTCTATCCTCAGGGGTGACAGTCCTCAACAGCGGTCCAGGGTACAAGAACTTCTCCCTCACATCCTTCAGTTGGCCCGGGCCACTCTGGTGTTGGAGCCATAGAAGTTCAACATTGTGGTCACCAACTCTGGGAGGTCAAAATCGTGTTTCCATCCCCAGTCCTTTCGAGCGTTGCTGTCATCCAAGTTCATCGGCCAACCATCCGCTAGGAGAAGATGAGAGTGGCTCAGGTTATTCAGGTTCTAGATTTGTAGGACAGTCTACAACAGCGGTTCTCAACCTGTGGGTCACAACCAATGAAAATACATCCTGCATATCAGGTATTTACATTACAATTCATAACAGTAGCAAAATTACAGTTATGAAGTAGCAACGAAAATAATTTTATGGTTGGGGGTCACCACAACATGAGGAACTGTACTAAAGGGCATTAGGAAGGTTGAGAACCACTGCTCTAGACTCTAGAGCATCTTATATAAAAGTCTATCATAAAAGGTACAAAAAAGGAAATACCCTGAGTGCAGCAGCGGGTGGAGCTACTATACACAGTCACCTTCCAGGTTAAAAGACTGTGCTACGCGTCTGTAAGACACTGTGAATTTCTACACTTTTTTTTTTTTCGAGACAGAGTCTCACTGTGTGGCCTTGGGTAGGATGCCGTGGCATCACAGTTCATAGCAATGTCAAACTCATGGGCACAAGTGATCCTCTTGCCTCAGCCTCTTGAGTAGCTGGTGGTATCCGCCACAACACTTGGCTAGTTTTTTTCTATTTTTAGTAGAGACAGGGTCTCACTCTTTCTCAGGCTGGTCTCGAACTCCTGAGCTCAGGCAATCCCACCCAACTCGGCCTCCCAGAGTGCTAGGATTACAGGTGTGAGTTTGTGTTTGAGGTGATGTGTCAAAAATTTGGTCCCAGCCAAATTTGCACACGTTATTAAAGTCTCAGGCAACTTTGTAAAGTAGAGATCTTACACCCAAAAACGTGCTCCCAGCCACGAACTGGCAAAGTTACAATACTTAAAAACCCACAGCTGTTTTCATACCTCAATTGCTTCCATTTTTCCTTACTCTGTGTTTCAACTATAAAAATGGTGAGGGGCTGACAAGCTGTTTATTTGGAATAGAACCCTTTCACCCACTTTAGATATCATTTCCAAAAATCAAATCATCTGCGGCTCCTTCTCCAGGAGTGTCTGGACCTCAAGAAGGAGCTCTGCTGTGCTTTGTCTTCTGAGGTTCATGTCCTCCAGGGACTCAGTGAAGGCCAAAGCTTAATTTTGGCTTTCAGACACAGCCTGCTATGATGTACCAACCTATGGCCTGGCGAACAGCATCCACATTGTATGTGATCTGGAATTCCGGGATGTGCTTGAGAAGCTCCAGGGCCAGCTCCTGAGGGGTGAAGCTCATGGCACTGATGTTGTAGGTCCTCCTGGACAGAGACTTGGCCGGGGCCTCCATGACCTCCAGGGTGGCCCGGAGGCAGTCGTCAATGTACATCATTGGGAGCCTTGTGCTGGAGTCCAGGTTGCACTTGAATTTGCCATGCTTTGCCGCATCATGGAAGATCTGGACTGCGTAGTCTGAAAGACAACTCTGCCTGTGTGCTTCCTTACGACAAAACCATAATCGAGCTCAAGGCAGCAGTTCTTAAATAGTTTAGTCTCAGAACCTCTTTAGATTCTTAAAAATTTGATGACTCCCAAAGAGAGCTGATTAATGTGGGTTATATCAATACCCATTGTATTAGTGCGAATGGAGAATTTTTTTAAATATTACTACATTTTTAAATGACAATAGGCCAGATGCAGTGACTTTCATCTCTCATCCTAGAAAGATCAGTTGAAGCCAGGAGATCAACGTGAGCAACCGAGCAAGACCCCACCCCATCTCTGCAAAACATGAGCTGGGTGTCGTGAGCACCGTCGTTCCAACTACTTGGGAGGCTGTGACAGGAGGATGCCTGAGCCCAGGAGTTTGAGGTTCCAGTATGATAACACCACTGCACTCTAGCCCAGGGAACAGAGTGAGACTGTCTCAAATTAAAAAAAAAAATACAATAAACCTATTATATACTAATATGTAATGGTATTTTATATGAAAATGAATATATTTTCCAAATAAAGTCACTGAGAAGGCAGGCCTGTTTCACCTTTTGTAAGTCTCTTGTCTGTGTTGCTATCACACCACATAGCCTCTGCAGAACTCCGTGGTGTGCTTGTGCAGGCCAGTGAAAAAGGCCAGTGACGTGACATGTAATTGTTTTTTGCGATAGGGACTCCCTCTGTCACCTAGGCTAGAGTGCACTGGTGTAATCATAGCTCATTGCAGCCTGGAACTCCTGGGCTCAAGTGATCCTCCAACCTCAGCCTCCTGAGTAGCTGAGACAGGTGCATGTCACCATCCTGGCTAATTTTTTGATTTTTGGAAGCAATGGGGTCTCACTATGTTACCCAGCCTGGTCTTTAATTCCTGAGCTCAAACAATCCTCCCACCTCAGCGGTCCAAAGTGCTGGGATTACAGGTGTGAGCCACTTCACCTGGCCTGCTACTGCTAAGAAAAAAGTTTTCAGCCCCTGCAGCTCTTGAAAAGTGTCAAGGATGCCCCGGATCCCCACACCATACTTGGAAAGGCACCAAAGAGCAGACGTTTTTTAAAAGTAATCAGAACGAATGCCTCCTTTAAAATCCTTCTGCTTCTGTCAAGTATCTATCGTAATCTCTGGACAGCACACAACTAAAAACAGCAGATTCGTTCACCATGAAGACAACTCCTCCTAGCAATAAGAAAGCCTATTTTACACACAAGGGATAAAAAGAACTAGAAAACACTTACCAGTTGTTCCTCCTCCCGGTTGGGAGTCAGCTGAAATGATTCCAGGGTATCTCAGGCATCGGAAATCTAACCCATACCGATAATGATAATACTATGAAAAAGAGAAAACTTACTTCAAAAAAGAATCTTTTAAATCAAAGTCTATAAAAGAAAGCCTTTTCCTGAAATATCATTCCATGCAATTATATTAAAATATTCCTAAAGGAAATCAAGACTTAAGAATTTCCAAGAGGTACAAACTTTTTTTTTTTTTTTTTTGAGACAGGGTCTTGCTCTGTTGCCTGGGCTAGAGTGCAGTGGCGTCATCATAGCTCACAGCAACCTCGAATTCTTGGGCTTCAGGGCTCCTCTGCCTCCTGAGCAGCTGAGACTATAGGAACCTACCATAGCACCAATTTTTTTTTTTTTTTTTTTTTTTTTGCAGGGAAGGGGCCTCCCTCCCGCTGTGTTGCTCAGGCTAGTCTTATACTCCAGACTCCTGACCTCAAGGGATCATCCTGCCTCAGCCTCCCAAAGCATTAGGATTACAGGCCTGAGCCACCACACCTGGCCTCATTTATCTTTAATAAACAGCTCAAGTTTTTATCTTCAAAGATACATCAACATTGTAAATATGAAACCACCCTACGGCAGGGATTTCCGAGCTGTCTCTGGAAAGAAGCTGCCGTTCACTCTCCTCAACAGTTGCCCACGAGCACATTCCTGCTGCCTTTGAGGAGAGGAGAGGATGGAAAATGAGACAGCAATGATTGTGGCACAGCAGCTGAAACATTAGACAGCAACCAAATCTCACTGCAGTTATAAAGACAAAGAAAACATTCGAAGTTTTCCACAGTAAAAATGTTTATAGTCACACTGACGACTATATATATATGAGAGGATGGTGAGGCACAAACAAGACACCAGCAAACCCAACAAGGGAGCTACGCACGGCCCTCGGCAGTGTCCAGTGTTACCGTGTGGCTCAGCAGCTCTTTATAAGCTACAGACAATACCTGCCACTTGGCAAACACAGTGAGCTCAGTGAGCAACTCTGGGGTCCAGGACTGGGGGAGACGGGAAATACCTCCAATCAGTCTGAGGCCAAAAAATGGAGAAGAAAACACCCCATCACTTTGCCCAGGGCACACTCGGCAATCCCACCAGCTGATGCTTACTTCTCCCATGAGCTCCGCATGGACCTTGGACACCCCATAGATGGTCCTGGGTCTCTGAATGCAGAGATCAGGGGTCGGATTCCGGGGAGAGGTAGGTCCAAAAGCCCCAATCGTACTGGGCACGAACAGCCGCACACTGTGCTCTGCTGCAACATCCAGAATATTATGCAATCCTGAAATGAATGGACGGTGTCATGATCTGGAAAAAAATCTCTTCTTGCCAAAGACTGGGAAAACTGGCAAACAGATCACACTGGGCTAGGGCCAGATGCTTACCAGTTATATTCACAGCTCTCGCCAGGGACACGTTTGCTTCTCCAACCGCACTGAGCAAAGCACTATAATGAAACAGCCAGGTGATGCGGTTGTTCACCACAATCTCCCGAAGACTCTTGTAATCCAAGATATCAGAATAAATAAATGGGCCTACAGAGAGCACAAAGTGAAACCACAGAAGTGTTTGGGGTTTGAAGAACTAAATGGACGTTTCCTCTCTTTTCCACAACTTGTCAGTTTCCTTTGTAGCAAACGGGGATCTAAACCAGTCAGGCATTAGGAAGCATTTTTCTTATGGAAGAAAAACAAGCCCACCTCCTAGGCAACACCATCTAGTGCTTCTATGGAACTTGCACATGCCAGGCACTAAGGGCTTTATGTGTGTATGTATGTATATATGTATGTATGTGTGTATGTGTGTGTATATATATATATCTAGATAAACACATAAATATTTGTAAGTGGCATATTTGTGCCGCAACTGCTTTTATTCATGAACCTGGTACAACCTGTTGCATGCACTGATTCCACGAGCCACCTGTGTAACTGCACTTTGAAAATTAAAGACAGAAACAAAAGGAAGGCCTACGGGTCTCTTACCGCTATGGAAGACATGATTGGGAGGCTTCCTTATGTCGGACAAAATCACATTGTCCTTCCCAAATCGTTTCCTAGAGGGAAAATACCAATACACAGAAGTTGGCAATATCTAGGATATAAAGGGGCCTAGGAAAATGATTTTAACTTAGGAACTGCAAGTTCCCATCAGCCTCCAAATCCTTCCTTCCTCTTCCTCCTGGATACACACACTTCAGTTCCTGCCCTTCTCACGCTCAGGCCTTTCCCCCTGCCCAGGCCTTTGTCACTCATTTCTATTCTCACCCCATTGCCGGTCCTATGTCTATCACCAATTTCTTCCTGGTACCCAGCCGTTTTTACCTCCCCCTATTCTTCTCTTCCCTCTTCTTCTTCTTCTCTCTCACTCTCTCCAAATCCCGCATTGTTCCCGCTGCCCACACACAGCTAGCACCCAAGGGCTTCACTCAGAGTTATGTGTCTCATTTTGCCTAAGTTAGGAAAGAGAGTAAAGGACGGGTCTGGAATGAGTCAAGGGCTTGCGACATGTCTGCCATACTAAGAGGCAAAATGAAATGCATTTTAAATATTCATTTAGGTGTGATATCTAAAATGGTAAGGCATGAAGAGAGAGAAAAGATGGCTAAATGGCAAAGATGAGCACCACATACTTAAGAACTCGGGTTTTGAATTTCAAGTTTTTAGGGCTCTTACCTCAAAAGGTTAGCAAGCCCCACTCCTAACTGGCCAAGACCTCCTGGAGGAAGAAAAAAGGGAAACTGTAATGCAAATCTAACCAGTCCAATTATTCCCCAAATGTACTAACTTAGTAAGACTATTCTTCAATCTTAGCTAATTAGATAAAGCCCCAGGTTGAACTAATTGCTGCTTACTTCCACTCTTCTCAGAATGAAAAGTAGAATGGCACAGCACTCAGAACATGATCTCCCCCCCTCTGGGTAGGAAGGAGATCAATGCAGGCAATATTGGTTTCAGAGACAAAATCCTCCAGCGTGGAGCAGCTTAGAAGAGAGGAAAGAAAAATCACACAATAGTCAAACACAGGACTGGAACTGGCCTGGAACTTCCTAGGATAAGAATTTACTCCCAGCCTTTCTTACTTTGATGGGCTCTGAAGCTTGTCTGCTATAGGTGCAGTAACATTCAAAACCAATTATCAACCTCTGGTGAGATTATCCAGAGTCCTATCCTGCATTAGAAATGGACTGAGATGTGAACAGGCAATAAGGGAGAAAACCAGAAGTCATTTGAACAAGGGGCAAATGAATCAGCAAGGAGCCACTAAGAGTTAAAAATGTCCAGGTGTGGGGGCTCACACCTGTAACCCCAGCACTTTGGGAGGCTGAGGCAGAAGGGCTGCTTGAGACAAGGAGTTCCAGACCAGATTGGGCAACATCATGAGACCCCATCTCCACAAAAAATAATCAACCAGTCGTGGTGGTTTCTATCAAGCTTAAATATGCCACTGATAGAAATGGGAACACTGGCTAGGAACACATCTAGAGAAGACAACAGTGAATTTCACTTAGGGCAAACTCACGAGACAGGAAGACATACAAGTGAGATTTCCTGCACATACACATATAAACTGAGGAAAGGGAGAAAGAGAATGATGTCAAGCCAATAGAAGAAAACCTGGCAAGGAGGAGAAAGAAAACACGTCAATCAAATCAGAGGTGGGCTTGGGCTGGCTGGAAGTAAAGAGCCAAGTGCGGAAGGAACAGTCAGATGCTAGGTATATTCAAGGTAAGGAGCATCAGGGAGCAATGATAAGCTCAATGGCAACAACGAGCTCAAGCAGATGCTAACTTGCCTTCTCCATTTACATACTCAAATGTGCAACAACTGTTTGGGGTGGATGACACTGAGTTTAGGTTGAGGGATTTGGTCAAGAAAAGGGGTGTCTGACTCCAGACTCAATCTTTTGGTCCTGGTGCCCTTTCAGACAACAGAAAAAGATTATGGCAGGGAAATCGAGCACTGGCAAGATGATCAAATAAGGATTTTGGATTTGCGATATTCTAGAAAAAGTAAACAGTGGAAAAGGGAGTGTCTGATCAATAAAATTAGCTCCTCTAAAAATTTTATATTATGGCTGGGTGTGGTGGCTCATGCCTATAATCCTAGCACTTTGGGAGGCCAAAGCAGGTGAATTGCCTGAGCTCAGGAGTTCAATACTCTGAGCAAGAGTTAGACCCCATCTCTATTAAAAATAGAAAAGCTGGGCGGCGCCTGTGGCTCAGTCGGTAGGGCGCCGGCCCCATATACCGAGGGTGGTGGGTTCAAACCCGGCCCCGGCCAAACTGCAACCAAAAAATAGCCGGGCGTTGTGGCGGGCGCCTGTAGTCCCAGCTACTCGGGAGGCTGAGGCAAGAGAATCGCTTAAGCCCAGGAGTTGGAGGTTGCTGTGAGCTGTGTGAGGCCACGGCACTCTACCGAGGGCCATAAAGTGTGACTCTGTCTCTACAAAAAATAAAAAAAAAAAAAATAAAAAAAAATAGAAAAGCTAGCAGCCAGGCATTGTGGCAGGTGCCTGTAGTCCCAGCTGCTCAGGAGGCTGAGGTAGGAGGATCAATTGAGTCCAAGAGTTTGAGGTTGCTGTGAGCTATGACACCACGACACTCTCTCTACCCAGGGCAACAGAGTAAGACTCTGTCTCAAAAAAAGAAAGAAAGAAAGAAAAAAAGAAAAAGAAAGATTATATTGTGAAATACCTCTCCATCTGCAATCCCTTACATTTAGCAAATAAATCCAGACTCTGAATGCTATCTAGTCAACCTGCTTGAATTGCACCATCTGCTGCTATGGAGACAAGCAGTACAGGGAGGCTGTGACAGCACGTTACAGATTCCAAAAACAGAGATAGTCACACAAAACAGCACGGAAAGAAAGAATCAAGTCACCAACGTGAAAAAAAAAAAACAAAAAACCACAACCTGTAATTAAGACTCGTGGATGGTCTGTTTCAGAGGAAGATGCAGAGTGGAAGTTGGCATCTGCTATAATTTGCTGAGGGGAGGAGCCCAGAAACCGGACTGGCAAGACAGATGTCAAACAGCCACAAGCTGGGCGCAGTAGCTCTGGGCCCACTACCTGCCTCAGCATCCTAGTAACTGGCATTTTCTTTTCAAACACTCTGTAAGAAAAAAGAAACAGCATTAACTATGAGAACTTTTATTCTTCCAGCCCTTCAAAACAAGCTCTTTAACTCAAATTAGCACTAATGATTGTCAGCTAATCCAGAGCCATGTTTTTGGATTCAGGAACTGAATTGCTGAGTCTGCCGACAGGAAGCCAGTCAAGTGCATACTATAAACCAGGCCCTGAGATAAAGGGATAAAATGTCACTCAGGTGAAGTCCACGCAAACAAAAGCTGAACTGAGATTTAAAATTGACATCACACAATGCTGACATCAACTGGTATCTAATGCAACAGAGGTTTCCTGTAGAGAGAGCCATAAACATCAGAAAAAGTTAATGGATTCTAGCAAAGTTTTTTTGTTTGTTTGTTTGTTTTTTGAGACAGAGTTTCACTTTGTTGCCCTTGGTAGAGTGCTCTGGCGTCCTAACTCACAGCAACCTCAAACTCTTGGGCTTAAGTGATCGTCTTGCCTCAGCCTTTGGAATAGCTGGGACTATAGGCGCCCACCACAATGCCCAGCTATTTTTAGAGACAGGGTCTTGCTCTTGCTCAGGCTGGTCTTGAACTCGTGAGCTCAGGCAATCCACCTGCCTCAGCCTCCCAGAAGATTATGGGCGTGAGCCACTGCGCCCAGCCTCTAGCAAAGGTTTTAAATTTTGACTATAACTGTTATCAAGATGTCCACATATCCATCATAGGGTATGGTACAAAAAGGTGCCAGATGAAATAACATAGTGGCCTAAAATTCTTGTGCTAACACTCAAGATGCTGGCTTTGGAATGAAAGAAACAGACTAGGGAAGCAATGGTTAAAACAGCCCATAGAAATATTTAGTAAGTTGGGGCGGCGCCTGTGGCTTAGTTGGTAAGGCGCCAGCCCCATATACCGAGGGTGGTGGGTTCAAACCCAGCCCCGGCTGAACTGGAACCAAAAAAATAGCCGGGCGTTGTGGCAGATGCCTGTAGTCCCAGCTGCTCGGGAGGCTGAGGCAGGAGAATCGCCTAAGCCCAGGAGTTGGAGGTTGCTGTGAGCTGTGTGAGGCCATGGCACTCTACCAAGGGCCATAAAGTGAAACTCTGTCTCTACAAAAAAGAAAAAAAAGAAATATTTAGTAAGCTGTGAATAATTTTTGTTTTACTGCTATCTCCTTAGAGAAGATCACTTAGAAAAGCCCTTCTCTAATTGTTTCCAAGGTTCTAAATTTTCTAGCTCCTCTTCCTCAGCTTTACCACTGACTGACCATGAAATCAGTCCTGGCCTCAAAAGGTCAAGATGCTTTGATCACATATGGCTTGAGAATTCCATTTTCCCCATTCTGTCCCCAGTACCCCGGCAAGCATGTCACAGAGTAAACTGGAGTTGCCCAGCTTGCTTTGCTGGTTCTGACAGCAAACTTCTCACCCTGCCTAAAGATAGGCCTTTTACACACTGCACACAACTAACCCAGGGGCCCCATCCTCTCACTCGCCTGTAAGATCTCTCCTCACTAAAAGGGTAGGTAAGCCTTCTGTGCCAACTCTGGTGTCCCACCCCTTCAACCACAAAGGGAGAAAAAGTAAACCCACAGTTGAGGACATTTCCAACAAAATCTCAACTTGCACTCAACTCAGTGCCCTGAGTCAATTTAAGACGGTAATTGTAAGTTAAAACACCAGAGGTAGTAACAGTTTTCCTGCAATCTCTAATCATACCCATACTCAAAGGGGGAAGAAAGGAAAATACTGTCTTCTGAAAACATACTTTCATATGGTATGGGTCATAAAGGTTTGCTCTTTAGCACACTCAAATAAGGCAGGTGGGGTTTGGGGTGGGAATGCACCTGTAGTCCCAGTTCTCAAAGGCTCAGGCAGGAGGACAGTGAACCAAGGAGGCTGAGGCTGCAGTGAGTTATGATGATACTACTGCACACCAGCCTGGGCAGCACAGTGAGATCCTGCCTTCAAATACAGATATATAAAGCAGGTAGGGCCTCAGCAGCTTGGCCCACCAGGCCCCCAGCATCTGCGAAGCACCCTCCATCCTGGCCAATGTCCTACATGAGTGACCAGCAGAGAACCTTCCTGTCACAGGCATTTCTCTGGCTTCACTGTACAGAGCCTCGGTCAGTAGGGAGGTGTCCAGGATGGGCCAAGTCACAGGAAGGCCCACGCTTTTCCTCAAGCAGCCCTTAGAGGACCACTTTAGGAAAACCATCTCCCAGCCATGTTGGCACCAGGTAAGAACTTTGAATCTTGGAGTTACTACTTCAGCAAGTTCAAAGGGCTACCGAGGAAGCTAAGAGACAACCAGATTCCCCAGAACATTTGAAACTCGAAGACAATCCCTGATTCTGCAAAGCAAAATAATAAATGGCAAAAGAGGGTTTTATTTTGGGTGGGTTTTTCAGATTGAAAATACTGCCTGGGCGCAGTGGCTCGTGCCTGTAATCCTAGCACTCTGGGAGGCTGAGGTGGGCAGACTGCTTAAGCTCAGGAGTCCAAGACCAGCCAGAGTATAAGTGAGGCCCTGTCGCTATTAAAAATAGAACTAGCCAGGTGTTGTGGCAGGTGCCTGTAGTCCCAGTTACTTAGGAGGCTGAGGCAGGAAGATCACTTGAACCCAGGAGTTTGAGGTTGCTGTGAGCACTACAGCACTCAACTCCAGGGCAACAAAGACTCCTTCTCAAAAAGAAAAAAACCCCACAAAACTGAAAATACTAGAGTCAGGGGGAAAAAAAACAAAACATGAAGATTGTAAATAGGTGGAATTGTATTCGTCTTTTCCTTCTCCACAAGGGGAAAGTATGAAGGAGTCATCCAAAGTCATTGACTATACAGTGTTTTAGTTTAACAATATGAGCACGTCATAACTGAGTTGGTTCTTCTTGTTCCACTACTACTAACAGATAAAAATGATGTTCTGAGCACTTTACTACTGCATTTAACCTCCACCCCAGAAAACCCAGTTCTCACCCACCAACCAGCACCATCGCCCCTATTACTACTCTAACAATGTAGGAGTATTAATATTTAAAAACCTCCACCCATCCACAGCAGGTAGCTGTTCTCCTTACTCCTGCCAAGGCAAATTTAATACTCTTAGGATAACAATCCTCAAATGCATTGGTCTTAAGACTCTAAAGAGCTATTGTTTATGTGGATCATATCTATGAATGTTTGTCAGAAATCAAAACCAAGAAATGTTTAATGATTTTGTTAATTCATTTAAAAATAAACATGTGCACATAAACATGTTAACAACGATTTTCCAAAGCAAAAAAAAAAAAGTTTAGTAAGAAGGATGCCATTATTTTACATTTTGTTCTTGATGTCTGCCTTAATAGAAAACAGTTGGATTCTCTCATCTGCTTCAGCTCTCAATCCGTTTGCTGCTTTGACTTAAGTATATGAATAAAATCCCAAAAAATAAAATAAAATAAAATCCAAACACACAGCAAAGTAATGTAAGAGGAAAAGATATTTAATTTTTGCAGACAATCCTGGATGTTCACCTTGGATACTACTCTAAAATCTAACACATGGTAGTTTCTTAAAGGTTAGTTGTGATGTGGAATCTGAAATCTCATCCATGAACCTTTTGTATCTTGCTACATTGAACTCAGTGGTCTACTAATGCTTTAAATGGGTCTCTAACTCCTGCCTGATCTTATAACTCCCCGCATTAGTCTTTGAGAAAACAAAGGTTCAGTGAGTTATGCGTGTCTTCCAAATGTTAACAAACTTCACTGTATAATATTAAAAACCTTATTGGTTCACGGTGTGTGACACACCTCTTGACGGCAGGACACTAATTAAAAAAAACTCTTATTGGTTAACATCACTACTATTCAGAAAATCCCTAATTAGAAGCTCACAGTGGTAAATACAAGCTAGTTGGCAACAAATACTGTTAGTTGCTTCCCTGAGATGACAAGACCACTTCATTCATTGTTTTAGAATACATCAGCCAATTATCCAATAACCACAGTTTGCCAGTCATTCAAGCAACATTGGTGTTCTACAAGGAAAAGTGGCCAATTCAGCTCACAACTCAATCACACAGATGCTGCACCTCAAGACAACCTCACACCTTGGTATGCAGCAGTAGCATTCAGTGGTCAATTCCATTCACCACACAGCATACGAGAAAGATATACTCAGAAGGCAAAAATGAATAAAATCAGTCATTTTTTACCTTTTATCAAAGACATTCTTAAGTAAAGCTAGTAATTATCTTTTGTATTGAAAATACATGGCAGTGAAGAATACGATGACCACTAGTCCAGTTTGGTGCCACTGCTAGGATTACAGGCATGAGCCTCCTTGCCTGGCCCTTATCCCTCCTTCCTAAATATGAAATGATAGTCTGCAAATTTTCTGTTCCAAGCACCTCCATTAACTGAGAAAGATGGAAAAGAACAGATCGATGGACTCTCCTCCACATGTATTTGCTGAGCCCAAACCTCTCAAGGGCGGTCATTACAGCACTTCTCCCATCTCCCGGCACGGACACTTATCTGCACCAACAGTGGCAGGACTCTAAGACAGCAGCATCACAGGAAGTGAGGGGTGACGGAGATACAGACACGGAGCTCGGCTGGCTCTGGTGATTGCTGCCAGAGGTGAGTTTGTGAAGGAGTCCTGGATAATATTAAGGTCTGTAACTTGCAATGCAAGAAGAGCCTCTATTGTGGCGGGCGCCTGTAGTCCCTGCTACTTGGGTGGCTGAGGAAAGAGAATTGCTTAAGCCCAAGAGTTTGAGGTTGCTGTAAACTGTGATGCCACAGCACTCTACCAAGGGTGACAGCTCAAGACTGTCTCAATAAAAAAAAAACCCAAACAAAAAGAATGAGCCTCTGGGAGAAGCACATCAGTGAGAAGCTGAATGAGTTTGGTTTCAGATACCAGGAGACAAGATGTGTCCCTCTCCCTGAAAGTTGACACGTTAGCACTCACTCAACATCAAGAGGCAGACAGTAAGGAGAAACTACCAAGGGTTTGTCTCCACAATAAATCGAATGCTTGTCATCAGAAAAAAAAATTACTTTCTTAGGGTGGAGAAAAACTCTTTAATTGTGACCGCTCTAAAGACGGACAACTGTTTCATGCATATTAAAGAAAATTTCTCATAAAATACAGCAGGCCAAGAAAATAGGCCTTTTCTCTGTGTTTTTTACCATCAGTTTTCCTCAGTGTTATTGCTTGACCTGAGATCTCCCCAAATTTCCAGCTGTAATCATTCTGAGTCATGGAGATGTATTAAGTAGTATTTCCAGCACATTAAGCATGAAAGTAAAAGTATCCAGTCCCCAACAGACAAATGGATAAAGAAAACGTGGTCTATACACATACACTTGCCACAACACGGATGAACCGCCCAGACCTCATGCTAAGTGAAATAAGCCAGCCACAAAATACAAATGCCATACGATTCCACGCACGTGTAGTAAAAATCTTAGCCCAGAGTGGAGGCTCTGACTTGTGAGAGATACTCAGGGGGCTGAAATGGAAGGATCGCTGGAGTCCAGGAGTTTAAGACTGCAGTGACCTATGACTTTGCCACCACACTCCAGCCTGGGTGACAGAGACTCTACCTCTAAATATGTGTGTGTGTATATGTATATATATGTGTGTATATATACATATATAATGTCAAAAATCCTAGAAACAAAGTTGAAAAGTAATTTGTTGCCAACCTTGGGTAGGGGGACGGGAAATTAGTGTTTAATGACATTACAGAGTTTCAGTTTTGCAAAATTAAAATGCTCTGGAGATGTGTTGCCCAACAATGTGATTATACTTAATGTAACTGAATGATACAAGATTAAAAAGAAAAAATGTTTAACGATGGCAAATCTAATGTTATATGTAATCGTAATTTAAAATGAACTAATTTTTTTTTTAAGTATCCAGCACCGAAAAATGGCCTGCATATACATATACTGTCCAGGGACTGGAAAACTCCTCCAATATACCTCAATGCTGTCCCCTCAGATCAGCAAACCCACTGTCCTCGGCCTTCCCTCCAGCCTGGGGGGTCTCCAGGAGTGTTTCCTTCCTGCCCCACCAGAACAGGCTTCTCAGCTCGGCACACGGGTGAACTGCGCAGGTGACGACCCTCTCCACTTCCAACCTGTGCCAGAAGCCAAGTCCACCTTTACCTTTTCCCAGGGTTCTCCCTCCTCGGTAGTCCTTATACACATCTGCAAGGCAGCGGTCTCAGCTTTAAGTAACGACCCAAGGAAAACTCAGGCAGCTAGTAACTATTGAGCACTGATGAAACATCTGCTTTTCTAACCTCTTATTTAACCCTCACAGCAACCCCAAGGCTTGACTCTTTTTCCCCATCTTGCAGGACCAAGTGACTGTCCCGAACTCAGGCAGATACTGACTACCTAGGGTGGGGCGGAAACCCTCTTTTTCCACCACCCGGCCCGGCCTGGCATGTTACCTCTCCAAAACTCAAGTTCCCTCACCCTCGGAAAGGGGCAATTATATGAGGCTGCGGAGAGAATTTAATAAAAGCAGTGAATCCAAGAACAGCGCTTGGCAACTGTGCGGTCATCTACGTTAGCTTTTCTTTTTTTAAATTTTGAGCCGGAATAGTCTGGGATTTTACGTGGGCCAGAAGGGATCGAGAAAACCTCCCGAAGCTCTGAGGCGTGAGCCGTGAGCCGCAGAGAGTCTCAGAGGGAGGTCACGCTCTGCAGAGCTGGCGTCTCCCTCCTCCGGTCCACACATGCCCGCGGGGCCCACCCGGGAGCACAGCCAGGAGACAGCAGCGGACACGGGAACCTCAGCCGGGCCCCTGTGGAGCATGTGGGGTCCCACCCCTGCAAGAAGAGATGGCTTCTCGGAGGACTGGACAAACCGGTTTTGTAGGAATGGCCCTGCCCGCCCTATTCCCAGGAGTGGGGGGCCCTTCCAAAAAGTGTAAGGGAACCAAGCCGCGTCCGCCACCCGCTTCTGCGCCCGGGCCCTCCCCACTCTGCCCCCCACCGCCCGGCGTCAGGTCACGTCTGGGAGCGCCGAGTCTACGACGCCGAACGGCTCGCACCGACCCCGCCGGCCGCGGGACTCCGCTTCAAGAGGCAGTTCCAGTACCCTGGACGGCGCCGCGGGGACACAGCGGGTGACCGCCAGCACTGACCTTCCAATGCAACCCACGCGAAGTCCCCAACGTGGTATCCCAACCTGGAGCTGCACCTGCAGCCGCCTGAGCTCTGCGCTTTTATGCCCGCGCGCCCCAGCGCGCCCCGCGGCGGACCAATCAGCGTGCAGCGCACTGGGCGGGGCGGCCCGGGGCGCGGCGGGTGGGCGCCGTCGCCAAGGAAACCGCCCTTCTCGGGACGCGGGCCCCACTCCGCCGCGCTCGCCCCTTGGGCTGGCCTGGAGCCCGGGGACCCCACCCCCGAGGGTATCTGGAGCAGCGAGGGCCCCGGGGGAGCCGCGTGCATCCCCTTCCGCGGCTGCAGCGCCAGCCCCTGCGTCCGGGTCGGGGAGGAGGCGGCTCTGCAAGAGCTCGACCCTGGTGGGCCTCTCCGCAGCCGCAGAGAACAGGCGCCCGCCGGCGTTAGAGGCTCCCGCCCAGTTGATAAGGGGAAGGAATGCGGGAAACAGAAGGGACAGCTGTTGTGATTTGCCGAGAGTCTGGAGATGTGGTGTGGACAAACCTTAAGCGAGGCACTTCATCTTGGTTTCCCAAATTAGGTGCTTTCCTAGACCGTGGACCTGCACTCAGCTACCGGGAGCCTGTTGGGAATCTGCTGAGTCAGGATCTCTGGGGGTGGGCCCGCGACTCCTGGGCGCGCAGTTGCCCTGAGTTATCAGAACCTACCCATACCCAGGCTGCGCAGCACACTCAGTGTCTCAACGGGGGGGGTGGGAGGGCGAGTGGTTTTTGTTTTTAAGCTTCCCTTCCAAAGTGCTGTCTAGGTTGGGACCACTGATCCACGGCACACGGGCTGGACGCTCAAGGTGTGGTTCCCGGACAAAGTGCCTACCCAGCTCTGGGAATCTGCGGGCACTTCAGGTTTGGGAAACAGTAGCTTTAAGATCTTTTCCAACATTAAGAATTTATGATTTTAGGAGCTGTATCTGATTTTCTGTTTTACAAACTAGTAAGACCCCATTTCTTCAACTTTTGCTCTTATGGCTTGATCCCTGAGGCACACCTGAGTGTGAGAAGATTTCCGAAAAGACTCCCAGGACACGTGGTCAGCCAAGTGTCCTTGTCTGGAGAACGTTACTTGTGCGTTCTAAAGTGACTGCAGTTCTGTGTTCAGCAGACTTCTCACGGGGTGAGGCTTCTGAAATCTTGGTTATCAAGGACACTGTAGCTACTTCATAGTGGGAGGGGAAGCCCCACCCAGAAAGGTGGTTACAGGGCAGACCAGAAGGCTGACCCGGGAGCCTGTCCCTGCAGCTCTGCGCTTTTTTTTTTTTTAATTATAGTTTTTATTTATCTGAGAATATCTTTTTTTTTTTTTGCAGTTGGCTGGGGCTGGGTTTGAACCCGCCACCTCCGGCATATGGGGCCAGTGCCCTACTCCTTTGAGCCACAAGCGCCCCCCCAGCTCTGTGCTTTTTAATGCACCACATCACAGCTGGGGGAGCTGAAACCTTGTGGTGGGTTGGGAGCCGACACTGAGCTTGCTCTGCGTGGGGCTGCAAGCAGGGATGTTGCCTCCGCTGTGGGAAAGGAAACAGTTACCCAGACCATGGCGTCAAGTTTTGCTCTTGAAGACAGAACAAAGAGAAAGGCTGATTTCCCAGGGACTGAAAGGTGAGTGTTTTTTTGTGTATCTGGCATCTATTTTCTCTCTTAACCATGGAAACAATCTGATGGGAATGTCATCAGTCCTCTGGCTCTCTCAGTTAAAAGCACATGCTATCTCCAGATTTAAAATCTTGATCTGGATGCCAGGCAGTGGCCCTCCGAGGCTACTGCTGCCCAGCTGCCTATGAGCTTCTTGGTTTCAGGGTCGCCTTAAGTTCCTGCCTCTTCCAGACTGGTTCTGCAGCCTTCCCAACAGTCTGTGTCTTCCTCATATCCCTTGGCTTTGGTTAGCAAAACAGGTTTCTGTAACCCAGCTTAGATAATGATAATACTCCAAATTTCACCCTATTTTCAGAGTTGAGGTTGTCTCTTAAACCACAAACCCAGGCCAGGAGCGCTGGCTCATGCCTGTGATCCTAGCACTCTGGGAGCCAAGCCTGGAGTATCACTTGAGCTCAGAAGTTTGAGACCAGCCTGAGCAAAGTGAGACCCATCTCCACTAAAAATAGAAAACAATAAGCCAGACATGGCTGCAAGCGCCTGTAGTCTCAGCTAGTTGGGGGGTGAAGCAGGAGGATAGCTTGAATCCAGGAGTTTGAGATTGCTGTGAGCTAGGCTAACGCCTCAGCACTCCAGCGTGGGCAACAGAATATGAGACTCTGCCTCTTAAAAAAAAAAAAATCACAAAGGATAAAAAATAAATAAATGCAAACATTCCCTAGTCCATACTGATATAAATAATCACTGAACAGTAAATAAATCAGGGGAAGAGCAACTCTTTTATTTTTGCCCAAGAATTCCAATTAATAAATGGAAAAGGAGGGAGATGGAAAATCATCCATTGAAACACTACCATCATCATTGCTGCAGATAAGATCCCCAGACATGCTAACTTAGAGGATGAATGCTTAAAGGAAAAGAAGGGCATTTTGTGTAGTCTCAAAACATCTCTGTCTAAATAGATGTTTGTCAGTAACAAAGGGAAAAATAGTGACTTCCCCAGTGAAGCAGCTGGCATCACTACCTTAATCACATGAGCAAGGTTGTAAGAAATATAGACCTGCTGGGTGGTGCCTGTGGCTCAAGGAGTAGGGCGCCAGCCCCATATACCAGGGGTGGTGGGTTCAAGCCCAGCCCCAGCCAAAACTGCAAAAAAAAAAAAAAAAAAAGAAAGAAAGAAATAAGACCTGCTGTGATGAGGCACTGGGAAGAGCCTATATTACCTTGGTGTTTTTCTGCCCAACAACGCATGGCCTCAATCTTATTGTGAGTAAACAGCAGACAACCCAGATGGAGGACCATTCTATAAACCAACCAGTACTCTTCAGGAGTCTCAGGGTCATGAAAGACACAGAAAGAGTAAGATTAAGGAGAAAGAGATGGGCCAGGCGTGGTGTCATGCCAGTACTCCAGCACTCTGGGAGGCCAAGATGAGTGGATCGCTTGAGCTCAGAAGTTCAAGACCAGCCTGAGCAAGAGCGAGACCCCATCTCTAACAAAATAGTCAAGCCTGTACTCCCAGCTACTTGAGAGGCTGAGGCAAGAGAATCACTTGAGCCCAAGAATTTGAGGTTGCTGTGAGGTATGCCAGGGCACTCTACCAAGGGCAACAAAATGAGACTCTGTCTCAAAAAAAGAATAACTTGAGTGTCATATGGAATTCCAGACTGGATCCTGGGACAGACAAAAGAGCATTAGTGGGAAACTGGTGACACCCATGGCAACTTTATATATAGTTTGGGGCATAGTACTGGCCCCATGTTGCTCCCTTACAGATCGCATCTCCAGTAGGGAATATGGTTTTAATTGTAATGGTTATGTAAGATATTAATATTCTGGAAAACTGGCTGAAGTATAAAATGGAACTCTCTGTGCTCTTTTGGTAATTCATTTTTTAAAGCCAATCTCTTTTTACTCTTTTTTCTTTCTAGCAACTCTTCTCCTTGTCTATAAGTCAAATAAATATCTTAACTTTTAAAGGTCTTTTTTTAAAAAAAAAAATGCATGCAGTAAAATATGTCACTTAATAAAAATGACTAAATATCTTCCCAACAAATGTAAATAGATAGAATTTCACTTGAGACAAGAGATTGTAGAAACAATGACCTCCAAAAGGAAGTCACAATGAGAGAGATTATATTTGTTGAAATATGAATTGAAAAAAAAAAACAACTGAATATCGAATCAAATCCTTGTAAAATTTAATGGAAGTAATGGAATTCCAAATAAAATTTAGAAAAGTAAAATGAAAAGGAGAGGAAAAGAAATCATTTGTAGAAAATTTATTTCAGACTTCAATCACTTAACAGATATTTCTCTTGTAATTAGAGAATTATGAATACATTTATGACGATAATTCCTAAACAAAGTACCCCCAAAGACTGTGTTTTTGTTGGTTAAAGATACCTGCATGTGTAATTAAGGAAGAATGAACAAAACATGCAAATTCCATGCTTTCAAGACCCTACAGTGCTTTTACATAGGAAATGAGAAGCTTATTTCTGTATAAAGTCTAAAGGTATTGCCAGGATGGGGGCTGAGGCCCAGAAGGCCTAATGGAATTAATTAAGGCCCAGAGAACATGTGAGTAAATTATATCCCCAAGATTCAACTTCTGTCCTTAATTATTTTTTAAAAAAGCATCAGGCCTACCTTTCAGTTACTTGCAGTAGTACGGGGTCTAGAACTACAATGTCGCATCCAGAAGCCACTAGTCCTCCGTGGCTACTGAATCATTGCAAAGTGGCTAGTGGAAAGTGAAATATGCTGTCAATTAAAATACCTATACCAAACATGAGATTTCGAAGCTATGGTATTAAATAAGTGAGTATCTCGGCTCATCCGAATGCAGCAGTGTTTGCAATTAATAGACCACAACTGGCCATAGATTCCTTTGTTCCTTCTCCACTCCCACTGCTTCATTGACTGGCCTAAAAAAAAAAGGTGAATATCTCATTAATAAACTGTGTATTGATTATATGTTAAATGGAACTATATCCTTAATAAGTTGACTTAAATATATTGTAATCTATTTAATCTGTTTCCTTTTTTTAAAATGTGATTGACAGAAATTTTTAAATTATATGTGTCTCATATATTTCCATCCACCTAGAAGTGCCGAGAAAAAGCTCTATAGACTAGAGGTGCCCGCTCTTTCCCCCATTTGTGAAAGGCCAGCTCAAGACCTCGGCACTCGCAGGGGTCCTCAAACTATGGCCAGCGGGCTACCCGAGGCGGTGTGGTTGTATTTGTTCCAGTTTTGTTTTTTTACTTCAAAATAAGATATGTGCAGTGTGCATAGGAATTTGTTCATAGTTTTGTTTTTTTTTTTTAAACTATAGTCTGGCCCTCCAACAGTCTGAGGGACAGTGAACTGGCCCCCTGTTTAAATAGTTTGAGGACCCCTACTCTAGAGCCTGGACGTTTTCCACCTTCCAGCAGAAGCACGAAAAGCAGTGCTGGCAACATCTACAAGAAAACTTGTCTAGCCCGTGTCCTATGATGCACAACTTTCTAGGAAAAAATAAATATTTACATTTTTCCTATATTTATAGGAAAACTCTTAATCTGCTCTTAATCAATAGCACATACGCTATTTTTTTTGTTGCAGTTTGGCCCAGGCTGGGTTTGAACCTACCACCCTCAGTATATGAGGCTGGCACCCTGCTCACTGAGCCACAGGCGCCGCCCAATAGCACATATGCTAAAATTGGAATGATACAGAGGTTAGCATGGCCCCTATAATTAAAAAAAAAATTTTTTTATAAAATATAAAAAAAATTTTAAACTGTGGTAAAAAAAAACGAACCATAATATTTATCATCTTAACCATTTTAAGAGTACAATTCAAGGGCTGGGCATGGTGACTCACACATGTTATCCCAGCACTTTGGGAGGCCAAGGTGGGAAGATCGCTTGAGGTCAGGAGGTTAAGACCAGGCTGAGCTAGAGTGAGACCCCATCTCTCCAGAAACAGAAAAGGTGGATGGTGACACTCCTATAGCCCCAGCTACTCAGGAGGCCGAGGCAGGAGGATAACTTAAGTCTAGGAGTTTGAGGTTGCAGTGAGCTATGATGCCACTGCCCTTCATGCCCAGGCAACAGAGACCCTGACTCCAAGAGTACTGTTCAGTAGTGTAAAGTACATTCATATTGTTGTGGAAGAAGTCTCTGGGACTATTATTTTACAACACTGGCTCTATACCCATCGAGAAACTCTCTATTTCTGCCTCCCCACAGCCCCTGGCAACCACTATCACACCTTTTATACATTTGACTACTTTTGTTTTCTTCCCAGTCATCTCTTAATTGGAGGAAACCTTTCACCAATTTTCAGGAAGCATACTTGACTACACCATTACACAACTTCTTGCATATTTAAAAATGTTTTCAATAGCTCTAAATTTTAAAGTACAGGTTGGCTGGGGCCAGGTGCAGTGGCTCACACCTGTAATCCTTGCACTCTGGGAGGCCAAGGTGGGTGGATTGCCTGAGGTCATGGGTTTGAGACCAGCTTGAGCCAGAGTGAGAACTTGTCTCAAAAAATAGCCAGGCTTGTGGTGGGCACCTGTAGTCTCAGCTACTAGGGAGGCTGAGGCAAGGGAATCGCTTAAGCCCAAGAGTTGGAGGTTGCTGTGAGCTGTGACGCCACTCTACTGAGGGCAACGAACTGGCCCTTTATTTATTTATAAATAAATTTATTTAGTGGCCTAAATAAATAAAGTACAGGTTGGCTGAATATAAAATTGTTGACTCATCCTTTTTCTATTTCTTGAAGATGCTGTTCCTGTTGTCTTATTTTGCATGCTGTTGAGAACTCATTTTAAGTGGCTCTTTTTGCCCATCTGCCTAGCCATTGTTTTCCTCTTCATGTGAAGTGGAAACTTCATTTTTTTCCTCTTCATGTGTAGTGATTGTAGTAGGATACATCTTAGAGTTGACCTTTGTGGATCCAGTTCCATTTTAAACATTATTGCTGGAAACTTTTCTTGGTGTGTAGGTTTAAATGTCCTATTATTTTGTTATTCTTCTGGGACTCTGGTTGTTCATATGTTGCTGCTACTTTTCATGTGCTCTATTACCAAAAATTTTCTCTCTGATCATTTTTATTATTTTCATCCTTTTGGTTTTTCACCTGCTGTCCTTTGGAAACCTGACAGTTTCCTTTCCAGATGACTTTGCCTTCATCCCTCTAATTCTTTCGTGTTCATTCAACTTGTTTCATACCTGTTTTGGTTTTTGGTTTACTGTTCTGAGTGTTGTGATTTCTCATTTGAGATCCTTTCTTCCTATCTGAAAGTTTTGTTTAAAGGTATTCTCTTGAAATTTGTGTTACTTTTCTTTGGCTTAATGTTTCATTTATGGAGAGAGAATTGTTATAGCCGAAATATTTTGACTGTAACTTCAGTAGCTTTCTCTAATCTCGTTTTTTTATTCATTTGGGGCTTTTGTTGAAAATGTGAAACAATTTCAGACTTATAAAAAGCTTCTCAGTCTTTCCTTTTCTTCTATAAGCATGATAGTTTGTTTTAAAAATAGCTTACGTTTAGGTATGTCTGATGCTTCTTCACAATCAGATTCAGGTTGTGCATTTTTGCTCCCAAAGTGATGCCATGTTCTCAGTGGATCACGTTAGAAGGTACATGATGTTAATATCTATCATTACTAGTGATGTTAATTTTTGCTTGGATAAGGTGGCATCTGCCAGATTCTTTCACTATAAAGTTTTTATTTTCCCCTTTGTACTTAGGTAAGTCTTTTATGAAAAGATACTCCTCACAAACTTTAACCTACTGGTTTTCCCATTTGCTGATATTACCTAAAACAATGATTACTGTGATAATTTGCCAAATAGTGGCTTTTTAAACAGAGTCTCACTCTGTGTCCTGGGTAGAGTGTCGCGGTGTCCTAGCTCACAGCAACCTCAAACTCTTAGACTCAAGTGATCCTCCTCCCTCAGCCTCCCAAGTAGCTGGGACTACAGGTACCTGCCAAAACGACTGGCTTGCTTTTCTATTTTTAGTAGAGATGAGGTCTCGTTCTTGCTCAAGCAATCCACCTGCCTCAGCCTCCCAGAGAGCTGGGATTACAGGGGTGAGCCACCACACCCAGCCCAAAGAGTGGCTTTTTAATTCCATCCTTTCTTCTACATTTAATGGTTGGCCTTCTACTCTTAAGGACAAACTTTCATTTTCCCTCATTAATTAATTTACTTACATTAATAAATACTAGATGAATAGTATACTACATACTAATTCTTAGGAGATATGTATGAAGTATTTACAAGGAAGCATCATGATGTCTACAGCTTACTCACAACCGTTTCAGCAAAATAACAACAGTAGCAGAACCCACACGGAGTGTTAAAGCAGATATGGAAAATGCTACTGATTCATAATCTTGGCACGCAGTGTATGGAGATCACTGTACTATTTGCAGCCTTTTTGTAGATCTCAATTTTTTCAAAATAAAAGGTCAAAAATATATAGCAGTTTTAACTTAAAATATTGTCAAAACCTTCACAAATATTGAAAAAAATTAAAATCAGCCTACACATTTATCAGCACTTGAACAAATTCAAATTTTATTACCGTTGTCTATAGAAATTTTACACTAGCATCTGTGCAACAGTCCTCTGAGGCAGAGGGAACACCACACATAGATATTACACACCAGTAACAGTACCACGTTTGATAAAACTGTTTCTTGATTCAGTAAACCAAGCCCACTTAAGATGAATGATTCTGGTTGTAGAATATGAGTGAACTTATCACTTAGTAAGCATTACAAATAATATTAAAATGTTACACAGATTTACAAAATTTCTTTCCCTAAGACCATATATATAGAGAGACAGGTTCACAATATAGAAACCTGTACCTTACAGCATTCTGAGGTTTTAGCAAAGCACACGTTATAGATACATCTGCCATACAGTGCAATTTTACTGTGTAAGACATGAATAATAGTGCACTTAGAGCCAAGAGTCACATTCAAATACATCAAGAGTACAATCCAAATACCTGGCTACTGAAATACGTACGCTTTTTTTTTAAATAAACTAAATTATGCAAGTACGTTTTTAGTATAGATGGTAACAGATCTATAAGGGTCCTAAACGCTGGGACTTATACAGTGTACTGTGTAGAATCATTCACCTCTCCAAAGATATAAGCATTCTAAAAGTGAAGCAAATGTCTTAGACAGATACAGGCAGTGTTGTACAACTCAATTTTATTACAGATCACAAGTACAGTGAACCCTTAGACTTGCAGACAGTGAAACCAAATGGCTTGCAAAGTCAGAGAGCTCCTATCAGGAATTCCTTTCAGGACAATGTAGTGTTTACAGTAAGCCCCATTATCTTCTCCTAAATTGAACACAAACTGCTATTCCAGAGTGTAATTCAAAAGATAGACATCAGGTTTCTTAAAAGGGAAATTTAGATAACAAATGGAGACGCTGTGAAATCCAGTCCTGGAATTTTAGAGAGCCTCTTGTGGCTGAAAGGAAAAAGATGCTGTGGACAGGGAATTATAAAGACCAAGTGGAAACAGAAATAGTTTTATTTGAGAGAATAAAAATTAGAAACTGATACTATAAGAAATTTAGCATTTCATAATACCTGAGAATAAATACAAATGGAGAAATCAGTCATTTAGTGATTTTTAAGATGATGACAAACATAAAAATACTACCTGGCAAAAACTCAGGATACCAGCTGTGGAGGGCGAGATCTGGTCCGTGTTAAAGAACAGTAAGTCGCAAACCTGCGTGGTCCTGAGGCACAGCATAAACCTGCAGGCCATTTACGGATGGACGGATGGCTTCATCCTCTGGCTAACTTCAAAGCTTCCAGAACAGGGGATCAGCTATTCTAATTTCTTTTTTTTTTTTTTGTCTAATAAAGAGTGCTCATAGTACCCTCACGTCATTTTCACTCATTAAATTAGGAAGTGAGCAAACACCAAAACCTTTACTTCCGGGTCTGATAATAAGTGACCTGATGACCTGCTTAAGCCTGACAATTAAAACAGCTATTCCTGAAACCAGATAATTACAAGACTTACGTCATAGACCAGACTTCTCAAAATACAGCAGAATGGTACTTTTTCTTTTCAAGAGACTGGACTACTGGTCACATCTTTTCCCTGATATTGCTTTTTCATCTAACATAAACCAAATACCGATTGAATCAAAGATAACATCCCATTAAATTCCATCCTTTAAATCAAAAGCAGTTAAGATCCCACCTCTAAATCAGGCCTCAAAATTAAGTTTTAACATCCCCTATGTGGGATTTGAAATGAATGTCTATTATTGTCTTCCCAAGTTTTCTGAAAAATCACTAAATCTTAACATTGACAGGCTAAGTTTTCCTAAAAATAAAATACATTTATAGGTTGTCTGAAGCCTAGTGAATTTTACTAGTTCTGCTTGTTCTCGCTTCTCATTCAGTAAAACCAAAATAAAAAGTTTTAACCAAACAGTTTCTGAAAAAAGTCTTGCCATCAAAAAAGTTTCAGGTTTTTTATACAATTGTTTATGTTCTTCTGATTTTTAAAATTTAAGGATCCTTGTATTGCTGATAGAGGATTCTTGTGATCCTTTGTATTTTAAAAATATTCTTTGTGGGGCCTTCTAAATGCATCCCCCAAAGGAAACCAGCCTTTACTATAAATCAGAGGCGATAACTAATATCTGTGAACCTGATTGTGTTTCACTAGAGCACAATCGGCTCCTACAGGGCAGCTCACTAATCCTGCCTTCATTTTCTTCATCCAGGTTTTTTTTTTTTTTTTTGTAGAGACAGAGTCTCACTTTTTATGGCCCTCGGTAGAGTGCCGTGGCCTCACACAGCTCACAGCAACCTCCAACTCCTGGGCTTAAGCGATTCTCTTGCCTCAGCCTCCCGAGCAGCTGGGACTACAGGCGCCCGCCACAACGCCCGGCTATTTTTTGGTTGCAGTTTGGCCGAGGCTGGGTTTGAACCCGCCACCCTCGGTATATGGGGCCGGCGTCCTACTGACTGAGCCACAGGCGCCGCCCTTCATCCAAGTTTTTAAAGCCACCTTGATCAAAGGCAACTCTCCAAATTTAAGGTTTAATAAGTATCTTCTCATGAGTACATCCATTTATCCATTTCATTAATTTTTCTCATCCAAGGAAGGGTAGCTTCCTGGTGATACTAAAAACCCTCCTCAAATTACATTGATAACGCACCTATCTCTGACAGAGTTCTTGACTTTGGGAAAACCCAAATATTCCATTACTAAATGACTCCATTGAAAGTTTACTGATACCAAAGTTTATTATTATAACCTATAAACAGATCTGAGGTTGGGACAATCCCTCTTGTAAATTAATACTAAAATGCAAAAACAGTGAAGACTGCTGTCTCAGTAAGAGCAGAAAAACAAATTGAAAATAAAAAGGAAAAAGACCATGCTATTATTGTCCTCTGACTCCAACGCCACGTGCTCATCAGGAAGACAAGATGAATCGATGGAACACGATGTCCAAGTTCCCACTCACGCCAGCCCCGTGGCAGAGCAGCATAAGCAGCAGGGATCACATCTCAAGAAAAATCTCTGGATAGTTTGCTTTATGGGTTGGTTAATTGAGAAGAAAAAGGTTCCATTTTCACTTGTTGTCTTGAGACAAAAATAGGAGAAAACACAAAGGCCAGCGGCATGGATGAACAGGGCCGGCCACGGGACGGCGCGGAGCCGGAGGGGGGTGGGGAGCCAGGCTGTGTCCTCCTCTATAAACTAACACTTCCCAGGACAGAGACATAGGAACACCTCTGATGCTCCTCGTCATACAACTTTCATGCCCCAAGATTTATAACTAAGAAAATAAAAATAAAACTGAGCATAGAGAAGGTGGCAGGCAAATTCACCAAGAGTTTGAACTAGCCTTGTTGTGCATCCTTTTGTACAAGTCTGAGGAAGTGGAAAAAAGATGAAGCTTGGGGAAACTTCAGATAGAAAGAATTTGCTACTTTCTAAGCCTTCATAATGTGGCCATAGATTTTGCTAGTTGATTTTTAAAAACTATACTGTTAGCTCAATACATAGCTCGAAAGCAGAGTTCAGTATGGAGTGTTCTACACTGAAATGGTCATATACAGATAGCGTGAAAATGGCTTTAAAGATTATTTGTCAACTATCCTTTTAAAGGAAAACTAGAATTGATGGTATTTGTATAAATGAGCAGGGCCACAAAGCAGAACGTACGTGGAAAGGCCTGAACCCCAACCCCCAAGCATTTAGACTTGCAGGCGTGAACAAACAAGTGGAGCATTAATGCAGCTATCACTATTTTTTAACACTGAAATATTTCAAATCTGTGTCTGAAGTTTAAAACATAGAGCTGCATTGTACTCATAAACTCCCCGCCAGTCATATTTGCCTGATGCACATTGACTAATCTGCAGAGCCAAAATAAATCTGCAAAAGGCTCAGGACAACATGAAAACTTTAACCTTAGTATTAAACTCTTAAAATACTTAAAAATTAAAAAACACAATAAAATACACACACACACGTATATATAAACCAGTGCAATAAGAACTTTAGACAAGGGCAGTGCATCTCTGGTTTAAGAAAACCATATTTGTAGCTTAATTATAACAAATTAACTCTATTCTAAGTGATGGTTTAACTTTTATTTTATAACCAGCATTTTATAGACATTTTATACGTATGGTCAAAACATGAAAAACCAATACAACAGTAACAATTCCCTATCAGGAACAAATTCCTATTCTAATTCTATATTGCACATACTGTTAGTGTCTACTGTTAAAATAAATTTAACTCTTCTTACTATAAACATCAAAGGTCTACACCTCTTGCCCTTACAGAAAGAATTTACCTTGAGTAAGGATTCAGGTTTTCCTTTTCTGATGCACCAGAATGACAATGAGTTCAGTGTTCTAGTCCAGAACTATTCTAAAAAGAATGGCTATTTTATGTGGCAAAGATCTTGGAAATGGTATGTCAAACACAAAATGCTTGCTTTATCCATCAGTTCAATTTTGAAAAACATTTCTATACTCAGAGCGTTTAAAACTGATCTTTTTTTAAAAACTATCAAATATTTCCCAAAGAGACTAACTATATCCTTGACTGGTGTACAGCGCTGTTTGGAGAGTGGACAAAAGCTTCAGATGAAATGCAGAGTAACACAAATGGCATTAAACAGGTCATCTATTTCGCATAAAATAAAATGACTAGCACCTCCTTCCTGCTTCCAAGCGAAGGGGCCTAACAGGCCACGTGAAACATGAGTCTTATCCATACAGTACCGAGAAACCCATTACACAGGGGAACCCATACCTGCAGCCTCAAGTTCAAGGCTATTGTGAAAAAGTGAACTGAAGTGTGCACAGGGGAGAGAGGCGGGCATAGGTCCAGGAAGGTCCTTAGGGAGGGTGTGGGGATCCCTGTCAGGGACTCTCCTGTGTCCCATCCTCTGTTTCCAGTTCTGCCAACTGCCTCCTGAGGATATTGACTTTTGCTTGTAATTCTTTGTTATACTCAATGATGTTAACCATTTCTTCATATGCTTCATCCAAATATTTCGAGGTTCTGTTCCAACGTAGGAAAATACCTATTGAATCCAGGAGTGGAAAACAGAAGGAAAAAAAGATACAATGCTTAACTTTGTACTTGTGGATAATATATAATTCATGTAACATACATTCCTTTTTTTACCCACTGCTCACATCTGTTTCATGATGCTCTAAAATACAGAGGAATTTTGAGGTACTAAAAAGAATACAAATAAATGCAGTGTCAAAGAGTTACTACTTATACGTTCATTAATTCTTCACAAAATTATCAAATAGATAAAAATACCATTCCGTGATATATTCAGGAAAACCAGCTGTTAATCTGCCAATGCCATAAACTTTCCACTTTAGCAATATTAAGTCACAAGTTTTTATAATTATAGACTTTTACTTAGGCCTGTAAGAGATCTCCTACATGTGTGAAACCACCTTTACTAGAAAAGCGACAGTTACAGTAGAAGCAGAATCACATAAATTATTTATAAGCCTAAACTTCACACATGCAGTTGGGTGTGCTCTTGTCTCTCTCGTTACTTAAAAAGTTTATTCTGCAGGCAACTGCTTCTTTCCCCAGATAATTATCCTTTTATTATGGACTAAAAGGAGGTATTTTTCTCCTCTACAAAGATTGATGTTAACTCTATCATGCCAAAACTTTCTAGGCTGCCGCATGTCAGTAGCTGGCAAGTTCACAAAGACATTATGGTCCATTACACTTTCTATAAACTGTCATGGGTCCTAATGAGCCCTTCTATGTGTCCAAATGCTACTCTCTATCAGAAAGAGAATGGAGAGGCGGGGCGTGGTGGCTCACACCTGTAATCCTAGCACTCTGGGAGGCCCAGGCGGGTGGATTGCTTGAGTTCAGGAGTTTGAGACCAGCCTGAGCAAAAGTGAACCTCTGTCTCTACTAAAATTAGAAAAACTGAGGCAAGAGGATCACTTGAGCCTGAATTGGAGGCTGCTGTGAGCTATGTCACCACAGCACTCTACCCGGGGCAACAGCTTAAGACTCTGTCTCAAAACAAAACAAAAAAAGAAAAAGAAAAGAGAACCATGTCTTTTTTTTTTTTTTTAAGACAAAGTCTCACTTTGTTGCCCTAAATAAAGTGCCGTGATGTCACAGCCCACAGCAACCTGAATCTCTCGGCTGAAGTGATTCTTCGCCTCAGTCTCCCAAGTAGCTGGGACAACAGGCACCCACCACAATGCCAGCTATTTTTAGATATGGGTCTCACTCTGGCTCAGGCTGGTCTTGAACCTGTGAGCTCAGGCAATCTACCCGCCTCAGCCTCCCAGAGTGCTGGGATTACAGGCGTGAGCCACCGCGCCCGCCTAGAACCCCGTCTTAAAGACGATGGACCTGTGTTGACTTTTCTGTAATATTATATGAGCCCATTATTATTTACTTAGCATTAATGGTTATCTACGATGTAAATGTGAACAGCACGGATCTTAAGGCCACAGAATAGTCTCATTCAATGCATATAACAAGCCAGGATTTTACTTAATATGCATAGAATTTCTCCCAGCTCGAAGCTGCAGAGGCCTAAACCAGTGGTTCTCAACTCTCCTAATGCTGCGACCCTTTAATACAGTTCCTTCATGTTGTGATGACCTCCAACCATAAGATTATTTTCGTTGCTACTTCATAACTGTGATTTTGCTACTGTTATGAATCGTAATGTACATATCTGATATGCAGGATGTATTTAGGTGACCCCTGTGCAAGAGTTGTTCAACCCTCCAAAGGGGTTGGGACCCACAGGTTGAGAACCACTGCTCTAAACACACTGACACTCTGGAGTCATGGGAGCTCATCCACAGAAACAACAAAGGTTTCCTCTTTTTTTCTTTTTTTTTAAGAGACAGAGTCTCACTTTGTTGCCCTTGGTAGAGTACTGTGGCGTCACAGCTCACAGCAACCTTCAGCTCTTGGGCTTAGGTGATTCTCTTGCCTTAGCCTCCCAAGTAGCTGGGACTACAGGCACCCGCTAGGCTGGGGCCAGGTTCGAACCCACCACCCTCGGTATATGGGGCTGGCGTCCTACTCACTGACCCACAGGTGCCAAAAGGAAACCAAGGGGTTTCCTCTTATCACTTAATCCCTAAATTCACGATGAGGTTTGGAGAATTAAATCATCCTCAGGAGATCCGATTCCAAATTTGGCTTTTCTCTCAAACAGCTGGTCTCTCATTTCACTGATTAAATGTGACAAGGGCTTTTAGGTAAATTGTCCCAGAAGTCTAAAACAAGACGTATGGCTGTAACCTCAGAAGTACAATATGAAATGGAGGGGAACAGCCAATGATAGATATGCCAAAAGGGACAAGATGTGACAGCTGACCTCCAGAGAGGAGACAGGCACTGACTCACTCTCAGACTAAGAAAGCAACGTGATCTAAGACTCTGCACATGAACTGCCCTTGAGGGCACGACATATTAGAACACGGTATAACAACTGACATTCACGGTAATTCAGCTTAATTCACCACACAGCTATCACTCGCATGTAGGTGTTTTATGCTCTTTAATACAACATGAAAAAATACGGGCTGAATGGCTTCAAAACAACTAAAGAGAAATTAAATGGTATTTTAGAGTCTTTGTTTAATGAAAAAGTTTTAGATAGATTTTGTCTTTTTAAAACAAGCTTTGCTACTTAAGGGGATAAGCTTCTGTGGTCTAAAAAATTAGTATATGTAAAAAACCCACTTCAGAATAAACAGGTTTGAAAATTAAATTAAGTATGGATTACTGTTCCATATGAACAATGAAGAATCTGCATTACTGCACTGCTGGTGTTTGTGTCCATTTATAGAATCTTACCAGAAGGACGAGCATTTAACACAGGAACCTTTCCCCAACAAAGGACACAGGTGGAAATTCTCTGGGAGGAGCTTACGATTTAGTCATGCCCCAACTACCTACCAAAAGTAGGTATGCAAAGAGCAATGTATTGTTACCTAGGAAAAACAACCAACATCAACAGCAGTGTGTATTGAAGAATCACTGTTTCTCAAATGGGGACTGAAACAAGTAAGTGTGACCAGATAACTGTAACTGATACTAGAGAGAGATGGCAATGACCATGGTCTCAGGGTCATGTCCAGCTCACCATCTTCAAGTATCAACAGCAGCACGTACTCGTAGGCAGCCACTGACCCCCAGAGAGTTTAAAAAGGATTTGTGGTTACCTTCCCACAGCTGAAGACTCTGAGGAGCAACTGAAGGCCAGATGACAAGGTTGTTGGCTTCAAAGAGAGGATTGGTGAACTTACTTAGTTCACTAGGCCGATTGACCCAGGACCAGAGAGACATGGTTTTTTGCTGTAGCTTCAACTTACATCTAATCAAGAAAGAAAATGGCCATTAAAGCAATTAATTTATAGCAAATATTAATAATCCTTTTTTTTCTTAAAGTGATCCTTTTAATAGGACAATATGATAACAGAACCTAATTTTTTTTTTTTTTTTTTTGAGACAGTCTTATTTTGTTGCCCTCAGTAGAGTGCTGTGGCTTCATAGCTCACAGCAACCTCAAACTCCTGGGCTCAAGTGATCCTCTTGCCGCAGCCTCCTGAGTAGCTGGGACTACATGTGTGCACCACCACACCAGCCAATTTTTTTCTATTTTATGTAGAAACAAGGTCTCACTATGTTGCTCAGGCTGGTCTCAAAGACCTAGACCCAAGGGATCCTCCTGTACAGTAACATTCTCTGATTTAGGTTTGACACCAGAGAATGTTACTTTATACAAAAGTCCTTTGTTGGATATGGAATTGTATTTTAATTTAAAATAGCCAAGTATAAAAAGCTTTCTAATGTTTCTGCTATTACTGAGATGCCTAGAATATAAAGACGAAAGTTATATATGTTAAAAATAGGAGTAAGGCGCCAGCCCCATATGCCAGAGATGGCAGGTTCAAACCCAGCCCAGACCAAAAAACTGCAAAAAAAAAAAATAAATAATAAGAGTTTGAGGGCGGTGCCTGTGGCTCAACAGAGTAGGGCGCCAGCCCCATATGCCAAAGGTGGCGGGTTCAAGCCCAGCCCTGGCCAAAAACTGCAAAAAAAAAATAGAGTTTGAGAAAATGTCGAACAAAACTTAATTGTTTTTTAGAATATTAACTTTTAGGTAAAATAAATTACATGTACATAAAATGTAGGCAGATTGTGAAAGATTAAAAATAACTACAGATCTTGACATACATATTTAATCTACATCCACATACCATTAACAGTGTTCACAACAGCGCTAAAGCTCTGTAACACTCTAAGATTGAAAGATAGTTCTGATTGATATTAACAAGTATAATAGCAAAAAAAGAAACTCACAGTCAGACATTTCTCTTAAATGCTGAATTAAATATCCTGCTTTTTAGAAGGGTGAGACTCTCTAAGAGGGCACTATATTATACCACATTCCTGAAATTTCCTTGACTATGGAAATAACCAATCCCCCTCCCCCAGTGCTAAGTAGACCATGCTTTAGGAACTGGTGAGATAGTATATTAGAGTCCTAACACATTGAAGTGTCTCTCCCAAGAACTGCCTTTGTGATGATTATTTGGACAAAACCTTTTTTTTTTGTAGAGGCAGAGTCACTTTACCGCCCTCGGTAGAGTGCCATGATATCACAGGACTCACAGCAACCTCCAGCTCTTGGACTTCCACGATTCTCCTGCCTCAGCCTCCTGAGCACCTGGGACTACAGGCGCCTGTCACAACGCCCAGCTATTTTTTTGTTGCAGTTCGGCTGGGGCTAGGTTTGAACCCGCCACCCTCGGTATATGGGGCCAGTGCCCTACTCACTGAGCTACAGGCCCCACCCTGGACAAAACTTTTGATTTCCTGAAAACGAACCAACCAAAGAAAAAATACAGCAAGGCCTCTTTCACGTACAGAACTTAGTTTTGTTCGGCATTTGAAAAAGTCTATCTGACCATAAAATCCTTTTTGGTGTAAAACCTTTCCTTGCATCAGCTCCACAGAGCGTGAAGTGCTCCCTCACTGGCTGCTGCCTTCAGGGGAATCAGTGTGCCAGCCAGAGTACTTTTATGGGTCTGTGTCAAATGCCACTGGTGGTGTTTTCTAGGCTGGAGGCTGGGTTGACTATAGCAGATCAACAGGACTGGATAAAGGAATGAATGTGTTTAAACGCCTATGAAGCGACAGGAGTTTTCACATGTTGAGCTATGTGATCCACACTACAACCCAGTAGGGCAGATGTTAATTTTTGCCTTTAACATCAGCAACAACAGATTCAGGGAAGACAGAGTAAGTGGCATCATGAGATTCAAGCACAAATCTAATTTCAAGTCTTGAACTTTTCCACTAGAGTACACTGGAGAGAATAGAGAGGAGGCTGGTGACATGACGCACCACAGTCTACAGCCACTGGAGACAGAGCAGGTTTGATGCTTCTCAGAAAGCACCATCCCTAGCACACTGTCACTATTTGGTGCGTCTGGTAGCTCACTAGCAGAGCTTTCTTTGACGAAGTGTAATCGTCATTTCACCCGACTCAGTTTGCTCTGAGGGAAAAGCCCTGTTTCCCAGCATGTTAAAAAAAAATGAGCAGAAATAGTTTCACATCAAAGCTGCGTAAGGATGCGGTACCAGTCTGAGCAAACAAGAGCCTGGCAAAAGTAAAAGAAAGATCTGGGAAGATGTCCATAGGGAACTTTGAAAAGCTCTGACATGTTCCTGGGGACCTAAAAGGATGCACACGTATCCAGGAAACTCTCGAAGCAGCCCCACTCTCTCAGCTGTGGCTGAGCCCCAAGCCTTACACAATCAGGCAGTGAAAGCTAACGCAGAGTGGTGACTACCTGCGTGTTGACATCGCATCCCAGCACACACACAGCCCCTCAGCAAAGGGGAGGACAGAAGACTTACTGGTTTGAGACATTTAAAGAAATCTGTCAGCTGACCACTTAGCTAGCTATACAACCAGACTTCAGACTTTCATTATCAGAATACAGATTCTTCAAAATCAGTCCAAGAAAGTCACTAAACAGCAAAAAACACAACAAAAATACAGCAGTAAACACCAATGCTCAGAGGGTAGGGGAGTCTAATTTCCAGATATGCCACACTGGATTACTGAAGCGTCAGTTAAAAAAATTGCAAGACACGGGCGGCGCCTGTGGCTCAGTGAGTAGCGCGCCGGCCCCATATACCGAGGGTGGCGGGTTCAAACCCAGCCCCGGCCAAACTGCAACAAAAAAATAGCCGGGCGTTGTGGCGGGCGCCTGTAGTCCCAGCTGCTCAGGAAGCTGAGGCAAGAGAATCGCGTAAGCCCAAGACTTAGAGGTTGCTGTGAGCCGTGTGACCCCACGGCACTCTACTCCAGGGCGGTACAGTGAGACTCTGTCTCTACAAAAAAATTAAAAAAAAAAAAAAAAATTGCAAGACAAAAAGAATCAAGAAAGCATGGTCTATACATGGGGGAACAGAAGACAGTCAAAAGAAACTGTGCCTTGGGCAGCGCCTGTGGCTCAAAGGGGTAGGGCGCTGGTCCCATATGCCGGAGGTGGCAGGTTCAAACCCAGCCACGGCCAAAAACCACACACACACACAAAAAAACAAACAAAGAAAGAAACTGCGCCTAGCGTGCAGAGCCAACATATTGGACTCACTAGACAAAAACTTCAAATCAGATATTAAAAATATCTTTGAAGAATAAAGGAACAATGCTTTAAAAATGGGCAGTCTAGGCCGTACTTTTGGTGACCAACTGGTTATGTGTCCTGGAACAGGTCATTTAACTTCTCTGAATATTTCTTTAATGCTATTATTTTATTTCCGATTAATGTGAGGGTATAAACAATTAGATTACGATGTTTGCATTTGTTAGGTAAGGTCCCCGTTGTAGTTGCATCCCTCACCCAGGTGTGCCATATACCCTGACATGGTGCCCACTGGATGAGAGCACAACAATCCCCTCTGCCCCCTCTTCCCCCCCCCCCACCATATTTCTTTTTTTTTTTTTTTTGGAGAGACAGGGTCTCACTTTATGGCCCTCGGTAGAGTGCCGTGGCATCACAGCTCACAGCAACCTCCAACTCCTGGGCTTAAGCGATTCCCTTGCCTCAGCCTCCCGAGTAGCTGGGACTACAGGTGCCCACCACAACGCCCAGCTATTTTTTTTTGGTTGCAGTTCAGCCGGGGTCGGGTTTGAACCCACCACCCTCAGTATATGGGGCCGGCGCCTTACCGACTGAGCCACAGGCGCCACCCCGCATATTTCTTAATCTATAAAATTAGAGGAGTGTACAGCTGAATTATAAAGGCTCTTCCACATGTAAAACACCATGTATGTAAAGAATTAACACTTAAAATGGTTGCCCCAGTTATGCAACACAGTTATACACAGTTAATTTGTGTGTGGACTAATTTTAAACAGAACCAACTCTCGGACACGATCTTACCTAATATGTAACTGGCTCAGAATATAAGTACATACTACATGTAATTTAGTTTATACTTAACTATATCCTGTCCATTCTTACAAATAACACATTAATATAGGACCAAATCCTGGTCTCTCGTTTCACATCAGACAGGATCCAGGCTCGAATCTTAACAAGGTCAGTGGGAGGGTCATCTCACACGTGAGCCCAACTGTCATGCTATGAACTACTAAAGGATCCTCAAATCTTAGTGACCAAAGAAACTAGGTGAACAGTGGACTCACCTTTCACTTTCATTGTTGCCCAGAAATGTTCCAAACTGGGAGGCATACGCGTGCTCAAAGAGCATGATGAGGAAACGCTCATTAAACTCAAAAGAACAGGGGAACTGACGCAGTATCTGCCATACACAGTCCAAGAAGAGAAGAAACACGGGTGCCTCCCACTTCTGCTTACTAGTACAGTAGGCTGACTGTGCGCAGCGCTGCTGGAATGGGTGCCCAGCCTAAGGAAAAGATGGAAACGTGGTAGTCAGACCCTAGTGAGACCGCATGATAGCGCGTTCCATGAACGCTATTTCACACAAATACAATGACATTGTTTGTTTTGTTTTTTTTTTGAGACAGAGTTTTACTCTGTCACCCTCAGTACAGTCCTGTGGCATCGTAGCTCACAGCAATCCCACTCAAGTGATCCTCTTGCCTCAGCCTTCCAAGTAGCTGGGACTATAGATACCTGCCACAATGCCTGGCTAGTTTTTTAAGAGACATGGTCTCGCTCTGGCTCAGGCTGGTCTCGAACTCCTGAGCTCAAGCAAGCCACTTGCCTGGCCCTCCCAGAGTACTAGGATTATAGGCGTGAGCCACTGTGCCTGGCAATAAAGTTGTTATTAAATGGAACATCACATATAATGCAACGGTACTCAACCTATGGGTTGCGAACTGTATTAAAGGGCCGTGGCATTAGGAAGGTTGAGAACCACTGAATTAATAATTTCTTAGTTTAAAATAAACACCTAAGTGCAAGTTTTAAATCCTTAACAAGGCTGTGCAGATAAAGCTCATGATCATAGGAAATGCAATTGTCTTTGGGATATCAAATGGAAGAATAGTGAACTTAAGTAATAATGAACTTAGGAAGTAAACCTTTCTGGGTCTGTAAAATTTGAAGTAAAGTCAAAGAACATAGCTCTCAGTTACAAAACAAAGGACAACCATTGTCTTCTATCTAAAATATTGTCGAATGTTTTACAAGCTGCATAACCCTCACCACTAAATGAGGCAAATATGGGAGTTTGACAGACAAACCATAAGGTCGGCTCTGATATTAAATCTTTAATTACATTTGGAAAAAGGTATCGTCTTGAAGACAGCTTTACAAATTATTTTATATTTTATATTTTAATTACACTCTTTTCCCAAAAATACTGGAAGAGTTTGCCATCTACTGACCAAACTAAATTTAAGAATTGCTTGGCCTCCCTGCCCAAAACCCAAACACTGACCTCACCAGAAACCACACTCCACTGGGTATTTTTCACAGACCTGCCTCTCTTTGGGTTGTTACACTATCTTATCTGACAAAGATAATGTCACGAAAACATTACAGCAGTTAATGGGATTTTGATGCCACTTCAAATGGCAACACATAAATGAGTCCATTCCACTGTTTGTTTACTGTGTGCCGAAGGCAGGTCCTGAGCATCCTGCCCGCTGCTCTTCCTGCTCATCCGCCCCCTCCCTAACCAGCTGAGATGCTTCTCATTCTTTAAGATCCAGCTAAATGTCACTGCTTTCACAGCCTTCGCCCCACTGCTGATGGTCTTTGTGTCAAGACCAAGACCAAGCTTGGGGAGATACAATGTTTTACATTCTTTATGTTTTATATTCTTTATTTTTCCCCCTACATGTCACACAGTACAGCTAACAAGGATCTGTTAAGTGAACGTGGTGTTAAGCGAGCAATACAGGCAAAGGGAGATCCAGAAACAAGGGAAAGATAGATTAATTGCCCTATAGAAAATTAAATACACAAATTAAAAATTTTAACCAATCAGCCAGGTATGGTGTAATCCTAGCACTCCGATAGGTCAAGGCTGGAGGAGTTCATGATCAGCCTGAGCAAGAATGAGACTTTGCCTCTACTAAAAATAGGAATATTAGCCGGGTGTTGTGGCAGGCGCCTGTAGTCCCAGCTACTTGGGAGGCTGAGCAGGAGGATGGCTTGAGCTCAGGAACTTGAGGTCACTGTGAGCCAGGCTGACACTAGTGCACTCTACCCTTGGCAAGAGTGAGATTTTTGTCTCCATCAAAAAAAAAAAAAAAAAAAAAAAAAAGAGATCAAAAGACAAATGAGATCTGCACTAATAAGAAAAAATCATTAGTTTTAAAATTTTTAATTTAAATTCAAATACATATTCAAATATATAATTTAAATATAAATTCAACATTTTATCTATTATGTCTGCCACCACAAATCAGGCTCACAGCACCAAACGGCTTCTCGCACCTGCAGCCACTCCCTCTCCATAAGGGCCTCAAAACCACGGATGGTCCTGCTTCTTGGTTCCAAGATGATCTGGGCCAAGGAGGTCACCTGAAGTGTGGAATCAATTCCTTCTGTCCCGTGAATCAATATTGAGGCGCCTTCCCTGATAGGAAAATCCAGAGCACAAATGGGATACTCCCAACATGGTCAATGGAGTCTGTTAATAATAAACATTTATTGAGTACAATATTTCAGTTTTATATAACCTGCTCTGACCAGTAGAGTTTAGTTTATCTTTTTTTGGGAAAAAAATAAGACTACAGTTGAATCTCAAATTTCACATGGTAAGAATCTCTTTAAGTTTAACAAATTTCACAGAAATTTTTAGCTAAATTTTCACTCCCTTTACAAAATCTAAAAGTAGTTTGTTTTTTTTTTTTGTTTTTTAGATGGAGTCTCAAGGTGTCGCCCTCTGCAGTGTTGTGGCGTCACAGCTCACAGCAACCTCCATCTCTTGGGCTTATGTGATTCTCTTGCCTCAGCCTCCCAAATAGCTGGGACTACAGGTGCCCGCTACAACGCCCGGCTATTTTTTGGTTGCAATTGTCATTGTTGCTCCAGCTGGTCTGGGCTGGGTTCAAACCTACTAGCCTCAGTGTATGTGGCCAGCGCCCTACCCACTGAGCTACAGGTGCAGCCCTAAAAGTAGTTCTTATCACGGCAGGCACTTACCTTTCCTGCTTTAATAGTGGATTAAAGCCATTTCTCATCAAATCTATTAACGTACACTTTATTTTTCTCACCTTGATTCTTCCTTTCCATTATCAGCTAACTATAAAAACACCTTCATAAACTGTGATAGATATGACAAATAAGGCCTGAATGACATTTTGAGAAGATAAAAACAGGAAAAAACAAAAATATACAACTGTCCAAAAAGGCTGGGCAGTGTGGCTTACACCTGTAACCCTAGCACTTTGGGAGGCCAAAGTGGAAAGACTGCTTGAGCACAGGAGTTCAAGAGCAGCCTGGGAAGATCAAAATTTTTAAAATTATCCAGGCGTGGTGGCATAAGCCTATAGTCCCCTCTACTCAGAAGGCTGAGACAGGAGGATCACTTAAGCCTGGGAGTTTGAGGTTGCTGTAAGCCAGGCTGATGCCACGGAATTCTAGCCTGGGCAGCAGAGAAAGACTCTGTCTCAAAAAACAAACCTGTTCTGTACCTAGGGTTGCCTTGATCTGCATCATCTTATTAATGCTGATGAAAAGTCAGACTATCTGTGACAAATGTTTATTATAACATGTTTCATAAGAAAACAAAAGTGCCTGTACTTATAATTTGTAAGGAGAAATCTGGTAAACTTAGGTTAAGAAGAAACAAAATCCTCAATGATGGTTTCCCTGCCACAGAACCTTGGTCTTTAATTTCATATTTTATTGGCTAAATGAGTTTCACCTAATGCCTAAAACAAAAAGTAGTGATAGCCTGGCAATCCTGACTCAAAGGAACTTAACCTGTTCTTGGTTCCATCCCTACTAACTTACCACATGATCTTAGCAACTCATTCTATTATCAATTCTCTCTAACCATAAAAAATTACATATGCATGTGTATTTTCCTAATTAGGAAGCACCAACAAAACAAGGTCTCAAAGATAAGTGCCATCCAACTATGTGCTGACAATCCTTACACCTACCCATTGTTTCAGTAGAAATCCCCGCTTTAAAAGCCCAATTCATAATTGCTAAGTCATGGAAGAAGCCCAAGTGCCCATCGATCCACAAATGGATTAATAAATTGTGGTATATGTACACCATGGAATATTATGCAGCCTTAAAGGAAGATGGAAACTTTACCTCTAACATGTTTACATGGATGGAGCTGGAACATATTCTTCTTAGTAAAGTATCTCAGGAATGGAAGAAAAAGTACCCAATGTACTCAGCCCTACTATGAAACTAATTTAGGGTTTTCACATGAAAGCTATAACCCAGTTACAACCTAAGAATAGGGGGAAGGGGGAGAGGGAGGGGAGGGAGGGGGGAGGTGGGTAGAGGGAAGGGGATTGGTGGGATTACACCAGCGGTGCATCTTACAAGGGTATATGTGAAACTTGGTAAACAGTCTGTGAATCTAGTGAATGATGTACACAGCTATGATTTAATAAAAAAAAAAAAAAAGAAATCCCCGCTTTGAAAAGGGACTTTAAGCTTCTGCAACAATTTATACCAATCCTTCTGCCCCTTTTCAAGTCTTCTGCCTCAAGTCTCAAGGAGTAGCAATCTTTAACTGAGTGAATGAACTAAAATCACTTCTTAGCATTCACATCACTACCATAAGGTTTTCTCGACTCGAGATCCATATACAGTGGCACAAGGACTTTGTAATATCTGACAGATTATCAAGGTCATTTTGCTGTGTAACAAAATTACATGTTTCCTTTCAATTGCTATTTCAAAAGTAAGGAGGGAAGTTTGGTCCTCTAAGAAGAAATTTTAAAAACTTCCTTTCATTCTTTTTTACAGTTTAAGAAAATTGGTAAATTAATAATTTAAGCATTTTATAGAAAAAAATAAGTGTTTTAGTATTTTAAAAAATTGTGTCCTAGAAGACATGTATAGGTCCATGGTTCACATTAATTTAATAAACATTAATTATTTATTAAATACATGACTCGGGGTTCATACCTCATCAGTGACAGTGCTGACAATCTTACATTTAACAAATGATGTGACCATGGAGTATGAAATAGCCACAAACTTTAACAATCTATACACGTGTGTCTGGATAAGAACAAAGTCTAGTCCTCAGCACGTGTCCACTCGGGAACACGGAAATGCACTTTACCTGTCAATACACTGAGCTGCGAGACAGGCAGCTGTCAGGATCTCTTTGATGTGAGTCAGCCAGTTAGAGGCCTCCAATTTACTGAGCCATCGGTCCATGTTATGTGTTTGCTCGTTACAAGCTTCCACGAGTTTGATTAAGCTCTCCTGAAGAATATGATATCTTTTAAACATAAGAAAATAAAAAATTAAAAAGGAAAACAGGATGCAGAACGATAAAGGAAGAAACCAAACCAAAAACTCAGCTTCCAATATATCCAAGAGCAAAAGTAGTTCGAAATACTATAAAAATACTTACCATACTGTATAGGAACTTGAGGTTAAGGTTTGAAAAACTAATATTTAAACACTGTTATAAAGACGCTTGAAATGCCTATGCTGGTAACCTGCTCCTCATCTGAAAAGATTAAAACGCATTCATGTAACTGGATTATCTGACTAGGGGATGTAATCATTTTGCAACAGATTACGTCTGCAATCCTTTTATTGTTGCTGTTGAGACAGTCTCACTTTGTTGCCTGGGTAGAGTGCCATAGTGTCATCGTAGGTCACAGCAACCTCAAACTCTTGAGCTCAAGCAATCCTCTTGCCTTAGCCTTCCGAGCAGCTGGAACTACAGGCGCCTGGCATAGTGCCCAGTTAGCTTTTCTATTTTTAGTAGAGACAGGGTCTCAATCTTGCTCAGGCTGGACTCAAACTCCTGAGCTCAGGTAATGCACCCCCCCCCCAGCCCTCCTCGAGTGCTGGGATCATAGGCAGGAGCCACCATGCTCGGCCTACCTCTGTAATCTTATTCCCACTGACCTAACACTGGACGCCTGGCACCAGTGACACCCCGACCCAACACTGGACGCCTGGCACCAGTGACACCCCTGACCCGGCACTGGACACCTGGCACCAGTGACACCCCTGACCCGGGCACTGGACGCCTGGCATCAGTGACACCCCTGACCCGACACTGGACGCCTGGCATCAGTGACACCCCTGACCCGACACTGGACGCCTGGCATCAGTGACACCCCTGACCTACCACTGGACGCCTGGCATCAGTGACACCCCTGACCTACCACTGGACGCCTGGCGTCAGTGACACCCCTGACCTGACACTGGACGCCGGGCGTCAGTGACACCCCTGACCTGACACTGGACGCCGGGCGTCAGTGACACCCCTGACCTGACACTGGACGCCTGGCATCAGTGACACCCCTGACCTACCACTGGACGCCTGGCATCAGTGACACCCCTGACCCGACACTGGACGCCTGGCATCAGTGACACCCCTGACCCGACACTGGACGCCTGGCATCAGTGACACCCCTGACCTACCACTGGACGCCTGGCATTAGTGACACCCTGACCTACCACTGGACGCCTGGCATCAGTGATACCCCAGACCTGACACTGGACGCCAGGCATCAGTGATACCCCAGACCAGCCTGGATCCCACTGTTTTTTAGCTCCAGCTCCCTCCTGCTCAACCAGAAGCACTCAAACATCTCCCACTTACAGAAAACAGAAGGAATAAGTTTTGGAGATCTATTATACAAGATGGTAACTATAGTTAGTAACAACATACTGTATACTCAAAAATTGCTAGGGGCATAGATCTTAAATGTTCGCCACCAAAAAAAGTATGTATGGTGAAATATGTTAATTAGCTTGAGTGAAACACTTCACAATGTACACGTATATGAAAACAACACATTGTATACCATAAATCTATACAGGGTAGACACAAAGTTCACGTGCAATTCACTATGTTAAACTAATTTATTTATTTATTTTTTTCCATACAGAGTCTCACTTTGTCACCCTTGGTAGAGTGCTGTGACCTCATAGCTCACAGCAACCTCAAACTCTTAGGCTGAAGCGATTCTTTTGCCTCAGCCTCCCAAGTAGCTGGGACTACAAGTGAGCATCACAATGCTCAGCTATTTTTTTAGAGATGGGGTCTGCTCTTGTTTAGGCTGGTCTCGAAGTCCTGAGCTCAGGTGATCCACCTGCCTTGGCCTCCCAGAGTGCTAGGATTACAGGTGTGAACCACCTCGCTCGCCTTGTAAACTATTTTAAATTTCACACAAACTTTATGTCTACCCTGTATAATTTTTATCTGTCAATTAAACCTTAGTAAAGCTGACCCCCGCCGCCCCCAAAAACCCAAAACACATTAAGATGTCCAGCCAATAACTGACCCTAGATTAACGTACAGGTTCATTTGAGTACCTGTGATTTTGGACAGCTAAGAGCTTACCCATTTTAATAACTTCAAATAAGACTCCTTTCTACCCCTGGGATCGCTTACCTCTCAATTGACTTATGAATTCGCCTCCACTGGGGATAATGAGCTTCTTGTTCAAAGCCACCTCCTTTGGCCCTGGCTTGCTGAGCCACATTTAGAGGGCGGGTGTCGATGACATAGCCGCGCTTTCCGGCCCTGAGGGTGGCATTGATGAGCTTCTCATCTTCCTTGCACCTCCTGCCATTTGTGCCAGTGAGTGGCTGACCACTTCGCATAATTACCTAAAAGCACAATACGGCTGCATCAATTACAGTTGCTTTTAAAGTTTCTGAAAACAGAAAGAAGTCAGCAAGATTAAGAGTATTTCAGAAACAACTGTGGGGCACTCTGGAGATGGATCTGACCTGAAAACAAGAAAATATCTGCATGTATTGACAATAGTTAATAACTAAAAACAGATAAATCTTGCATTTTTACACATTTTTTCCACCTACTACCTCAAAATACTTCCCCACAATAAATTATATCACTTCTTTAAGATCAAATACTACAATTCCTTTAGTCTGGGAATCAAGTACCTGGCAGACCAGGCCCTGTAATGAAGATGATGATGATGATGATGATAATAATAATAATGATAATGGCCTCTGAACCAATAAACCTGGACTTCAACTACGTATACATCGGGTTAACAGATCTTCACAAGCATTCTAAAGAGGAAAGGCACCAATGGCAAAATTTAAAAGGTCATGGCTATTCTTTGTGCTTGGGGAATCATTTTCAATACTTCAAAAGCTGCTTGATCATTATTTATTCTCCAGTGGTCTCTGCCATCCTTTGCAGCATTAACCACTTGTCTCCAAAGACTACCCGATCAGCTATGTATTTTGAAAAGTTTGCTTTAGAAACTTAAAAAAAAAAAAGAAAAATCATTATCGGGCAGTGCCTATGGTTCGGTGAGTAGGGTACCAGCTCCATATACCTAGCGTGGCGGGTTCAAACCCAGCCCTGGCCAAACTACAAAACATAGCTAGGCGTTGCGGCGGGCGCCTGTAGTCCCAGCTACTCGGGAGGCTGAGGCAAGAGAATCACCTAAGCCCAAGAGCTGGAGGTTGTTGTGAACTGTGACACCAAGGCACTCTACCGAGGGCGACAAAGTGAGACTCTGTCTCTAAAACAAACAAACAAAAAAAAAATCGTCTACTTTACTAATCTCTTTCCTGGTAAATGATTTAGAGTAATTTAAGAGACCACCAGTATATACTGTTATCTTAATCACCTTGACCTTTAATATGACCTTAAGAAAGGTTACCCAAAGGATGACAATGGTTACCTTTCAGAAAGCACTTCCCATTCAAATGGACACACAACATTTAGTATCAATTGTTAAAATGCTTTATAATAAATCCTTCTGACGAGCAATTCTACGAAGCAAGCCTAATGCCAAAACTAAATTTTTAAGCATCTTTTTATCCTAAATATCCATTTTTTGACATATTACTGGGGAGAAAAAGGAAAATGGAAGACAGCTATAACTCATCCACTAATTTATTACTGTATTTCAAAATGAGAAGCAGAGTTTATTGCTGAAAGAAAATGAGAGGGGAGAAAGAGATTTAGAAAATATTTAGGAGACAAATTCCCAGTGAACCCTTGCCTATTCAGTCCCGATTCCTGTGATTACTAAAGTTGTGACTAAATGACATTTGTCACTCTTCTCCCTTTGAAAATAAAAATGTCTGCTCAATTCACATCATACATTATTCTGGGCAGAGAAATTTCTCCTTTTTCTATCTTAAGAACATTGCTCTGGGCAGTGCCTGTGGCTCAAAGGAATAGGGCACTGGCCCCATTTACTGGAGGTGGCGGGTTCAAACCCAGCCCCAGCCAAAAACTGCAAAAAAAAAAACAAAACAAACAAACAAAAAAAAACATTGCTCTTATCATTAAATAAACATTAGCTTCATTTTCTAGCGGGGCTTTCTGAGGACAAGCAGGATCGTGGGAACGATTCAGTCGTATCCTCAACACAGAAGACCCCATACTCCTGAGTCTCTGAAAGTTACAGGTGGCAAGTCCTGGTCAGTCCTAGTGGGAGAGACCTGACCAAGCACTTCAGTGGACAGACACAGACAGGGGGAACCTTTCTAAGACCAAGTAGTAGAACTGTGCACTCACCATTCCATTTTTTTTATGGTAATAGCTTAGTACTGGGAAGCGCCCTCCGTGTCGAAATGTAGCTACCTTCCGGAGAGCTTCATCATCAATGGATTTGGGCACTATGACAATTGGAGGGTATGAGGGACAGATAGCAAATTCCTTATTGACATAGCTTAGCCTCCATTCACTGGTCTGAAAAACACAAAATGAAAAACACAAAATACTTCAATGCTAAGCAAGAAGCTCAATGTCTCAAAATAATCTAAACAACTAAAAGAGACCTTAGAGATCAGCTTTCACTGGCTGCTGTTGGTCCTTTAATCTTTCGTGTAACTTTTATCAGGTTACACAAAAACTGAGGATTTATTAATAAAACTGTATTGACTTTATAGATCAGTTCAGAGAGGATGAATCACATCTTTATAATATTCCATCTTCCTGCCCATAAGCATAGTGTCTGTCCATTGATTAAGCTTTAATTTTTCCCATAAAGTTTTGTAAGGCTTTCAGTAAGTCTTAGATATCTCTCCTTAGATATATTTCCAGAAACTTTATAATTTTTGTTGCATTTTAATTACAGCTATATAACTCTATCAAAATTATCTGACATAGAAACATACTTATAATCTCAAGATTCTTTCATTTTCCTGTGCAAACAAGCATATAATCAACAAAGAATAGCAACTCTGCTTCTTTTACTTCAACCCTTCTGCCTTGTACTTTCCCTTCCTGTCTTGGGGAGCTGATTAGGAGTAATGAGGTAGGCACCTTCGCCTCATTCTTTAACTTAAAGCAGCAGTTCTCAACCTGTGGGTCGCGACCCCTTTTTAACAATGAAAATAAATTGCAGCATTAGGAAGGTTGAGAACCACAGACTTAAAGAGAAGGATAAAGATTTAATTTTTGTACGTTTTTAGTTTTGGTAGCTACACTTTATCAGATTAAGTAAATTCCCTCTAAATCCAAGATGTTTATCAAATTTTTTTCTCTTCTAATCTAAAAAAATCTAGATAATTAGTCTTTTCTCTCTGGTTAATTTTGTGCTGTTCTCTTTGCTTTACTATTCAGTAGGTGGACATGATGGAGACCAGCACACAAAGTTTTTAAAGTGTTGAAAGACATAAAACCTGCCAACTCTGAATTCTGTATCTTGCACAGATTGTCAGAATCAATTAAAGAAAAAAAAAGTAAGGCCCAAATATATGCTGTGTACAAGACGTGGTAAAGACATAGGTAGGTTGAAAATAAATGGATAGAAAAAGTTATACATGGGTGCCAGCCCCATACACTGAGAATGGCGAGTTTGAACCCGGCCCTGGCCAAACTGCAACAACAAAAATAGCTAGGCGTTGTGGCGGGCGCCTGTAGTCCCAGCTACTTGGGAGGCTGAGGCAAGAGAATCGCCTAAGCCCAAGAGCTGGAGGCTGCCGTGAGCTGTGACGCCACAGCACTGTACTAAGGGCAACAAACTGAGAATCTGTCTCTAAAAAAAAAAAAGTTATACATGCAGTAAGTGTAAAAAGGCAGAAATAGCAGTATTAATTCCAAATTAAAAAAGAAGATTTCAAGATCCAGAATACTATGAAATAAAGGTCATTTCATAATAATGAAAGGATCCATTTGTCAGGGAGGTGTGTGTATTTATACACACATACATACGTGCACGTGTCCCTGGTAGCACAGACGGACAGAAATCATCTAAGAGACTGCTAAGCTAGCCTCTCAACAAGACTGCTTGAGGCAATCAAAGCCTCTCCCGTGGTTTCCACAATGCACAGGTCACTTACATTTTTCATTTTTGACACCGATCTCTCAAACAAGCTCTAACCTGCGTCGTGGGGATACTGAACATGCACCATGCAGGCCCTCTGAACTTACCATCTCCAAAATGATTCAGCTCCTTCCCTGACACGTATGTTTCCTTTCCCAGCTTTTCTGTCTCAGTGGTATCGGCCTAGACACCATCCACTATTTACCTCTCACATCCAGGGGGAAGATCACCAATTCCTTTTTTGTTTCTTTATTTTTATTTTTTTGACACAGTGTCTCACTTTGTCACCCTCAATACAGTGTTATGGCATCACGGTAGCTCACAGCAACCTCAAAGTCTTGGGCTCAAGCGATTCTCCCGCTTCAGCCCCTCAAGTAGCTGGGACTACAGGTGCCCACCACAACACCTGGCTATTTTTTTTTTTTAAGAGACAGGGTCTCACTCTTGCTCAGGCTGGTCTCAAACTCCTAAGCTCAGGTGATCCATGCACCTTGGCCTCCCGGAGTGCTGGGATTACAGGCCTGAGCCACCGCACCCAGCCCAGAATTGGCTTTCTATAACACAAATCTAATAATGCCATTTTCCCCATGCCTGTGGATACTTTTATTAGCTCTTATTTTATGTGCTTGATGTATAATTAGACTTGGAAGAACTAGAAGAGACCATGTTTTGCTCATCTTAAATTTCAAAATTCTAGCAATTAGAATATCCCAGATCATTACAGAGGTTTTTATTAAATGTGTAGATTATAAAATTTGCAGGAAAATAAAACTTCAATTACACAAATTACTTAAATAATTAACTTATCCCCCAAAGAGAATATCTAGCAGAAAAAAAGTTTTGAATATAAGTAAAAGTAAAATAATAAAAACACAGGTGGGATCTCTTAATGTAAAAAGATGTAGGAATTTTAGTTTACTTCATTAGTAACTTTATTCTCAAAACAGCTAATGCAACTTTAGGCTACCTTAAGCCATTAGCAACAGTTCCAAGTTACATTAAATGTTATGGATACCATATTTTAAGAGAAATGACGCATTTCTCAGAATGAAGCCTTGTCATTAAGCAACATATGAATGTAATATACTTCTTTTAAGCATCGATAAGTTAACTTCACCTTTTAACTCTTCAACAGAAGTGATCATATTCACAAATAAAATAAAGTGGTAAGTTACTTTTCATTATTCATAGTTCTCAAAAGTTAACTCACAGCTCCGGAATAGAGCTCAAACTCTTGCTCAGGAAGGAACGAGTGCCAGCCGTCTTCTATCACTTCAAACATGGGCCGATAAAAGAAAGGGTACATCAGAGTGATGGAGTCCAGCGTAGACAATGCCTAGGGGGCAGAAAGGGAAGAAAGAAAGGAAAAAGGAACACACCACAATTTGAAACACGTTCTAACTAACAAATTGGTTATTAAGCAAATATGGCCTGTGTAATGATGGGTACCCAACACATTTCTCTAACAACTGAACATGTTCTCAGAATGAAGTTACCACAGGGACAGTAGGTCACAGAAGGATCAGGCCCGGGATTTATTCAGTAACAGACAAGCAGTGCAGCAGTTTAATGAACATGTCTCCATCCAGTTATTTTTCTTTCAGTCTGTAAGTCATGAAGCCTTCTCCCCACCAACTCAAAACAGAAAACTTTAAGAACATGACTGTATAATCCATTATCCACTTCTATGTACATATAAATTTTTCTCCACTTCTGTATCATCATCTTTGGCTGCCTGTCACACCAAACAGAAGCCAGATATGGATGTCTGACTTAGATCAGAGCTGCTGCCATCTGTCAGCACCACCACTATTTCAAATGCAAGTCAGCAACCACTCTGACAGGCAGTGAGTAACTCGTATTTGGACGTGCAATTATATTTTATATCACTAGAGATAGGTATTTTCCTTTAAATGCATTAATGCTGAGAGAACTGAAAACATTACAATTCCAAAAGGCAGTTACACAGAAAAAAAGCTTCCTCAGACTTCTTGCTACAATTTGGAAAACCAAGTGCCTGCCAATTACTCTTCCAATGGGATTCTGTGAGTGCGGCAGAATACATTTGAGGCTGGGCACAGTGGTTCAGGCCTATAATCCCAGCACTCTGGGTGGCCAAGGTGAGCAGACTGCTTGAGCTCAGGAGTTCAAGACCAGCAAGAGCAAGACCCCATCTCTACTAAAAAAATAGGAAAAAAAAAATTAGCCTGGCATTGTGGCAGGTGCGTATAGTCCCAGCTACTCAGGAAGCTGAGGCAAGAGGATCACCTGTCCCAAGAGTTTGAGGTTGCTGTAAGCTAATGTTGTCTCAAAAAAACAAGGCTGTCTCACACACACACACACACACACACACAAAGAATATATTTGGGTATGCAAATTCCTGATTACAAAAAACAGTTCAGGCTGGGCATGGTTCACCTGGGCACGGTAGCTCTTGCCTATAACCCTAGCACTTTGGAAGTCTGAGGCAGGAGGACTGTTTGAGTCCAGGAATTTCAGAGAAGCAAAATGAGACCTTGTCTCTACAAAAAAACAAAACAAAACAAAACAGAAAACCCCCAAACGAACAAAAGCCCAATGAACAACTCATCTGTGCTATGGTAGGAGGTAAGGGGACTGTGCTAGAAAAGCGCCAGAAGCCAAATTCACATGTTCACACACGTGTTCACCACGCTGGAAAGTCAGTCCGTACACCACTCATCTGCTGAGGTCAGATGAGGAGGACAGCTCATAATTCCTGGTTTCTTTGCAGTGCTAAGCACTTCCATGTGAGTCAGTCTCTAAAGAGCTATATGTTCACACACACATCTACAGCACTGCTTAAACAGCTGATTAAAGCCGAGGGAGGGAATCAGCAAGGGAACATGCTTTTTTGCCTCTTCACGACTTTGCTTCACTGCAGGCAACATCTCTAATCAGCCAACCACCTTACAGATTTCTGGTCACAAAGAGATAAGAACAATGCCGACTAGTCAGTGAAAATCCACCCTCATAACTGGAAGACAAAAACAAAAAAAGCACATTCTCAACTCAAGTGGGACAGAAGCCTCTGCCCAAATACTGGGACATGAGTTCAACTTAGAAACCGAACATCATGTCTTACAGCCAGCTAACAAATGGGTAAGACAAATAGGTCATCTTCTCATTTCCTGAAGTAAAATTTTAGCAAAAAGGAACATGTTACATGCCATCCACTCAGTTCCGCAACAGCTGTTCCTCTATTTCTCTATTCCTGTTTAAATAGCAAACAAAATCCTAGTTACAGATGTTTAAGGCTTTTTGTTCCCTTTAAATGGCTAAGCCAGGAACATTTTTTGGACCCAAAGCCCAGATTAATTGGACAGAAAAAAAGCAATGTATCTGTAGAAAATACTGTCAACATAAGGTTAACTGACATAATTTGATGACAGTGATCTAAAAGAAGGCAATTTAAAATTTAAGTGTATACCAAAGTGGTTAGAATCAATGGGAAGAAAACAGTTCAAGTTCTTCAATTTATTCTTTTTTTTTGCAGTTTTTAGCTGGGGCCGGGTTTGAACCCGTCACCTCCGGTATATGGGGCCGACACCCTACTCCTTGAGCCACAGGCACCACCCCAAGTTCTTCAATTTAAATTTTACATTATTCAAGTAAAATTATCTAGTATTTTTAACCCGATCAATGGTCAATATTGTTTGTGTAAACATAAAGCAAACATTTCCTGTCTTAAGCAAATTGATATATGGAAATTCACATTTACTAAAATCAAGCAAAGGACTACAGCCATTGGTGATAATTGCTTTACAAAAGAAATAACTTAAAAGTCTCACCATATCTACACTTACAATAGAATATGATTCAGCCTTAAAAAGGAAGGAAATTCTTTTACCATTTACAACACAGATGAACCGTGGAGATATTATGCCAAGTGAAAAAAGCCAGTCACAAAAAGCCAAATACTGTTCCACTTCTGTAAGATCTAAAGTGGTCGATTCAGAGACAGACACGGAGAGCAGAATGGGGCTTATCACGGAGCAGGGAGATGGAAATGGGGAGTTGTTGGTTAGTGGATATAGATTCAGTTTTCCAAAATGAAAAAGTCCCAGAGATCTACCGCACAACAAAGTGAATATAATTATTATACACTACTAAGCCATATACTTAGAAATGGTTAGAGCCTAAAGTTTTTATTTATTTATTTTTTTTTGAGACAGTGTCTCCCTCTGTCACGCAGGCTGGAGTGCAGTGGTACAATCATAGCTCACTGAAGCCTTGAATTTCTGGCCTCAAGCCATCCTCCAGCCTCAGCCTACCAAAGTGCTAAATTTATCATCCAAACCAGCCATGGATTATAAATTTTATGTTACATATTTTTTTCAACACCAATTAAAAAAAAAGTTCCAACACGCAAGTATACTAAATAAATGACAGAGGCCCTCCAATGGTAGCTGCTATTTGCCACATAGTATTCTAAGGATTCTATATTCTAAGAACTAATATAATTCTTATGATAGCCCTAAAATTTAAGTTATACTCATTTTATGAAAAGAAACTAATGGTCAGAGAGGTCAAGTACCTTACCAATGCTCGTAAGGGACCAAGCAGTAAAATCAAGAAGCAAAGTGTGCTGTTACAGGGAGATCCAATAATCACATTGTAATATGTTATTAATATTTCTACTCAGACTTCTAAGATTTCATTCCTTAAAAAGATATACTAGTATATTCAAGAAACACAATTCCAATTCTAGCTGCTAATCTGGCAGAAAAGTAAACACTGGACTCAACTGACTCTCACTAGAGGTTTTCAGCATCTCCGAGGAAGCCCTCAGAGGGCAGGTGGGAAGGTCAAATTAACAAAGGCTTCTCCCTAATCATTACCTGCCCATCATAACTCAACCAAAACCAATTCTAACTCTGTTTTATGGGTTTAAAATTCCACACAGGATTTTACTGGGGCAAACCCACTAAACAGAAAAATGAGTTCACAAATTCACATGCATATTCACAGAGAAAATATCAAGACTTGTATAGTGACTATGAAATATCAAGCAAAAGTTTAAAATTTCTCCACAAGAACTTCTTTACTAAATCCTAATTATTTGATCAATATGAACTCATGGAAATTCCATTAGACCACATTAGACCATAATTCCATGGAATTCTAAGAAATTCATGCAACAGCGTTACTTATATAAAAAGAGTAACAGTAAATGCTGCTGTAAGTCAACAACATGCACTCATAGTAACAGTGAATCAGGGGGCTTTTCCTACCAGGCTGCAGGATCTGAGTCTGAGAACGTGACCAAATATCTATTGAGAAAACATAAGAGCTGTATTGAGTCATGATATAATCAATCAGATTCCGCCTCCAAAATACTCACCTCAATGGAACTGGCTATATTCAAACATTCCTCCATTCCAGGAATATCCAACTGTATAATTCGAAAATCTTTACATTTTATGATGATGGTACCCAGTGATCCCACAAATCTGTAAGAAATTACAAATCATGCTTAGAAACACATATTCCTAACTTCAAATACATGATTATCTTTGAAAACAGAATATAGTTATAATCACCGTCTGTGTTCAGCTTCTCCCTAATTAGCCTACTCACGGAGGAGAACAGTCTGCATCATTAAAATGTGAGCTGTAACTTACAACATAGGTATTTTTAAAATTTTTCAGATACATACAGTAATGCACATTCGACTAAATCTTTTAATGGAGATTATTTGATTTGGGGCCTTACTTCAAAGAATAGAAAAAAGACCTACAATTAATGTGTTCGGTGTTTGTAGAGACAGATTTCTAAAACACTGGAAAATAGTTTATTTCAGAGATTTCACTTATTTCCAAAATCTTGCAGCAGTCCATTTAAAATACCTTTTCCTTTTTTTTTTTTTGAGACAGAGTTTCACTTTTTTTGAGACAGAGTTTCACCCCCGGTAGAGTGCTGTGGCATCATAGATCATAGCAACCTCAAATTCTTGGGCTCAAGCGATCCTTGTGTCAGCCTCCCAAGTACCTGGGACTACAGGTGCCTGCCACAACACCCAGCTATTTTTAGAGATGAGGTCTCGCTTTTGCTCAGGCTGGTCTCTAACCTGCAAGCTCAGGCAATCCACCCACCTCAGGCTCCCCAAGTGCTAGGATTATTACAGGCATGAGCCACCACACCCAGCCTAAAACATCTTTTTCAATATTTAAAAATTATGAACTTGTAGTATCTCTACTAGAGTAAATGTCATATCATTTTCTATCAGTAAGTTTCATACAAATTTAACGTCAATTTTACCTTAGTTGGAATAGTTCTCATTGTTTTGTTCTGTTTATACTTGCTGATAGCTCTGCTTTTTTTTTGTTTTGCCTTGTCACTGATTGCCTCAATGCTTTCCCACGAATAGTCCCTAAACTAGGAATTCTTAGATTGATCAAAAGCTGATAATTTTATTTACATTTTACCCACTTCCTACATCTACTCTCTCCATGTACCACCTTAATTGTAAGCACTCTCATGTCTCACATTCACTACCATGTTAATTTTGACAGGCATATATTAACACTGGTCAAATCCTATTTAAAAAGATTCCAGGGCAGCGCCTGTGGCTCAAAGGAGTAGGGCGCCGGCCCCATATGCCAGAGGTGGCGGGTTCAAGCCCAGCCCCGGCCAAAACCATACACACACACAAAAAGATTCCACGAGACATGCACAACTGATCAATACAATGAAATGCCTTTCATTAAAACAGATGTTCAAAAATTGTACTCTTAGCACTTCAACTTTCAGCGTAGATGGTAAGATGATTTACCTTCCCACCTGAAAAACCAAAAAGCTCAACAGATCCAAGCAAAAGAAATCAAACTGCAACAACACATATCAAAATCAAACTACTCAAAACTGGTGATAAAGAGAAAATCTTTAAAAAATCCAGAAGGGGAAAAAAAGACTAGTTACAGACAGAGGAACAAAAATAAGGCTAGCAACAGATTTCTTCTGGTAAACAACATAAGTGAGAAGAAATAAGACCAACATCTTTAAACTACTGAACGTTTACAAGAACACTTTCGGCGGCGCCTGTGGCTCAGTGAGTAGGGCGCCAGCCCCATAAGCCGAGGGTGGTGGGTTCAAACCCAGCCCCGGCCAAACTGCAACAAAAAAATAGCCGGGCGTTGTGGCGGGCGCCTGTAGTCCCAGCTGCTCGGGAGGCTGAGGCAAGAGAATCGCATAAGCCCAAGAGTTAGAGGTTGCTGTGAGCCGTGTGAGGCCACGGCACTCTACCCGAGTGTGGTACAGTGAGACTCTGTCTCTACAAAAAATAAAAATAAAAAAAAAAGAATACTTTCAACACAATTTTATACTAAACAAAAATTATCTTTCAAAAATAAAGATGAAATAAGACATACAAAATTTAAAAAATCCAACACCCGCAAATCTGCACTACAACAAATGTTAAAGAAAAGGTGTTGGGAGCTCATGCTTATAAATCCTAGCACTCCGGGAGGTCAAGGTGGGTAGATCACCTGAGCTCAGGAGTTAGCGACCAGCCTGAGCAAGGCGAGACCCCTGTCTCTACTAAAAATAGAAAAAATTAGCTGGGTGTTGTGGCCAGGGCCTGTAGTCCCAGCTACTCCAGAGGTTGAAGTAAGAGGATCACCTTAGCCCAGGAGTTTGAGGTTGCTGTGAGCTAGGACACCACAGTACTCTACCCAGGGCAATTGAGTGTGACTCCATTTCAAAAAACAAAGAAAGAAAATGACACCAGATGAAAATACCAAATTACAAAAAGAAATGAAGAGCACAGAAATGTTAACTACATACTTAAATAATGAAAGTTTATTATTTATTGTAAGGTTCCTGTACTACACGTAGTATAAAGTTTAATAACGTTTAATAACATATGGCATTAATCACAACTTTACAATGTATATATTATGATATATACATTATATATAATGTGTCTGTGTACACACATGATGGTATAAGATCACTTGGAGACAGACTGCGTAAGTTAAAATTATACAATAAACCATAAGGCAATCACAAAAATAAAACACCAAAAAGTTACAGCTAATAAGCCAATAAAATGACTCATTTAAAACAATTCAATACAAAAGAAACCAAAAGAGGAAAAAGACGAGAAAGATCAAATTGAACAAACAAAACATACAGTATGAAGACATAAAACAAAGTGACAGGCTTGAACCTAACCATATCAATAATTATATTAAATATTATTGGATTAAGCACCGCTATTAAAGGGAGAGATGGTCAAATGAAAATGACCCGACTATATCCTTTTAATATAAAGAAACAAACAGGTTAAACATAAAACAGTGAAAAATATATATAACACTAACACCAGTCAGTGCCAGCTATATTACTATCAAAGTAGTAATATTACCAAGCATAAAGTCTTTTCATAATGCCATAATTCATCAAGAAGACATTAGAATCCTAATTGTATGTGCACTTACTAATACTACTTCAAAATGCGTAAACCAAACCTGATAAAACTAAAAAGGATTCATTCCACAATTACAGTCAGAGGTTTCAAGACTCTTCACCTCAATAACAGGCAGAACAAGATCAGAAGATTCTGAAGACTGAACAACACTAGCAACCAATTTGACCCAATTTGTATTCATAGAACATTCCATCCAATAGTAGAGTACACATTCTTTTTAAGGGCACATGGAATCAAGATAGACCATGTTTGGGGTTGTAAAATAAGTCTAAACCAATAAAAGGATTCAAGTCATACCAAGTAAATGATCTGACCACAATAAAATTAAATCAGCTATCAATAACACTGAAATTTCTGGAAAATACCCAAACATTCAGAAACCAAAAAACATAAATAACGTATGGGTCAAAGAAGAAATCAAGAGGGAAATTAGAAGGTATTATGAACTGAATGAAAACAAAAATACAAAATGTGGAATGCTATTAAAGCAGAATGTAGGGCAAAATTCATAGTTCAGAAAACCTATGCTAACCTCAGATTCCACTTTACTAGTAAAAGAACAAGCTAAACACAAAGCAGAAGAAATGAAATAATAAAGATCAGAGTAAAAATAATTGAAACAGAAAACAGTAGAGAAAAAAGGTCAATAAAAGTGATAAACCGGGGGTGGCACCTGTGGCTCAAAGGAGTAGGGCGCTGGCCCCATATGCCACAGGTGGCGGGTTCAAATCCACCCCGGTCAAAAACTGCAAAAAAAAAAAGTGATAAACCGGTTGAGCGTGGCGGCTCACTCTGGGATGCTGAGGCAGGCAGACTGTTTGAACCCAGGAGTTTGAGATCAATCTGAGCAAGAACAAGACTCCATCTCTAAAGAAACTAGCTGGGCATTGTGGCGGGCACCTGTAGTCCCAGCTTCTTGGGAGACTGACGTGAAAGGATCACTTGAGCCCAGGAATTTAAGTCAGCGGTTCTCAACCTGTGGATCGCGACCCCTTTGGGACTTGAACGACCCTTTCACAGGGGTCACCTAAATACATCCTGCATATCAGATATTTACATTACGATTCATAACAGTAGCAAAATTACAGTTATGAAGTAGCAATGAAAATAATTTTATGGTTGGGGGTCACCATAATATGAGGAACTGTATTAAGGGGTTGCAGCATTAGGAAGTTTGAGAACCACTGCTTAGTGTAAGCTATAATGCCATGGCACTCAACCGCAGGGCGACTGAGTGAGACTGTCTCAAAAAAGAAAAAGAAAAAAAAAGGCTCAGGTGCCTATAGCTCAGCAGCTAGGGCTCAGCAGCTAGGGCGCCAGCCACATACCCAGGGGCTGGCGGTCCTGGCCCGGGTCTGAACAATGAACAACAACAACAAAAAAAAATAGTGTGTGTGTGTGGGGGGGGGGGGATTGTGGCAGGCGCCTGTAGTCCCAGCTATTTGGGAGGCTGAGGCAAGAGAATCGCTTAAGCCCAAGAGTTTGAGGTTGCTGTGAGCTGTGATGCCACAGCACGCTACTGAAATCAACATAGTGAGACTCTTGTCTCAAAAAAAAAATCTAGGGCAGCACCTGTGGCTCAAAGTAGTCAGACGCTGGCCCCATATGCCAGAGGTGGTGGGTTCAAACCTAACCCTGGCCAAAAACTGCAAAAAAAAAAAAATCTAGCCAGGCTGATGAGGAAGAAAGGAAGAAGCCACAATTTACCAATATCAGCAATGAGAAAGATGGTGGTCGCTCCAGCTTCTACAGACATCAACAGGATAAGGAAATACAATAGAAAGAACCTCTGTAAGTTGACCACCCAAGGGACTGTAACAAACTGGTCAACATATGGAGGTGGTCAACATGAGGAACTTACACTGAATACGTGGTGCATGTATTACACTGGTGCATGTCCAGTCTATAAAAATTAGGTCAACTTTAAGGAGATGGTCAGTGTAGGGAGGTGGTTCTACTGTATATCTTAAAAGGAACAAACTCCAATGTGAGCATTTCACTTGTGCTCTTTCCATTACACCATGCCCCTTCCCGGGAACTGTGGAGATTGTGTATAGTTTCTCATTTCACCCCTAACAAATTAAAAGGTCCCTGTCTTCTACGCCTCCTTCATGCCTTACAGAGCTCAGCACCCAGTAAATGCCAGGTAAATCTGAGAAAATGAATGAGTGAAAAGTAACCATACACAAAGGAAATGTCGAAAATTCACCCAAACGGTGTTAGTACCAAAATGATAATCAGGATGGTAACCCCGTGATAACCCTGACCACTCAGACCACAACGAACAGTTATCAGGTATCCCTGGTATGTATGGCTTTCTGCTTTCTACAACTCAAACCCTGAATCTAGGCCAGAGAGAGCTCACTCTGCAAGCCAGATGGGCGACCGGACGCAAGGAAAGCACTAGAAGTGTTTTTGCAGGAGCCCACAGCAGGACCCCCGGGTTCCTCCGCACAGGCGGTGGGATGGACACTCACCGCTTGTCAATGGCGTCGATGTTTGAATGGAGGAGCCATAGCTCCTCCGTGTTGTCCTGCCGGGAGGACAGGATCAGGTGGTGGCCGGTCAGACACAGGGTCCCCTCGACGGCAGGATAGAAAGGCCGGTGCAGCACCGCATTGTCCACCCGCGGGGTCTTGATCAGCTCGGCAAACTCCATGTTCCCCCAGAGGCCGGAGCCTGGGGGCGGCCGAGCCCCGGAGGTGCGCGGCAGTTACACGGCCGCAGGGCGGAGCCGAGTGACCCCGCGCCGGGCGGGCCGGGGGCGGGGCCGGGCGGGGAGGCTGAGCCCCGCCCCAGGCCGGGGTGCGCACGCAGGCCTGCTGCCCCGACGCCCGCCGCGCGAAGTCCAGAGCCGGGGCTGGGCCGGGCCCGGAGTCGCCCTCGCACTGTCCAGTCACCAAGGCCCACGCCACGGCCGCAGAGAACGCTGCTGTCACCTGCGCACGCGATCGTGCGTGGGCGGCCTGAGGGCAGGAGGAAAAGGCCGCTGTCGGGCCAGCTTCCGAGCCAGGGCCGCTGGCGACTGCGGGCGGAAGTAGCTGCTCGCCAGGGAACCTAGAACAACCGCGGGCGGAAGCAGCGGAGCCAAAACGCGGAAGACGCCCTGGTTAGGGCCGGAAGCTCGTCTCCGTGTGGGTCCGGTTGGAAATGCCTCCGGGCACACAACCAGAACCGAGGACTTGAGTTCCTACCGGAAAACGCTTTCTTAGCTTTTGCACCCTCTCGCCGCACCTTCACCCGCTGCACATATTCCTCATCAGAAAAGGCCTGGGAACGTGGCACGAGAGGCGGACCCAGTCTCGCCTCCCTCCCATTGAGTGGTATCCACCCCTGGAGTTCTTCAGAGCATGCAACGCCTTAAATTGCGACGATATTTATGCATTCGCCGTGAAGAGAGGGCAAGCAAGGGATGGAAACTGTTGATTGTTTGCCCAGCGAAGCCGCCAGGTGGTAGAGAGGACCCAGGGCCCAGCCTCGGACTCTGCAGAGCGCCGTGCCACGAGCTGTGACCTTGAACCATGGAGGAAAAGCATAAAAAACACCTGTGAAAAGGATTTAGGTCAGGCGTCCTCAAACTGCGGCCCGCGGGCCACATGAAGCCGTGTGAATTGTATTTGTTCCCGTTTTGTTTTTTACTTCAAAATAAGATACGTGCAGTGTGCATAGGAATTTGTTCATAGTTTTTTTTTTTTTAAACTATAGTCCCGCCCTCCAACGGTCTGAGGGACAGTGAATTGGCCCCGTTTACAAAGTTTGAGGACGCCTGATTTAGGTAGATGTAGATACACGGCTCGTACGAAGAAGTGATTAATCCTCTCCCAGAGGACACCCAGTTAATCTGTAATAATGCCTGAACTCTGTGAAGTCCAAGACGGTGCATTGGTCGCCACTGCACAGCCTCTCCACCCACCTAAATTATGGTGGAAATTTATTGAAATAATACTCTTTGCTGGTTCCTCTCCCACGTCCCTCACCGAAACTGACATTTTTCATTCCAAAATAGGAAATAGAGGGGAAATACGTCCTTTGGTCTGCTGTTACTTCATTGACCTTTGAAATCCTCAACAAGTAGTATCTTAAGAACAGTGAGTTGGCCAAAATCTCACAATAGTCACCAAGTCAGTTGCAGGACCTCAACACATCACCCAACCCTTCTCCGTGCTTTTGTGCTTGTCCTTTGTAAACTTCTTAAAACACTATAATATTGTTAGAGCTGAGAGCCTAGCTTATTTGTCTGCAAGAGAAAAACAGGAACCAACAAAGAAGGAGAGATGAGGGAAGTGATTGATAAAGCTATTTTTCAAACTGGAATTTTTATCTTTTTCTTCCCTCGTGTGGTTCATATGACAATTACCAATTGTGGAAGGGAGAGTTTAATTCCAAAGTGAAGACTTAGGGAAAGTTTTGCAGGTCAAGCATCCTTTGAAGGGGGAACCTTGAAGGACGAATAAGGTTTACACTGAATACAGTGTGGCCAAGAAAAATGTCCAGTTTAGGGATATCTGCCAGATGGGGGAGAAATTCTGCAGTAATTCCATTGCTTTTTTCTTTCTGTTTTTGGGGAGGGGGGAGAACTATGAAAATACCATGACTGTTTTTTTTTTTCTTTTTTTTCTTCTTTTACAAACCCTTGTGTCGAGAGCTGACTTTCAATAGATCGCAGCGAGGGAGCTGCTCTGCTACGTACGAAACCCCGACCCAGAAGCAGGTCGTCTAGGAATGGTTTAGCACCAGGTTCCCCACGAACGTGCCATGACGGCCGCCTTTCCGGCCGCGCCCCGTTTCCCAGGACGAAGGGGGACCCGCTATCCGAGGCCAACCGAGGCTGCCCTATCGTTCCCCCTGGGCGGGATTCTGACTTAGAGGCGTTCAGTCATAATCCCACAGATGGTAGCTTCGCCCCATTGGCTCCTCAGCCAACCATGACTGTTTTAAGTAAAAAATGTTTACTATTCCACAAAGTCATAAATTCTTTTTTGCCCATGAAAGAAAATTGTCAATATCATGCTGGATTGCTAAAGCAAAACTATAATAAAGTTTCATTATAACAGGGAAAATTACATTTACTCTAGTTGAAGCTCAAAGCCTGGAAAGCCCTTGAGATCTGAGGAAACCAAAAAATTCAATAGTAAAGAATAGAATATGGGGAAGCAGAATATATTACTTTATATATGAACAGTAGATGGCAGTGGAGTTCAACGAGTAATGGGATAGGCTTCTGTTCTATCAAAATAATTTAGAGAAGCTGTAGTCAAATACATTCTTGTCTAAACTACCTGGCCATAGGGTCAGGCAAGTTTCAGCCCCTGGCAAGTTTCATGACAGCCATCCTGAGATAATTTGCTGTTTCCTCCTGAGATTATACCCTGTTTCCCCGAAAATAAGACATCCTCCGAAAATAAGACCTACTTATAGGAAAGATAAGACGTCCCCTGAAAATAAGACCTAGCTCATCTTTGGGAGCGCACCTTAAAATAAGACGCTGTCTTATTTTCGGGGAAACAGGGTAGCTAGAACATTGCCATTACAGGGAAGTGTGAAACAGAGACCAGCAGATAAGCATTCTCTGAAAATGTTGGAAACATCCCACCCTGAACCTACTGAATGAGAAACTGCATTTTGACCAAGATTTCTAGATGACTTGTATGTACACTGAGGTTTGAGAAAGCAGTGTTTTAAAGAATCTGTGTGTTCTTTCTGCCTGCTATATGCTTATGTCACTCCCAATACTTTATCCCTTGACCTGTTAATTCCTACCATCCTCCAGATCTCACTGCAGACATCACTGCTGCTGGGAAACCCTCCCAGACTTTCCCTCACAACTACAGGCTCCGCAGCACCATTTGATAATATCTCATACTTAGTGTTTACTCTGCGTTCTAGACATTATGCTAAATGTCTTACCTGTATTGTCTCTTTCGTTCTTCTATAATGCTCTGAGGTTGATATTATGGGATGAATCGTACCTCCCCAAATTCACGTTGGCATCCCAGCTCTCACAGGGTCTTTAAATTGGCAATTCAATGAGATAATTTGGGTGAACCTTAATCCAATAATGATTGTTGTCCTTATAATAGGAGGAAATTTGGACACACACACACACGCACACAGGGATGACCTTGCAAAGATAGAGCGAGAAGGCAGTCATTTGATAGCAAAGAAGAGAGACCTCAGAAGAAACCAATCCTGCCAACACCTTCATCTCAAACTTCAGGCTTCTGCAACTGTCCTGTTGTTTAAACTACACAGTCTGTGATAACTTTGTTGTAGCAGCCCTAGCAAACTACTACAGTAAGCTATTATTCTTTTACCAAGGTAACTGAAGCACAGGAAATTTAATAACTTTTCTGAGTTCGGATGGCAGTAAGTGGTCCAGATCCAGACCCAAGCAGTCGAAGGCAGACTCCATGATCTTCACCACCCCACATGACCTGAGCACACCTTGGTTACTCCCTCCAATTTTACCACTTAATAAACTCTAATAAGAGAGACTTTTCATGTGTCCATAATGTTCCTCTAGATCAGTGATTTTCAAATGGTGTGGTATGACACACTGGCGGGATGTTAGGTATGCCTTGAAAATTTTTAAAGATCATTAATTAAATTATTTTTAAAGGAGTTTAAAGCACAGTAAGCATATTCTTTTTTTAGTCTTTTTTTTTTTTGTCAACGTAATTTAGGTGTGCCATGGAAGTTTAACTACAGGTTCTAGTGTGCTGTGAGATAAAAAACATCGAAGAAACACTGCTTTAGACAGTAAGCTCCTTAAAAACAAGGGCCATTTCTTGATTGCAGTGTGACCAGCACCTCGTTCAGGGCCCTGTATGGAGTAGCCACCCAATGTGTATTTGTTACATAACTGGCCATTGTTTACTCAACACATTCCACCCAGACCTCTCCTTGTCTCTCCCCAAGCTGAGTGACATCACAGGTGTTTTGCCAGTGTTTTGATGAGAATGGGGAGAAAGTCATATTTCATTCTATTCGCCTTGCAGATAAGAAATTAAGGCAAATGAATAACTTCTCAGTGACAACGATACTGATCATTTCTTATGTTTGGTCCATGTATTACAATTTTAAAAATATTTTCAAGTACGTGATGACGTTTGACTCCATGATCTGGTGAAATGGATGGGAGAGATATCGTTCCCAGTTCAGAGACGAAGAACAGAGGCTCCAAAGAATGTCCTTTTAATGACAGCATTGAACAATGAGGCAGAAACACAAAGGCAACACATCTGTCTAAGACTGGGGCCCTTGCTATCCCACTCATTTAAATTCCACTAACTTTAATTAGGCAGAATAAGCCTGATGTCTGTTGAGATTCTGAACTGTGGGTATTGGTAAAAAACAGTCTTTCTTAATGAAATCAAAGGAGGGCTAAGGCTTCATTGCACATGACAACAAAAGGGAAGCTCTGGGGACAGTGACATGACCTATTGGGTCTGTGTTCAAACACTATACGCCATTGGCCACATTCCCTATGTCTGGGTCCCATGGCTCAGTCACCGCCACTTCATTTTTGAGACCAATAAGAATAGGAACCTAGCATCTTAAAAGAAAGTAGAAGGAAGAGGACTTGTTGTTGTTGCTACGTTAAAAAACACTCTAAACATAGTTGCTTAAAACATCGCACAACGGGGCGGCATCTGTGGCTCAGTGAGTAGGGCGCCGGCCCCATATACCGAGGGTGGCGGGTTCAAACCCAGCCCCGGCCAAACTGCAACAGAAAAATAGCTGGGTGTTGTGGCGGGTGCCTGTAGTCCCAGCTGCTCGGGAGGCTGAGGCAGGAGAATCACGGAAGCCCAAGAGTTAGAGGTTGCTGTGAGCTGCGTGAGGCCACGGCACTCTACCCGAGGGCGGTACAGTGAGACTCTGTCTCTCCAAAAAAAACAAAACATTGCACAACGGTGTTTGGATGGAGCTGGAACAGTGCAGGGGGAGGAGGGGTACAGAGTAGGAAACCCCTGGAGTCTGGCCGGACATGGTTTCCCCATAGTCTCCTTTGAAGCTGGTTTGGTGGTCCTGCTACGATGTCTCCTCGGCCAGGTAGGCTACAGAAGCACATGAAGGCGTTAAGGTTGAGCTTTCCTGAGAGCACAGTGGAAGCTGCCTTACCTTTGATGACTTCAATGTCACGTAACATTTCTACCCCATTTTGTTGATCTAAACAGTCACAAAGCCCACCCAATTTCAAGACAACAAAGACCCCATCTCTCCATAGGAGCAGTGTCCAAGAATTTGTACCACAGGGCCCATGGTAGGGTGGGAAACCTGTTTGTGTGAATTTAATTTCCCGTGTACGTGGGCAGTCGAAAGGAAGAGTGCCGAGAACGTGTGGAAAGTCGGCACACGCTGTTGGCGAAGTGCTTTTCTGCTTGTAGCCATAATGAAATGAACTAAGAATATGCAATTACATATAATTAGATATAATTAAAATACAGAGACACATCTAAAATAAAGGCCTAATTAAGAAGCAGGGAAACTCACAAGGTGGAATGTCAACAATGCCAATTCAGTGATTACTATTAGGGTTTATTTTATTGTCATTGACCCTAAATCAGGGTCAGTGTCCGATGAAATAATGAGGCAAGCTCAGTGTGCTCTCAACTCTTCATCAACCTCCTGGCTTCCCATTTCCTCTTTCCCCGCACTATTGAAGTGAAGCTTTATAGATACTTTTAAATGTGATGTATAGTGTTGTTTCCAATTCTTCCATTTTTTATTTTTTAATAGACAATGACACCCCTTCCACGTCCCCTCCCTTATTTAATTTCTGCTCCTTTGCTTTCCTTTCTTCTTCCTTTTTTCTTTTTTTTTTTTTTTTTGAGACAGAGTCTCACATATTAACCCTCGGTAGAGTGCTATGGCGTCACAGCTCACAGCAATCTCCAAATCCTTGGGCCCAGGCGATTCTCTTGCCTCAGCCTCCAGAGCAGCTAGGACTACAGGCACCAGCCAGAATGCCCAGCCATTTTTTGTTGTAGTTTGGCCGGGGCCGGGCTCGAACCCACCACCCTCAGTATGTGGGGCCGGCGCCCTACTCACTGAGCCACAGGCACCACCCACTTTTCTCTTCCCATCATGCTTTTCTTAGAGATGACCACAGGTAAGGGGATAGATGTACAAATATCACCCAATGAATGGGTAAGTAATTATAAAGAGAAAAGCGTGCCTTTTCAGTGGAGCTCTCTGTGATGGGCACCGTGGCCGAGTGGTGACATTCCGGGCTCCTGAGGTGACGTGCTAAGAGGCAGGTTTCTCCTGGGGCATGCTTTGCCTGGATAGGCATAACCTGAATCTCAACAGGAGGAAACTATTGGACGCGTTCACAACGTGGGGCATTCTATGGGCCACTGTGCTGGACTCTTCCTAAGAATTCAATGACATGAACAAAAATAAATAAACAAATAAAAACAAAAGTCAGGAGGACCACCCCAGACAAAGAGGCCTCACAGAACTGGCGTAACAACCAAATGAGAGGCAGGCATGTGGCTACATTGCCAATTTTTAAAAAATGCTACAAGACACATTGGGGGAAATGTAAACATGGATTGTACAGTAGATGACGTTATTGTGTTAAGGTCGATTTTCTTAGGTGGGATGATGATGATGTAGTTCAGTAGGAGAAGGCCCTCTTTCTTCAGCAGTGCATGCTGAGATATTTAAAGATGAACTATTACAATGTCTGCATCTTCCAGTGGTCCCAGGAATATGTATACACGTGTATTTATCATGTATAATGTGTGTTTCCATGTATTTGTGTATATACAGATAGCTACAGAGAGACAAAAATGTGGCCAACTGTTGACAATTGGTTTACTTGGGTGAAGAATTTAAAAATGTTTATCGAAGCTGGCGTAGTGGCTCACGCCTGTAATCCTCGCAACTTTGAGAGGCCTAGACATGAGGGTTGCTTGAGCTTAGGAATTTGAGACTAGCCTGAGCAAGAATGAGACCCCCATCTCCAATAAAAATGTTTAAAAAACCAGCTGGGCATTGTGGCGGGGGCCAACACGCTTCTTCGAATAGCTCTTGCACAGATGGGCCCCCGTTGTCCATTCTCACCTCCCCATCTGAAACGGGCCCTTAGCAAAAGAACAAGTTATATAAATGTTGCTCCTGAGCAGAGTTGAGAGCTATTTTTAAACTAATTAAGAGCTCGTTGATTAAAAAAAGTTTGTATTAATTTGTGAAACCTCTAACACTAGCCAATCCATGGGATGCCAGATGTGTGGACTAATTACATCGGAGCACAGCTAATAAAATGCTGCAGAAATGCAAATCGCTGGGATAGCCTGTCTCCCCAGGGAATGAACAAACACAGTTGGAAAGTCTTTCAAATTCAAGACAGCTCCTATTTTGAGGGTTTCTAGAAGTTGCAAAAAAACCCTTAATGATTAAGCTAAAGAAGCTCAGACTCATTAAAGTACAAAAAAGTTTAAGAATAATTATGCTGAAACACTTATGTTTTAAATGTGTGGCCCTTTAGGAAAAACTCTCAGCCAAGAAAAATAAAATGTGAAATTTGCCTGAATGAGGCAAGTGTAAAGGATATATTGTAATCGCACGTGTGAACATTTTAAATAGTTAAAAGAAATTGATCTTCTGGAGACCAAAATATCTAATAGTTTCCTTCTTGGAAAAGAAGATTTCGAATGAGGAGATTTTTTTTTTAGTTAATTTAGTTACTAAAACAGTCATCAAAAAGTATATATTTTTCAAAGTAATGTGAATATACTTTGTGAACATCTGTAACACATGCTTTTTTTTTTTTTTTGTAGTTTTTGGCAGGGGCTGGGTTTGAACCTGCCACCTCCAGCATATGGGGCCAGCTCCCTACTCCTTTGAGCCACAGGCGCCGCCCCTGTAACACATGTATTTAAAAAAATTTTTTAAATGATTAGATGGTTGAAAAGGTATATATTACCCTTATTAGCATAAAATCTAAAAACAAAATTTAAACCATGTAAAAGTAACTAAGCCATTAATAATGTGTAAAAGTATTTCTGTTCTCTAATATTAAATTGTATCTCTCTCCAAAAAGCTTTAGGATGAGATTTTCTACTTTAATAACAAAAGTTCCTACTGATGAATTAGAAGGAACGCAGAAATGCAAATTGCCAACAATTAGTAGTCAGGGGACGGCTTTACAAAAAAAAAAAAAACCCACCTGTGTTAAAATTTGAAGTCCAATTTAAGGAGTTTTAATATTTTAGTAAAAATAAGTACAGAAAAATACACAAATCCACATTTTAAGTTCACTTAATACTCTTAATAAATTATAAAGGTTGGTTAAAGAGATAGCTATATATATATGAAATGTGCAAGAGATGTGTGAGTTATATAGACTTTATGAGGCCCTAGGCTCAAAACTAGTGCAAGTTAAATATACCTGGAATGGTAGTTAATGTGTTAAATCCTCATTTACCTAACTGATGGTCTCCCTTGTAGCCAGCATAACCTAGAAAACCTGTAAAGGTGTGCGGAAGACATTAGCAAGGGCCACTGCCTCCATGTGGCTCAGATTTCAGCACTTACCAAATGTCTTCTCCTAAGGAAGTGTGTGTTTTCAGAGCAGGTCCTACCTTGTCACACAGCACCTCTGTCATACACAACAGAGACATTAATATAGCCTGTCCATGGTTCCAGCCTGGAGGATAACTTCAGTCTACCCAGCACCTCATTTTTGGAGCAAGTTCTTGTGGCTATAAGACAGGCTTCTGAGATCATTTACAAATTTTACTATCCCCGTCCACGTCAACATTTCCCACACATTTCCCAAAATATGTCAGGATTGTCAAAACCAAATTGGCTCACCTAGTGGGTGGAATTGGACTGTCTTAGCCTTCTCCTCCATCTTTCAGACTCGTGAACATTCATCCTCTTGAACAAGAAAAGCCCTGAATCCTTATCAAAGAGCCCCTGGGCCGCATGGCCAGGACTTCCTGGTTTATGCCTGTGGTCCCAGTCCTTATTCACCCCCGTCTCCTCCTACCCCATCTGACTCTCAAAAGTGCTCCAGTTTGGATGATAATCGCCCTGACTGTAAGTTGGTACACTCTGCTATTTCCACTTTTGTGAAAAATCACACCAAGCTGCCCAGTGTTCTCATCGGCAAGTTGTCCCTATCTGGAGAAAAACCAACATGCAAATCCCAGAGAAAGCGTATTTGTTCTGCCTGCTTCTCCTCAGACTACGGTGACCCCACGAGTAGATCTTGGGGTGCCCAAATTAATACAAAATAATTTGCAGTGAGGATCCAAGTGAACTTTGTATCCCAAAAGTAAGACGCTTGAATGGTACCATCTATAGGTTATTAGAACTCAAAGTCTGTCAATATGCATTCAGTCAGCTTGGTGCTCGTAGCACAGTGGTTATGGCACCAAGGCTGGCGGGTTCAAACCCAACCAGGACTAGCTAAACAACCATGACAACGGCAACAACAACGACAAAAGAGCTGGGCGTTATGGCAGGTGCCTGTAGTCCCAGCTACTTGGGAGGCTGATGCATGACAATCGCTTAAGCCCAAGAGTTTGAGGTTGCTGTGAGCTGTGATGCCACGGCATTCTACTGAGGGTGGCATAGTGTCTCAAAAAAAAAAAAAAATGCATTCAGTCAAGATGCAAACATAGGATCTACCGAAGGAAATCATCCAAAATGGGAATGTTTTTGGTTATGGAGAACCTAACAGAAGACACACAAGTTGTTACTCATTTAAGGCTTTGTAATCTGTCTGTGCCTACAATCCTGATACTCCATCATTTACATCTAGACTTAGTTCTCTTCACGGATGTGTTGCTTCAAATCATGATGCCTATCTAGAGATAAAAATGTATAAGAAGTGGGCATTAAATGTAAATGCTACATTTTGTACATGATTTGTGCACCCTGAGAAAGGACATTTCATTTGCAATTTTCAGCAAAGACTATGGATATATATGTGAAGTGGGTGACTCTTCAAATTGTCCACAGGATGAATACAGATGCTCGTGTATGATGACTACAAAACCAGGCAGTTGTACTTCAACATTTACAACACTGGCCTTGATAGTGATCCAACAGGGACTAATAAAGTTAAGAATTTTGCTCTTGGCCAGGTGCTGTGGCTCACATCTGTAACCCTAGCACTCTGGGAGGTCAAGGCAGAGGGATCTCTTGAATTCAGGAGTTTAAGACCAACTTGAGCAAAAGCAAGACCCCGTCTCTACTGAAAACAGAATAATTAGCCAAGGGCGTCTATAGTCCCAACTTAGGAGGCTGAGACAGTAGGATCCCTTGAGCCCAGGGGTTTGAGGTTGCAGTGAGCTGTGATGACACCACTGTAACTCTAGCCAGGGAGACAGAGTGAGACCCTGTCTCAAAAAAAAAAAGAGAGAGAGAAGATTTTGTTATATTATAGTGTTTAAGTTCTCCGTAAACAATATTTCTCTTACCCCCTGCTTCAGGCCTCCTGGCCCTCTGCAGCTCTGTCGTCTGCAGCTGAGTTGAAGTCACTGCAAAGTCACACTGTGCATGCATCTATAGGGATCGTTTTGATTTAAACTAATAGCCTTGAGGTTGAGCATTTTATTTTAGATGGAAGACTTCTCAAAGGTGATGGGACAAACAAATGGAAATTCTGCTGAGTCCTTTTTCCTAGACATCAATGCTTAGGATTTTGAGACCTTGTGTTTGTGAGGGGAAAAAAGGAGCAGCTTTTTCAAGTTTTGGGCTGGTGTTTGGCACCCTCTGGTGGACAATCTGAAAACAAAATGATCAGATACCGGAAAGATTAACAATATTACATTGTTATAACGTACCATGCCTTGAGCTAAGCCTTTTGTCCACATTACCTCATCCTTGCAACTACCTGTAAATTAGACATATGATTCCAATTTTACTTACAGAACTAGCTCGGAGAGGTCAAGTAGACTGATTGCAGCAACCCAGGTAGCAGGTGGGAAGGTGGCTGATCTGGCCTCACTCCAGAGCCCCAGCTCTGAACCTCATGGACGCACTCCCAGCTCCACCCCTCAGAGTCTGGGGGTGTCCACCCCAAACTGCATTTACAGAACTCTAGTCATTCGCACAATTGTGATAGTAAGATCTAACTGTAATTTTTTGATGTTCATTTAAATGGGATTTGCTGTCAAAAGTAAACCACTGTGGCTTGGTTTGTCACAGTCGCTGCTTAATTCATGCTTCTTCTGTGTCTTAACATGTTTTGGCCACAGTGGCAACAGCTTATGGTAGAAACTCCCACAACTTAAAGAACATTACCAATCTACTTCAGCTGTTATGCCCCAGTGAGCTTAGAATCACTAAATTCAGGTGAGCCAGTTCTGTGAGTACTGCGGGAGTTATCTAATTTAGTGGTTTATCTATGTGGACATCTCCAAAATCTTCAGAGGAATTGTCAGTTGCCACCATGACTGGAGGGACACTGGACGTCCTGCCCAGCACAGGTCACACAGGTGGAACCAACCCAGGTCTCATAAGAATGTCCAACCTCCCGGCAGTCGGTGCAAGCTTCACTCTATGACGGCATTTCAAGTTCAGTGCATTGGCTGTGATATGTCCTCACCCTCACATCTCAAGTCATAACAGGGAATCCTTTTGATGCTGCGTTCATAAATGAGGCCCGGCTGACTTGCAACAACAACCTCCTTCCTTCCTTTCCTCCATAATCTATAATATATGTTAGTATTTCATCCCTACTCAGATAAAAGTATTTCTTCTTTTTCCTATCATACGCAAATCATACAGCTCTGTTAACAAACACTGGCTGTTACTCCTCTGTCCAGCCAGAGCAAGAGCGACACCCCATCTCAACAAAAAATAGAAAAATCAGCTGGGCATGGTGGTGAACATCAGGTACTCTGGAGGCTGAGGCAGGAAAGATCAAGAGTTGGAGGTTACAATGAGCTGTGATGATACCACAGCACTCTAACCAGGGGGACGGAGTGAGACCCTATCTCAAAAAAATGAATGAATGAATGAATGAATAATACCTAGGAAGTTGCCCTACATATGAAGATCAAAAATAATTAACTGATTACAGCAACAACATGGCAATAGAATCAAGTTTGTGTTTTACCTTTTGGTATTACAGGGGAGCCAGAACCCTCTTCATATCTGCTCCCTGCATCCTTCTGTTTTTTTATTACAGCCTTTGCTTCTTGTTTTTTTTTTAGAGACAGAATCTCACTTTATCGCCCTCGGTAGAGTGCCGTGGCATCACACAGCTCACAGCAACCTCCAACTCCCGGGCTTAGGCAATTCTCCTGCCTCAGCCTCCCCAGCAGCTGGGACCACAGGCGCCCGCCACAACGCCCGGCTATTTTTTTGTTGCAGCTTGGCCAGGGCCGGGTTTGAACCTGCCACCCTCGGTAGTAGTGAGTAGGGCTGGAGACTACTCACTGAGCCACAGACATCGCCAGCCTCTGCTTCCTCATTGGCTACATACGAGCAGGGATTGCTCTCTGCCTTCTGCACCCTCTGAATGTCCTGACTTCTCCATAGAGACTTTTCTGACTAAGAGCATCCTTTTCTCCCAAGGGCTTCACCAGACCTCTGATATCCTCAACTGGTGATTTCCGGGCTTTTATGGGCATAAGCGTCCAGAGGGGAACCCACGAAGATCAGAGCTGGCATTTCTAACAAGCTCCCCACCTTGGGAAGTGCTGTGGCTGCTGGAATGGAGACCACATCCAGAACAGCAGGACTCTCAGACCACACCGATGGTTCCCAGACCAGGCTCATCACCACAGGTATCTGGGCAACTATTGAAAAATACGGCTCTCAGCCCCTGTGCCAGACCCAGGCTAGCATAGCAGCTGAAAGCAGAGCCCAGGAATTGGGATTTCCAGCATTCCAGATAACTCTGTTAATTGTCCAGGTTTGGAAACACTTTCCAGAACAACAGCATCTGACCTAATGTTTTGGCATGTCAAGGTGTTATGACTTAAGTTGGAATTTGTCTTCAGAAGCAAGCACCTTGCAGGCCCTTGCTAACCTCCGGTGATCATGTTGTTTTTTTCATGCTTACGCCAGACTCCAAGAACATTGTTTCCTCACACAATCGCAGGACCAAAGCTGATGGAGAAATGGTCTAAAAACAATCTTGTGATGTTAATATCTGATTGGTGTGTATTATACATCTCTTAAGATGATCATGGAGCTGCCAGAAACCCAGATTGAGACATTTTATTTCCACGTGATTTAACAGTGAGGGCTTTGAAGTGTATTTTATGAGACGTTTGTGTTTGCATAATTATGAGTGTCTTGCATTTTCTTGGGCCCCTCTCTGTGACTCAGTCAATGGCTGCAAGTCATCCTGGCCCAAGAGAGGGCAATGCTTGGAGCAGTCTCTGCCCCATCTCTGGAGAATGTGGTGGAGGGAGGGAGAGGAACTAACAGCAGAGGAGAATCCCCAAATCAGATGCCCTTGCAAATACAAAAATGCTTGAAAACATTTTCCAAAAGAGCACACTGGAGCACCACCATGAGGCAATGCACTCATGTCCATCACATGTCACCAAGCAGTGACATCTGGAGCCGAGAGGGGAGCACCCTGTGAGCATCCAGACTGGTCACTCAGGCTGCTGAGAAGACTCTGGCAGCGCTGCTGGTACACAGAAGATGTTCCACAGACAATCTTTCTTCCTGCCAGGATGCCATGCAGTCACAGGTCTGCGGTGTCTCCAGGCTCAGGTATGCCCCAGAGAAAGGCTCCTCTGATTTGTGAAGAGAGGTGAATGGTTCTCAGGGGGGCTTATGCTGCACAGGGGGCTGCTCTGGGCTTGGCTAGTTGGCTCCAGCAGCAGGACCCGGAGCCCCAGGAGGCAGCACAGGGGAATTTGGTTCGCCCCATCTTCCCGGCACCCAGCACAGCGCCTCACGCACAATGGTTCCTCGGTATAAACTTATCCATTGACTGACCCTCGAAATAGTGACATGCTTTTTAAATTCTAGAGATACTTTAGCTTATAGCCTCCTAACTGCCTCTGGCTTGAGCAAAGGAGAGTTGGGTGAAGTTGGACAGGGTGCCCGGTTAGTACTCCGCCGTCTCCTGGAGTCAGGTCTTCACAGGGAGGTGACAGGGTGCCCGGTTAGTACTCCGCCGTCTCCTGGAGTCAGGTCTTCACAGGGAGGTGACAGGGTGCCCGGTTAGTACTCCGCCATCTCCTGGAGTCGGGTCTTCACAGGGAGGTGACAGGGTGCCCGGTTAGTACTCCGCCGTCTCCTGGAGTCGGGTCTTCACAGGGAGGTGACAGGGTGCCCGGTTAGTACTCCGCCGTCTCCTGGAGTCAGGTCTTCACAGGGAGGTGACAGGGTGCCCGGTCAGTCCTCCGCAGTCTCTTGGAGTCGGGTCTTTACAGGGAGGTTTTGTTTTTATTTGATGTCATGTCAAGCACATGTTTTTATTCTGACGCTCTGACATCTTGTGGCTTTCCTGACAGTAGAGGGACTGCCCCTCCCAGGGTTTGACAGTTCTGATAGAAAGGAAAGAAAGAACTCCCCAGAGAGCACCCGCATTTCACATGCAAACCAGCTTTCCCAGCCGGCCACCTCCTCTACTGAGCTCCCACACTCGGGGCCACTGTCACCAGGGACAGGCTCCCCGTGACTAGGAACAGCTCCTGTGCCCCAGAGCTGCTGCAATTATTCCCACTAACCAATCTTGACCTGCTCACCCTGTGTCACTTGTTCCTTCCACAGTCAAGGTCCCTGCCCACAGTCCCCCCCCTCCCCGGGGCTCCCCATCTGCTGTGATGTGACGTGCCCTCCTTCCTTGTCTCAGAACTATAACAAACTATCTTCCCAATGGCAGTTGTTTTCTGAATAATACCTGAATAATAATGAAGCCTATATTTCACAACAAACGTACTGCACAGTGGCAGGACGTAAGACTCATTTGCATTCAAGTGTAGGTCCCGAGACAATTTCCATTAACTAGAAAAAAATATTTCGTAGGGATAATAAATAGTGTAGCTTATCAAAACTGTTTAGATGCCAGTGCCAGTCGGGATTCAATCAGATGAGCAGAGACACTCAACTGCTTATCTCAGTAGATTCACTACCCGGATAGTTGTATGGCAAACGGCCTTGGAAGGAAGTGTAAATGAAAATAATAATAATGAAAAAAATCAAAGAATTTTAAAAATTAATCATGAGGTTTATACTTTGGAGAAAGGAGAGATTTATTTCTCATAAGAGAGAACTAAACCAGCCTCCAGAATGGTGGTAAAACCCATTTCTGTGGTTCAGGCTACACAATCTATGGCAACATGCAAAGTGGCCATTCCCAACATGTTGGGTAGCAGAACCCCAGGCTGAAGCCAGGCACATGTGAGTCGGAAAAGAAACAAAGTATATTTTATTCTGATTGAGAGGGTTATAGATACATATTTAATAAGCTATAGGAGCAGTCATGAATATTGATGACTTCTGAACTCTGTTTCAATTTGTCTTTGGGGTCCCTGTGGCCAAGAGGGGTCCCTTCAGTTACCATGGAGCTTAGGACTTTATTTTTAGTTCATAAGAGCAATAGTGTTTCCCTCAGCAGCAAATAGCAAGTTTGTTTTCTGTCTAATATGAAAGTGTCCTCCTCCAGAGCAAAGTTCAGACAAACTTACTGCCCACTGTGAAAGACCTGGGCTTCCTAAGCTTGAGCTGCTTCTCTGGGAAAACCACCCGTGCCTCTGCAGGCAGCTCCTGACCCTTGCCACATTGCCCTTCAGGACCTGAGACAAGGGAGACAAACACAAACGTTGACATTTGGTTACTGCTGTTGTCATGAGTAACGAAGTCCTTTGTCTCTGACCCAGGAGTCTCTTGTCTTCTGCCAGCAGTGGTAAATGTGTGGCAGGCTGAAGTTTTAGATTACAAGTATGGGGAAATCTCAGACTCTTCCCAGCTCCTGAAAGTTCCTAAAAAACAGAAAGAGACTTGTTCCTCTCTCTGTCAGCGCTCGGTGACAAAGGCCTCCTTAAGGGATCACTATACACTCAACCTCTGGAGGGCATCAGGAGGAATTTGAGCCAGGCTGTTTGTGCAAAGAAGAGCTATGACAAAATGAGCCATGGAGGCCCCACCATCAGCGAGCCAGACCAAAGAAGGGACTCCTGGGAAAGGCCCTGTGTTCATCTGCTCAGGCTACATAACAAAATGCCATAGATTGTATAGCCTGAACCACAGAAATGTGTTTTACCACCGTTCTGGAGGCTGGAAGCCCCACGTTAAGGTGCCAGCAGATTCATGTCCTGGAGAGAGCTCTCTTCCTGGCTTACAGACAGCAGCCTTCTTGCTCTGTCCTCACATGAACGTTCCTCTGTCGGTGCGTACAGAGAGATGCTCTGATATCTCTTACTGTTCTTGCGAGTTTACACCAGCTCTATCAGATTAGAGCCCCACCCTTGTTTAATCTTCATTACTGACCTAAGGGCCTATTTCCAAGTACAGTCCCCTGGGTGGTCCAGGGCCTCAACATGAATTTTAGGGGCACACAGTTCAGCCCAAATAGCTGTGAGGTAATTAGACCACATTCGCCCTCAACTTACAAAGACAGTCAAGCATCTGCAACCATCTGCTTTGGGAAAAAGGAGCAAAAGGCAAGTCCCCAGGAAGACAAATGCAGAGGACTCAGAAAGTGCCAGCAGCCTGGGGAGGATACTGTCACCTTTCCCACCCCGTCTGACTCTCTGCACAGGGGAGCCCTCTGCCCAGCAATAACATGAGTTGAACAGGAGAAGAGCTATCAGTGTACAGACCAAGCTCTGTGTGCTACAGGGAGAGGAGGAGTTGATTCTGGTGGGGAGTCAGGGAAGGCATGAGAAAGGTGGTGGCAACTGTGCCTTCAAAAGATAAAGATGCGTGGGTGGCGCCTGTGGCTCAAAGGAGTAGGGCACCGGCCCCATATGCTGGAGGTGGCAGGTTCAAACCCAGCCCCAACCAAAAACTAAAAAAAAAAAAAAAAAAAAAAAGATAAAGATGCGGAGAGAACATTCCTGACGTAGCAAGGCAAACACAAAGCGGCAGGGAAGTCCAGGACGTCCATTCCAAGATCGGTCACTTGGCTTGGTCAGAGGGCAGAGCCAGTGGGGGTCGGAGCTCCAGAGGAAGCTGATTGGAACTGGAGGACAGACGTCCTTGGGTTCCAAGCCAGGGAGGTGGGAACATTTCCATAGAGTGCTGAGCGGGAGAGCAGTGAGCTCTGCGTTGTGTGTGAGGAAAACTGGAGGAGAAGTGGCATGGGGGTGCAGCGGGGGGTGAGGAGAGAGACAGAGACAGGAGTTGGGGGCTGCCACAGCACCTCTGTGTCATGCAGACTCACGTGTTGAAGCCCTAACCCCCATTCCTCAGGATGTGACTGTATTTGGAGATAGGGTCTTTACAGGGTAATTAAGTTAAAATTAGGGTATTGGGAATAGGTCCTAACCCAATCTGACTGGTGTCCCCATAAAAAGAGATGAGGGTACCACACAGCTGTGTGAAGACACAGGGAGGAGATGGCCATCGGCAAGCCAAGGAGAGAGGCCTTGGGACAAACCGACCTTGCCACACCTCAACCTTGGACTTGCAGTCTTTAGGACCATGAGGAGATAAATGTCTGTTGTTCAAGTCACCCAGTCAGTGATAATTTGTTATGGCAGCCCCAGCTAATATAGCCCAGGAGAGAAAATGACAAGGAGACCCACCTGAGAGACGGTGAGGACAGCTGACCACAGGATGCTGTGATGGCACAGGGGATTGGGCAGGGGGTGTACCAAGGACAATGTTGGGGCCTCAAGCTGACGGTCACCCTGAAGAATGAGCCAAGCAGGAGGTGCCTGGAGCCAGGAGAATGCTGTGTGCCTCTGACTGTGTTGAGTCAGCGTTGCCAGCAGACCACTTGGGTGATCGGGTCCTGGCGGTGGAACCCTCGTGATGGGACTAGTGCTTCGTAAGGAGCTGAAGAGACCAATGTTCTCACTTCCCACCTTGCAAGCACATGGTGAGAAGATGCCATCCATGAACCGGGAGAGACGGGCCCTCGCCAGACACTGAACTTGGCAGTGCCTTGATATTGGACTTCCCAGCCCCCAAACTGTGTGAAAGAAGTTTTCATTGTTTCTAAGCCACCCAGTTCTTGGTATTTTGTTTTGGTACAGCAGCCTGAAATGGACCAAGACGTCATCTCTCTGCCAAAAGGGGACCCAAGAGAGTCAACTTGGAGATGAACCGAATGATGGATGGGCAGCCAGAAGGGTATGCCAGGGCCTTATCAGCAGGACTGGTAGGCCAGGTAGAGATGGCACCAGAGAAACGTCAGGTAAGTGCCCCAGAACCCATGAGGGGGGACAGGTGGGCAGAGTGCCCATGATGCAGGATTAACAGCAGCAAATAGAAGCCCTGTGTGGCTGGGAGCACATCAGAAGCTGGTTAGCTGGGTCAGTCTTGGAGATGAGGTCAGTAAGAGCCTTCCAAATGCTAGTAACAGAGGCGTCCAAGTACCCACCAATGTGGGGATACTCCATGGGAGAGAAGTCAGCTAGGCAGAGCCACAAAGCCCCTTGATGCGTATCTGGAATATTTTCTCCACTACAAAAGCAAGAAAGTAGTGCTTATGTGCTTTCCAATATGCATAAAGGACTTTTGGTGCATCCGACAGATATCTGGTGGTGCTCTTAGGCACCTGCAAGCTGCAGAGTTTCAGATGCATTCCTCAGCTAAGTGGAGTTTCTTTCCCATTGGAAATCTCACAGTGGCAGAAGCACAGATCTTTACTAGGGCGGCAGGCTGCTGGCAGGGTCCCCCCGAAGGCTGCTATCCAAGGAAAATACTCTGCTGGGAAGTTTTGGGCAACATGGCTTCATGTGCTCATTTATTTCACACCCATGTTTCAGGAACATTCTTTTCTGCTAGAAATGTATTTTCACCCAAGATAATAGATGAAAGTTGTGAGCTGACTGCAGTTCCCAAGTGACACCAGCAAAGTGTGCTGGGTTTCCTTCTGAATCCTAGCGCCTCGGTTTGACTTTTCCATCTTTTCCTGTCTCCAAGGAGGTAAATTTTAAAAGAACTCATCATGTGTATAATATACCTCTTACTCGCCTTCCTTCCCCCAACCTTTGTGTGGGAGGAGGCAGAGAAACTTTAGATCCCAGTCCTTAGAGCCAACTTTATTCTCTACCTGCAGGTGGATTCTGTTCATCCCTGCGTCCTCCCCCTTCCTACCTGGACTATGACAATGCCCTCCCCTTCTCCAGGTGGCTCTGCGATCTTCCGTGACATGTTATAATCCATCGTCTGCACTGCAACCAAAGACATCTCTCTAAAACTGCAAACTGTGATGTGCTACACTCCCACTCCTTGCGGGGTACACACTACCCGCTCATGGCGGCTTTGGTCTCTCGCCCTCCCGCCCTTCTCCCTCAACACTCCATGTGGTTTCGAGTTGCTGTACTCGCGCGCATGGTTATTCTGTTTTCCTCCCAAAACTTTTCCCTCTGCATCCACCTGGCAAACTCCTGGACGCTCTTTGGGACAAGGCTCAAGCATTGCTTACTCTTGGAAATATCTCATCTCCTCCCAAGCTGAAGTGATCACTCATCTGAGGCTCCCTCGCCAACCTGGCACCATCCGGCCCCCCAAGTGTCTCTGATGTCTGATATCTTCCTGGTATGACTGAGTACTTGGTTACAAGGACTCATCCTCCTTTTCCTTGCAACTCTAAAATGAATCAAAGTTGACTTTAAAAAAAATACTGTATATTGATTTGAAAAGGATGCAGTTGGCTCGGCGCCTGTGGCTCAAGCGGCTAAGGCGCCAGCCACATACACCTGAGCTGGCAGGTTTGAATCCAGCCTGGGCCCACCAAACAACAATGACGGCTGCAACCAAAAAATAGCCAGACGTTGTGACGGACACCTGTAGTCCAGCTACTTGGGAGGTGGAGGCAAGAGAATTGCTTGAGCCCAGGAGTTGGAGGTTGCTGTGAGCTGTGATGCCACAGCACTCTACCCAGGGCAAAAGCTTAAGGCCCTGTCTCAAAATAAATAAAGAAAGAAAGAAAGAAAGAAAAGAAAAGAAAAGAAAAGAAAAGAAAAGAAAAGGATCCAGCTGTCTGGTGGCAATAGTAAGTCCTAATCTTTGTGTTTATTGGAAAGATCATTCCAAGTCAACAAATAACTCAGGGACTATTCACTCTGACAGATGCTCTTCTGGGCATCTAAGTCACCCAAATCAACTAAATGTCATTCCTTCCATGAATGCATATACAGTTGGACAGTGGAGACCTGCAAGGACTGTCACTGATACAAAACGATCTCTATTCAGGGATAGGAACCACATGCTGTGTCCAAGCCTCTCAACCATGGCCGTGTATCCAAATCTAGAAGTTGTTTTAAAGATAGGCATGTTTTGGCCTGTCTTGGTTGTGTATTACTGCTTAATAAATTACTCCAAAACTTAGCAGCTTCAAACAGTGGTTGAAATGTTTGTGATATCACACTCCTTGTTGGGAGTTGAGAGTTTGGAGCATTTGGCATCCAGCCTTGGTGCTGGCCCGGGAGCCTCTCACACAATTGGGGTCCAGCTGTCAGGAGGGGCCGAGTCATCTGAAGCCTTGACTGAGGCCAGAGGATCTTCCGAGACAGCTCACTCACATGGTCCCCATGTTTCGCTGCCTCTGGCTATTAAAGCTTCATTGGAGAGTGAGATTTGGCACCAGTGAGAGAGCTGGTTTGCAGATCAGGAGAGAATATGGGTGAGACTAGTTAGGAAGCAATGGTGGCTCCTTCTTAAAACAATGATGGGGACACAGAAGCAGGGACCAATTTGACCAACATCACTGAACTCAGGCAGCGGGAGAGATAATCTACTGAACTGGGAGTTGGAGAAGAAAAGGAGAGAATATGAATAAACCTTAAAGAAAGGTTATAACTATTTTCTTACATTTTTGCTTGGGAAAAGACACAGGTGACTTAGACTTAGCGTTGTATGTGTAGAGACTCTTGCTGTGGGTTGGGGAAGCCACGGGATTCTGCCAACCTATTTCCCCAAACTCAATGCATTGTTCCCGACCCTGGGCCTCAGCTCACTGCCCGTCTTGCTCCCGCCTTCATTCTTTCTCACATTGTTTCTGGCTGATTCGTGTTAAATGCAGCACAGTCCAGTAATTTATTTGTTAGCCTTAGTAGGGCTAAGCCTTCCAGGCCTCACTGTCCAGCACCAAGAGGCTTAACCAGGATGGTTTCCCTCCCAGGGGAGCTCCAGAGCCAAGTGTGAGACCATTTCCTTACACTGTACATTCAATGGTAGAGGGTCCACACTCTACTCTGAAGCCCCCTCTGATGTCTTCAGCTGTGGACTGTTACATTTATGTGCTGATTTTATCTTTTACTCTCTAACCTAAAACCTTAATACCATACTCTAGAATGTTAGCCTGGGGGGATAGTCACCTGGGGCACTTGTAGAAATACAAGGTCATGGGATTTCCTCCTAAAAGGTCCTTTTTAGTCTTCCTGGAGTAGAGCCAAGAGAGCTCCTTCCATGACAAATTTAACGACTCAGCCCTTGTTCCAGATGGTTCCGAGGAAGGCGCTTCTCAGAGAGAACCGCGCCGAGAGGCAGGGCTGCAGGAGGCGGTGGGGACGCTCCCTCCTCCTCTGCGCAGTTCCGGACCCGGAGGAAAGGCCCGGATAAGCATTTGGTGGGGCGGTTGGCTCTGCCAGCACCTCTGTGCAGCAGGCGCTATTATTACCCCACTTGGCAGGGAGGAGGCTGAGGCTCAGAGTGATCAGCTGCTCCAGGCAGCCCAGCTAAGGCTCAGCTCTGCATCGATCCGCTCATTCATTCCATGCTGGACACTCTTCCAGGGCCAGGAGGTGGCAGAGGAGGGATATGAACCCAGAACTTTGAGATCAGGGTCTTTACCACGATGGCACAATGTCTCCCTAAAATACTGTGACACAGTGGCCGTGTGTGACCTAGCAGAGGGTGTAGGAAGAGAGGAGGCTCCATTTGGCTGGCCCAGGCTGTACCTGGGGCCCAGGGTGGTGCTGCTGAGCCCTGTCAACCTGCATGGAGGGGCAGGGCAGGCAGGCAGAAGGTGTGGGAAAGGCCCAGAACCGAGGATGGCACCTGCCAGAGCAGGACACCCTGAGAGTGGAGGACAGAGGCGGGCAACACTCCTTCCTCCTTCCTGACACCTCCTGTGCCCTCTGTCTCTCTCTGCTTCCCTCTCCAGCCCCCCTTTCCTCTCACTTCTCTGTTGATCATCTCTCCTCTCCCTCTCTGGCTCCCTGTTCTGGGATGCTGTGGTCAGCTGTATCTCCCAGCTCCTGCAGCTGGGGCTACTGGGGACTCAGTCTCATCCCCGGGTCCCTGGACCAGTTGTAACAGTTGACAATGCAATATTGCTCACCTGAGCTCGGCCCACCCCAGAGTGTCTGGCTCAGCCAGTCTGCGATGGAGCCTGAGAACGTGCATTTCCAACGAGCTCCAGTTGCTGCTGCGCCAACCAGCCCAGCAACGGGGCCCTGTTCCAACTGGTCCCAGCCTAGCTCCCCTCAACCTCTCGGTTACAAGAGCAGGAGGCAGTTTTTTCTTTTCTTAATAGAAATCTGATCATATTTCTCTCCTGCTCAAAATCAGTTATTGTTTTCATCTTTGTTGACAGGGTCACATCAGGCCTTTGCCTCTCTCCCGCCTCGCACGCTGGCTGTGTCCCCTCGAACCCTCACTCGCTGACCCTTCTCTCCTGCCACTGAGGCTTTGCTCATGCTGTTCCCCTTGCCCCTGTCAGGTTTGACTCACCCCGGGTGTCAAGACCCTCTTGGGCACGGGCCTGCAAGTCTTCCATGTTCTTCTCCATCCCACCCTCACCCTCATTTCCCTGAGCACCCCCTGCTGCAGGCCCTTGTGGCTACCACACTGCCCTCTCGGCCTTGCCTTTCTATCTCCCCACCCCCAACGCTGCCACTCCCCAGTAGACTTTCAGTCTCTAAGGACAGGGACAAGCCTTTTAAACTCCAAGTCTTGGCCAGTTCATACGCGTGCGGGGACCACCCCATCTCTACCCCACAGTCCCAGGAGCCTCCCCGAGTGCGTGCATCCCGCGCCCACTTGTTCATTCACTCTGCTGGGTGTTGGTCACTGCCCGTCCTGTCCCGCACCCTCCTTCTGAAGCACCACCCTCGAGCTATTTTTGTTCTAGTCTCACCAAGACAAGAAGCTGTATCTGAGCCCTTTCCAGCCTCCTGTCTACTGACCTGCCAGCACCTCAGGCCCCTTCTGGGGGTGGGGATGACAACACTTGTCCTGAAATGTGTCCCTCCACTTCCAAGTTTCCAAGATTGGTGGCAACATCTCTAAAAGCAAGTGTCTCAGCAGAGTGAACCCTCCTCATCTGTCCAAGCAAACCTGCTACCCGCCTGGCGCGGAGAGCGTGGGAATTTCAGGGGAGAGGGGGCTGAGCTGTATCTGTACAAAACGCAAATGTTTTTTCCTTGGCATTTTCAGCAGTACATAGCAGCAGGCACTATCTTAAACTCTAGGATAATTTGATCTTAATTACATGGTGTGCAGAGGCACTAATAAGTTTACAAAGCTGCCAGCGACACTAAACACATATGTCTTAGAAAATGCCACCCTTTTCTCTGCTTATTGTAGGACTGGGAAGTTGGGTAATTGTGAACAATTAAGGGGGAGGGACCAAACGGTGGTTCTGGGGACGCCTCCAGGGATGGGGTGGAAGCAGCCAGTCTGGGGGTGTGGGGGTGGCGGGAGGCACCTGAAGGTGGGAAGGTGGCCTGGAGCCCAAAATGGGGGTGGCGGGGTGGAGGATCGATCCATGGCAGCTGAGTGGGATCCAGAAAAGTATGTCAGGAAAGCTAAGTAACGGCTCCTTCTTCCTTCAAATGGATAGGGAGAGGCTGGGGACAGCCCTGAGGGTTTTAGAAGGAAAATCCTGTGCAGCGAATGCAGGTTTTTGCTACCTGCACTTTATACCGTGTTGGGTAGAATGGTAAGGGCCACGGGTCTCCAGTGTGCACATATTCCGGTCCAGCTGTGCCACTGAACAGCTAAATGCCATTGCCCACATCACCATGGTTGTTCCCGGGCTTCCTCGTTGCACAATGGGAAAATCTTTGCCTCCCAGGAGTCACGTTCGCATTGACAGCCACATGCGAAGCCTCCTGCAGATGTCCTGGCATATAGTAGATGTGCAACTCACATTCATCCATTTCTGTCTCTGCCTTCTTTCATTGTGAGTAGATAAAATGCTTGTACTAAGGTCACTTATGGTTGGTATATTTCCTAGTCTGAAGGAAGTACTTGCTCAATCTTTGCTCAAAGAAGGTACAGAGAGTAAGTGCTGTTTCCTACTAACCCGAGAACCTCAGACACAGAGCCGGTAAGTGACTCGGCCAAAACACACAGCGAGTAGGTAGGAAGCTGGCTTTTAGTCATAACCTGGGGTTCAAATCCAGCACGATTCAAACTGGACACGTAATAGGACCAAAGTACAGCGCGGGGCTGGGTTCTTTTCCTAGTCTTTGTCCTGAGGCTGCAGTGTTTTACAAGTAAGTTTATTTCAAAGAGAGAGAGGAAAAAAAAGTAAGAAACAAACTCCCCCAAAGCTGAGGGCGTGTGAATACCAATTACAGGCTTCTTTGGATAAAACGCAAACTTTGCTTCTGTGATGTGTGTGTTTAGGCAGATTAAACTCATGTTTGATTACAAACCCTGGGATGAAAGAAAAATAAATATGTTCACGAAGACTAGGAACTCCCAAAGGGAGGAAGAAGAAAGAAATCTCCCGTTAATACTCTGATTTCTGCCAGCTCTAGGACCATGGCATCCGGTGCTCAGAGCCCTCCATGGGCGGCCTCCTGTCCCCAGAATATGTTCTCTCCCCGGCATGGAGCTTACAGCCCTCCCGTTCTGTCTGAGTCCCCGCATTTTCTGCCTTCCTGTCTCCCACCTCCCCCTCCTGCACCCACGCCTGAGCCGCGCACCAGCCTGCCAGCTGGCCCTGAACACCCCCTGAGCTCCCGCCTTTGCCCTTCCTTTCCTTAACCTGTAGGGAGGTACTAACCAATCTTTAAAGCCCAACTGAAATGTATAAATCTCCTCAAAGTTCTTTCCTGGCTCCTATGCAGGAAATGAATGTTTCCTCCGCAGTCCCAAAGCACTTGGTAGTTTTTCTGTGCCGTTCACTCAAATTTGCCTTTTATGCAATGGCATTTATTTGGGAATGTGTCCAATTTTCCCTCTGAACCTATGGACACCCTCTTGGCCCCACCTTCAGTGTCCTGAACAGAAAATAGGAAACGATGGAAGCTCAGTGAAACATCTAACACAAAGGCCGGGGGGGGAGTCAGGTGTGGTCGAATCACGCACTGGGCTTTTGCACGATTATTGAAAAAGCAATGTGTGTGTTTGAAGGGTGCAGACAGAGCACCAACCTCTACGGTTCTACCCTGGCCGCTTGCTGAATGTCCCATCTGCTTTATAAATTTCCTGTCCCCTTGCAGTGAATGACACGGGGCCGTGTGAATATTCTGGCCAGTGGAACTTGAGCAGAGCGGTTCTGCTAAAGCGGGGGAATGAATGTTCATGTGTGATTATCCAGACCATGGTGGCTGGGATGGCCGCAGGGTCCAGACAGGGTGGTTGCAAAATGGCAGAGGGTAATGATGGATATGTGCCCAAAGAGGGGACTAAACAGTCCTGTGTTAAGCTGCTGGGATTTTGGCAAGGGAAATGCAAAGCCTGGACATTAACACCTCCTATGTAGGCTATCGTGATCATCACACAATGTCACAGTGTGTATAGGTATGAACGGTACCCAGTGACGTGCTTGGCATAGAGTGAGTACTCTCCAAATTCCCTTCTGTTCTCCTATCTGGTGAACTTCAAAAACTGTCCCCGGGGAACTGGGGACAAAGCATTTGTGCTGGGGGGTTCAGTAAAGGTCTGCAGCCTGTGGCCTTGGTGTGAGTGTGGCCCAGACAAGATGTCACAGAGGAAACTGGAGGAGGACAGGCTGGGGTGCAGACACGCGGAGCCTGAGGGTGCCCCTAACTCCATAGCTTGACCTTTGCCTTGGTTGGCGACTTGTATGTAACTTCTTGCTGTGGTGCCAAGGATGAGGGGGATGCAGAGGACTCTCCGGACGCCCCCCAGGACAGCAGGGCAGAGATCCCCCGGGCTGTGTGTGGGATAAGAGGTTGTGAAAGGGGCGAGGAAAGAGAAGGGTCCCATTTAATCCTATTTGTCCCATGGAAGTTTTCTGAAGCCAAACAAAGGAACTCATACCCAATGTCCCGTCTCCACGCAGACCATCCAGGACAGTCTTTATATTCTTTCCATTTTTTTTTTTTTTTTGTAGAGACAGAGTCTTACTTTATTGCCCTCAGTAGAGTGCCGTGATGTCACAGCTCACAGCAACCTCCAACTCTTGGGCTTAGGCAATTCTCTTGCCTCAGCCTCCCGAGTAGCTGGGACTACAGGGACCCGCCACAACACCCAGCTATTTTTTGTTGCAGTTTAGTAGGGGCCGAGTTTGAACCTGCCACCCTTGGTATATGGAGCCAGCGCCCTACTCACTGAGCCACAGGCCCCACCCTTTATGTTCTTTTTTTAACTGGACACACATTTGGCTGCACAGATTTTAAGAAGGACGATGGTTGTTTTATAGTGTTGATGGGGTGGGGGTGATGGGCAAATCATAATCTTGTTAACTGAAATGGCTCAGTCATTCGTGTGAGCTTCTGAAGGCGGAGGCTCTTTGGTAAGTGCAGAAGAAAGGGACTCTCAATCGCTGCAGCCCACCTGCTCTGCAGGCGCGCCGGGAACATTGATGAGGAAATGCCTGGGCGCTGGGAGCTCCCAGGAGAGAAGTTGCTTTGCCAATCCCAAATATTATTCTGACTTGCTTCAGCAGAGCTGAAGGAGGCATGGGGGCGGGAGGCTGGCTGCCTCATGGGGTGTTTTTCTTTTGGGGATCCCAAGTTGCTTCAGAAGCAGAGCTGCTGCTGGGAATGACCCAAGGAGAACAAATAGAGCACAGTCTGGATTCTAATTCCTCCAAGCCCCTGGTCTGGGGACGGCGCCTTGCGGCATCGTGTGCCCCAGCTGCTGAGCTTTAAATTTATTTGAGAAAGGACGTGTAAAGAACTTGCAAATAACTTGAAGCTTGTTGGAGAAATGAAATGAAGTCAATACTGTTAGAATAATAATGGAATAAGGTAGGACAAACATTTCATCATCCTTGCAAAACGGCTAACCGTGATTCTGAGGAAGGATTTGATGGGTATGAAGCTGTAGGTAGAACTATTGAAGTGCAGTTGGGTCGCAGAAAATAATCACAATAATTATAACTGTCTCGCATTTGCGAGGCAGTGTAGAACTCACAAAGCATATTCCACGTGCTTCCTGAGTGCAGGTGGGCGCCCCAGCAGGTGAACGCCCTCAGGACAATCTCCACTTCAGACTCGGAAACAATGAGGGTCGCCCAGGTGAGGGGACCAAGCATAACAGCTGGTAAAATCTTCCTGTTTCAAATCTCGTTTTGGTTTCACTGAACAAAAAAATCAAAAGCAAAAATACGCCGAGAAAAATAACAAAGATAAATGCTCAATGATTACACAAACAGCTTGGGAACAGGTGAGAAACGGCTGTGCAGAAAGAGCCTTCCTCGGGGATTTCTAAACAAATTGTGTTTTGTTCCTTGCTTAAGGAAAGCGTGGTATGGTTTGGTGGAAGGGAGGAGAAATGGGCTTTTTTCATGTGGAAAAATGGAACATGGAAAACTGTAGAGGCAGGAGGCAAGATGGTATTTTGACCTGGTGGGTGGGAAGAGAGGGCTGTTAGGTAAATGAGTGGAAAAACCTCAGACCAAACCTCCGTGACTGGTCTTATTTAAACTCGAGAAGCAGTTAGAAGTCCAGATAGGGTTCTGATGAAGGCACATGGCTGTAGACACTTGAGAGAGGATGCTTATGGTGCCCCAAGACATGAGAGAAGGGGAATAAATTGGGAAACGTGGGGGAGACAGAAATGATAGGTGTTGGTGACAGAACCAACTCCAACGGAGACAGAGTCACACCTGCCACCAGAGCAGTAGGTTGGGGACAGGACAGGTTGGAGACTGATGATCAGAATCACCTAAGAACTCATCTGGTCCTTCCTTCCCACCTGGTTTCAAACCTGCCCGTCCCCCAGATTCCACAGACCCTCTGAAGGTTGGGTGTGCTTTGGGAAAAGCTGTCTAGGAGATTCTCACACAGGGCGCAAAGACAGGGAATAAAGTAAGCAGAAGATCTGGGATCTAATCCACCAGGGTTACCCAAACCCACAGTAAACTGGACTGTGATACACGGTGCTATGCGACAAGGTGGAAGCATCTAGAAAAAGCTCTACAAACTCAGGGAAAAGGGAGGATTCATCTTACATACAGAAGAGGAGGGTCACAACGGGCAGAGAGAGACGAGCAGTCCTCAGTCCCGGTTGCCCATTTCAAACAGCCCGTTAAATCAGACTCCGGGCATGGAGGGTGGAGGCACCTGGGTAGTGACTTTTTTTTTTTTTGAGACAGAGTCTCAAGCTGTCACCTGGGTAGAGTGCCATGTCATCATAACTCAGAGCAACCTCCAACTGAGGCTCAAGCAATCCTCTTGCCTCAATTTTTCTAATTTTTAGTAGAGATGGGGGGGGGTCTCACTTTTGCTCAGGCTGGTCTTGAACTCATGAGCTCAAGCAATCTACCCGCCTCAACCTCCCAGAGTGCTGGGATTACAGGTGTGAGCCACCTCGCCTAGCTGGTAGTGGCATATTTGAAAAGCTCCTCAGGTATTTCTGATGCAACAGGGTTGAGAACAGTTGTTAGAGACAGAAGGTGACAGTTACCCCAGCCTTTGAGGGAGGATAGGAACTGACAGAGACAGAGGCATTGGAATAAACCGCGTGTTAGAGCGCAGGGCAGAGCCCGGCCTGGCTGGGGCTTTGGGTAAGGAGGAGATACCAGGAGATGATGAAGGCCATGGGGGTGTTGATGACGATGGCAGGGAGGCAGGTCCTGAGAGTATCCTGGCACCATAAAAAGTGCTTTAGAAGGGTAACATGACACAACTATATGTTCTACCAATTCTGGAGGGGAGATGTAAGAATTCCAAACATTTGGCTAAACTTCTCTGAGCCACAACCCCCCTCCCTTTTACCTGTGCTAGTGATAAGACCATTGGAAGCTATATGCTTAGTAGCCACAACGATGATTGTCTTATTTCTCTATGACATTTTTGTTTGTTTGTCTTTTAAATAAAGTGAAGAATGCCTTCCCCAGTATCAAAGTGTGGGGTTGTCTCACCTTCCGCCATGGACAATTAGGTAACAAAGTGATTTTAAGAATGCCCATCATGGCCGGGTGCAGTGGCTCATGCCTATAATCCTAGAACTTTGGGAGGCCAGGTTGGGTGGATCATCTGAGCTCAGGAGTTTGAGACCAATCTGAGCAAGGCTAATCTCTAAAAAATAGCTGAGCATTGTGGCAGGCACCTGTTGTCCTGACTACTTGGGAGGCTGAGGCAAGAGGATTGCTTGAGCCCAAGAGACCGAGGTTGCTGTGAGCTACAATACCATGACATTCTACCAAGGGTGACAAAGTAAGACTCAGTCTCAAATAAACAAATAAATAAATAAACAAAAATAAGAAAGCAGTTCTAGTAAATGAGATCTTTGCCCCTTCCTTATGTGCTTTAGTATTAAGCTGAAGTTGGTCTTCCTTATTTATAGTTTTTACTGAATAATTTTATTTCTATTTTGAAATTAAAATGTGAATGAATAACTGGGTGCAGGACCCAACTACAAGAGGGACTCTACCTAACAAATGCAAACATTGTAACCTAGTTGTTTGTACCCTCACCTTAATCTGAAATTAAAAAATGAAGAGAAAAAAATAAATGTGAAGGCATAAACGGTCCATATTTATTAACAATCAGAAACCTTTAAATGAAGTTGATTTTTACATATGTGTTCTTGTTTTTTTTCCCCATCTTTCTTCTCCTCATACAAAGTACACACACTGTTTCCAGATGGTAGCGCTAGTCTAGGGGTGGGTGTAAAGGAAGGCTGAGGGCCTAGGTTACAGGTGCTTGGTTTATTTTTAGACTCCTTGAGTAGATTTCTTTCCTCAATGCCATCTTTAAATGTTTGTTAAATACTCTATAGACTAGGCCTGGGGAGGCCCTGAGATGAATAAGATTTGCTCTGAGCACACCCACTCTTTCTGGTAACTTTAAGATATAAGTAAAAAGCAAGATTTTTTTTTTTTCTATTTTAATATAATGAAACTGGGTGCCAGAAGGGCTAAGGGCCTGGACTGAGGCAAAACAGGAGTGGATCCGAGAGATCCTTCCACCCTTGGAGTGGTGTCAAATCAAACCATTACATTCTAGGACGTGTTTCAGTGAAACCTGAACCACCAGGGAGGAGGTGGCAACTGATAATTTACGCTGCTCTTAAGAAAAATTGACATTTCCATTATGCTATTGTTTGCAGCTTTTAAAGCAGGCACTGAAAAAAATGATAGAACGTGGAGAAGTGGTTATCAAATGTTGGGAATCAAATATCACTTCCTTAACTGTTTGCTGTTAGCAAAGACCAAAATGTTTCAATAAAACATTTTAATAAATGTTTTAAAAATGTATTGGTAAAACGTTTCCTTACAATCTTTTCATGATTACAGACCCTTAAAAAGTGTTAATTGAGCCAGGGATTATTCAATTCCCTATGATTGTACTGATATTTTTTAAATTTTAAGTCTGATGATGATTTTATATTTTCACATAAAGTACCTTGAAAATGCTGAATAATAAAATGCTAAAATCTTAGATTATAAGGAATCCTTCTGGAAAAACCCAAACCAGTAGTTTAAGACTGTTTTCAAACACTCTGACCATATTCTTTTTTTTTTTTTTTTTTTTTTTGTAGAGACAGAGTCTCACCTTATCGCCCTCGGTAAAGTGCCGTGGCGTCACACAGCTCACAGCAATCTCCAAATCCTTGGGCTTAGGCGATTCTCTTGCCTCAGCCTCCCGAGTAGCTGGGACTACAGGCGCCCGCCACAACGCCCGGCTATTTTTTTGTTGCAGTTTGGCCGGGGCTGGGTTTGAACCCGCCACCCTCGGCATATGGGGCCGGCGCCCTACCCGCTGAGCCACAGGCACCACCCACTCTGACCATATTCTTAAGAGAGCCTATAATTTTTTTTTTTTTAGAACCAGAAGGTCTCACTCTGTCACCCCATCTCTTGAGTAGCTGGGACTACAGGCATGTGCCACTGTGCCCAGATCCCATAATTCTTTTCTTTTCTTTCTTTTTTTTGCAGTTTTTGGCCGGGGCCAGGTTTGAACCAGCCACCTCTGGTATATGGGGCTGGCGCCCTACTCCTTTGAGCCACAGGCGCCGCCCTTCCATAATTCTTTATTTCTCAACTCACTCTTAAATTTCATTAAAGCAAAATTTAAAAATAAAGCAACAGCGACATTCTGAACTATTAAACACACAGTTACCCTTTCCTCTCTGTGTTCTTTTCTTCATCTCTGCAATGTTTTCTTTTTTCCATTAGATATAACTGATTCCTGAAACAGGTCTCAATTAATCCAAGTATTATTCATTAACTTAATTTTTAATTTTTATTTATTTATGTATTTTTGCAGTTTTTGACCAGGGCTGGGCTTGAACCCGCCACCCCCGGGATATGGGGCAGGTGCCCTACTCCTTGAGCCACTGGTGCCACCTCATTAACTTTATGTTTTATGTTTTTAAAGTTGAGATTATACCCACAGAGGTACTGAGGCTTCCCCCTTTTCCGACTCAGTCCTGACCAGTTCCCTCATTACTCTCTCGTGGGCCTCTGGATACTAGGAACAGTGTGAGCTTTATCTTGAGGTGGGCCCCAATTAAAATCCTAGCCTTGAGCAGGGCCTGTAGCTCAGTGAGTAGGGCGCTGGCCCCACATACCGAGGGTGGCGGGTTCAAACCTGGCCCTGGCCAAAATGCTACAAAAAACAAATAGCCAGGTGTTGTGGTGGGCGCCTGTAGTCCCAGCTACTCGGGAGGCTGAGGCAAGAGAATCGCCTAAGCCCAAGAGCTGGAGGTTGCTGGGGGCTGTGACGGCACAGCACTCTACCAAAGGTGACAAAGTGAGAGTCTGTCTCTTTAAAAAAAAAAAAAAATCCTAGCCTTATCACTTTTTGGCTGCAGGAATTGGGCAAATTACTTCTCTGCATCTCAGTTTCCTGTGGGTAAAAAGGGAATATTTTCTTACTTTAGGACAGTGGGGAAAATTAAATGATAATCAATGTTGAACTCCAAGCACGTTAAGTAGCACAGAGTAAGTTTTTCTACTGACGTGAGCTTTCCTGACTGTTTCTGGCAAGCAAACAAAAATCTTCTGACCCTGCAGGCCCGTTCCTCGTTTCCCTTTGTTCTAAGTTACAGGTCATGTTCACAGACTCTTCCTCCCAAATCGGACGTTTTCTTTTCTTTTTTTTCCTTTCGCAGTTTTTGGCCGGGTCTGGGTTTGAACCCGCCGTCTCCGGCATATGGGGCCGGCGCCCTACTCCTTTGAGCCACAGGTGTGCCCAAATCGGACGTTTTCAAACCTACATGCCACAAGAGACGCTTCTCATTTCTATTCTTCAGAAAAAGAGAAGCTATATTAAGTCTCCTCTCCCTTGGGAAATGCTCGCTCTCACTTCAGAAAGCAGAACCTTAGCAATTGGAAGTAAACATTTTAAAAGCCAGTTTGGTTGCAATCTTAAGTACATTAAATAAGTAAAAAGTAAATTTTATTAGTGCTGATTTTTTTTTTTTTACAATAGTGAATATTGACGATGGGGGCCCTTATCCGCTGGAGAAGTACCCATGGTGTAAATAAATGGTAAGACCGTTTGCTCTGGACTTTTATGGAATTTCCTGCCCAGCGGCCCCCCTCCTCTGGGAATTCAACCTGAAAGGCATCTCCACTCCCTACCCCACTACCCCCAACCACAATTGATTGGCTCAAGAGAAGTTACCTGAAGCGGAAGCCAATGAGTTCTTTCTCTACAGTTTTTGACTTCAGGGCAAAAGAGCTCAATGAGGATCCCTCTGCTGCTACAAGGTGCGAAAGTTCAGAGCAACAGAGACATATTTTCTGCCACATGGATATATGTGGTGGAGATGAAAGATGGATGGTTGAGTCCTGGGACCTTCAAGCACCAGTCACCCCACCCTCTCCCAAGTGAATTTCCATTTCCCAGCATCCGGCCAGCCTAGGTAGAGGTGGGGTTGTTTTTCTCTTTCTTTTTTCACAGTTTCTGGCCGGGGCTGGGTTTGAACCCGCCACCTCCAGCATATGGGGCCACTACTCCTTTGAGCCACAGGCGCCACCCATTGTTTTTCTTTATTTCAGAGATAGGTAAAGCAAGGTGGGACAGGGACAGACGAGGGAAACTAAGTCCTCTTTCTTTGGGAAGATCCTCTCTGGGGTCATCTACTTTTAAATCAGTCAATCTGTCTACCATAGACTCCAGTCACCACGGGGTATCATTGAAAGGTCTGGAGGTTGTAGCCTGCAATGAGCTATAATATTTACTGGGTTGTCTGCCTTGCATACCATTTGTGGCTCTTCTTTGACTAATTGACTTATGTCATTGATAATGTCAACACCTTGGGCAAGGACCAGGAGACAGAAAGCCTGTGTGTCTGTGTGTGTCTCTCAGGACCTAAGTAGCGTGATATTTCAAGATGAGTGAGATGGCAGCTAACACTTCTTGTTTGCTGACTGCGTGCCACACAGTGTTCTAAGGCTTCCCCTGTATCATCGACTCATTTAATTCTTACTACCACCTACATCGAGGGAGTCGTCGTCATTCTTATTTTATGGTTGAAGAAACTGTGGCTCCAAGGGCCTAAGTCAATTGTCCAAAGTCAAGCAAAAAGTGTGGGGGTGAAGCTAGGATCAAACCCAGGTAGCCCGGCTCCAGAATTCTTGTTCTTGCTATTCATAGGACATGGATTTTCTTTTCTTTCTTTCCTTTTTTTTTTTGAGACAGAGTCTCAAGCTGTGGCCCTCGGTAGAGTACCGTGGAGTCACAGCTCACAGCAACCTCAAACTCTTGGCTTAAGCTATTCTCTTGCCTCAGCCTCCCAAGTAGCTGGGACTACAGGTGCCTGCCACAACACTCAGCTATTTTTTTTTTGTTGTAGTTGTCATTGTTGCTTTAGCTGGCCCAGGCTGGGTTCGAACCCACCAGCCTCTATGTATATGGCCGACACCCTACCCACTGAGCTATGGGCACCAACACAGGGTTTTGTTTTATTTTATATTTTTACAACCAGATTCAGGATGTGAAACTTCACAGCCCCATTGGATGGCTGCACTCCTCATGGGGAGAGAAGGTGCTTTTAGACCTTTTGCCACTATCAGCCCACAGTGGTTCAGGAGCTCAAGTATTGGAGGAGCTCAATTCCTATTACCTGTGGGTTTTTGGAGCAACCTAAGAAAGAGTCCCAAGGGCATTAGCCAACTTGGTTGTAAGAGGTTCTGCAGACTCTGTAAGAATTTCCCTTCCACGTGATAAATATCTAATACCTAATCAATGAATAAATAAATGAGCAACAACTAGTTATAAAGATTATCTGAATGCATAAGAGAAATCTAACATAATAGGCCATGTCGGGGTATAGGGATAGTGACTTTTTCCTGTGACCCTGAACAGAGGGAGGTGGCATCAACATTGCTCACTTGCAACCTCAAACTCCTGAGCTCAAGTGGTCCTCCCATCTCAGCCTCCTGAGCAGCTGGGACTACAGGTATAAGTCAGTATCTTGGGCCAGGATACTGATGCTTTTCACTTTACATTTTTCAAGTTTTTAACCAAACATGTGTACCCCTTTTTAAAATGAGAGAAAGAAGTATTTTTTAAAAGAGGAACATTCAGATTCTCTAATTACCTTGCGCCAGCTTTTATTTTTGTATTTTAGACCCCCAAACAAAGAAATCTTTTAGTTTGTGTGCCCCAAGTGTAAAGTTTAATGTAGATATTCAGTAAATACAATTGACATTCCTATAACAGCCTGTCATCCTTGATTTTAAAAAAATCATAAAATTACAAAATACTGATTGGAACTCTTAAGAACACTGGAATTAGAAAAAATACAGGGCTGGGGTGCAGTGGCTCATCCCTATAATCCCAGCACTCAGGGAGGCTGAGATGGGTGGATTGCTGAGCTCAGGAATTCAAGACCAGCCTGAGCAAAGGCAAGACCCCCTTCTGTACTAAAAATACAAAAATTGGCCAGACACTGTGGTGGGTGCCTTTAGTCCCAACTAGGGAGATGAGGCAAGAGGATTGCTTCAACCTAAGAGTTTAAAGTTGCTGTGAGCTATGATGATGCCAGAGCCTTCTACCCAAGGCAACACAGCGAGACTCTATATCAAAACGAAAACAAAACAAAACAAAACAAAAAAATCCAAAGAACAAAAAAAGATGACAGAAGCAAAGACTTGGAATGTTGGATTAGCTAAGGCCTCTCTGTCATTCCCCGGATGGGTGCAGGGTGGTGGTGTCCCCCATGGTACATACTGTGATCAGGATATGCAACCAGGTACTAGATGGTCCCAGCCTTATGGCCTCATCCTGATACCCCAACACTGCTTGAAGGCAACAGGAAGCCGTGGGTTGAAGGACCTGGCACCACTGTGGGCAGGGGTAGTTTCTGATCTCCATGTGGACGCTGGCTGATGACTGAGAGCCACCCTGTTCCAGCCTTTTTCCATTGAGTTTTGTCCTCTGGGACCTCAGAATGTGACTGTGTTTGGACACTGGGGCTTTATAGAGGTGGTTAAAGTAACATGATTGTGAGTGGGTCCCAATCCAAAGAGATTGGTGTCCTCAGAAAAATAGATTAGGGTGAGGACACATACAGAGGGAGGCTATGTGAGGACACTGTAAGAAGACAGTGGCCTTCAAGCCAAGGAGAAAGGAACGCTGCTGACAGTAAGGCTGGGACTTCCCGGGTCTAGGACTCCGGGACAGCTCTGTTGTGTAGGTCGCACAGTCTGTGCTGATTAGTTCTGGCATCCTTAGAAAACTAATACACATGGGCACTGTCCTGTGTGACGTGCCAGGACTTGACCACATCCTGTAGTGGACAACTCCATGGTGAATGAGGATGAAAGCTTGCCAATCTCGCAACATTAGGACTTGGGATAGACATGTAATCGTTTAGTTCTATTTTAGTTGAAAATAATGAATTATTTCACCCATCGAGCTAACAATATCTTATTTCTTCTATATCTAAATTTGATTCAAACTTGTTACCCATGCACTTTTATTGCTGTGTTATAGTTTGAGGAATCTTTTTGATTTTTACTATTTGTTACTCTTTTTTTTTTTAACGTATTTCCTCTTCTTTATTCTTTCCAGGAAGCTTGGTTATACTGATTTTTTTGTCCAGTGTGTTCAAAACCATATACCGATGTATATATGTAAACACACACACATCTACCAATTTTTCTATAGGAAATTATTGTGAGGAAGTACCGTTATAGAGAAAAGACTTGGAAAAGGAATTGGGAACCAAATCCCCCCGTTTTCAACTGATTCAGCTGATAGACAGAACACACCAACAAGTAGCAGGGAAAGCGATGGAAAAGGCTTTGAGACTTCTCTGATTTGATCAGCAGATGGCAAGTGTAATTTAATGTAGACAAACCAATAATTAATTGGGGAGCAGGGAGGCCAGTCCAATGATGTGGGCAGAAAATAATCCTCTAGCACACAGATCAAGAAAAGGATTTAGGGATTATTCTTGAAAAATCATTAAAACTCTCAGTCTAGTGCCTAGTTCTGGGAACAAAGGCAAACACAGCGTTAGCACAGAAACCTGGAGGTGGCACCTGTTATTTTGAAAAGACCTTGTTTGATCTAGTCAGGAAGATCATCGTGCTGGCAATCGTTATGTAAGAAAGTGATAGAAGAAGGATGAAACCCAGGAATCACGTTTACCCACTTAGACAGGGGGTGCGAATCCCAGTGCCTTCATGGACAACGCAGGTAGGTGCATGTGTGATGCTGGCTGGTGAGACTTTGGGGAATGGTGGAAGCAGGTGGGAGTGGAAGATGCCTCAAGGTTTGCAGATATTCTCTCTCTCACACACACACTGTACCAGTCACCTGAAACACGTGCCTGCTCAGTTCAGCTCTTCGGCTACCCTTGTAAGATCCTTGACTTAGAAAGTTTCCTTTGGGGTCCCCCTCCTGCCTCCTCCCTAGTGTGAGTCCCCGGGGACGCGGCTGTGTCTTACTCATCCTGCCCCCATGGCCTCGTGCATATGACTGTACCCAATGCACACTGGTTGAAAATACTGAGCCGAGGAAGGAGTCCCCCGTGCACGCGGCAGGTGCAACTATAACCGTTAGAACTGGCTGCTGGCAGTGGCTACACCTGGTGGCCACGAGGTCTGAAGTTGCACGTCAAGAAGAGCTCATGCGTGGGCCCCAAATGCCAATTCTGGGCATGACTCAGCCTCGTGGAACCTCATTTGCATGTGGTGTGTAAATTATTTTTGTCCACGTTGTGGATAATTCTGCGTCTTCTCTCTCCCGCCCCGCTCAGCCTTTCCTCGTCCCACATCTTTTCGTCCCTTCTTTAGCATGATAAAAAGGAATGTCTCATCCTGGTTTGCTGGTGCTCTTTCCTTTCCCGCTTGTCTCTTTATATCTGTACTGCACAATATGGGAGACAAAGCAGTCTGAATGAGCGGGGTCCTCAGAGACCGCGATACTCTGCTTAGCAGAGTTTGTGTGGAACTGACATCCTACTCCTTTAAATAGCACAAACTTTTTCTGGCAGGTAATATTTCTAGAATAGATGAATAATTAAAAAGTGCTTTCGAGGGACTTTGCCTAACAATTGCAATCAGTGTAACCTGGCTTATTGTACCCTCAATGAATCCCCAACAATAAAAAAAAAAAAAGGAAAAAAAAAGTGCTTTAGGTTGCTCCTAATGTTTATGTGTTTAAATTCTGTAGTATGAGCTCTCTATAAAAGAATCTATGAAATATATATAATGTATGTAAGCATATAAATGATAAAGAATAATAAAATGAATACCTGGGAATCCAATTTCCATCTAGCACTAGAACACTAAGAATTTTGTCGAAAACTCCTGTATTTTACTCGGTGTTTCTTTCATGCCTGCCAGTCCTGCCTTGAGATTATTATTTTGAACATCAGTTATCACCATATCCTACTAGGGAGGAACCAGGTAATGCCTTTGTCAAAACATAAAATAGGCCTCTGAGTTGATTCCTGCACCAGTCACCTCTTCTCCTTCCTAGGTGGCACTGCTGTGGCATAGGCCTTGGGAGTTTTTATACCACGATGACAGCCCCCCTTCCCTTGTGCCTCTACCTCTGTTTTCACCCAAGGTTGAACCAAGAGCTGCAAGCAGGGTCAGGTCTAGGCAGTTATGGGTTGGGAGACTCAGTCTACAGAGATAAGGAAATATTCGAATCAGTTAGAAATAGGCGGTGGCTTAGTTCTATTTTCACACGCCTCCAAATAGCTGGTAAAATATGAACTGATTCTATTTACCTGCTATTAGTTTCCAACTGTTCTGGAACAAATTGCCATGAATCAAGCAGCTAAGAAAACCCTGCACATTCATTATCTCCCAGTTTCTGTGGCAAATGTCCAGGCATAGCTCAGGTTCTTGCGCAGCTATTGTAAAGATACTGGGTGAGGTTGTGTTCTCATCTGGAGGTGCGCCTGGGGAAGAATCCACTGCCAAGCTCACATAAGGGAGTTTCATTTCCTTGTTGTTCTAGCACTGAGGGCCCCCAACTTTCTGATGGTTGTTTAATGGGGTTTGCACCTGAGTGCTGGGGTTGCCTGCAGTTTTCTTTGCCATGTGAGCTTCTTGGATGTGGCTGAGAACCCATGGGGAGAGTGTCTAGTGCCACTCTGCTCAGACGAAGTCTTACGTAATGTAACACAATTCAGGAGAGTGACATTCCATCACCTTTGCCATATTCTGTGGGCCATAGGTCCTGCCTACACCCCAGGGCAGGGATTACGTAAAGGCAAAAACACCAAGAAGGAAATCACTTAGGATTCATGTATCAGCCTAACGAGGCGCTTTGGAGTAGGAAAAAGAAATCCTAGTTAGGCAGTTATATTTTGGTGGGGTTTCTTCGCAAAGATTATATGTGATTATAATTAACTGAAAGTTGGCATTCTGCTGAAATTTTAAAACCAAATGATGTATAGGGTAGTACTGACTATTTGGAAGAGGGACTTATTTTATTATCTAAATTTTAAACCCTTAAAATACGCTTCCTCAAAGCGCTTTAGTTTAGAAAATTATAGAACAGAACAGATGAGGGAAAAAGAAGTATCTAATAGAAGAAACTATTTGCCAATTTTAAAAAAGACAATTGTTTCTCTTTGGGGCTAGGAAAAATTAATCTGTTTTTGAATATGATTTTTTTTATCAAAAGAAAATTAGTTTCTTCCTGCCTTCACTAAATAAATGTTGAGCCACAAAAATACTGGTTTACAGAGACACAAGTTAATTAGCCCAGCACGCCTACTCCTTCCAACTTCTCCACTGTCATCAAAGCTATTTGTCTAAAACACAAACTTGGTTTTGCTGCTTTTCTAATAAAAGCCTCTGATGAATCCCCACTGCCTAAAGGATCAACTTTGAAGTCTGACATTTATGAAATCTGCAAAATTTGGTCACAGTCCACACTTAGCACCTTCTTTTGTGTTCCTGGCTGCATCCAATGTTGTGGACACACTATATACTGTTGTGAGCCCCAGGGCTCTTTCTCACCCCTACACTTGATACGTATCCACCTCTTTTTTTTGGAAAGCCCAGGGACTTTGCTTCTAGAGCCCAAGGAGAATGATGTATCTGAGAAAGACTTAGCAGTAGATTCCTCAAGCACAGCACCTGACATGTAGTCATTACTCAATAAATATGTGCCTTTGATTCTTGTTATTTGAAATGAGAGATTGGGCTGGGCATAGTGGCTCATGCCTGTAATCCCAGCACTTTTGGAGGCAGGGGGACTGTTTGAGTCCAGGATTTGAGACCAGCCTTTATGAAAAACATAGCGAGACTCTGTCTCTACAAAAAACAAAACAAAACAAAACAACTTAGTTGGGCATAATCGCACGCACCTGTCATTCCAGTCCTAGTTACTTGGGAGGCTGAGGTGGGAGGGTTGTTGGAGCCTAAGAATTTGAGGGTGCAATGAGCTACAACCATGCCACTATACTCCAGCCTGCGTGACAGAGTAAGTCCCTGTATAAAAAAATAATAAAATAATAAAATGAAGGAATGGATGAAGTGATGGCTCCTTATAGCTCCAAATTAAAAAAAATCATTAACATAAAGTAAGAGAATTGTAAAATTGCATATAAATAAATTCAAATACGTTATAGAGATTCTAACTGCCACAGGGTGTCAGAGGAAGAAGATGCTATTCTGTGCTGGAATAGTAAAGGATATTTTTGCTGAAGGAGGTGGGATTTGAAACAGGTATTGTTTGAAATACCTTTGAAACAAATAATTTGAAGCAATGAAAACGAGTAATCTATGCAACTTTATAAGTTACGCAAATCAACATAAAGTAGTGAAGAGTCCTGAACTTAACACCAGTGTCTTAGTACATTTTCGCTGCTATAAAGGAATGGTTGTGGCTGGGTAATTTATAAGGAAAAGAGGCTTGGTTGGCCCACAGTTCTGCAGGCTGTACAAGAAGCATGGCAGCAGCATTTGGTTCTGGTGAGGGGCTCAGGCTGCTTCCACTCATGGTAGAAGGCAGAGGGGAGACAGTGTGTGCAGATCATATGGAGGGAGAGGAGGCAAGAGGCCGGAGAGGTGCCATCTTTTTAACAATCAGTTCTTCAGGTGACTAATAGAGTGAGAAGAGATCTTTCATGAATGCAAAGCCTGACCTAAACATCTTCCATTAGGCCCCACTTCCAACACTCAGGGGCCAAATTTCAACATGAGATTTTGAGGGGACAAATATCCAAATGCTATCAATCAGGAAATTTAAATATTATTCTTTGGACTTAGGCAACTACAACTTGAACTTTACCTTGAAGAACAATGTAACCTAAAAATTTGTACCCTAATATTAGTTTAAAATAAAAAATAAAATATTAATATTGGTTTATTTTATTTATTTTTTGAGACAGAAGCTGTCACCCCAGGTAGAGTGCCATGGCGTCACAGCTCTCAGCAATCTCAAACTCTTGGGCTTAAGTGATACTCCTGCTTCAGCCTCTCAAGTAGCTGGGACTACAGGTGCCCACCACAACACCTGGGTATTTTTGTTGTTGTTATTGTTTCAGTTGTCTTTGTTATTTTGGCTGGTGTGGGCTGGGTTCAAACTTGCCAGCCTTGGTGTATGTGGCTGGCACCATAACCCTTGAGCTACAGGTGCCACCTCAATATTGGTTTATTATAAAAATGTACTGTTGCAGGAAAATGAGGCCTGATGGAGAGAAAGAACACCTGAACACCAAGATATGGAGGAAGGGCTTTATTTCAGCCGATGGAGCTATGGTGGACTAAAGTCCCAAAATGGGCACACTCCCCATCTGGCTCTGTCTTTTCTCTCTTATCTCCAGTCAAGGGCTCTTTGTCCACAGGTGCTCTTATCATTGGTCATTTTGAATCAAGCTGGAGAAGGTGGGCATGAGTTTTTACAGGAGCAGAAGCAAGCATTAGTTTCCAGCTCCCAGGAAGTTAAGGTTCTACAAATTCCTAACAGCTGAGTCATCATGGGGAGGACTTTGTAGGTGTGTCCTTGGGGCTTCCTGTGAGATGACTTTTGCTCTCTCAGACCTTACTTTTCCCAGGTATCTTCTATCAGTACCATATTCATGTAAGGTAATAGGAAAAACTGTGCAAGTTGGCACATAGGGAAGCACATGGGAATTTTCTGTACTATCTGCTCCACTTTTCTGTAAATCTAAAGCTCTTCTAAGAATTAGTCTATTATTAAAATGCAGAAAGAAAAAAAAGATTGTCATTAGCTTTGGGAGGCAAGAGCATTTATGCAATTATTTGTTCTGTAGGGTGCTTAGAACAGTCCTGTGTGTATTACAGCTGCCCAGCACCTACATGTTCAATGGAATCAGTCAGAGGGGTATCTGCATAAACTAAAAAGTTGGAGACACTTTTCCAGAAAGACAAAGGCCCAAGTTAACAAAGTTCCCTGCCCTGACTCATTCCACCTCTGACCTCCCCCTCTGCTCAGGATTTTTGCATAAAGCACTTGACCCTTGATCACATTCAGTTATGCACGTTCCTTCACCCAGCTTTTCTGATGGCAAAGGCTCTCACCAACCTCCACCACCAAGACCAACTTTCTAGGCTCCTATCCGTCTCATCTTTCCTCTCCAGCCTCACCACTTGTTCACACAAACTCTGGTCCTGTCGTAAGCCTGACTGAAGCCCCTGCAGATCCCTGTCTCACACCTACCCTCTCCTGGTCTGGATCCTTTCTGCCCACTGCCCTAACATTTTGGTGAACTCTCTTTCCCCATGATGCCTTCTTCAACTCTTCCCACTCCCCTCCCTACGTCCTCTAATTCTTTTACACTTGAAGTAAAATAAAAGATCCTCAGCATGTCTTGCATCTCACTGCCTTGGACCCCTGCCTCTGGCTGCTCATGATGCCACACGATTGCTTCCCACAGGCCCTGGTGCTGTGACTGCCATTCCCTGCTACACCCCTACATCTCCCCCAGACATTGATTATCTTTCTTTAGTTTCTGCCCTTGTTCACACCATTTCTCTCCACCACGACTGCCACCCTACAGGTAGTCATTTTATTTTGATTCTTGGTTAGTTTTCCCGTGTTGTTATATGCAAATAGATAACCTTATTTTCCCTCTTTCTTACAGAAAATGCAGCATACTCTGCATTGCATCTTGCTCTTTGGTTTAACAAATCACCCTGAAACTCTTATGTCACTAGGAGGAAAATTATCATTTATCAACGTCACTGGATCTTATTGTTGTGTGGATGTACCATCATTTATTTAACAAGTTCTCCTTTGGGTGGACACTTGAATTTTTTCCCTCCTTTTTTCCTTGGTATCATAATAACCACGGCTACCATGACCTTGCGTACTTGTCATTTCTGACAGGTGCATATTTATTTATAAGATAAAGTCCCAGGAAAGGAACTACTGTTTCAGAGGGTTAGGTACGAAATACATAAAATTACATTGGTAATTTTGATAAATAGTGCCAAACTCCCTTCCATAGAGATTGTACCTTTCTGTACCACCAGAAACAAGGTGTGAGAGTGCTTGCTAACATTTCAATTCTTAATATCAAATGTAGAAATGTAGCTTCTAGGGTAGTTCTATTGGAGAACTCTACAGTACTCAAAGAAGTCCTATTTCCATGGAAGTCAGTAAGAGACAAGGCACAGAATTGATGAAGATGACATCCAGCTACTGTGTGAAGCTTTACATGCTTTCAAAATAAGAAAATCTTGTGAAAAATGTATGAGGAAGCCCCTGTATAAAGTTTTTGCTGAGGCCCACCCCCATATTGGAATCTGAATTTTCTGTTTCTTAGATGAGTATCAGCATTATAACAGGGTCCTACCTGTAGCTAAAATGTAACTCTGGCTCGTTCAGAGGTGCAATAGCTGAGTGCCCTAAGGCAATGGTAGAGTAAACAGCACAGGCTTTGGAGTTACACTTGCCTGCATTCTAATCCATAGCTCCCTGCTTCCGAAGGCTGTGACTCTGGGCAAGTCATTTGGCAGAACTGAAGCTATTTTTTGAGACAGAGTCTCACTCTGGCACCCTGAGTAGTGTGCATCACAGCAACCTCAAAGTCTTGGGCTCAAGCGACCTACCTCTTGCCTCAGCCTCCCAAGTAGCTGGAACTACAGGCACCCACCACAACATCCAGCTACTTTTTCTAGTTTTAGCAGGGAGGGGGGTGTCTAGCTTTTGCTCAGACAATCCACCAGCCTCAGCCTCCCAGAATGCTAAGATTACAGGTGTGAGCCACCATGCCTGGCCTAAGGCTGGCTGTAAGGCCATTAAAATGGGAATATTAGAGGTGTAATACCTCTAATCCTAGCACTCTGGGAGATTGAGGCTTGAAGATCCCTTGAGCTCAGGAGTTTAAGATCAGCCTGAGCAAGAGCGAGATCCTGTCTCTACTAAAAATGGAAAAAAATTAGCCAGATGTGGTGGCCTATGCTGTAGTCCCAGCTACATGGGAGGTTGAGACACAAAGATGGCTTGAACCCAGGAGCTCGAGGTTGCAGTGAGCTAGGCTGATGCCACTGCACTGCACTAGAGGTTAGGTGAGAGAGACTCTGTCTCAAAAAAAAAAAAAAAAAGAAATAAAAAAAGAAGACAGTAATGCCCATGCCTTTTGGGACTGTTGTTAAGACTAAAAGGAAACATGATCGGGAGGCTATTTAACCCATAATAGCATTCAACATTAGCTTTCCCCTTTTGCCTTTCTGAAAATAGCAAGAAAATTGGGAAGAAAAACCCTAAGAGCTTCTCAACAGTTGAAATTTATGTCATAACTTTCTTATGTTAAAGTTTTCTTACTTCATTACTATACATGTAAACCCAACGTGGTCTGTTGTTTGGCTTCTTGACTTACATGAGAGTGGAAGTACAGGGCCAAAGTGGTTAACTGACTGAACTACAAAAAGCAGAAATTTAAATAAATTGTTATAAAAAACCCCAGCACTACCACAGCCAACACTGCCAAGTAGGCCTGGGTGAGCACACAGATAATCAGAGCCTCTTACAGATAAGCCCACCTTCATGTCAAGCAATCAGAAAAGTTTCACTGCCTGCTGCGTTGGCCAGTGGGCAATGTATTTCTATTTATTTCGCTCACTCTGTTTAAGTTTGGAGGTTATCTCTATAACACATAAATACATTTTATAAAGATTTGCATAGTAAAATGTAAAATACAATTTTTTTGGCACTTGAAAAGTTAAATTTTGGTTACATGAAGAATTAATTTCATTAAATAATTTAAATTTTCCCTTGTTAACCAATATTAACCACAGCGTCTACTATGTGCTAAGTGTTGGACTTACTTGGAACACTTAATTGGCTCAAAAATTCTATAAAAAAAGTTCCATTCTTATTAGCACAGTCCAGTCCAAGTTTGTTAACCTTTCAGTGAGTATTCAGGACAGATTTTATCATCACTCTAAATGATCTTAAGTTTAGTACCTTCTGGGTTCTATAATGTATCCCTCTTCCAAAGAAGGCAGAATAAAATTGTTGAAACAATAAATGTAAAGTTGAAATCATTTGATGAGTCTGTGAATCTTATATATCTACTTGAAACTTCAATTGTAATAACGCTTTTTTTTTTGTAGAGACAGAGTCTCACTGTACCGCCCTCGGTAGAGTGCCATGGCGTCACACAGCTCACAGCAACCTCTAACTCTTGGGCTTACATGATTCTCTTGCCTCAGCCTCCCGAGCAGCTGGGACTATAGGCACCCACCACAACGCCTGGCTATTTTTCTTTTTGTTGTTGCCGTTTGGCCCGGGCTGGGTTTGAACCCGCCACCCTTGGCATATGGGGCCGGCGCCCTACTCACTGAGCCACAGGCGCCGCCCTGTAATAACGCTTTTGACTCATAAATGCATTTGTCAAACTTACACAGTGAGTGTAATTTACTTAGCTCATTTCACTACCAGATCATGATCTTTCAGGGCACAGAGAAACAAGCATCGTGAATATGCCATTACTGCCTGCTCTCGTATCTCATTCAATAGCTTCACAGCTTAGATAGAAAAATATTTTTTAAAGCACAAATTAATTACACCTATTTCCTAGAAGTATTTAAATGCTCTTTTATATGTGTATAAGAGATACCAAATCTACTTAATGGATTTAAGTAGATATATGTTGGTACTACGCAAATATAGTAACAATAATGGTAATAAAAATAATCACAGAAGTTATCATTTATTTAGTGCTTTTAAGTAGATATATGTTGGTACTATGCAAATATAGTAACAATAATGGTAACAAAAATAATCACAGAAGTTATCGTTTATTGCTTACTACCTATCAGAAATCATGTTAAGAGGTTTGAATAGATTACCACCTTTAATCTGGCCAGAAACTTTTCAAAGGAGGCACTGGTGTTATTTCTATTACATAAAGGTAGAAACTGAAGTTTGAAGAGGTTATCTTGCTTACATTATTCATGCTATTATTTTAGTGGAACTGGGGTCCAAACCAGGCCAATCCTACTCTTACACTTCTGCCATCTATGGTGTTATCCATTTATATTCAATAAAGAAACAGAATCCCCCCCCGTCCATATGCTGAAAGACTCTTTATATACTAGTTATAAATTTTACTATCATAGGAAGAAAATTAAACCATAGTATGAAATAAATAATACAGTTATGTGACTTGTTTCTAAAAGTGGTTGGAATCACTCCCCCATCCCACATCTGAGCTAAAAATTCTCTGAGTACTTTTCCCAAAGTCTTTAGAAGTTTCACCTTGGCACATATACTTGTAAAAAGTTGTGTCTTAAAATGCAGTATACTTTCCTCAGGTGAGGTGGCTTACACCTGTAATCTTAGCATTCGGGAAGGCTGAGAAGAGAGGATCACTTGAGCTCAAGAGTTTGAGATAAGCCTGACCAAGAGTGAGATCCTGTCTCTAATAAAAATTAAAAAAAAAAAAAAAAAGCCCAACTATATGGGCATGGTGGTGGACCTGTAGTCCTAGCTACTCCTGAGGCTGAGGCAAGAGGATTATTTAATTAATTAATTAATTAATTAATTTTTTTCTTTTGGCCGGGGCTGGGTTTGAACCCGCCACCTCCGGCATATGGGACCAGCGCCCTACTCCTTGAGCCACAGGCGCCACCCGAGGCAAGAGGATTATTGAGCCCAGGAGTTTGAGGTTGCTGTGAGCTAGGATGCCATAGCCTCTAGCCTGGGGTAACAGGGTGAGACTCTGTCTGAAAAAAAAAAAAAAAAAAAAAGTAGCATCCCCCCATCTTGCCCTGACACTCCCAAAACTTAACTAGGTGCTATAGTGTTAAGTATTACATACACCAAGGTAACTACTGAAGTTGTCAGAGACATCTTCTTCCAGAGAACCTCAGTGCCATACAAATATTACCTTACTTGTCCCCTTAACATTCTAAAGACATTTATTGGCACTAGAAGAGTTTACTGAAGGGAGAAGTAGATAGAATAAGAAAAATGAGTCCAAAAAATCTAGGAAGGTCAACAAGAGAAAATCCAGGGTTTTTCTTTCTGTCTTTTTAAACTTTGAAATGTTCATTTCACCTGACCAGTAATAACTGTAACCATATACCTTGATTTGGCTTCAAACACACTTGCACTGGAAGATCATTGTAATTCAAATCCATTCAGTGCTGCTTCACTTTTGTAATTTGTCAGCTAAGTTTAAGTAGTGTATTCTGCACCTATTTTTAATGATATAGCACGTTGATAACATTTTCACTCATTTAAAGCCATGTTTACTGACAGACTTAGCACCAAAACAATTCTGAAAGGCACACTTTATACACTTACATAGCTCGAACAAGTAATTGATACAAGTTAAGCCCTGGATAGTTCTGAATTTTCCCAATTAAGGTCACAGAGTTTTTAAATTGCACACTTTTAAAAAAGTTGTTAGAAATATAATTTGATAGTGCAGAAATGAAACTCAAGGTCATAATATTCAATCCTCGCTCCAATATTTAAGCCACAGCCAGGCTGATTTTTAACTGGAGTTTTCTTAATAGAGTGATGGAAACTTTGTTGCAAAATATGTTAAAGTTGTCAGTGACAAGAAAATGAGGGAGTAAACAGAGGTAAGAGAGGAGGAGAGGTGTCTAAAGTGAAGTGAGAATCAGTAAGTTGTTTGTGGGAATCTAAACCCATATGTACTTTTTAGAGACCCTCAAAATAAGGTAGGAATATGAGAGAGATTTAAAAGAAAAAAAGAAAAGAAACAGCCAAAGAGGTGAGACACAGCCATTTAGATTGTGGGGGGGAGAGGTTGTCTAACTACACAATGAGGTCATCCTATCTCCCGGAAGTGACACGTAATCACCTGCTTTGCACTAGCTCCACCCCTTCCCTTAGAGGTCCCGCCCCTCCGCCAGCAGCCGGGAGGGTGTTAGGGGGCGTTTCTCCAGGAGGAAAGCTGTGAGCTGCGACGCTGAGGAAGGGGACCCCAAAACGTCTGGCACTGCCCCCTCCAGGGATCATTTTGGACCGCGTCACTCGGCCCAGCGGGATTCTGAAACGCTGAGGGGTCAACCTGATGGGTTTCGGGGTCAACGGAAGAGGGGAAGGGGAGCCCTGGCGGGGAGAACCCCCCGGCCCCCCGCCCAGCAGCTGAGGCACAGGAGGGCGGCCATCTTGGCCGGGAGGGTAGGGCTGGGGAGCTGCGGGCGCCGTGCGATTGGGGGGCTCGCCCGGAAGTGACGCCGACTACCCGGAAGCGGAGGGGGTTCCCTGGCCCACTCCCCCCTCGTTCGTTTGCTCCCCCGCTTCCTCCCCGCCCCCCTTCCTCTCCATTCGTTTCCCCCCCTCCCCGTTCCCTGCCTTCCTCCCCCCCCCAGCCCGGCCCTCCCCCCCCACCTCCGGAGCTGGGAAGAGAGTCAAGATGGCGGCGAAATCCGATGGCGGTGGCGTGGGGGTGGGCTTCGCCCAGCTGCACAACCTGGACGAGGCGGTGGGCAGCGGCGGCGAGGAGGACGGGGAGCCCGGGGGAGGCGGCTGCGGCGGCGGCGGCGACGGCAGCGAGCCCGGCGAGAGCAGCTCGCTGCACATCTGCCACTGCTGCAACACCTCCTCGTGCTACTGGGGCTGCCGCTCCGCCTGCCTGCGCTCCCTCCTGGGCAGGAAGCCGCGCCGCAGCGCCGCCGCCGCCGACGGGGGGGACCAGCCGCTGCAGCCTCCCGCGGCCGCCGGCGCCGACCGCCGCCCCCCGACGCCCTCGGCCGCGCGACCGCCGCTGCCGCCGCCGCAGGTGGAGCGGCCGTGGCTCGACTGCCTGTGGATCGTGCTGGCGCTGCTGGTCTTCTTCGGGGACGTGGGCACCGACCTGTGGCTGGCGCTCGACTACTACCGCAAGGGGGACTACGGCTTCTTCGGGCTGACCCTCTTCTTCGTGCTGGTGCCGTCGCTGCTGGTGCAGAGCCTGAGCTTCCGCTGGTTCGTGCAGGACTACACGGGCGGCGGGCTGGGCGCCGTGGAAGGGCTCAGCAGCCGGGGCCCCCCCATGATGGGGGCCGGCTACGGCCACGGCGCGGCCCGCGGCGGTCCGGGCGCGGGGGGCTCGGCCACGCCGGGGGCGCAGCGCCTGTGCCGCCTCTCCGTGTGGATCTGGCAGTCGGTCATCCACCTGCTGCAGATGGGGCAGGTGTGGAGGTAAGAGCGCTGCGGGGGTGGGGGCGGGGGTGGCGGGCCGGCCCTGCGCTGGGCCCCTGCGCCCTCCTGGCGCCGCGCGGTGCTACCCCTCGGACGGGCCCGGCCACGCACTTCCCCTGGCGTCTCAAAAAGACCATCGCTTGCTGTGGCTCTCTGGCCACGCCTTTTGGCCCGGGGAGGCCCGGGTCCTGCTGTTTGACTCTCTCTGTCCCTGGTTCGCACTCTGGACTGAGACCCCGCCTCATCTTTTCCCCTCCTCTCTGCAGACCTCTGTATCCCTGTCGTCCCTTTCCCCCGTTTCCCAAGGTAACCAGCCGCTAGCGCCTTTTATCTGCACCCCAGTTCGCGTCCTGGGGCGGGGGTGGTGGTGAGAACCTTCCGCCAGTCGGTTTACGCTCGGTTTTGTCCCCCGGTGAGACATCGTGCCCCCTAACCCCGTTTTCTCTCTGCAGTGGCCTGTATGGGGCCCTGTGGAGAAACCCTGGCCGCCTCTCTTGAGCCGTCCTTTATTCCACGCCCCCCACTCCCGCAACCCCAGCCCCTGCGATTGACTCCAGACTTCTACCCTCTTTGAAGGAAAAATGACTTTTTTGCTGGATTAGACGTGCCCTTTTAGTTGACAGGTGAAAATTGGATAATATGTGGTGGGTGCAAGCATTTGGTGTTGTTAACTCTTCACCACTAGAAAACCAATTAGCCACCTGGACCACTTGCAGATGCTCTTTTTTGCCAGGAGCCTTAACTGACTACCTCACTGGCTAAACTAAGGAAATGATCCCATGAAAACCTTAGTAAATCTGTGCCCACCAACTTCAATCAGTTTGAGTGTATTATGGAAGGAAGGGAGTTGTAGGTGAGAGCATTTGCAAAAGAAAAAACTGTTACCATAGATAAATTACTCAAGAACAAGCTCTTCCAGTAGGTTGCTTCTGTGAGAGGACATTTTGCCTTGACTGCCCCTGAGTCCTAGGCCCAGTGGATTTCAGGCACTCAGCATTTCAGGTAATTGAGGTATACTCAGATTACCTGAAATGAAGTTCATTATCCTTGGAATGGTTTGTCCACATTTCTTAGAATTTATTTAAATAGGAACATTTCAGAAAGTATGAGATTGAATTAAATTTTGAGAGTGAATGGGAGAACCTTGTGCTCCACAGTTTGAATGCAAATTCAGGACAGGGGAAGTGAGGGTGGTTCTTGAGTTTCCCCATCTTCCTAGAGTTGTTTACTGGTGTTTCTAGGTTGAACCAAGAACCTTTTTTTTAGCTGCATTTGTCTGCAGATTTTTTGTTTCCTGCTGATACATTTTTAAGAAAAAAGGGAAAAAATGGAAAAAGTGCTATTGATTAACTTTTAGCTGTTGTGAGCATAACTTGGAGGCAAATAAAATTTTGTAATATGATTTGAGTTTGAGACCTAAATGCATAAACATCCCTAACGTTCACATCCATACTGAATCAGGTGTAAGGGTGTTTGATATTTGGGGACACCTTTTTTTGGTTTCTGGCTGGTAAGATGCAAATAATGAAGGGGAAGAGAGAAAGTATGGGGAAGAGAGAGGTTTTGAAATACTAGTGGAATTTAAGGCCATGTATGTAACAACTAGGCTTCTGTTGAACAAGCTGAAGTCACCTATGTCCGTGTGTTAAACTTCTAAGCATGGGTACTTAGAAAACTGTTGGTGTCAGGTTAAAATTCCTGAGAGAATTGTTTCTAATGGAATCTGTCATAGGCATTTATTAGTAGTAAGCTTTCAGGACTTGAAATCGGAGGTCAGTTTCACAATCTTTTTAGGCAGAACAAATCCTCCCTTGCCCCCAAATTCACCTAAACTTTAATTCTATTTGGGCAATGTAGAAGTCCAGATTTTGGGCCAAAGTAAAAAGTACATTTTAAGTGTATCATTTATAGCTTTTGTAGTTTTTGTAAGGGAGTATATATATTTTTTCTGATCTTCATTTAACTTCTAAGATCTGCGGTGAGATATAGTATATATATATATATATTTAAAAGATGCTTGTGATTTTTGTCTAATTTTTAAAAGTCCTTTTAGAATATACTACTAGATATTTCATAAAGTTAAGGTATTAAAAGACATGATAATTCAGTTAAGTTATTTCTTCTAACATGGCTGTACATCAAAACCAGTATTTACTGAAGAAGAATTTTATTTATCTTTTTCCAGTAGGCTGGTTTCGACTCCAAAAGCTCTCTGAATACCTGCTAGGCATGTTGCTTGCATGGAAATCATTCATATGTAAAAACTTCAGAGAAAGGTTTTTATTCTTTTCTTGTTTTAATCTCTTGGCAAACAATTGCTTGTCAGTATGTATAAACATATGTCTTCTCTGCTTTTACTGCAGGTCTTTTGGGGTTGTAGTTCCCTTAATCATATTTGCTATTTAAACTTTGCTAATTTCATGTGGTCACATGACAAAGATTAAAGTAGGAATTATATCACTTGGGTCACATTTCTAAGAAAAGATTTCAGTTGAAGTTGTATGTTGTCTGCACTGATTCCATTAAAACATGAATACCTGTCTTCACATGCCTTTCTTTTTTTTTTTAAACATAAACTTATTTGACTTTTATTTGGACAAAGCACAATGCCTTTTTAAGATAATTTAGTTTCCTTGGACATTAAGGTTGTGGTGCGCTTCTGTGGATATGCAACTACTTGTATTTTTTACCAAATGACTTTACAGGATTTAAGGAAATATTTTTGGCTGGGCTGGAGTTGGAGCTGGAAGAGTGACTGTCTGTAGAGTGGTTTGGTATCCTGAGCCTGCTTTTGCAGAGCACTCTTGTGTGATTAAGGTCTGTTTAATGCGTGCTGTACCCTCACTAACTGGTAAACATGTAACTTACTAGATGGTATCCTTTGCTCTGTTGTTGGATGCTTTTTCCAGGGATAACAGGCATGAGTCACTCATGCCAGGACTATGACTCACATCAGGCTTCACTTTAGTATAATGTTAATAGAAAGTGAGATGTTTTCTTGGATGGTTTGCTGTTAGGAACAGGTGGTTCAGTTTGCCTATTGCACTGTCAGGGGTAAATTTCTCCTTCAGCTGTGGCCCTGCCTTTGCTGCCATGCCGCCTTTACAGGTGCTTGGTGTACAGTCAGTGCTCCTCAGCACAGCGTGGGTCTTTAACATTTCATCAGATGTCATGATGTCACGGCCAAGTCATTTCTCCCAATTATTATGTGTGTGCACCCTTCTCTTTTAGAGTAAAAGAAGATTTTACTTAACATTCTTTAGAGTTATTTCCCATTTTTAAGGTGAGGATCAACTGCCCATTATTTTGTGGGATGGGGTAGTGTTGTCTTCAGGTAGAAAAAATGTGCCTTCCCATTTCATAATGGGACCATCAACTTGAAACTTTGCAGACTTCGAAAGCATTGCTTTAACACCTGCTTCCCCACTCCCTGCTCCATTTTGAGACTTTGGTATAACATAGGTTCACAGCTCTCTACATATCCAGCCTCCTTCTATACCCCTATATCTGGGGTGCTTAGTATATTATGGTTTTTTGTTCCTATTGACTATTTTAGAACATTACCTGATTCTCGCTGAGAGTAAAATATAGTGCAGCTTATAAAGGAATAAGGTACCTGGGACTTGTTGGGACTCCTAGGGCAGACAGGACCTAGGCGGCCATGGTTTCAGAAGCTCCACTTAAGTAGCCAGGCTCAATGAACACGGGTTGCAAGCTTATTCCATGTGGAGATGGACATTGGATTTGGGAGAGGAATGATCTGATATTACGAAGTTTGTTCCCTGAACGGGACGGTAACAAAGTGACTTGGAAACATGAGCGTCTGAAAGCAGTTGGGGCATCTCGATGGTCCGTGTTTTCTATTTCCTTGAACCCAAGCATGAATCTCGTTCTAAAAGGATTCTCAAATTCAAAGCAGTTGTCTATAAATGTAGCCCACTTCTTTTCCTTTTATGGGATGTAAATGATACTTTCGTGATTGTGTTGTCCGTAAAATGTATAATAATTCTGTTTAATTTTGGAATTATTCTATTAAGGAGGTTTGAGGAAACATAACTGAGATTACAAATGATGTTGGATGAAGTGATGTGTAATGTTCCTCTAGTTCTAAGATTTTGTAATTTAAGAATGGAAATGTTACCTTACGAACAAGGAAACTTGTTTGTCTAGGGCCCAGGGTACCAGTCATAGACACACAAAGAGACTGGGTGCATACCTTTGTGAGTGTGGGAAGAAAACTTTCTATGATCTGCTCATCGCAGGGTTGTGATAACGTCAGATTGTATTATAACTTAATAAGTGTTGTTCATAAACTTAATGAAATTATGGTTTAAAAGCAGCTTAATGGTTTCTTTGTTTTGGGATGGGGTCTTTGCCCAGGCTGGAGTGCAGGGGCAGCATCATAGCTCATTACAACCTCCAACTCGTGGCCTGGAGGGATCCTCCTGCCTCAGTCTCCTGAGCGGCTGGGACTACAGATATGAACAACCATGCCTGGTCTCGGTGGGGTTTTTTTGAGGGGAAACTTAGAGTGGAATTGAGCCAGAAAAAGTATAGTCAAAACAACTTTGAAGAAAAAGAGAACCATTGAGACTTGCCTTGTCAGAAAGTACATGTGCTGTGATAAGTGGACCCTTGTGCTGCTGGCAGAAGAATTAAGCGAGTAGGTAGTGAAGGGGAATAAAGAATCTGGAAATAAACTGATAGATTATAGGTGGCATTTCTAGTCCACGAATGGAAAAAGATTTTTTAACAGATGATACTGGTGCAGTTGACTATCTAATTGTGCCTCTTAGAAACCTGTAAAGCACAGGTTCTACAGAATTAACGATGTAAACGTAACATATTTAGCTGTAAAAACATTAGAAGAAAATGTAGAATGATAAATTTTTTTATAACCTTGTGGTGGGCAAGAGCTTTGGTACCATTAAGGAAAAAGGGGTAGATTTAATCACATCAATTTTCTCCTCTGATTTATGCTCCTTCCTCGTCCCACCTGAAAAAATCTAGAAATAATACATGGTTAGCTGTGGGGGTTGGAAGGATAAATTGAGACTGAGATACTTTTTCAAGGAGAATGAATGGGAAGAGAACATCTCTGAAGATTATTTCTTTCTTTTTCTTCTTCTTTTTTTTTTTTTGCGAACACTAACAGTAAAAACTTGACATTTATGGTGAATTTTCAAGGGAAGGATGACAAAGTGGCTTTAGAGTAGAACTCAACTAGTGATGTGGACATAGTATTTTCAGAATGACCCAGAAACACAGCATCAAAATTATAGAAGTCGAGCATTCCTGAAATCTAGTCCAGAAATCAATCACAACTAGAGGTTCTGCTCTCCGTGGCTGACCACTCCCCTGCCCTGACTACCTGTTTTCATACACGAGACAAGCACTACACGTGTGCATCAGTACAGTGGGCCTCGTTCCCTGTGTTGACCACCTCCAGTTTCTTACCGTCCCTTGGGCAGTCAAGTTCCAGAGATTCCACTGTATCTCATTCTTAATGTTAAAACTTGTAGCAGATTAGACTTTCCAAGAAACTTGTTATGCTGATTTTATCAGCTAATTTTGTAAATTTGCATTTTCAGCTAAAAATGGAACTGTATTTTAAAGTGGTCTCTTTTTTTCAGTAATCTGATATTTTAAGCTCAAGCAATGCATGTATCTATTTAAGCCATATATTTTGGAGGTTTTTCTGAATTGTTTACCAAGATTAATTTCTTTTTGGGGGGTAAGAATCTCAAAATTGCTTAGTGCAATTTATTATTTGGTATGTGTTTTGAAAAGTTCATTTGTAATTTTTTTTTTTTTTTTTTAAGATAGCTTCATGTTTAGGAACTAATTCTGTTAAGTGCATTTTTTCTTTCTTAGCTTAAGGTATAGATTCTTTTGTGGCTCCAGTTGAATTTTTAGTAAAGTTGGGATTTGTTTAGAGGATTCATTGACTATTGTGACAATGACATTAATGTAGTTCTACATACAATTCAACATTAGATTTTATATATGTCTCTTATGGGTAGATCTTGGTGTGTTGTTTTATTTTAATATAGCTTAAAACATACCACGGTACCCTAACCTAGCAGTCCCAACCTTTTTGGCACCAGGGAGTGGTTTCGTGGAAGGAAGACAGTTTTTCCACGGCTTGGGGGGCCTGGGGAGGGAACGGGAGACAGAAGTCAGGTGTTGATGAAGGCTATGGGGTGTGGCTGCAAATACAGATGAAGCTTTGCTCACCTCATGCTGGGTGGGGATACGTTCCTAACAGGCCACAGAACAGAACCTTTCTGACACCAGGGATCAGTTTCATGGCAGATAGTTTTTCCGTGGACAGTGGGAGGGAAGGACAGGAGTGGGTGCTCAGGCTCTGATGCCGTGAGGCCCAGTTCCTGACAGGCCACAGACTGGTACCAGGGGTTGGGGACTGCACCCCTCAGGTATTTTGCCTTTTGCTAACAAAGAATTTCTTGTTTATTTCTTTTCTCTTGATACATCAAACAAGTGGTTTTTAAAATTTTCTTTTGCATACAGTCTTTCTGTCTTGTTTAAACACGAGGAAGCTATTTCTGTTTTATCTTGGTCATTAACAGAGTACGGATTGTGCTTATCATTCATTTCTAGGGAGAAATTAGAATATTCAGTTTTCAGGAAGGTAAATACAACAGTTTTGAAGAAGAATACAGTTTTCTTCATAGCACTTTGGAAAAGAGGTAGAGTTGTTAATGTTTGTTTGCAACGACCACTTGCTCTCAAAGAACCGTAGGTCCCTGAAGCAGAGGCTTTTTCTGTCTTATTATGCTCCTTTTTCATTCCATCTGCAATATACCAGGCAGGTGGAGAAAGGCAGCAAATTTTCCCTATGGCTTGGGAAGCTGCCAATCAAACAGACGGGTGGGGACATGCAGAGCCCGGCCCTCAGAGGGCAGACACGCTCTCCTCTCCCTTCAGGAGAGCCCACAGGGCAGGTAACATGCAGCCTCCAGGCCTTACTGCGGACTGAAGGAATCAGAGCCTCAGGGAGTTGGCCAGGGAATGTGTATTTTCTGTTTAATCTTTATCATGGAAGCTTTTAAGCATGCAGAGAAAATGCAGACTAGTAAAGTGAACATTTATTACCAGTCACCTGGCTTTAGTAGTTGGTAATATAGATATATTTGTGTGTGTGTTTAGCATATATCAGGACATCGCACCTCTGTAAATACTTCTCCTCAAATACAAAGTATTTAGAATAGTTCTACAAAGCTGCAATACCATTATCCCACCTTAGAAAAACTTAACAATATTTCTGTAATTATTCATCCTTAAATCTTTAAGATCATCCATTAGCTCCTTCGTATTCAAATTTGTCCAGTTGTCCCCTATAGTTTCCTTTATAGTTTTTTTTCCCTCCTGTGCAAACAGGGATTTAATAACAATTCATGCATCACATTTAAGTTCCTGTAACTCTAGCACAATCCTCCTCCCCCCTTTTTTCCTCATGCCATTGACCTTTCTGGTAGAGTCCAGGCCGGTTCTTCTGCATCTCATATTTTGGATTCCCTCATGTCATCTGTCCTCTCTATGTCTGGTAAACTTGAAGTTGCATGGAAGGGCTGGATTATATTACGGCCACAAATTTTTGTCTAAAGTACTGCTTTCTGCTTCGTGTTCACATCATATCAATAAACACTTTATACTTACTTTCTCCTGCTGTGAGTGATGCTAAGTTTTATCTCCTGGTTAAAGTGTGACTGCCAAGATTTCTTAGGAAGGAACATTTTTTCCCCTTTGTGATCAGAAATACCTCACGGGAGTCATACTTTGGCAAGGTGTCAATGTCATGGTTCCTAAAATCCTTATAGTTTTAGCATCCATTGAGAATCCTTGCCTGAATCAACTATAAAATTGTTGGTGGAGAATGGTATTTGTGTTTTAAACAAGCTCCCTAATAATTCTCACCCTCTCTAAGGTTTAATAGCCATTGCTGTGCTGGAACTGGGACCTGAAGAATTTACAAAAAAAAAATCTGTCCTAAGAAGTGAGTCTGAATCTAGGTACTGGTAGGTTTTGAATGAGTTTTGGTAAACAGTTAATGATGATAAGGTTTGTTTTGGTTTTTGAGGAGCCGTGATAAATACAGCACTCTCTCCAGGACCTGTGTTCCTAGGTTAGGGTTAGAAGAGGACAGATATGTGATAACTCGGAGGAACTAAGCTGAGCGCTACTGATCGTCAGAATGTGTGACTAAAATTTAAAAAGAGGGGACATTACTGAGGAGGAAAGGGAACTGTATTGAAAGTTCTGTTACGTATATTGTCTCATTCAGTTTTCACCAGTGTTTTGTGCCCATTTTGCAGATGAAGAAGTAAGTTTAGAGGAGTGAAGTAACCTGTGGAACTGGTCGCTGGTGGAGAGGAAGGCTGTGAATGGGACAGTGGGACCTTACTGCTGGCAGCGGAGGTCCCATTGTCTGTGTCAGGAGTGCTTCTCACTGCTGGGAGTCCTGCTGACCGAGCCGGGGGGCAAACAGAATTACTTTGCTTTATTTGGGGACTTTGCTGTTTCGGTTTATTGACGATGGAAGGAATGATATTCTTGAACCCCTGGGGTTTCCCGGCGTACTTGAGACCTCCGGTTTCTAGTTTAATGTACTAAGCTGCACAGAAATTAGAGTAGGTTTATAGCTTGTAGTGGATTGTGACTGAGCGTGGGATTGAGAGGCCGAGGGATGCCGCTGGGTCTGAGTTTAGGCCTTTCTATTCATGCTTCCCTCTGTCCTCTGTCTGGTGCTAGTGGCACCTCCCCACCCTGTGACCTTCAGAGAGGAGGTGTAGGTTCCACCGTGCCCTCCAGTTTTCGTCTAAAAGCTGCACCCGTGCGTCAGTTCTCTGTCGACCTGTTGGAAACACTGACAACAGCGGGTCTGTCCTCGAGGTGGGAGAGTAGTTGCTTCCAAGCCTTTGCTGTGCACTGGAATCACCTGGGAAGTCAAGTATTTGGGATCCACCATTGGAGATGATGTTCCAGGAGGTCTGGGATGGGCTCAGGAATGCATGGAGTTGAAAAGCCTGAGTTTTTTTTTTTTTTTTTAGACAGAGCCTTAAGCTGTCGCCCTGGGATAGTGTGCTGTGGCATCACAGCTCACAGCAACCTCCAGCTCCTAGGCTCAAGCGATTCTCCTGCCTCTGCCTCCCAAGTAGCTGGGACTACAGGCACCCGCCACAGGTCCTGGCTATTTTTGTTGCAGCCGTCATTATTGGTTGGTGGGCCCGGCTTCAAACCCACCAGCTCAGGTGTATGTGGCTGGTGCCTTAGCTGCTTGAGCCACAGGTGCCGAGCCAAAAGCCTGGGTTTTGTGAAGATCCCCAAGCAGTGCCCAGATGAATGAGCAGCACAGTCGATTCCTACCAGTGTCTACAGAAATCATTCTGCAGGAGAAGGAGCATGTGCTAGACACTCTGGAGTTTTTGGTAAACCCAAGCTCCAGGCGTCTTCCATATAGAGGGGTGGCGTGGGCAGAAGAAGCTCTGTAGGTGATTTAATGGGGCCAGGAGTATAAGCAGTGATAGGAACTTTGAACTAGAGTAGGTTGGTGAGAGTGCGTGTTCATCAATTGCTGTTGCCGTGTGCTATGCCTAAGATTTAGAGTACCGTGAAGATGTGTGGCATTAAAATTATAGGACGTAACTGAATATTCCTTTGACTCTAGAGCTTCTTTTGGAAGTTTGAATACTCCAAGGTCATGATGAACACAAATGATCACTGTTGGTGCTCAGAAGTGCCAGGTTAAAGGCCTTTTATTGCGCTTGGAAAATTGATATTCAATCCAGGGTAAATTTTCTGTCTCACATTTTCAGAAATGTTGTATTTGTTGAAATCAGTGCCAAGGATAGGATTCCTAAAAAGAAAGTGGTGAATGAAAGGGAAGAAGTAACCTAATAGATATTAAATGAGTGTCATTAGAGCCCAGAATCTCTTAAGAGAGTGGAGAATAAAAATGACTAGACTAGATTTTGCTTGATAGATTCATGGAGAGAAGGGTGAGGGCAGTGGAGGCAGTGGCCAGTGGAGAGGCGCCTGGGGAGTGTGGGCATGCCCAGGTCAGGGGGAGGCTGGATGGTCTGCTGACTCGTGATGCTGGATCAAAATGAACAAGACGCCAAATCTGTTGTTCCGTTTGGGCAGAGTGCGGCTTTTGAGTAATCGAGCAAGTATTTATAAATAGCCATCTACTGTGTATTGAAAATGCTGCCATTTTGCTCTCTATTGATAGAAGGCAAACTGATTTATGCCTTCCAATAAAAAATTACATGATTTGAGCAATCTGAAATGGTTTGGGTTGGATGTAGTAGGTGAGGGTATTGCCTTTGGGGTGGAAGAAAAGAGAAGCTACAAAAAAGGACTCATTACTCAGTTTGCAGATTAAACAAAAGTTGCCAATGAAGCTGAAGTTAAAAGCAATTACGTTATAAATTTGGAAAAAATAGAGAATTGGAATATGTTTGTTGCATTGTGGACTGTATTTGGGAGTTTCTGCTATTTGTTAGCAACTGTGTAATGCTTTTAAGGTGGCTTTTGAGATGTAGTCATCTGGGAAGGAGTCTGTGTGCCTCTTAAGGGGATGGCATTTGTCAGGCATTTTTTGTGATTGGGGCTTTAAGAGGTGCGAGAGTGGCTTGTTGCTTATTGCTTGGCATCTGCAACCCACTATTTTAATAGTGATAGACTCATATCTACTGTAATGTGAGATACACATTCCTGAAAAACCTCTCATTCTGCAAAATCACACACTAAAAATAACAGGGCTGTGGAAAAAAATAGAATTAAGGCCAGACTACTTAAAACTACGTACCTTTGTAACTAGAGCACTAGGAAAAACAATGGCAATTCAAATAAGGTTACTTGCAGAGTCAACATTCGGCTGACATTTGCACTCAGCATCATACCCAGATGGTTGTAGGTCTTGTTTTATCCTAGGATATGTAGATTCTTATAGATGTCAGCTTCTACTAGAGGTCAAGTTTACCAGAATTAAAGCTCTGCTTCAGGGGTAGCCCTGGTGGAGAGAGCATAGCAGGTACTGAAGCGATTGAACCAGCTGCCCATTACTGGACAAAAGGAAGGTACTTTGATGGGATTTTCAGCATTTTTTTTTCCTTTGCAGAGTTTCTCTCATTATTCGGGGAAAATCTTGCCCTTGATAGCTTCAGAACATTAACATGCTGGGAGGAGTTACTCACCAACCAACAGTACTTCTCCATTTTACTGTATCACCCCCATTTTGCCAGTGATGTGTGAAGGAATCCACGTTCCAGCAGCATATATTGTATCACAGACAAGTTTTTGAATCAGTGAGGGTATGGAGATGCAGCTCTTCAAAATGTCAAGGTTGCATTGCTTTGGGAAGTTCTAGTTGGGAGACCTCCTAGGGTTCCAAGGTTAAGGGAAATGTATCACTCCTGCGTTGTTGGCTTTGTGTACAGTAAAGAACTAGAGAGGGGCTTTTTAACCCACTCTTAAATTCTGCTGCTGTAACCTCGTCGTGGTGTGGAATGTGAGGATGGCTCAGTGCACATCAGCATTTGAACAACATACATGGAGCAGGAAGAGCTTTTAAATTTTGGCTCATTTGAAATGTGGTTATAGTGATGTTTTAAATTGAAATTCATCTAAGCATACAGTAAACAGAAAAGAGCAACAGGAGCCAGTTGTCAAGGAGAAGACTGATGGGTAGAATAAACAGGCGGCTTTCTGCAATATAAACAATCTGTTTTCACGGGATTTTCTCTTTTTTTTTTTTTGAAGGATGATTGGGAGAACTTCCAAATTAAGTATAAGTTGGTTTAATGTGAAAGGCAGCCAATCTACGTGTATGTTAGAGATTATTACAGTTTGTTTTCTCAATAACTAATAACAAAAATGGTTTAACACAATAGACATGTGTTGTTCAGTGTGAGTAGTCCCGGCTCATGGTTGCTTTGACATCCTTTAGGGACTCACCATCCTCCGCATTCAGCTAGAGAGGGGGGAAGAGACTGTGGAGGAAGTATGACTGCTTCTGCAAAGCCCTTGAAGTGACACACTTCACTTCCACTGACATGCCATTGTCAGGGGACTATACCTAGATCAAGGGTGGCTGGGAAATGTAGTCCCTGCCTGGGCCACTAGCTCTCACCCCATGGGAGAGTGAGCCTGCATTTTGGTGGGCAGAGACTCAGAAAGAAATAATGCTGTAGACCAGGTACCCTGCAGAATAACAGAGGCAGGTGGATGTGTGTATATATGTTACAGGTGCATACACACTTATGTAAAATGCTATTGGTTAGGCAGTACAAAAGGCAATTTCCGTTTAAAAATTTGATTGGCTTTCTCTGTAAAGGGTTTTAGGATTTGTGGCCCATGTAAGACTTCTTGCATAGTTCCCTTAAAAATGTGAAAAGCATTCTTAGTCTGAAGGTTGTATGAACACAGACTGAGCTCGGTATTCATTAGTCAGTTAAAACAGGTAACTATATTTAAATTAGCTTTTAAAAATAATAGGTAAGTGTTTAATTATTTTAAGAGTGAGCCGTAGTAAATACATTAAATTAAGATCTATTGAAACAATACAACTAGAGCTTTAAATCCATTTTCTTTAAGTGAAATTTCATTGAGGTGAAACGGCTTTCATGGATTAACTGAAAAGTACTTGAGTTCTCTGCCTAAGACTCGTCAGTGTCCCAAGTCTTGAACAATAGTTCATCTGTTCAGGAAAGGTTGAGATGTCAGTGAATGACATAGCTAGTGTAACTTTGCCAAAACCATGTCCTACAGCTGGGGACCTTATTGGGTGTTATCCCCAAGTAACATGTGACTACTTGGTCTTAGCTGTTAATTGTATAGACCATCAAATGTAATAGCAAAAATGTGCAAAATTGTACTTAAATTTGGAAATTTACTCTAAAACCCTTCACAATAAGTCTTCACTTAATATTGATAAGTTCTTGGAACTCTGGCTTTAAGCAAAACGGCATAACAGAAACCAATTTTCCCAAAGGCTAATTGATATAAATAAGAGCCAAGTTCCTGTGGTGTATTTTTAGTGACAAAAATAATAGAGATGGGGTCTCACTATGTTGCTCAAGCTGGTTTAGAACACCTGGCCTAATGTGATCCTCCCACCTCCACCTCCCAGTGTGCTAGGATTACAGGTGTAAGCCACGAGAACTAGCCCAAAACACTTCTAATACTAAACCTTGACATACACGTGAGTGATGCATACATTTAGGAAAGATGACTGTTTACCTACTGACTTTTAGTTCAGGGTCACAGGTGGCCAGAGACTAGCCCAGCAACTCTGGGCCTGAGGAGGGCACCAGGCCTGGATGGACACCCCTCCTGACAGTGTGCTCTCGCATGCACTCCACAGGCTCAGACTGGGACATCTCTAGGTGCAGGTGAGCATGTGGGAGGAAACCGGAGTCCCTGGAGAAACCCACGTGGATGTAGGGAGGACGGGGCAGAGTCTGCACAGACAGTGGCCCCCGCTGGGAGTCGATATTTTTTTCTCATTAACTTTATAGCTGATGGTGAACAGTACAGATGACGGATGAAACAGTGTTATTTGAGCTCCTACTGTATACTAAATGTGCTGGGTTCCGTCTGAGTTTGTGTGTCAGTAACCCCTTGGGATGGATTAAAATTCTCGACAAATTGCTTATAAAGGTGTTAAATATTTGAACATAGATGCAAAACTGAACCTGACACGTCTTCATCAAAACATGTCAGTGTATTTTATGTTTTTATAGAAATCCATAAAATATTTCTAAAATAGAGGCCTAACCATTCTGGTGTTGGAGTTTTTAACAGCTGCCTTAAAATACCTGTTCTGTTAATTCTGAATGTTAAGTTAGGTTACATTTCTTGGCATTCTTAATTGGCTTTTAAAATAAGTTACTAATAACAGAAATAATAAATATATGTATTTACTTAGAGGCTATTTAATTAAAGTTCCTTTATATGATATCACCACCAGTTGAGACTGTACATAAGGTCTCGATGAGGATTCATTTCTTTTTTAAAAGCCAAAATCTGTGACCTGTGTGGATAATAAGTAATTATTATCTTCAGACTATTGTGCTGGAGAGATTAAACCACACATTATAATTAGAATATGGGAACTGTACATGGAAACCTTTAATAGACTATATGGCAGTAGAGGTCAAATGTACATTATGTATGAGAATTTTTTTGTCTAGTTGATCTTAATATAGTTTTAGCATTTTTAATTATATTTGCTTATATTATCTGGTGCTGCCTTTGACTTTCTCTCACCCTGGAATCATCTGTTGTAGCCAGGGAGCATGACTGTGTGGACTGCAAACAGTCCTCGTTCGTTAGTATTGTAGAAAGCCATGTCTGAGCTTGCTCCAAATAAATGCTATCATGTACATTGTTTCTTAAATTTAATACTCCTGTTAATTTTATAATCCTTACACTGTGTTTAAAACCGTATTTGTGAGACTTTTCAATTCCTAAGCCTACTCGAGCGGACTTTCCAAAAATTAGTGGCCTTTATATAGTCACATTAATCGATGCAGGTCTTGGACGTCTATGGACCAAATAAAAACTAACGTTGTAGTGAAGTTGATTAGCACAGGTGTAACCTTGAGTAATAATTTTTAGAAAAATCCTATAAACAGCATGTCACACCCATTAGTATGGTTGCTATCAAAAAACAAGAAAATAACCAGTGCTGGTGAGTATGTAGAGAAATTGCAACTCCTTGTGCGCTATTTGTGGGAATGTAGAATGATGCAGCCATTATGGAAAGCAGTATGATGATTCCTCAGAAAATTAAATATGGAATTACTTTATGATTCAGCATCCTACTACAGAGTATATACCCCAAAGAATTGAAAGTGGAGTCTTGGTGCTGCCTGTGGCTCAGTGAGTAGGGCGCTGGCCCCCATATACCAAGGGTGGCGGGTTCAGACCCAGACCCAGCCGGCTAAACTGCAACAAAAAAAATAGCCGGGCGCTGTGGCGGGTGCCTGTAGTCCCAGCTACTCCGGAGGCTGAGGCAAGAGAATCGCCTAAGCCCAAGAGTTGGAGGTTACTGTGAGCTGTAGATGTAACAGCACTCAACCAAGGGCAATAAAGTGAGACTCTGTCTCTAAAAAAAAAAAAGAAAGTGGAGTCTCAAAGAGGTATTTGTACACCCATTTTTATAGTGGCATCATTTGCAATATCCAAAAGGTAGAAAAGCAGCCTCAGAGTTCATTGACAAATGAATGAATAAATCAGAGGTGGTCTGTGCATGCAATGGACTGTTATTCAGCCTTAAAAAGGAAGGGAATTCTGATCCAGTGCTGCCTGTACAGCCTGGGTCAACCTCGAGGACACTGCGCTAAGTGAAATAAGTTAGTCACTTACATGAGGTCCCTAGGTGAGTAAAATTCAGAGACAGAAGGTAGAATGGTGGTTGCCAGGGGCTGGGGGTGTGGAGAACAGGAAGTTTTTGTTAATACAGTATGGAGTTTCAGTTTTTTTAGAAAGAGTTATGGAAATGGGTGATGATACAACTGTGTGAATGTACGTAATGCCACTGAACTGTACACTTACATGGTGAACATGGTACATTTCGTTATGCACATTTTACCACTATTAAAAAAACTTAATAATAAAGGCTCCATTTTCATTTCTTCCCAGCTCTACTCACATCGTAAGTACACGAACAAATGAACAAACAAAACCTTTTTCTCTTCCTTGCCCAGGATTGTTGCCAATTTAAAAGAACACAAAACTACTGCTGGGCTCATCCCTCCAGCCAGCCCGTGTAGCTCATGTTCTGGCACTGGGGTCGCTCTCAATTTCGTTACCTAAAAATACTTTAAAACGCCTCTCTTCCACTTCCACTGCACAGCACGACCATTTTCAGGTAAAGAATTAATCCTAGAGTTACTGCTTCACAGTGATACCTGTAATGACGGGTTTGAAAAAGAGAAACCCAGTGTTCCTAAGTCTGAAATTACTCCAATAAAGAACGTGTGTGGTAGTAATCAAAAGTGCTCTTCCAGATTCTCCCTTCTATCCTGTGCTGTGAGTAGTAAGGCCTGCTACTACCTTCTGAGGTCCAAGAGAGCCAGAGGGGCTTCATCCTCCTTCTGGAGCCATGCCCTGCCACAGACCTTCTAACTTGGGCGAGTTATTTAACCTGTCCCTTCCTCAGTTTCTTCATATGTAAAATTGTGCTTATTTTGTGTAGAAAGATCAGAAACAGCTTTGTGAAAGAGAATGTTACTACCTTATAGGATTGTTTTGAGAATTGAGTTACAGGGGTCCTCACACTTTTTAAATAGGGGGCCAGTTCACTGTCCCTCAGACTGTTGGAGGGCTGGACTGTAGTTAAAAAAAAAAAAAAACTATGAACAAATTCCTATGCACGCTGTACATATCTTATTTTGAAGTAAAAAAACAAAACGGGAACAAATACAATCACACTGCCTCTTGTGGCCGGTGGGCTGCAGTTTGAGGACTCCTGGATTGTAAAGTTTCAGGATAGTGCTTGACGCATAAAGTGAGTGCTTCCTAACTGTGAGATACTAATCACAGCTTTTCTGCCTGGCCCACATTAAACATAAGGTTCTTCCTGGCCAAGTTTCCTCTTTTATGTAATTGTCATCCATCCCTCTTTCTATACATACAAAAGCACCTTGCTTACGTGTTCGCTGTGAATTCTCCAAAGAAAGATGTAGCAGTGCCCTTGGGTCCCAGGCAGTGAGTTTCTCTTTTGATCACAGTTATAGCTGGAACTGCTTGTTCTCCTCTTCCCCCCTTCTCACTGTTGCACTTGACTAGTCCTCAAGAAAAGATTTAACAGGCCGGGCGTGGTGGCTCACACCTGTAATCCTAGCACCCTGGGAGGCCGAGGCAGGTGGATTGCCCTGAGCTGGAGTTGAGACCCCGTCTCTACCAAAAAAAAAAAAAAAGAAAGCCGGGCATTCTGGCAGGCGCCTGTAGTCCAGCTACTTGGGAGGCTGAGGCAGGAGAACCGCTTAAGCCTAAGAGGTGGAGGTTGCTGTGAGCTGTGATGCCACAGCACTCTACTGAAGGCCACAAAGTGAGACTCTGTCTCAATAAAAAAGAAAGAAAGAAAAAAAAGATTTAACAGCATTAACACAATTATAAATATGTACCTATTAAATAATTGTTCTCATTGTAAATGGCTCGCGGAAAACTGTAGTCACTTTGTAATCTATTTACATGTTGACTATGCTTGTATAAAAAGACCGCCTATTTAAGAATAAAATTAGGAAGCCTGTCATTTGAAATAGTCTCTCTGAAAGCATTATCTAAAACCAATGAAATCTACAAATGTTTATATGAGCTTTTAAGAAAAATATTTTATTGTGAAATATTATCATTATAGAAGCTTTTGACTGAAAAGGTTCTCAGTCCTGTAGTCAGTGAAGAAAATGTTGAGTGTGAGTGGTTTCATACGCAGCAACCCTGTACCATCCCCTCCCTGAAGACGTTAACCAGCCTTTTCACATCCCCTCCAAACATTACGGACAGGTGTAGTACCATGAACTTGTTTCTGTCAGATCAGAGACCTTCGATGGTTCCTCTTTGTTCATAGAATATAGCCCAGACTCTTTGACCAAAAGTTAACTTACCATTAATGACCAATGACTTGCTTTTTCTGAAGGAGGCATCTGTTCACTTTTGTGACTGTTGTTCCCCTTGGAATGGATCTTCTGCAGCTAAAAGCTTAGTTTTTTTGTGTGTGTGCCACTTAACTCCTTTGGGCAAAGACAAACCTCTCAGGCCGGCGTGGCGGCTTACACCTGTAATCCCAGCACTCTGGGAGGCTGAGGCAGGTGGATCGCTTGCGTTCAGGAGTTTGAGACTAGCTTCAGGCTTTGGAGCAAATAATACTGAGTTCTTAGATCCTTCGTTTCCCCATCTTTAGAATGGGAAGTCCGCCTCCCTGTCAGCAGGTTGCAAGGTTGGAGGAGAGGACGTTGGTGTCACGCTGGCATGGTGTGTGGTTCCCTCTGTGGGAGATGCTCTCTCCTCTGTATCTTCTCTTAGTCTTGGCCGCGCTGAGTGGCTGTCAGCCCTGCAGCTGGACTCTGTCACTCTCCAGCAGGAAAATCTTGGTGCCAGGTGCCAGACTTTGCCCAGCATCCAACTACCTAAAAATTGTCCCCAGGAAGATGGCCAGAGCAGGCCTCTTGGTCTGACTTAGTGGCTTTGTGGGGGGATCATCCTGCTTTATGGAGATGTGCTGATTGCTGGTGGGTACAGTGCTACTGTGTGACTGGGGGTCAACCTCATCCTTCTCGCTGGCTTGAATTTGGGGTGTGGGATGTGCTGTGGGGCAGTATCTTAACATTTAGGGAACAAACCTGATGTAAAATTTGGCTTGACATAATTTTTTTGAACAGTAGCACAGCAAAGGAAACTGTCAACAAAGTGAAGAGATAACCAATAGAACGGGGAAAAATATTTGCAAAACTACCAGTCTGGCAAGGGATTAGTAGCTGGAATACATAAGGAGCTCTAACAGCTCCATAGGAAAAAAACAAATAGTTTGATAAAAAATGGGTAAAGGATCTGAATAGATATTTTTCAAAAGAAGACAGATGGCTAACAGGTATATGAAAAACTACTCAGCATCAGTAGTCATCAGAGAAATGCAGATCAAAACGACAATGAAATGCCATCTCACCCCAGTTAAAGTAGCTTTTATCAATAGCTTTTATCAGGCGACAGTGAAAGCTGGGAGGGATGCGGAGGGTGGGGAACCCTCATTCGCTATTGGTGGGAGTTGTAAATTGGTGCAACTGGTGTGGAGAACTGTGTGGAGGTTCTCAAACAACCAACAGTAGAGCTGCTGTAGGACCCAGAAATTCCACTGCTGGGGGTGTGTCCCAAGGATAGGAATTTAGGGTATCACTGCCTTGTTTACTACAGCACTATTCACAACAGCCAAGATAGGGAGTCAACCTCAGTGTCCATTAATGGATGGATGGATAATGAAATTGTGGAATGCCCAACAAATGATATCCCGCCATTGGCAGCCACATGGATGGGACTGGAGAAAATGTAAGTGCAACAAGCCAAGCACAGAAGGACAAATCTCCCATGTTCTCACTCATGTGTGGGAGCTAACTATTTAAAACAGTTACCTTGCGAAGGTAGTAGAAGGGTGGTTACCAGAGGCTGGGATGGGGAGTAGGGAGGAGGCGGGTAAAGTGAGGATGGCTAATGGGGGCAAAAAATACCCTTAGGTACAACGGACGATGTTTGATAGCACAAGAAAGTGACTGTAATCAACAGTAAGCTTAGGGTATACTTTAAAATAACAGGAGTGGAATTGTCATGTTCCTAACACAAAGAAATGTTAAATGCCAGAGAGATAAACACCCCCGATACTCTGAGTTGATTAATTCACATTCTGTACTTGTGTCAAAATAGCATGTGCAGCCAGTTGAGGCAGCTCCTGCCTGTAATCCTGACACTCTGGGAGGCCAAGGCTGGTGGATTGCTTGATCAAGCTTAGTAGTTCCAGACCAGCCTGAGCAAGGGCAAACCCTGATAGAAAAAACTAGCTGGGTGTCATGGCCGGCGCCTGCAGTCGCAGCTACTCAGGAGGCTGAAGCAAGAGGATCGCTAGCCCAAGAACTGCCGTTGCTGTGAGCTATGATGACACCAGGGCACTCTACCCAGAGAGTAGAGACTCTGTCTCACAAAACTAAAATTACATGTGCAATATAAAGACGTATAACTATTATGTACCCATAATAATGAAAACTTAAAATACAAATACTAGAAAATATTATATACATTTATTTCATAAATAAAGAGATATTTTCGTAAAACCACCACTTTTATCAGTACATTTGAAACTGCTTTTTTGCCCCTTCCACCTATCAATATCATGCTTAAGTTTTCTTTTTATGGGACTTTATTCTTTCCATAGTGAACTTAACAGATCTTTTATCATTCATTATGTGAGATACCACTTTACTCAGCTAATCCTTAGATTCTGATTTTGTAAGTTGGCAGTGATACTGCCCATTTTCCTAATCTTAAAATGCTTACAAAGATTAAAAGAAATGATTTAGACATATGTTGGTCAGTTGGATTAATTAGCCAGGTTTATTTCAATTGTGAAGTTTTTCAGTTTTCAGTTTTTTAAAATTGGATAACTTATAAAGGTTGTATTAAGATGCTAAGTGTAGGGCAGTGGTGATAATGTCCATTTGGAAACATTGAGTGCACACAAGTTGGGGACCTTGTGTAGTAAATTTTGTAAGGCCATTGATGCTTTGTTCGTGGAGGAGTGTACAGTGGAGCTGATCTCATTCTTAGGTGTCAGAAATTAATACTAATTTGTCAGGCTTTATGTGCAAATTGCTGTTCTCTCTCTTGCTCTTTTTCTTTTTTCTTGAGAAGGATCGAGTTGTAAACCTGTGTTCTTGTATTTGTGTTACGCTATTTGTACAGTAAACAAAAAGTGGATCATGAAAGTGCTCATTAACGCCACGGGTGCTGTTGATAGACTGGTGAACGGTGTATTCTTATGTTGAGCTATCATTGGTCTGGTAGGAGAAGAAAGCGTAATGTGCAACTTTTAAAAATCAAATATTGCATTCAAAGTGAAAAGGCTGTCTTCCAGTAGATAATCGGAAGTTTTTTGAGAACTCAGAGGTATCTGAGGACTGGATTTTACAAGTCTTTCTGTTTCCTTTTTTCTCCTCTGTCCTTCTGTAAACTAAATTTTCACTTACCTGTCTTAGAGGGGAGGGGAATCGAAGGATTCTTATTTTGTAACATTGATGTATTCTCTTACCTGGAGAAGGATTTGGGTATTCAAGAGGTGAAAATCTCCTTTGATTGTGCGAGTGGGGCGAGATGATGAGAACTGTGAGAGCTGGAATTGGAAGACCCAGATGGGCAAGGTCTCCACTCTCCAGATCACGTAACCTTTAGGAGCAGCAAAGGAAGCCATTTTGCGCTCTTTCTAACAGTTACAGCCACTTTGCTCCTTACATCAAAGGCAAGAACAGAATGTCTAATTATAATAATCTTCTAATAATTACAATATTTTGTATTCATTTTCTTTTAAAAATCTATTTGAATAACTACTAGCCTTCAGAAGATGTTGGAAAATAGTATTTAGGCAGCAGCTGGCAGCTCCCGGTGCTGGAGTCTGTAGTGCTGTACCCAGGCAGGATTCATTAGTCCGGACAGACACTTGGATTTCCTTGTTGCGTGAGTACGTTCTTTTGAGCAGCTGCTTTGGAAAGGGACGTCAGTAAACATCCCTACACTTGTTTTAAACGTGGGGTTTTTTGGAGTGTCGCTTGCTATCTGGAAGAGAGAAAAGTGAACGGTTTCCTCCTTGGAAGGAAGGTTTGAGATCTCCACGTGTGTTCCTCAAGCTGTCTGAGGGCCCCTCTTCATTTTCGTCCACTGTTGGGGAGATCGACTGTCGTATTCATTTCGTTCCTGCACAGAACACGAGGTTGATAAAAATTGACATGCAGTACCTGGTCAGTGGTTTCATTTTTTAAAGCAAAGGTTTTTCAGTGTTTATTGAAACTTAGCTTTTTTTTTGGTTTTGGCCAGGGCTGGGTTTGAACCCTCCACCTCCCGTATATAGGACCAGCACCCTACTCCTTGAGCCACAGATGCAGCCCGAAACTTAGCATTTTTAAATGAAAGAAATAAGTGATGTCAACAAGTCAGACAAAAATGATGATATGTGTAAAATAAAACAGGAAATTTTCTCTCCATCCCAAGGCCCTTGTGAGTAAGTGTATTAGGAGTAAGGTGCTTTGTCCTTGCCCTACTTTCTCCCTGGGTCTCATCAGGTAACTGGCTGTGAAACTTATGTTGGAGCAGACTTTATTCTGGGGGCAGCAGTGGTATCATGGGACTGGGGGTGTTGAGAAGCGACAGCTGGCCAGGAAGGCTCATTGTCCAGGAGTAACTGGAATCAAGGCGACCACCCTAAGTTGAGGGGCTCCTACACGCAGGGGGTGGAGCTTGATGTGCACATTACCTCCCGTTTCACACACGTGGAGACTGAAGCACACAGAAAGTTTAGCAATTTGCCCGGTGCCCTGCGTCTTAGGAAGAGCTTCTTACCCAGCTAATGTGGCTCTTAGCATGCTGTACCGTCTTTTAGAAAGGAAACTCCTTCCTCTGGAAGCTGTGACGTTTTAAATAACATCATAACCTTTTGTTCCGAAAGTCAGGTAAATGGAAATTACAAATATGTTAATGACTTAAGTGCCAGTTAAGAGATTTTATCTAATTGACTAAATGCATATGTGTAAGTCGGAACAGTTTCACTGCTGCCGGCCCCTTGTGGGCGTGTCCCTTTTGGATTTGCTTTGTTAAAGTAAATATTTCCTCTGTGACTTTTCTGGAGTGTTTTACTCTTGTGTCTTTCTGTAGCCGATATGCTTTCTGGCTCCTGCTAACCAGGCAAATATATTTGGAGATCGCCACCGAGTAAAGGAAAACAAAAGCTTTGCAATTTAAGATCGATTTATCTGGAGGCTTTTTGTGTGGCTCAAAAAAGAAAAGAAAAAGAAAAAATTACCCTGCTTTCGACATTACCATCGTCAGCAACAGTAAACCAAACTCATTTTATTAATATTTGGGGGCAGGCCTGGGTGTGTGGAAAGCACTCAGAGCAGGGAGATAGATGCCACCGTGATAATCAGGTGACTTCCCTGAGAAGCTGTTACTGGGAAAGGGCACCGTGTGAATCTCACATTTGAAAGAGCCCTTGACGATGGCCAAACTGACCCGCCGTGTGTGCCTTCCTGCAGTGTCTCCCTCCATTTGTGTTTTGGCCATTGAAGGACATTAGGTTGTTTCCGCTGTGTGACTGTTCAGAATGAAGTTGTTAGAAGGCGTGTACACTTCAGGGGTGTCCAACCTGTGGCCCGCGGGCTGTGTGCTGATTATTTGAGATCTGTTTTGCTTATCTGTAGTGTTGGATATTGTGAAGAGTGTGCATGGACTTTTTTTTTTTTGGCTCATCAGCTTTTGTTAATGTTTGTATATTTAATGTGTGGTTCAAGGCAGCTCTCCTTCTTCCAATTTGCAGCAGAGAGAAAAAAGATTAGACGCCCTGAACAAGGATTTGTGTGGGCGTGTATTTTAATTTTTTTTTTTTTTTTATTGTTGGGGATTCATTGAGGGTACAATAAGCCAGTTACACTGATTGCAATTGTTAGGTAAAGTCCCTCTTGCAATCATGTCTTGCCCCCATAAAGTGTGACACACTGTATTTTAATTTTTGTTGGACAAATTCTAGGAGCGGACTTGCGAGGCCCTATGATGATTCTGTGTTTAGCTTTTTTGAGGAGCTGCAAAGAGCATCAGTTTTGCACTGTAATTTATTCTTTGTTCAGTACAAGACATTAATAACCAGGAGCTTGTTCACCTTGGATCTAACATCAGCTTCATTAGAAGTCTCAGACTTCCATTTTTAAGCATCTACAAGAGAAATTTTGTTATACATATCTGGGAGATCACAAAGATTGTGTTTCATTCTCCATCCCCTTTTTATGTTAAAAAATTTGTTGCACAATACATTAATATAAAAATACTGTTTTAATCACTTTAATTTTTGTTATGTTAAAAGACACATAGCATAAAATTTGCCATTTTAGCCACGTTTAAACTTGATCTGAGCCAAAAGGCCGTGAAGTGATTTAACCTTTTGAAATAGAGTCAGCCTGGCTGACAGAACTCAAACTCCTGGGCTCAAGTGATCCTCCTGCCTCAGCCTCCCAAATAGCTGGGACTGTAGGCAGCCATAACAATGCCCAGCTATTTTTTTTCTATTTTTAGTAAAGATGGGGTCTCACTCTTGCTCAGACTAGTCTCGAACTCCTGAGCTCAATGGATCCTCCCACTTCAGCCCCCCAGCGTGCTGGGATTACAGGTGTGAGCCATTGTGCCAGGCTGTTATAACCATTTTTAAGTGTACAGTTCACCGGCATTAAGTATACATTTTTATACAGCCCTTGCCACTGTACTTTTTCATTATCCCAAACAGAAGCTCTGTACCCATTAAATACTAATTCTCCTTTCCTCCTTTCTCCAGCACCTGGTAAACTCTATTCTGCTTTGTCTTTGTGAGTTTGCCTATTTTAGCTTCCTTGTCTAAATAGGATCATATAATATTTGTTCTTTGGGGGCTATCTTTTTTTAGCTTAGCATAATGTTTTCAAGGTTCATCCATGTTGTAGCATGTATTAGAATTTTGTTCACTTTTAAAAGACTGAATAATATGGCATTGTATAGATATGTATCACAATTTGTTTATCCATTCATTTCTTGATGGACATTTGGATTGTTTCTGGCTTTTGGCTTTTATGAATAATTCTGCTATAAATTTTTGTGTTCAAGTATCAGCTTGAATTTCTATTTTTGATTCTTTTGGATATATATTTAGGTATGGGATTGCTGGATCACATGGTAATTCTATGTTTAACTTTTTGAGAAACTGCCATGCTGTTTTCTATGGTGGCTGAACCATTTTATATTCTTGCAGGTGTGTATGAGTGTTCTCTACACCCTCACGAACACTTGGTGTTTTCTGTTTTTTGATTATAGTCATTGTCCAGTATCCATGACAGGTCAGAATAGAGTTCCCCAATGATTCACAAATATGTTCTTCTCTGTTCCTTTAAGCACCAGGAACTAGAGTCCCATTCTGGGGAAAAATACAATGTTGCTAATACATTATGGTTCCTCTAAGCACCCGGTCACCCATGACTGCATGCATCTTCCCAGCTGCCTCTCTTGCCGTCTTCCTGGCCACCTCATTGATCTCACCTGGTTTGTCCATGTTTGTTTGTTTTTTTTTGTGACAGCGTCTCTCACGGTGTCACCTGGCATAGAGTGCTGTGGCTTATAGCTCCCGCAACCTCAAACTTTTGGGGGGCTCTAGAGTTCCTCTTGCCTCAGCCTCTCGAGTAGCTGGGACTGCCTACCAGTGCCCACCACAATACCTGGCTAGTTTTTCTATTTTTTTCGTTAGAGATGCGGTCTCTGTCTTGCTCAGGCTGGTCTCGAACTCCTGAGCTCAAACAATCCACTGTGTCGGCCTCTCAGAGTGCTGAAATTACAGGCATGAGCCACCATCCGGCCTGTTTGTCTGTGTTTAAACCAGAAACACAATTGATTAAAGTTCTCTCTAAAACTGTAGAAGTTAGTGGGCTTGCACTTCTCTGCTTAGAACAGTTAAAGTGGAGGGAAAGTTTGGATTCCTTACTGTTGACATGGTGCTTCAGGGCATTTTCCTCGACTCCAGGCCGATTTTAACCCTGCTGGTACCTCTGGTTATGAACTTTCATGTCCTTACACACATCATCTCCTTTGAACCTCCTCTTAGTGAGGGGAGGTGGAAAGGTTGGCTGGTGGGACCACCTTTATTTTACAGATTTGTAAATCAATCTAATGTGCCTTTGTTTCTTAAGTCAGGTGTCAGGTGTCCAAGGTGAAGCTTCTTTGTAGTATTTCACATCTGACAAATGCAGAGTGAGAAATAATTATGTGGTTAGAGAAGAGCAGGGTAGTTAGAAATAAGCAACGGAAAAGAAGCGGATTCCCTTGAGTCAGAGGCCCGCCTGTGACGGTGTGCTTGTATGCTTTGTGTGCGCATATGTATCTGTGTGTGTTTTTAAAATTTATTTTGGCCATGCACCTTATAATTTAATGCCTGGTTCTTCTGAAAATAATGAAGCCGCATATGTTTTTTTTTTTTTCATGTTTTATTTTATTTTTTTTTTATTGTTGGGGATTCATTGAGGGTACAATACCGCATATGTTTTAAAATAGTGCCTTAAAGCAAGAACCTCTTGAATTTTCACTTCATTTCATTTTTTCTCCTTTTTTCCTCGCAGGTCTTTTATTTTCCCCACAGGAATCCAAAGGGGAGAAGACTTAGAATAACATAAATGTAGGGGCAGGGAAACTGAGGGGAAAGGGCTGACGACAGCCCTGAGTGAGTGCTGGGAAAAGAGCCTGAACCCCAGGGGTGGAGAGGAGGAAAAGTGGAGCAGTACCCAAGTAATTGACCTGGTTCCTAGGTGGCTGCCATGACACACAATTGGAGAGTTTGAGACTGTAAAGGATCAGAGAACCGTGGGCTCTGCTTGAGGCACTTTCAAACCTTACTGCTCTGCCTGCTCCTGAATTGAAGTTGACGCCTGTGGGGTGATTGACTTCCTGACTTTCTGGCAGTGAATAGGCAGACCCAGGAAAGAAGCGGGCAGGAAGCAGTGCTGGCCTGGCCATGTTTACCACCCCCCATTGTAGACAGGGGGATTGCATGTATGGAACCCACAAGAGAGTGACTCCCCAAATTTCATTTCATATTACCATTGAGAAACACATGTCTAAAGCCAGGCACTGTCTGGCCTGTAATCTAAGCATTTTTGGAGACCAAGGCAGAAGGATCACTTGTGACCAGGCATTTGAGACCAGCCTGGGCAACATAGGGAGACCTCATCTCTATAAAAAATATGAAACATTACCCAGGGGTAGTAGCACACAGGCCAGGGGCAGTGGCTCATGCCTGTAATACCAGTACTTTGGGAGGCCGAGTCAGGAGGATTGCTTGTCAAGAGTTTAAGACTGTTCTGAGGAACACAGTGAGGCTGCCTCTACAAAAAACAAAAAAGTTATTAGACCCGGTGGGGGCTCATGGCTTAGTTCCAGCCACTCGGAAAACTGAGGCAGGAGGATCGCTTGAGCCCAGAAGTTTGAGCTTCAGTGAGCTGTGATGATGCCCCTGCTCTCCAGCCTGTGCAGCAGAGTGAGACCCTGTCTCCTAAAAAGAAAGAGCAGCCCAGATGTAGAACTCACCAAGATAGCCCGATTGAGGGACTCTTGTCTTCTTGGTCTCTTTCTGCTTTTTGCCCGACTCGCAGTTCTCAGTGAGGGATGGGATAGATTTAGAAGAGAAGATTTAGAACAAAGGATAATCCAGCCCTTCATTTTGCTCGGGGACCTCAGACGAGCTGCTGAACCCTTTTTGCCTCAGTTTCTCAGCTGTTAAATGAGATATCAGTAGTACACCTCCCTGCTAGGGAGAATAGACGCCTTTGTGTGCTCGGACAGTGCCTGGCACACAGAGCGAGGTAAATGTTGTTGTTAGAACTTTATAAATGAGCAGCAGATCATGCAGAGAACAAAATACGTTCTACTCCACCATTGGCAGAGAAAGTATGTCTACCAAATTCAGTATGTGTTTTGTTGATCACTATTAATTTTTAAAGTTTTGCCCTTAGATTTTGTTACAGTACTTAATTTTATCGTAGGCTTTTGTTTCCAGTAGATGCAGGGAAATAGTTACGTATGTGACCAATGAAAGGAAATGGTAAATGCAGATTTAGGTAGATTTTGTGAGCCGTTTAATACTATTTGAGGACTTAGGAAATAACGGTGGCAACAAAGGCTACCAAGCTTCTGATGTGCCAATCCCACTTTCCCCACCGCGGTAATTATTTGTTAGAATTAAGTACGTATGGAAATATACTTGATAACATGTTGTCCTGGGTGATACAAGCTGTGCAGTGTTTATGCTTTATATAAAACTGTGTTTTAAAAAACCACTCCTGTTTAAGAGAATGGTGATTCGTTAAGGCTGACCCTTACAGAATATAGTTTAATATTTTCTTACAATTTCTATTAATTTTTTTGATTTTATAATCATTGTAAGTGGCACTGGTTTTATTAGAAAATAATCATAGGTTATGACCGCTTGTTTTGGTGTGGTATTTATTAAAGATTCTAGTTTCCTTGTTTTCATGTATGGGGGAACAAATTGGGTAAGATACCCTCTTTCTCTAATAAAGAGCTGTTTTCTTTTTTCTTACATGTTATTTTTTGAGGTTCATGATCCAGAAGATTAGCTGAGAACAAGGAAGGTGATGAATGTGTGAAAACATCTACAAGGTCTCAAAATGTTCCTACTGTGTACTGCTGGGACTTGACCTTGGTGGCAACATCGTGGCTCTTCTGTGGCTCTTTTTCTGGCTCCCAAGGGTTAGCCAGACAGATTGTTTTAAAGCTTGGAGGTTCATTGCCTCACTGGGTTAACTAATAGGCCTTTTAAAACAACGTTTTACAAGTTTTAGGAAGCCAGAAGGCCGACTGTTTTAAATAAGCCAAAAAAAAAAAAAAAAAAGTGACGATCTCTTTTGTAATTTATGGAGAAGAAAGTATGTTCTGTAATTTTTCAGTCAAATCATTGGAATTCTCACATTGCAGTTTGGCTGCCTTTAGATGAAATTTCAAATAAAACCATCTAGTATCTGATTATAATTTAAAAATTGGGGTTCACCCCCCCCCACCCCCACCCCCTTTTCTACTATTGATCAAGATCTCTCTACTTTAGGTTGTGACCTTGGTAAATCCTAAATCATTATTTGCATATTAAGGCCACACAGCCTGTGTGAGTTTGGGGATATACCCAAGTGTAGCTCTTTAGGGCAGGGGGGAAGGGCGTTTTTCTGGTTTTACTCCGCAGGCATATCTGTTGTCATTTTATCCCATCCAGCCCTTGTGCACTAGCCCGTTGTCTTCCCCCTCAGCTTTCTAGTCCCTTAACTCTTCCTTGGAGTACAGTTTCTTTGCTCATTCTTATAAAATGTTCTGGAGGCTTTCATTTTTTGCTTCCTTTTACAACTGGGTGGGTCCTTGTCTCAGCAAATAAAAAGAGAATTTTTTGACAACCTTGGGCATATCACTTTATTTCTCTGTTTTTACCTATAAAAGGTGGTGGAGTTAGATTACTTTCCAGATGTGGAATTCTGTGAAGTGGGGTGTGGGGAAGACGAGTTAATTAGGCTTTCCCTCCTGAAGGCCAAGGTCCCAGACTGTTTTGAGTAACCAGGATTAAGTTATCTGAAGTAATTGTCAGTAGTGCTGGACTAGGAGCCACTGTTGTTCTGGCCACTGTATAAGGCCCTGAGACTTTCCGCCTGGGGGAAGCATCTTATTTCAGCCTGCCGTCCTCAGTAGTAAAGGTGAATGTCCCTGTGCTTATTGGCCACTCTAGATGAATACAGGGCATGTCAACAGCTACCTTCGGCTCCTCAGTTTTTCTCTGGTTTCTCTGAATCTGGTGGGAACCTCCTAGGCCTCAACCATTGGCACTACAATTGGTGCCATGAGTAGGAGTCATCAGAGATCTGTATGGAGCCTTCTGCACCCCTGGAGGATAGAGCAGTGGCCTGCCACCAGTGTGGGGTACTCCATAGCTTGGCTATTGTCTACCTCTACGCTCCCCCACCCCCGCAGGAGTGGCCTGATGGGGGTAGGACACGTGGCAGATTGAGACGATGCCCACACCATGGAAGAGGCCTTTGAGAAGAAAAGTACACACAGGGCTATGGGGGCCCAGGGCTAGGTGTTTCTTACAGCTCTGCAAGCAGAGACCGAGGAAGTGCTCTGGGAACCAGAGTGACAGTAACATAGATCCCCGGAGGAAACGAGGTGGCTCCTTGAGCAACAGCAGTGTAACTCCCAGTAAAGGGCATTGTGGGAAATGACACGGCTCCTGGAGGAGCGGCAGTGTGACTCACGAGTTGAACTCTGCCGTGGCAGTGGTGGTAGACTCCTCGGAAAGGGGGGAAGGTGAACCCTGCTTTAGAGCACGTCCAGTGGTAACAGAACAGGAAAAAATGCAACACTTCAGCCCCCCGGAGAGCGGGCAGCTGTACCCCGACAAGTGACTGAGTACTCCCCCTTTCTTCCGTATCCCCAGACGGAGTTGGTGAAACAGTTTAGGCAGAAAACTAATGAGTCCTTGGTTGCTTGGGTGTAGTGTTTGTGGGATCTACGGGTGGATGGCATTGTCCTGGATGCCCCCGATGGAGAAATTAGCCTCTGTCACGACACTGCCATCTTTGTGGCAGCGCTTGCAGAATTGCCGCTGCTACAGCCGAGGTACCCATGTGGCTGGACTGGGTCATGGCTGTGGTTCACACCGTCTGGACTAATGCTGGGACTTGCCAGGTCTGTTTGTCGCTGGCAGTCCTGTGCAGGATTACAGCAGGTTCTCCGGCACTGGGTATGTGGAATGCCATGTTTAATGTTGGAGGGTGACAGATGCCGCGCTGCAGAGCGTACCCTCTGCCCGTTTGGGTCCTTGTGGCAATAGTGGCACTCCATGTGAGGCGACCAGTCAGTGAAGTGACCAGCACCACAGCTGATTTAGGGGAGGCAGAGACCATCAGACAAAAGGGAGTTCAGGCTGCTAGTAAGAAAGCGCTCCAGGGCGGGGAAGCTGCCGGACCAGCTCTGGAGCTCGGCTGTGGGCAGACCTTTTGTCAGTAGAGGAGGACAGAGGTCAGATTGATAGGGGAGCTAATACCTACTTTTACAACTGTGGGGCGGTGGTTCCAGGCCCTGAAACGACAGAGTAGGAAGGGAGAGGCAGAATTCAGGAAGGCTAAGAGGCCAGCCGTCAAGCCCTTCACCTACAATATTTCCTGCTGGAAGAGAAAAAAGCAGAGGGATTTCCTGGTCGAGGCAAAAAGGCAGAGGGCGCAGACCAAACCAGGGCAAGATCTGGACTCTTCAGAAGCAGTGGGACAGCCACTGGGTGGTCATGCACAGGCCCTTGTGGGGCCAGGCCATTGGCAAGAGTTGTGTGAGCTGGGACACCACTGACAGGTGACGGTGTATCATGTACCTGGCATGCTTTGTTGGCCCAGCTAGGTAATGACGAAACGGACCCCTCAGCCCAACTCCGGTGGCCAGAGGCTGGCCCTCTGGGGGACATGGCCCAGTTGCTGCATGGATGTCTCCTGCCTGCTGGACAGGAAGGTGTGCAGGCCACAAGCCCTGTTAGCGCTGTGCTGATGTTTTTGCCACAGTGCGGGGCTCATTTGCTGTGGGAGCGTGTACTGTGCTGTGTGGATGCAGGCTGCACACGCCCCCCCATGGGACCTTCACAGAACACTTTGTGGTGGAGATGACGAGATGAGAAACCCCAGAGGGGTGGAGTGTGGGGAAGATGAGTCAATTAGGTTTTCTCGCCTGAAGGCCACCAGGTGCCAGCTTGTTTTGCGCAGCCGTGATTAAGCCGGTGTTGTCTTAAGTAATTGTCACTAGTGCTTGCTTTGGAGCCCCTATTCTGGCCACTGCACTATAAGGCCCCAAGGAAAGCTGCCTACGCCAGCTGCCTGCCCCTGCTAGCTGGATGCCCCACGCGTGCTCATCGGCTGCCACCAGCGAAATAAAGGGCACGTCACAGCAGCCTTTGGCTCCTTAGTTTTTTTCTTGGTCTGCCTGAATCCTGTGCAACCTCCTCGGCCTCAATCACTGGCATTGCATAGGGTGAAATAGATTTTTTTCCGGACATTCCCCTTTTCTTCATTTTACTCAGATGTGTGTATTTTCTATGACCTGGATAACTAAGAACAGTTTCTCTTTTCAAAGGCAAACTTTTTCGTTAATCTATTTTTCCTTCTTTGTTAGTGAAGCCAACCAGATTTTTGAGTGGCATACAGTTGATAATAGTTCGGTAAATATTTTATAATCATGTAAAAGTACAACGAGAAAGATTCTCTGATAGCTTCTCAAGTGATTGGCTGACGGGTAAGATTTATTAAGGGCTTAAAATACTCCCCACATTATTAAGACCTGTAGGGGCCACTGCAGGTGTTCACAGTGTATTGGAAGGCTATAAACACCTGCAGGAAAGAACAGTTGTGTGTGAGAGCTTGCACGAGAAGGTGCAGTTGCAGCACAGGGGTGATGTGTGCATGTGATAGTTGGGAGCAGGTGTTGAAGAATTTTGGTTGCAGTTTGTGAGATCCACAAACTATGAGAGAGTGAAAAAGGTGAACGGCATTCTAGGTCTGTAAGGACGTTATTAGCAGCAGCACTGGGAAAGAATCAGACTGGGGTGGGGAGAAGAGGGCAGAGGGGAGGATGTGAATGAGTAGCTTTGTGATGTGGTCCACTCTCCAAGGAGCAGGAAGGGCTGCACCTGTGGCTCAAGGAGTAGGGCGCCTGCCCCATATACCAGAGGTGGCCAAAAACTGCCAAAAAACAAAACAAAACTCAAGGAATAGGAGACCTGTTAAGGTGGGTAGTGCTGGCTGAAGGGTAACTTCAGGTACTTGTTGGAGGAGTCTAGACTGGGGGTAGGTAGCTGCTCAGAAGTCTTTGTGGTTTGTCCTTGAATTTCATCCTTGATATTTTGACCAGGTCCTGTTGGCAGTTTTGATTTGATTGGGTATTTTAATGAGCCATCTTAATTTTGTTCTGGTCATAATGTTTTAAAATTTTAAAGCTGGACTGGCCCTTGGAGTAATATCTATCTTCCCAACCAGTACAAGATTCATTGCCTAGTTTTTGAAGCAGTGGTTGTTTCTGCTTGAGCGCATGAACTGTTTTTTAAGATAACTCTTCATGTTGGTAAATTTCATTCCGAGGATAAAATCTGACCTGGACCCATCTTGCTCTTACTATACTCACTGTGCTCATTTAATTCCTTCTATTAGCGTGTTTAAGGGCTTTGCTAAGTTCTGGTCATAGAAGTACCAAAACATTCAATGCCTTTGATGGACTAGGTTGAAGTAGCTGAAGTTATACAATAAATAAAATGGATCAAAACTGTCTGTAACATGAGGCACTATAGCTCGCTGTTTGGGCTACAGGCTCTGGCCAGAACAGTCACACTATCTTCATAATTTTTTTAGGGTGCTGGGGAAAGTGAAGTTAGAGTCTGGTATTTTATCTTATTTTACATACAGTGAAACTTCTGTAGTTGACACCTCCTTAAGTTGACCTAAATTTCATGGACTGGTCCTGCCCCACATGTGCACAGTGGAGATTCCTTATGTTGACCAGTTAGAGTCCCTTGGGTGCTCAACTTACAGAAGTTCTACTGTGGTTTATTTAGAAATGAATTCAGCTAATTCTGTACTCAATCAGTCCTCATTGGACATTTTTCTTTTCCTCTTAATTTTAACTGTGTGCCATGAAGATGACTAATTTTTATGGTTCTTTTATTTCTCTTAACTTAGACCACAGTGTTAATCATTAATTTCTAATCTGATAAATACTATTAACAAAGGAATTGGACCTTTTATGAGGGAAATTGTTCCCAAATAATACTTCAAAATTTAGTACATGTTTGAACATAGGTTTGACCTCATGCTCAACAAAAAGAGGTTTTTGGTTGTTGTAAAGCCCTTTGGGCATGATGTTAATTGACTTTGGAAATTAATTTGAAAGGAAACTTCATTAGCCCGCCGTTACATTTGCATTTATATTCTTTCTGCTCCAAATTCTTAGTGAAAACATATACCCTTCACTCAATGTTCAAAATGCATAGTGAAGTTTTACTGTTGAAAGTTGCCTGGTATTGGAATTACGTGTAAATAACTCACTTTGAAGGAAGTTTTATTTTGTGATGGACGTTTGCAAAGATGTTAGTAAAGTTACACAACTGTACTGATAATACGATACCTTTAGAGTCAGTTGCCTCTTACGCTTCTGGACTCACCTGTTCAACAAATGAGTGCGAAGGACTGTGGATGTAACAGTGAGTCAGGGAGACAACGCTCCTGCGCTCAGCCTCAGTCTAGTGAGAAGGCCCTTGGGGAAGAGCCGTGGGAGCTGAGGAAGGGCAGATACTGGAGGGGTGTGGATGCCAGAGTGACTTCGTCTGTGGGAAGCATCAGTGAAGACCTCTGTTTGGTGGGGAGGATGGGACCTGATGCCTAGGGCCACGTGGTAGTGGAAGATCTTGTGAAGATTTTGACTTTATCCTGGAGATACTGGAAAGCCACTGATGGGAAAAGCTCAGATTTGCATTTTGCGGAAGGTCACTCTGGCTGTAGTGGAGTGGGGCAGAATGGAAAATAGATGGGTGGGAGATTGAGCCAAGGTGGGGCAGCCAGTTGGGCTTCTGCAGCAGAGGCGTCTCTTAGGTGGCGGGGATGCTACTGTGGGACTCCGGGTTAAACCGTTCTGAGAGACCTCTGATATTATCCAGTGATAACTGTACAAAACAGCCTGTGCCTCTTTTAAGACGCATAAAGCCTTGTGTGTGTACAGTTCTTGAATCCCATTGAAGGATCCTGAATTCCACTAAGGATCCTTTTCCCTAAAACAATGCACTATTATTAGGAAACTTTTAATCTTTTTCTCTTGAGGTGGTTCCTTGCTAATTTTATAAAATGGGAGTTTTTAATATTTAAATTATGAAGTCTTTGGTCATACTGATCTAAAAACAATTCTTGCAGTTTGAAACACATCCAACTCCACTCTGGAATACTTGACCCTTAATTAACTGGTAAGGCAGGGAATTCATTCTGCCAAAATGTTAAGTAGGGCCATTGGAAATTTGGAAGCCTGAAGCAAGACAGTAGGGCTGTGATGAATCTTTTTGAGTAATAAAATAAGCTTGTAAAGGGAGCACAGTTCTGGGGAGTGTGTAGCGTCAAGACTGGTGAAGGAGGTGCCGGAGGGGCTCAGGATGAAAGCAGGGTCCTGGCCAGGAGATGTGTTTTGCTTTGACCTCTGATGCAGCTCAGACCAGAAGGCTGTGCTGCTCGGAAACCTCTTCTGTGCCTTGATTTGTCCTTTCCAGGAGTAGAGACTTTCTGTAGCAGATTTATGAAAATATCCTGGGTTGATGGGCACTTAGGTTTCCACATCTTGGTGAAGTGCTTTGAACTTCTTTTGAAAGTAATTTAATTGAGGATGTTTAAAAATTTTTGCAGCACACCTAAAATCTTCTCACAGCCTATCAGTGTGCCATGCATGGCACATGGGTTGAAAAATCACTGCCCTGAAGGAGCGTAGACTACCTCACTTAAGATTTGAAGAGAAAGAAGGAGCCCATGGAAAGAAAAGACAATGGATGGGATACTTAAGGAAGAGGATAGTAGACCATAGATGGCAGAGAAGGAACCAAAAGAGAGATTACAGGTGCCCTGGACACTTAACTCGTTTTCCAAGAAATCTACAAAAACACACTGATACCTTCCCAGCGTTAGGCAAGCTGTGAGATTTGAGGGTGTGATCTTTCAGACTGCGCTCACTTCTGACACCATCTACAGGTTTGGGGTTTTCAAAACCCACCCTGAGGCTCGATGGTTTGTTACAAGGATTCACCGAACTCCCTGAACACTGTTAGGCTCATGGTTTGTTAAAGGGAAAAGATACAAATCCAGAGTCAGCTAAAGGACAAGGTGCATGGGGCCAAGTCTGGGGAGGCCCCTCAGGGAATCTTTCCTTCTCTCCTGTGGGGTCTCGACCACACTGTCCTCCCAGGATTGGCGTGAGAGTGCACATGGACGCTCTCCTGAGCTTCAGTGTCCAGAGTTTTCGTTAGTGCTTTATTACGTAGGCTTGATGGACTGGTTGCCTGTAGGGCTGAGCTCCGTCTTCAGATCTGGGGGTGCCGTGTGATCCAAAGCCACTACCCTAGATCTCGCCATTCATTTAGGTCTTCTCAGTTTCTCTTAGTTATATTTAGTGATTCTCAACGTAAAGTTCCTGTTTATCTTTTGTCAGACTTACCTATCTGTATTTCCTATATTTTTGTACTATCGTTAATGATGTGCTCTACATAGAAATTTCCATAGACTTTACCATTAAAAAAAAAAAGACTAGTAAGTGATTTGGTAACATTGGAGGATATGTCAATATAAAAAATTCCTGTTTCTGTAAACTTACTTTGAACAATTAGAAGTAGAAATTAATAAATTTGTAGAAATCTACACATTTTGTAACAGAGTTCCTTGATATAGATCCGTTAATCTCTTCATTTTTTTGGTTCTTGACCTTTTCAGAAAAAAAAAAAAAATTAGTTTTAAAAGACTTTTCTGATAGGGATTGAGTATTTGTGATCTTAAAATGTGTGGGACCCAGAAGCGTTCTGGACTTCAGGTGTTTTGGGATTCTTGAGTTCTTGCATTGTACTTACTAGTTGAGTATCTGTAATCCCGAATCTGATCATGTCGGTGCTCTGAAAGTTTTAGATTTTGGAGCACTTTGGATTACAGGTTTTCAGATTAGGGATACTCAGCCTGTACTTTTTTCTTCATTCCTCTGTGTCTTTCTTTTTGGGGTGCCAAACTTAGCTGTCTTTGTTTTAGGGTCTCATCCAGGTAGGACGCTGGAGATAAGGACATTTAATTCTCTTGTGAAGTCATTGTGGAAGGCAGCGTTTGAAGGTCTCAGGCAGGGCACTGAAGAAAGATGGAAGGGGCTTGGCTCCTTGCTAGTTGGCCTTCACCCCCTACCCGAGTCCGTATCTGGACAGCAGATACTGGGATGTCCTCCTGAGGGAGGCCGTTACCTGTCTGCAGTTGCTGGGGAATCCAGTTGCTCGTCAGTCACACTCGTTACCAATCCTCCTCTTAGACCCATTCTGCCCCTTGGTCATTCGTTTCCTGAACTTCTAGTGTTTTGAGTTTTGAATCTGCCTTCTTCACTTTTTTTTTCCCTAGCAGACTCCTGGGTCTGCTTTCTTCCTTCTTAAATGTACCCATCTCTCATCTGCTATCGTAGTTTCTCCTGTTAACTTTCCTTCTGGGTTTGCACCCTCTTGTTCCTTTGTTCTAGTTGGAGTTTTAGGAGGGCGCAGAGAATGCCTGTAAAGCCTGCTTTATGTATACACACATTCACACACATCTTTTTTATGGAATAATGAAAATGCATTAAAAATGTATAGCCGGCTTGACACCTGTAGCTCAGTGGCCAGGGCACCAGCCACATACACCAGAGCTGGGCAGGTTCGAATCCAGCCTGGGTCTGCCAAACAACAATGCCAACTACAACCAAAAAATAGCCAGGTGTTGTGGCAGGTGCCTGTAGTCCCAGGTACTTAGGAGGGTGAGGCAGGAGAATCGCTAAAGCCCAAGAGTTAGAGGTTACTGTGAGCTGTGACACCGTGGCACTCTACTGAGGGTGACATAGACTCTGTCAAAAAAAAAAAGAAAATGTATAGCCGTTAAGGATTGAATTGTTCCCCGACCCCCCCATTCGTATGTGCAGCCCTATCCTTCAGTGTTCTTTATTTGGAAATAGGACCTTTAAAGAGGTAATGAAGCTTAAATGAGGTCACAGGGTGGGGGTCCTAACCCACTTTCACAGTGTTTCTGTAGGAAGAGGCAGAGACAGCAGAGATGCAAAGAGAAAAGGCCCTGTGTGAGCCAAGGAAAGAGACCTCAGGAGAATCAGCCTTATACCACCTTGATCTTGAACTTTGAGCCTTCAGAACGCTGGAGAAAATCCATTTCTGTGGTTTAAGTCACCCAGTCTGTGGTATTTTGTTATGGTAGCCCTAGCAGACTGATAGAATAGCTTAGCAAATTTTTATAAAACGAATGTCCTTGTGGCCACACCACCCAGAACCATGTCAGGACATTAGAGACCCTGACACATGTCCCGTCCTCCCCCGAGAGGCCACTGTTCTGACTTTCCTGATAGTTACTTCTTTATAATCTCTGAACGGTTTCTTCACCCTAGTGTACATTCTACACACTGTGGTTTAGTTCTGCCGATGTCTCTGGACTCCTGTCTCTAAGTTGCTGTCTGTATCACTCCAGCCATTTAACTCCGTGTTTTCCCAGTCTGCACCCGGCCGGTGAAATTCAACATGTTCCTCTCTCCTCTTGTGTGAATATTTCTGCAAATTGGCAGCTGAATTCAGTAGCTCAGATTTGGGTTTAATCTTTTTGGCAAAATTATATGTTGTAGTGTTTGTTTTTTGTCAAAAGGCGTGTAATGTCTGGTTTTCATTCTTTGTGTGTGTGTAGCTGTTGATGATCAATGCCCAGATTTATTAATTCATCCAGGCTTGTAAAATGCTGATACTTGAATTCTGTCATTGTGTTTTTATTTACTAACTAGAATAATCGTATAAGAAGATGCTTTTCCTCATCTACTATTTGGTTATTGAGTTTGTTTAGGAAAGTCAGGATAAATATTTAATTCTTTCCTTTTGTTGACACCATTTTCAAGATAAGGAATTGATTGCCTGTCATCCTCAGATAGTGGCCAATTCATTTAATTTCTTTTTAAAATATCATTGTGATGTCAGGGATTTCAGCACAGCTGGCGGGTTATGGTCCACTGTGGTCTCATCCTTACTGAAGCTCAGCCTGTGCCCACATTGGCCAAGAGGAGCCTCTGTAAATGGACTCCTGAGCACTTTTGATCTGACTTGTAAGCCTTTGACAGCCTTCTTGCTGTCTAGTATGTCAAGATGTTTCAGGTTTATTGTTACATTTCTTGCTCAGGCCTAGAACCAGCCATTTATTCAAGAAGCAGCTCTGATTTTATTTAATCAGAAATGACATTTCAAGGTCTCTAGATGTTCATCATTACTGGGTTAACCATTGTTTCTGGGCCTTCCCAATACAGCTAAGAGCTAGAGTATCTGTGTATAAAAATAAAATGTCTTGGAGTTCATATTGATATTTTAAATTCACATCCAGAACTACATGTGTTGGAGACAGGTTCTTATTCTCTTGCCTGGGCTAGAGTGCAGTAGCCTCACTACAGTGCTCACTGCTGTCTCCAGCGCCAGGGTAAAGCAGTCTTTCTGCATCAGCCTCCAGAGCAGCTGGGACCACGGCCGCCCTACCATGCCTGGCTAATTTTGAAATTGTTTTATACAGACAAAATCTTACTATGCTGCTCAGGCTGTTCTCAAACTCCTGGTTTCAAGCGATCCTCCTGCCTTATCTTCCCGAAGTGCTGGGCTTACAGGTATGAGCCACAGCGCCCACCTTTCAGAACTACATGTTTCTGCATTTACTTTTTATTGAGGTTAGCAGATCAACAGAAAAGTGCAAAAATCTTGTATGTGCAGCTTGGCAAAATTTCACAAAGTGACGATCTAATTACACCCACACAGCCACCTCCCAGGCAGAACTTAACTGCCACCCAGGCTGCGTCTTTCAGGCTCTCTCCACTGCCCATCCTGCCACAGGTGACGCGTTGCCTTCCAGGAGCACCGTTCAGGTCTGCTGTTGGGACTTTTCAGGATGAGCAATCCTTTGCAGCGTGTGGTCCGGGTTCTCAGTGAGGCTGAGGAGGGGGCTGGCCATCTAAGAATGGAAGTCTCACTCCCAGTGCCGGGTCCCCGGTCCCCAGCCTTGTTCTGTGCATCATCGTGTTGTGTTGGAACTGATGTCTGAGATTTACCTGTTCTGTTTTTATATTTTACTTAGAGAAAATTATAATTTTCTGTACAGAAAAGTCAATAATTTTATCTTCACAGAAGAAAAGAATCTTTTGTAAAGTAACAGCCTTGTCATGAAGGCCAAGAGAGTAAAATTGCTTGTTAAAGCTTTGTAATTTGCATTTAATATGAAAGGTTAATGGTTTTATTTGTGAAATTACCATAGAGGGGGTTAGAAAACTAATTGCTTTTATTAATCACTAACAAGTAACTGAAAATTATCTAAAATGTGGCAACTATGTATTAGTGAGTAGGAATATTATTGAAAATTTCATCTTGAGGTCAGTTTTTATTATCAGCTAATAAAGTGGTACAGATACTTCAGGGGAGAGAAATTCTGACTTTGGAACATAAGTTACAGGTATTTATATTGTTTTGCCTATTTAGAGAATATAGGCTACTTAAAATACGATTAGTCATTTTGTGGAAATTCAGAGAACTGGGAATTTGATCGTTCTTTCTGCCATACTAGTCATAATCTCCCTTTTTTTGTCAACAGTAAAGACCTGCTGGTTGTAAGAATATTTTGATTTTGATTTTTTTTTAAACTGGCCACCTCCTTTGTTACCTAGTATAGGGGAAGACCCAGGAGGGGGCAGAAAAATTGAGACAATTTTGCTTCTTAATACCATCCCTGCTTAATTATTTTAGTAAGAATCTGAGTCCAAATACAGTATGGAGAACTCATGTGGGTAAACCATCTGAGGCCCATCCTGCACTGAAGACACGGGTCATAGCAGGTCAACGGCAGCTTGGGCGCCCACAATATGCTGTGTTGAATGAAATTGTTACCAGGTAGAAACTTGCTTATCAAGTGTAATTACATTTTTTTAATATCAGATGTTTGACCAGGGTTTTGTTCTTCAAAGGTGGTTCCTGACCTCAAGGGTCTTTGGTGTGTTATGTCTGGTTTTCAGTGTGTGTGTATGTGTGTGTGTTTGTAGCTGTTGACGTTCAGTCCCCAGATTGGCCTGACTTCAAGCCATCCTCCCACCTTGGTCTCCCAAAGTACTGGTATTACAGCCATGAGCGACTGCCCATGTCCTGGATTCTTTTTCTTTAAACTATATCAAAGTTTGTAGCTGGCTTTTAAACTTTAACAGTGTAATGACAGTATCCTTCTGTATCATTAAATCTCATTCTACAACATAATTTTTTATGGTTGCATAGCATTTTATTGTGGTCTCACTGTAGTTTAATTAGCCGATCTATTATTAGACATTCAGGCCTTTTCTAAGTCTTGCTGCCTAAATAACACCATGGCAGACATTTTTGTGATGATAGTGCTGTGTACATCCATGATTATTTCCTGAGGCTAATTTCTTTTGGGGCAGAGTAAGTGTGTGTTTTCAAATGATCTTTTTAAACAGTTGTACCAATTTACATTTCCACTCCCAGTAAAAAGGACCATGCAGTCTTTTCTCCAAGAAGTATAAAAATATTCCAGGTAGAAGTTTTCTATTTGAATTTCATGAAAATCTAACAAATGAAAATGCCGTTCTGTGCAGTGTACAGCACTCACTGATCTCGCCAGTGTGCCTGGGAGGCAGAAGCGAGTCCCACGGAGCCCGAGAGTGCATTGTTTCCGCCCCTGCTCCTGTCCCTGCCAAGTTGTCCAGCAGCATTATGAGGCTGCCCATTTCTCTACATCTTTGCTTATGTTTATTAGTTTCAGCTGTTTTAATTTTTTCTAATGTTGGCCAAAGATAACATAAGACAGAAATCCTTGTCCTCCATGCCCTTCGGAAATTGGGATAGGGTGCATTCCAGGTGGATAAACAGCACACGTTGTGATCCATGGTATGGAAAGGGGTGTGGGGGAGGTGCTTGGGGACTCAGCGGAGAGGGCAGCAAGGGCAGGTAGTGGACAGGGAAGGTGTCATAGGGAGGGGATGCTCGGGTGTTTTGAATGTATGAGTTTGAGAGTATGAGTCTTCCATATGGGCTGGGAGGCAAGGGTGCTGGGGATAAAGACATTTATATCCAGCAGCAGCTGTGCCCACGGCTGTGGGCCTGAAAGATGCTTTGAGGAAGTACAGACAGTTCGAGGATGAGGCTGTTTGACCGAAGATTAGGTCAGAAAGGTGAGAGATCAGGGCATGAGCAGCCTCATCATAGGCAAAGTCATGGAGAGTGAGTCCTGGCTGGGTTTTAAAGTAGGAGATGACATGATCCAATTAGGTCTATGATATTCTAGAAAGCCTAGAGTCAATTATGTTTTGGGTGCAGGATGGGTTGTAAGACCCAACATTTTCTAGGGAAATAACATTGGTCCTGACAGGAATCAGGCTCTTGGGGACAGAGCTGGGGACAGGGCCTTTCAGCTGCTTCCCTTTTTTCGCTCTTTTCTCAGTAAAGGCTGCTCTGAGGCACACAGTTCTTTGCTGAGTCTCAGCTTACACTGTTTTAGCGTTTATTCCTTTTTCAATTTCCCTGGAGGGTGTGTTCTCTGAGAGAAGCCCCACTCTATCTGCCTTGCATGTTCGCAGGGAGGAAGTGGGACCCTCTGTCCAGGAAGCAGTTCTGTTTACACATGTGGCCCACAGATTCTCTGACCGAAGTCACTGCTCTGTATGCTGGACCTGTCACTCCAGTCCACCTCCATCTTGCTTCTCATAGAGAGGTGCTCGGTATGAAATATTTATACATCTATCCAATTGAGATTCAGACTGGTTACAGACATATCCTTGATAACGCTTTAGGTCTGATGCCTAAAAGCAATAAAAGTTTTCATAAATTACATACATTTAAATGTCAGTGCCTGGTGCCTGTGTGTACCCTCTGCTTGTACGCAGAGCCAGTCACGTTCAGGGGTGTGTTTGGCCCGTGTGCACCCTCTCCCTCGTGTGCCTGTACGCAGAGCCAGTCACGTTCAGGGGTATGTTTCGCAGTGTGATTTGCAACTCGTGTTTCTCTCCTCCCTGTAACATCAGACGTCAAATGAATTTCTTTCCCTCAATTTTCTTATGGAGGTTTGATCTCAAACATGTAAATTTACTTCTTAACTCTTTAACTTGCATATTTTAGTGACTCTTTATTCCGAGAGCATTTATTTCTGTCATTTCCATTGGAAGATTTTTTTTCCTTTGCCCAGCATAGGAAATATTACAGGAGAAGTGTAACTAATAAAAATGTTCTTCCAAGAAAGGGAGGGGACAAAACCAGCATGAAAAAAGTAAAAATCGAACATTAGGCCATGACCAGGCGTGACAGAAAGTTTTGAGTGAGAGGCTTATTTTGGGTTTGGTTGAGAGGAAACCAACACAGATGGTGAACTGGTTGGTGTTGCTGAGCCATTGTCTCTGTACCTGCCACCTGGGGCTGTGATGTATTCGCTGTGGTTTGTGAGCGTCTCCAAGATAATTGATAACATGGTTTGGTCAACTGATGGATATGACAGATGTGAGGGAAAGACAGTTGGAAAGGACTATGCTAAGGTCTTCCGTGGGATGGAGTTACCCTTTAAAGAGTTGAGAAAGATTGTCTAAGGAGCAAGTTTGGAGGGAGGATCAGGAATTTGGTTTTGCGTATGCAGAGAGGCCTATTTGACATCTGAGAGCTATCGAGTAGGCAGTTGTGATACCGGAGACTGGAGTTAAGGGATCCGATCCAGACTGGAAGTATAAAATTTGGAGTTGTCAGCACAGATGGTAATTACAGTCCTGAGATTGAATGACTTTCCCAGAGGAGCAAGTGTAGACAGCGAGGCCTGTGCACTGAGCCCTGGAGGTGAGGGAGGGAGACGAGGAGAAGCCAGGAGACGGGGAGGGAGCGGCCTCATCCAGGGTGGTAGCCAGGAAGCCAGAATAGCACGGTTTGCACATTTCCTGACTATAATAGGAAAAGCTCAGTAAAACATTTAGATTTTCTTTTACATGTTAACTTCATTTTAATTCATTTCGTGTTTAATGTTTTTCCATATTAATTGGTACAGCCTTAAAGACTTTGATTGCTTAACTTATATTTTTAGTATGAACTATGCTAGAAATAATCATGTCCTCCTTAGTTAACAGTATTTAAGTTTTAAGATAAAATTGAATTACTTGATCAAGTTTAAACCGGTGAACATAGAACCAGTGTTAACCTATAACACAGTGGCCTATGTGAGGCAGACTGTTTCTCAGGCAGTGTCTACCTTCTAATCCTCAGACCTATAAGGTTGTCTCACGTTGCAGAGGGACTTTACAGATAGGATTAAGTTAAGAATTTTGGAATGGAGTGATTATCCTGGATTGTCTGGGTGGGTGTGCCTGTTATAATCACAAGGGACCTTCTAAGGGAAGGAGGAAGGCAGGGCAGTCAGAGTTAGAGAGCTGAAGATGTTACCCTGCTGACTTTGGAGATGGAAGGGGCCACAAGCCTATGATTCTGGTCCCCAGAAGCTGCAGAAGGCCAGGGAATGGATTCTCCTCCAGCACCTTCAGAAGGAACGCATCCCTTCTGACACCTTGATACAGTCCCATGAAATTCATTCAGGACTTTCTGACACCCAAACCTATAAAATATTAATAATTTGTGTTAAGCTATATTAAATTTGTTGTAATTTGTTAATAGGAGCAATAGTGGAATTAATACTCAAGTTCAGAAAAGATAAGGAAATTGTTTTAGATCACATGTTAAGAAAGAGTGGTAGAGCTTGGCCTCAAACTCGACCAGTGTGACTCAGAGCCAGTGGGACAAGCGCTCCCCCCGGGCCAGCTAAGCCTGGCCACAGCCTGGTGGAATGTGTGCCATCTCAGAAGTGGGACTGTCAGGAAGGGAGCTGGCTAGTGACGTACTGGAAGTGATTTTTAATGATGATAGATGGCATCTGAGTGACAGCCAGACTGCCCCGTCGAGTACTCTGTTGGATTGGAATATGACCTGGTGCAGAGAACGGTCGGCAAGCCTGGTTTACTCTGACATTGTTAAATACGGGGTCTGACTGTAATAAGTTTGTGAATTCATCCTAGAAGAAGTGCTGCGTCCTCCTGGCTGAATAGCCCCGTGGTCACCTACAGAGCACCCCCCTTGGGAAGCTGTGCATGGATGCCAGTGCCTAGGCCACCCTTCAGAGCGATTTTGGAGTGGTCACTTTTTCTGGAGTGACCGTCAGCGCTGTCCTTGCATGGCACACAGAAACATATCACAGTCGTGCCACTGAGCAAACCACCATGCCTTGACACTGAGTTACCACAGTTACGAAAACCTCCCAGGTCTGTGTCCAGTGATGCCGGTGTAAGCAGACGGTGGCAAGTGTGCGAACTGGTCAGAACTTTGTACAGTGACACTGCTGGTGCTTATTCCACAAAAAGAGTTACTAAGTTGCTTTGAATGACGGACTAGGCGCTAGTGTTGGCGCATAGCTACCAAAGGGGAGGACTTCATGGTGACTGTAGTGATACTCAGCAATGAGGAATGTAGCATTTGTTCTAGGATGAGTTCACAGATTTAAGTGTCAGACTTCATATGTTAGGTGACTGATAGCTTTGATTTCTGTGCTCACTAAAAACCGCTTGAGAATTTGGCTGCCTGTGTGGCATGCCTACATGGAAGGATGCGTGAGTAAATGATTTAGCCGTCTGGTTCCTTTGATTAGATACCACAGCGGTTCTCAACTTGGGGGTCGCGACCCCTTTGGGGGTCAAACGACCTTTCACAAGGGGTCACCTAATATCAGATTTTTACATTACGATTCATAACAGTAGCAAAGTTACAGTTATGAAGTAACAATGAAAATAATTTTATGGTTGGGGGTCACCACAACATGAGGACCTGTATTAAAGGGTCGCGGCATGAGGAAGGTTGAGAACCACTGATATTCCAGTTTCCAAGGTGGTTTGTTTGGTGGGGGGTGGGGGCCGGTGATACATTGGCCCTAGGACTCTGACATCTCTTGGTCCCCTTGGCAGTTATACTTTTCACTTAACGTTACTGAATTGGCATTCTGGTTTTAATCCAGTGGTTTAGTCCATTGACAGTGAGTCTCCAGAGATGGCTGTGTTCGTTAATAGATTATTTTGCTGACCCTGCGAGTAGTTTCTGGATCTTGGAAATGCAGCAAGTTACTACAATACTAGAAGGCTCTCGTGAGACATAAAATGTTGAGTGGCCCTGCTCTATAAGGCTGATGAGTAAACGTGTGTGAGCTTTTTGTAAGTTTGAAATTCTATAATTGAAAACTAGGCAAATGGCAAATACATTTGTTTTTAGAACTAAAAGAAAATTCAAGACCTGATTAGGATGGAAAGAAACAGTCCAAAAATAAGACGAAATATGGCATAACTAAGTGGAGAAATTTGCACCTTATTTTAAAAAATGCCAAAGCAGAGATTATAGATGATTAGACCTATGCAATACTTGTAAGAAAGACGTTTATAGTTTCTAGCAAGCGTATTGTGAGTTACTAGAAGGGTAATACCAGAGAAGCAGCGTAACTGCTGAGGTTGTGTTGACAGCAGTGTGGTGTTCAGAACACAGGAGATGCTTAGTTTTGTTGCACTCGCACTTGGCACTAAACGTTTTAAGAGGGTCCTGGACATTTGGGGCTTTGGTAAACTGAAGAGTGATCAGGATGTTAGAGCATGTAGATGTGAAACCACAGCTATAGAACCGTAGTCAGAAGTGGGAATGTTTAACCTGGAGAGGAATTGAGGGTGGAGGAAGGGGACTTGCTTTGCATGTCTGGGATAAGTACTGTGTCTCTTACAAGATGAGAGATCAGAATTAGAGCCAGTAGGCAGAAATTATTGCTAGCTGGGTTTTTACTCCATATGCCCACAGCAAATTGGGTCACCTGTACGACCCTCTGCCTTTTCCTCCTTCCTTCCTCCTGGTGGGTCCTGGATTTTGTGATGTACCCTCTCTGCACTGCTTTGTCCTATAGGAGAGGCAGACCCCAGTTTGGGGGTAGGGGGACAAACCTTGGTCTCAGCCATCGGGATGGACCCATTTTCCTTGCCAGTGACGGGTCAGATGTAGCTCAGGAAGACGTGTACTATCAGTCTTTGGACACAGGTAAAAAGATTCAAAGACAACATGAAAAGATTGAAAGGGGACATAATCTTCTGTTGGGCATCATCCCGTCTGCGGTGAAGCCTGGGCTGATGAGGACCACTTTGAAACCATGAGGGTTTCTAAGCCCAGGAGCCAATGGCAGAGCATAGAAAACAGCCTGGGCCCGTGATGATCTTGAAACAACAAGCCTTGGTGATGTCTGACCTTGGAACTTCTTACTAAACAGTAGAAATAAATGAGTTGGCGTTTGCTTGAAATAATTATTGTATATGATGTCCTTGGTTTTTTTCTAAATGACATGGTACCAGAGTTGATTTCTGATAGAGCTGCTCTGAAATAGGAATGACTGTTTTCCAAGGAAGTAGTCTTTTTGTCCTTGGAAGTGTTAAGCAAAAGTTGAATAAACATTTGATTAACTTGGGATTCTAGCATTGTGGAAAGTTTGGACTAGGTGACCTTAGATCCTTTCTCACTAGAAGATTCAGGCTTTTCACCATCCACTCTAAAAGCAAAATAATTGAGACTTAGAAGGAGCTGGGATGCAAACAGCTTCTCCTTTTTGTGTTTTCTTAGCTCTCCAAGGCTCTTAGCTTCCTTGGAGAGGTGGAAGGGAAATGCTGTTACTCATCTAAGAAGCTCATTTTTCTTTCTCTGAAGATGTTGACTATTTCTTTATTGTTTGCAGAGAGAGGAGGTGGAAGTAATTGTGTTTTAGTTGTAAAAGTGCCTTTCTATTGTAGATGTTGTGCTGATTTATGTGAGGAAAGTATCTTCGAGTTGATGTTAGAAATTTTGTCTTACTGTAGTAACTTAAATATCTTAATTTTTTTGAGGTTAGTTTTCCCTTTTGGAAAATGGATTCCTTTCCCTGTCTTATTAATAGTGGATGTTTTAGGGACACAGTGGAAATAATTGTAGTGATTATTTGATTTCTTGATTTCAGAAGTTGAGGGTACATTCTTTTGAGGTCAAAGTAAGTAGTTTATTAAGTTGATGTCTCTTACACTTTTAGAATTTCAAGATGATAGAAGCTAAATAATTTAAAAACGAAAACGAAGTACCTGTGCTGTATTCATTATGAACCTTAACTGAAACATCAGATGTAAATCATTCAATGTCTAATAAGGAGTTGTCTTATTTTATGTTATGGATAAGACAGAAATGTTTAAATTCAAGTTTCAACTAAGGATGTGCCCAGATGTGTGTGGTGTAGGAAGAGGGAAGGACTGACCTTGGAACACTGTGAAGCTCCTTAGTGAAACTGATATTGATGCTGCTTTGGCTTTTGTTTTCTTACGAAGATTACTTGGCTGAAGATATAAGGAAAATAGCTTACAGGAATAATAAATTACACGAGGTCCCTGGAGGAGTCTAATTTATAGAGACAGACAATAATAGAATGGGGGGCTGCCAGGTGATGGGGAATGGGGAGTTAGTGTTTCCTGGGGTGCAGAGCTTTGGCTTGGGGAGATGAGCAGCTGGGGATGTGGAGTGATGATGGTGTAGCAACGTGAATGGATTTCACACTGCTGGGTAGGGGGCTTAACGAAAATGCTTAGTTGGAAGTTTTACTTGAGGGCAGGTAAATGATCGTCATCTTCAGGCTGGGGTGGGTGGGGGTTTCGGTGGGTCAGACCCCGCAGCAGAACAAGGGTACGTGGAGCTTCATCACACTATTTTATTTACATCTGCCATTACCATTCAGTTGAGAAGACTAAATTTTGTTGGTAGTTGTGGGTTTATCGTGGCCACATAACCTTTTCCATATCTGATAGACACGTCCAAAGAAGAGAGACGCGTGGCCAGGGAGGATTGGAGCCAGTGCACAGCTCTGTGCTGTGGGAGGGAGGCCGCTGCTCATGGGGCAGGGACTGAAAGGAGTGTGGCCTCAGCCAGCAGGAGAATTTTCTTTAGACAGGTGATTCCATGGTGTCTGAGCATCTTAGAGTTCAAGTGTGTGAGTCTCTCTCGATAGCTTTCTTTTTGCATGATTGAGACCAGGAACATAGAAGGGTTTTTCCTGGGCCTCAGTATTCTTAGTATAGCTGGCTCTCCATGGATTTGACAAACATGGGTTCAGCCAGACAGATTGGAGATACTGAAAAAACTCACAAATAATAAAAGATAGCAATGCAGTAATAAAAAGTGATACCAAAACTATAGTATAACTCCTTTTTACATGGCAATTTTATTTGGTATTATAATCTAGAGATGATTTTAAGTGTGCAGGAGGATTGGTGTAGGTCACATGCAAGTAACCATTTTACAGAAGGGACTTGAGCATCTCCAGAATTTGGTATGGAGAGACCGGGTTCCTGGAGCCAACCCCTGGCCTTGTTACACAGTTTTTTCCGAGCACAACAAGGTTACCCATGTTGTTTGGAACTACAAAAAGTGTCACAGTTATCCAACGCTGGTATTTTTAAAAAATACCTTGGAACATACTTCATGGGAGCACGAATTTATTGTGAACATACATGACAGCTTGATTCTAGTCTATGGTCCAAGCACAGGCATTTCTTTAATTTCTTTTTTTTTTTAAGAGACAGAGTCTCACTTTATTGCCCTCAATAGAGTGCTGTGGCATCACAGCTCACAGCAACCTCCAAATCCTGGGCTTAGGCGATTCTCTTGCCTCAGCCTCCCCAGTAGCTGGGACCACAGGTCCCACCACAACGCCCCGCTATTTTTTTGTTGCAGTTTGGCTGGGGCCGAATTCGAACCCGCCACCCTCTGTATATGGGGCCGGTGCCCTACCCACTGAGCCACAGGCACCGCCCGGCATTTTTTGTTTTACCCACGTATGGGCTATTTCAATTATTAGTCTGGTCATCTTTTTTAGATAATTTAGTGCCTTTCTATTTTTTTTTTTTTTTTTTTTTTTTGGTAGAGACAGAGTCTCACTTTACCGCCCTTGGTAGAGTGCTGTGACGTCACACAGCTCACAGCAACCTCCAAGCTTTTGGGCTTACACGATTCTCTTGCCTCAGCCTCCCGAGCAGCTGGGACTACAGGCACCCGCCACAATGCCCGGCTATTTTTTGGTTGCAGTTTGGCTGAGGCCGGGTTTGAACCCGCCACCCTCGGTATATGGGGCTGGCGCCCTGCTCACTGAGCCACAAGTGCCACCCAATTTAGTACCTTTCTTTTAACTGTATTGGGGCATCCCAGGCCTGTAAAATATCCTAATCTACTACCAAGAGCACTTAGGAAGGCAAGAACATTCTGGTGTGTTACACATTAAACTTCAAAATGTATAAAATCTGATCTTCAAGGCATTTATAATACAGAGGGTGAAGCAGATAAGGATTTTTTTTTTAACCAGTAACATTTAAATATTGTAGCATTCTTACTCTTAGTTATAAAAAGCAGATAAGTAACATGAAAGATGTAGACATGAATAATAAAGTGCAGTTTTATTTGCTTTGTATTACAAACATCTCAGGTTTAATCTTAACTGTTGTGAACGGCTAATTCTGGGTACAACTCAGGTCATTCTGTGGACATCAAAAAGAAAAAAGATTTGCAGAGAACTAAAATATCTGCACCTTGTAATAGACAAGTTGTATCACTTTCTAAAATAAGTGAGCCTTATGTTTCCTTCTCAATCTGAACCCATAGTTCTAAAGAAATGTGGGCAGAGCCCATAAGGTGGAATCTAACAAATTTGACATCTTGCCCCACCCATCAGAGCAAGGTGGAAATATTTAGTGCTTATTTTCATTTAATAGAACTTAAGTGTGGTAATTTCCTGCTCAAATCTGTAAGTGGTGGTGTCATCCTCTCTTAGCATTCCCTAAAGTTAACCACAGAAAGATAAGTTCATTGTACAAGGTTTCCAAATGAACAGCTTACATGTAAACAGAAGCATATGGTGGTAACTTGCAAGATGTTAACTGGTAGTTAGTGTAGGGATGGAGTTGGCTTATATTCTTTGTAACAAAATAATTGTCCTTTATTTTGGTCTAAAACAGTGGTCTAAGTTTTATAATTATAACACAGTAGAACTACACTACTCCATACACCCAGCTACTGTGGAAGATCAAAGAACAGCCGCATAATCTGAACACCGTGTATAGACTAGTGAGTTATGATCAGCATTTGTATAAAGATGTTTCTTGTTTGAATTCATAAATATTTCATCACTGTATGTGCAAATAAGACAGTTTCAAATGTACATTGTAATAGGAAATCTTACTAGATATGGTTGTATTCTTCTTTTTATTTTTTTTAAAGAGACAGGGTTTCCCTGTCACCCAGCTGGAGTACAGAGGCCCAGTCATACCTCATTGCAGCCTTGAACTCCTGGGCTCAAGTGATCCTGCTGCCTCAGCATCCCGAGTAGCTGGGACTACAAGCTTGTGCCACCATGTCTGGTTAACGTTTCATATTTTTTGTAGAGATGGGGTCTTCCTACATTGCCCAGGAATATCCGTTCAAGTCCTTAAGCATGGACTCCACACCTGCAGCCCGCTCCTTTTTCACAGGAGTCAGGACTGAAAGTCTGCTTTGCATACTGTTGGACTTTGCAAGGTGGTGTGCGGATTTTTTAAAGTTTTGGTAAATTATGCCATTGTTCCTTCCAAAAGTTAATTGCCAGTTTCTACCTCGCCCGGTGGTTTACCCAAGTGCCTGGCTCCCACACTTTTGGTAATCATTAGCATCTCATGTGGTTTGCGTTTCTTCAGTTTGGAACGGGTTTCTATGGATTCTCATATGTTTACCAGTCACTCTGTTTTCTTGGTGAGCGGTCTGTAATTTTTTTCCCATTTTTCATTGAGTTGTTTATCTTTTTCTCAGCAATTTGTATCCATATTAATATCTGCTGCAAATATTTTTTCAGTTTATTATTTGTTTGAGATTTTGGGGGCCGCTTTTTAAAAACCATGTTATTTTTTGGCTTCTAGGTTTTATGTCATACTTAAAGTCTTTTCTGTACTTTACATGTATTTTTTAAAATTTTACCCACATTTTTCTCAATAGTTTATTGGTTTCACGTTTTTACTTTAAATGTGGTATATCTGGAATTTATTTTGGTTTCAGGAAGGAAGCTAGAGATCTTGTCTTAAGTTTTCCAAATGTCTAACCATTGTCTGAACATTTGAGGGGTGTTCTGTCTTTTGTGGCATCCTTAAGTTTGAGATTTGAGATTATCTGACTGTTAAATGTGTTTAAAGTAGCATCTAGGCTGCTGGCAAAGCTGCATGTGTGAAGTTGCAGGATTTCCATGTAAATTAACAAAGCTAGCTGGGCCCGGGGCTCACACCTATAATCCCAGCACTTGGGAAGCCTAGGTGGGTGGAGTGCCTGAGCTCACAGGTTCAAGAGCAGCCTAGCAAGAATGAGACCCCCAACTCTTAAAAAAAAAAAAAATAGCCAGGCATTGTGGCAGGTGCCTGTACTCCTAGCTGCTTGGGAGGCTAAGGCAAGAGCATTGCTTGAACCCAAAGAGTTTGAGGTTGCTGTGAGCTAAGACACCACTGTACTCTACCAAGGGTCACCATGTAAGACTCTGTCTCCAAAAAAGAAAGAAAGAATGCTGGTAGGTTTTGGCTCAAGTTAGGAGATGAGCCATATGTGTGAGATGAGAGGTCTTAGAATCTGTCCAGTACTGGGAGAGGAAAGGACATTTCTAAGATGGGATTGCAGTGCTCAGGGGGCAGGGTCACCGGCATGTGTCTGTGAAAAGATTCAGTGTGAACTAAGGAAACAGGTTTTCATGAGAATGCCTTTGACATTGGATGTTCCTAAGTAGGATTTGTCTTTATAGAAGTTTGGCTCTCTAATTTGTCAGTGTATTAGTATTTCAGTCGCATTCATCGATCCTGTTAAATGGTAGACCTCAGTGTGACATTCCTGAAGTGACAAGTGGACTTTTATAACTTAAGACTGAGCGTAAAATTAGTGAGCTAAAACATGTCCTCTGAGCATTAAAATCTCATTACTTTATCATCCAAGGCCTTGACCAAAGTGGAAGTGGTGAAGTTGTGGGACTGGAAGAGCAGTGTCACAGTATGTGTCATCGTAGACTGTAATTTGTATGACAAAATATAAAATGATGGAAGCAAAAGAAAGGGAGAGGTCTAGCCGAGGGTCCCAGATGGGAAGATGCGAGTTCTGGGGAGAACGAAGAGTCTCAGCTACTCTTGGACGGCAGCAGAGGCGAGTTGAGACGAGCTTGTGGGTCAGAGGGGGCTTCTGTGGGATTTATAGGGAGTGAATGTTTTATTAAATGTTTTCTCTGAAATTTACTACAAACTGGAAAAAAAGTAGGGTGCTCTGGCATACATGCTGTTGACTGCTTGCAAATAAGGCCAGCATTGCCCTTGGCCCTGATTAAAATTTGAATACTTGAGAGTATACAACTTACAGAATCAGTGGGAAATGAATTTTTAAAGCATATTGATTTGTTAAAACCTAGATAGGATTCTAAACAGTTCTTTTTTTCTTTACTCTAAATATTTAAGCATAAATTACAATATATTACTTTAAAGCATGTGTCTGAAACCTATGAACTCAGTCAAACTGTTTAGGTTTGTAACATTTGTTGAGATATTAAATTTAGTTGGACCATGAAACACCAACTCAGTTGTGTTTACTGCTTTTATTTTAAATGAACGTAGGGCTTAAATTGAATCGGGTGCATATGTTTTGATGTTTTTTGTTAATGTAGCATATTTTCACAAAATTAAAGTTTCATTGGTATACATGGAACCAACAGAGAAATGCAAAACATTACAAAATAATGTTAGTGTAGACTGTACTTGATAATTCACAAATTATATTTAACTTACTGGTATGAACAATTTCATAAAATATGTGTCTATCTTACACTGTAGTTAGGGTCCATTCCTTAAATATAACTGTCAGCAGAATTTCTGCGTTTTCAATTATGGCTGCCATTGAAAGGAGTGCTCTTCTGCCTAGTAAGTGATTTTTAGAGGTATTTGGCTGATTTAACCTTTCAAATCAGTCCAAGGCATTATGTCTGCATTTTCTACCAAACTACCAGCATTCTTCCAAAAAGGGAGAATTAATTTCCAGGATTAATGTAGGATTTTGAAAATAAAAGCTTCACACTGAAAAGACAGATACATGCTGATTTGGTCGCTGGCAGTGTAAAGATTCAGATGGTAGATCTGGTGGATCTTGTTTTAAATCCTACAGCCTCATTCTTTTGTCACTGAATATATATAGCCCTCCTATTTCTCGTGGAAATAGTGTCTATCACCTTAGCGTCATTGTCCAGACTTGAGGCCCCAAATTAGGAAATAGACACAAGGACTCAAGTCTCTCTGAGGTCTGGGACCCTTTCTTCAGGCTCAGCGTAGCTGCCAATGCTGAGAAACAGTATTTGCTAAATGAGTGAATGCCTTTCTTTGGAGAAACAGGCTAACTTTCATGTCCGGCTAGCATTGTTGAGGGCAGGAGTTGTGTTCCTAAGGACTAGACCACTGTTTTATGGTTTAGTGTTTTGCTTTCCTTTTTTGCCCTGTTTTTAATTTATAATGTGTATATATATATATACACACACACACACAGATATGTGTGTGTGTATATATATTTTACATATATATACATAAAATATTTTTATATATTTTATGTGTGTGTATATATTTTATATATATAAAATTTTTATATATTTTAATTTATAAGGTGTATATACACACACAGATAGACACATATTTTATGAAGGGTCCCAGATATGTGTGTGTATATATATATTTTTTTTTTATTTAAAGGGGCTTTCTTGTTTCATTAACAATATTATTATATTTAACTCATTTTATAAAAAATAAATGTTTCACCATCTCAGGAAATGAGTAAAATAGTACTTTGGTTTTGTAGAACTATCTCGGAATTAAATTGTCATTCTTGTTCCCCAGCATGTAACAGGGTTCCAAGAAGGGCCCCTTCCATTCGAAATAGGACTATGATTCTCTGTGTAGAAATGTGTACATTTTCATTTTTCTGTGATAAAAATGGCTTCTAATATTTTTATATTTTAGTGTCGTGTTAGAGATTTCATTCCATGATCATTTGTTCATTCACATGTATTTTTATTTTTAGCTCTAAGCGAAAGACATGAGGCCTCAGCCTGAATGAGGTTGTTTTGAGGTCATCTGATCTCTGACTAGAAGGTGTGCGATCGCCGTCCTGAAACCACTGCAAACCGAATGGTAATGCAAAACCTGACAGAGAGAGGGGCCTTCGTGTTTTCCCATGTCTGTTCTACCCCAATTCCTTCCTTCCTTTTTGAGATTAAAAAAAATTTTAAGTTGTGAACAAAAGGTATTAAACGAGATATCAGATGTTTAATAAGAAAGGTCAACATCATAAATCTACGTTTTTCTTAATTAAAACTTTCAGAGTTGTTTAGAGATTTTTTAAAGTAAACACTCGTGAGTTACTTAATCAGCAGCAAAATATTTATTATTTGAAAAGACCCAAGTCATTAGGAATTCGCAGATTGAAATCATTTTTTTTTAAACCAATAGGATTTGCTCTTAAATGGGAATCCAAAGTTAATAGGATTTTCACACTGGAAAGTAAGGATTCTTGCTGCAGCTTTCTTTTTCTATGGTAAAGGATTTTGATGTTTTATGTATATGCGTGTAGTTTTGCTTTTTAAAATGTAAAGTGTCATTGCCAATGTTAGTTATGCGAATTAACTTTGCTGTAACTGTTTTACATATATCAGTTAACTCTGCTTTAATTATTACATGCTCAAAATCTATTTTATAGTTGCAGGTAACAGAGTTGGGTTTTGTAATCATAGTAAAACTTTTTTGGGGGTGTCTGTCATTCCGATGGATGTGTCCCGTTGTACCTGTGGATGTGACAGGGCCTCTGCGGCCACTGCGAGGCTTCACTCCCCTGGAAACAGAATTCCAATTTGGTTCCTTGCTTGAGTTCAGATTTTATACTAAGCCATTATTTTAAATACGTAGTTCTTCAGGTTATTTCATTTCCTGTAGTGCATGGAATAGCAAAATTAGTGCCACAAATTTACTTATGTTTAACCTAAATTGTGCATTTGTTTAATCAATGAGATGCTGAGAAAACTATATTTCATGCCATGTGGAGGGCAAATTCTAAGGAACTGACATTTTTGTTTTTTTAAAAGTCATTTTTATTTTCATGTTCCTTCTAGAGAGGCTCATTCTGTTAGCTCATTTCTCTACAAACTTTATTTTCTCACCCTCATTTCAGATGTTGAGGGAATGATTTAAAATTTATAAAATGTGTTCTTTTTCTTCTTGTATGTGACTTTCTGTAGTGCATGCATGAAGAAAAAAATCACTCACAAGCCAGCTGTAGAAACCCAGGCCCCTTGTGGCCGGCTGGGGAGCAGTGATTGCACATCTGGCCGGCCAGTTCATGCTCCGCAGGCGCTGGCCGGTGTGCAGCAGTGAGTCAGAAAGGCTTTGTTTCACCTTATCTCCTGATGTGATGTTGTAGACTTCTGCAAGTATGAACTCTGAACTCTTAATTTTCTATAGCGTAAATAAAGAGGCTGGTCTAAATAGTATGTTTTTTTTTTGATTGCAGTTTGGCTGGGGCTGGGTTTTAACCTGCCACCCTGAGTTCACTTTGTGTATTCATGAGAAACAATTACTGACATTTTTAACTTTGGAAACTCTGATTTCCTGTTACCGAAACACAATTTTTTTTTTCTCTTTTACTTTTTCAAAAAGGCCTATCTAGATTGGCCCTTTTTGAGGTTAGGAGAACTTTGGAGGGCATCTTCCTTATTTTGTGTGCAAAAGTTAATTAAGAGGCACAAAGACTTCCAACTGCTACTAATTGACTCAAGTAGTTTCTAAAGGTGTGAGTTGTGCAGGAACAAAATCTATAATTTCGTTTATGCATCTCTAATGTCCGACACCAAGATCACAGCTTTTAAAAGAAAACGTAGACAAAACTAATGCTACGGTAAAGCCTCAAGTCATACATGTGGAATTATTTTGACTAAATAAATACTAGATAATTAAATAGGTGTATATGAGTATAATTTAATATTTACTTTGCTGTACAATTGCCTTGTTTTTAAGTAAATGTTAATGGGAGACTTAAGAACTTATATCTGTAAGAAGAGAAAAAGCATTAACTGTACAGTGTTTTGAAACTTATAGAAGTAAATACTGACTTTTTCTAAGAAAGTCTTTTCCTTTGACATTGTTTAATTTTTTTTCCTTTTGTTTTTTAGGTTTGCAATTTTTTTTGGTGATGGCATGTTCAGAATCTTGGATCCCTAAGTTCAATGTATTGGAAATATTTAGGACCCCTGGACATAATACTGTTTTCACATACATGACTTACTAGATGAATCAGATTTAATAAAAGTCTAAAAGAACAGATATTATAATTTTGTACTTCTGAGTTGGCATGCATGTCTCAAGAGCTGTCAGGAAAGTCATCTGGTATCTTTTGAAGGTTTGGGGTTCTCGTGTTTCTGGGGCAGTTTCTCTAATTCCTCACGCCGACTTTTCTGTCTACCTTGGGGTGTACGTTACTTAGATCAGAGACAATTATTGATCAGGAAGAAGAAGAGAGAAAAACCATCAAGTGACAATCCTAAAGGTAGTAATTACAAAATTTCAAACTGGAAATGATTTTGTTCCTATTTTATTAGAATGTGCCAATTCTACATAAATTATATACAAATACACCTGTGGCAAAATGCTGCCAGTTTTCAAAAGTAGACATTACTGTGTAGGGAAGAAGGGCCAGCAAGGAGGAGGAGAATGTGTGAGACCCTCCCCTGTGGTTGTGTGATGAACCAGGGACCCACAGTGTGGACTGGAGTATTTGCGAGCACAGGAATGAGCAGAGAATTGTGAGAGGACAGTCCTTGAGCAGTCGTCTTTCTCTCTGGCCTGTTCCTGGTCGGATTGAGAGACTTAAGAACATTCTGGTCTCCCAGCACTTTTGACCAAAACTGGGAGAGGACTGATGTTTAGGACGGCATTCGGGACAACTTGGGATGCGAGGAGCTGAAGAGCCCGAGGCCTAGCGCAGCAGAGAGCTCATGGCTCAGTTTATTACAAGTTCTATGGGTGATTATCCAGCATTCCCGAAATTGTGTGTCGCAGAAGTTTTCATAAAATTGCTCTTCGAAGGCTTTTGCAAGCTGGGCTCCAATACCTTGTCCCCCTTTTGGCTTTGCTTTAAGAGGACTTGGCTGATAAACATTTAATAGAAAACACAAATGAGAACATGGGGTGGGGTTTTTAAAAGTCAGTTTCGTTGTAATTTAGCGACTGCCTGTCTTGCTGCTTTCCCATTACAACTGGCTTTTAAAAACTCTCGTTCTGTGATACTTTTGTCGATAGAGGTGTTTCCTCTTAGCCTATTCTAGTCACAGTATTGGCAGGGCCTAGGCATCTTATATACCGAGAAGGAATTAGCCAGGCAGGAGAAAACGTGGTCCCTACCGGAATGAATATTTTAAAGGCCGCCTTAGATTCTGAAAACTGTGAGTATAAATGAAAGAGACCCGAGAGAGAGAAAAACTTAAGAGCCTAAGAATAAAAAATGGGGATGGGGGTAAACTCTTCCATAGCTAACCTAAAGGGCACCTGGGGAAGGGAGCTACTTCCCTGGAGCTGATGCTGTGGCAGGTGCAGGGCCTCGGCTGTGGGCGTCCTGGTGGTGGTATGCGGAGCACGCTGGCAGGCTGCAGTGTTCTAAGGACAGTGGCATGTAGTCTATGGAAATATCTATGCATTTTCTAACAGTGAGTTTGATTTTGTTCTGGTATGTTCTAATATGTGACTCAAAGGTTAACTTTAATTCAAAATGAGTATCTTAGATATTAGAGAAAATATTATAAATTAGAATCTTTGGTGCCTATCGTATAATTTTAGAAAATAATATACAATTCTTAGCATAGTAGAGAATTTATGGTCAATATTTGATGTTTGCTTCCTAGAAATTTCTAAATAAAACCTTAAATCTGTTTCAGATTTTATGTTGGCTTCAGTTGTACTAGAAGAGCATTGTAGTGTGTGTCTCTTGGGGAATGTGTAATTTACTGGGTCACTGAGAATTAGAAACCTGACTCTATTTACCCAGGGATGACCAGACCTTCGTGAGCGTAGGGACGCTAAGAACATGGGCACACAGAAATGAGCCTATAACAATGGTTCTTTGTATGCTGGAAGTTTTAGAAAACTCCTTTGGAAAATCCATGGATCTTTCCCCCGAGAAGACTGCGTAGACCCTCATCCTTGTGCAGTTTCTAAAGACCTCTTCATTTCCCTTCGGCCCCTGTTCTGTGTTCTTGAATCAGTGAGTGATTCTCTGTCACCTCGGAGTGGAGTGTCAGATCTTCAAAGCCGCTTGCTGCCTTTCCACATGTAGAGCAGAAGCTCCAAGTCGAGAACTTGGTAATGAAGTGGACCAAAAATCTCTGCGAAGGGCTGCCCTGAACGCCCCGTGGAGGAAACAGAGGCCAAGGCGTTCAAGTGCTGCCTCCTGCCGGCGCAGGAGGTTCTATTTCCTAAGATGAATATTAATGTCTTGTTTTGGAAATGAGAATATTTCTTTTAAAATTCCTAAGTATCATGAAGGTTTTCTCCATAACTATGACTTTTTCTCATGTCTTAGGATGTCAGATTCGTGGTGTGAAATGTATACTTCAATCACAGTACCTGAAATTGGGGATTCTTTTGTGACTCTTGAATTTGCAGCACATTTTCAGGAAAATTGTCATGATTCTGAATGTACGATTATTTCTGAATTTTATTGCTCTTATAAGTTTAGGGAAAATTATCTTCAGTTCTTATTTTGACACAAAATGGATACCCTTGATTTATCTATTAGAAATGCATTTCAACCAACAAGCCCGACTGAGCAGCCCCGTCTCTCGGAATCTCATCGTCCCCCACCTGTTCCATCGTTCCCTGGGACTTTGCTGGAGGACACAGGTTCGCTGGGAAGGACGGCCCGGGGATCAGGCAGTCCCAGGAGACTCAACAGTGAGACTGAGCGGAGAGGCGGAAGAGTATGATGTGGCACATTCCGGACACATCGTAGATGGCATTGCTCTTTGTATATGAGACTGCCTTTTATGCATTGGACCTACACATAGATAAAATAACTTTATAAAACATATTTTTAAGCAAAATACAGCTCCTTCCTCTGAACCATTTTCATCCCCACTACAGTGTACTGTTGGTGGCCCACACTGGTGGTGGGAGTCCTTCCATGAGCACAAATGGTTCTAAAATTGATCAGAATCCTGTCGTATCTACCTTTCCCCTCCCAAGTAGTTTTATTACATTTCCTTTCCAGCCCTTCAAAATGTTCAAAGTTAGCCCTTTGTCTTAGGTCAGAGTGAAGCGTCACCACCCTTCCATCTTCCCTCCTGTTGGCGTGTTTTGTCCTGAAGATGGAGGGTTCCACTTGCCTCACTCTGAAAAGTCCATTTGTTCCCCGTCCTTTCCATCTGCCATCCTGTGTGTTCCTGGGGGAAGCAGGATAGACCTAGAGCACTTAGGGGTCTCGGGTTTCCCTATACAAGGTCACGGCATTGGGTTTTAAATGTAGCTTTTTAGTTGTGCTGTTGGCAGCAGTCTGTGTTGGGCATCTGCTCCGCTGAGCACCCTTCCCTCCAACTGTCAAGTTCTCTTGAGGTCAGGAGCGGACCTCACCCTGCCCTACGCATGGGAGGTACCCAGTGCTGACATCCAGTGAGCTTGTTTGGTCCTGGTGTTGTGAGTTAATGAGATAATTAAAGAGATCCATGTCTCTCCCAGGCACTGGTGAAAACAAACCATGTGCAGAGGAAGTGGTCATGTCCAGGAGATTCTGAAAGCAAGATTTGCCCAAGAAGTAGGCCAAACTTTTGGGCCCACATGAACCCACATTGACTAAGTGTGTTTTACTTTATAAAAAGAAACTAGCATATCCCTTAAAGATACTATCCTGATGTATTAAAAACAGGATGTCCCTCTCTAAATTATTTTATATGTAGTTTTCAGAAACACTGCAAATGGGTCTTGTGTAAAGAATGTATTGTATATAATCATTTTCTGATTATGGCTTTAATAAAAGTGGTCTAATTATTTAAAACCCTATAGTTTGAAGTTATTTCTTAAGAAGAACTTTAAAGCATACCATTTTTATTTTACAGACGCTGCTTATACGTGTTTGTGTTCCACGTATAGAAACGTCGTAAACAGGGTCCCTGTGTTTTCTCCAGTTGGAGCTGCTGATCTTCAGGCCGTGATTTCCACTCGCCTGGGGTTGGGGTGGCGGGAAATGCGTGTGGAGCGTCTCTGTGCACGTTGCAAACTGTCCAAATAAAGCAGCTTTGTACTCGGAAGGATCTTTTAGTAAATAAATTTTTATTTAAAAACCATGTGGGTTAAAAAAATTAACAGAAATATCTATAGGCTCAGCACTTGTAGCTCATGTGGCTAAGGCGCTGGCCACTTACACCAGAGCTGGTGGGTTCAAGCCTGGCCCAGACCTGCCAAACAAGGACAACTACAACCAAAAATCAGCTGGGCGTTGTGGTGGGCACCTGTAGTCCCAGCTACTTGGGAGGCTGAGCCAAGAGAATCGTGTAAGTCCAGGAGCTGGAGGTTGCTGTGAGCTGTGACGCTACGGGACTCTACCCAGGGTGACAGCTTGAGGTTCAGTCTCAAAAAAAAAAAAAAAAAAAATCTGTGAATGTGATGGTCCGAGTCATTGGTTTGCAGCTTTTCTACTCACCGTGAACAGTGGTGGGAACCTGTAGGATTGGGGGGTTGGGGAGGGACAGGCCCCACAGGAATCGGGGGTGTGGGGCAGCCGTGTCCCTCAGACTTGACACCGCAGCCAGGGAGCTCAGGCACTCGGCACCTGTCCCCAAAGTTCCGGAATGACGAGGGCAGTTCCAGCCTGCCATGCAACAGCAAAGGGCTGAGTGGGGACTTCACAGTCCTTTTCAATTTAAAAGAAATTGTCCTTGAAATGTTTCCATCCTTTTTATCTTGTGTCCTTATTTGGTAAATTGTGAAGTCGGAAGCCTGGGAGCTGCTCTTTCTTGGAACTGCACAATAAATGTTACCATATTGGGGTCTCGGTGCTACCCGAGGACCTGTTTAACTTTATCTCATAATCCGTAACTCCCAGGACGCTAAACAGGGTGTCCATGGACAGGTTGGGGAACTTCAGATCACTCTGTCCTGCTGTGTGGTGCGAGGCATCGTTTTAAAAACCTAATGTAGTAGTAGTTAAAAGAACTGATTTCATGCTGTTGCACACTTGACCAAGAACTCTTTCTGCAAATCTTTTGAACAGATTGCTTTTAAGTTTTCTGTGAAAATAAGCTGAAACCTCAGATGATGCAAAGATCTCCTACAACACAATCTTTCAGGAATCATTTATACTATCTTACAGATAATTTTTCTTTTTTTTTTTTTGGAGACAAGAGTCTCACTTTGTAACCCTTGGTAGAGTGCCGTGACGTCATAATTCACAGCAACCTCTAACTAAGTGATTCTCTTGCCTCAGCCTCCTGAGTAGCTGGGACTACAGGCGCCCGCCACAACACCTGGCTATTTTTAGAGGTGGGATCTTGATCTTGCTCAGGCTGGTCTTGAACCTGTCAGCTCAGGCAATCCACCTGCCTCAGCCTCCCAGGGTGCTGGGATTACAGGTGTGAGCCACCACACCTGGCCTATCTTGCAGATAATTTTTCAACCTGCAAAGTAGTCACCAACTTGTAAAGAATTGTACACCAATAACCAAAATTGATGGATTGGTTATAACTTAAGTTACACGTATTCTTTTTGCTGCTCATCGAGGGTATCAAGTTTAAGACTATTTGTCATAGTCTTATGTGATTAGACTTTGACTTGTATGTTTAAAGAAATGGACAAAAGGACCCTGAAGGAGAAGAAGCCAAGGGGTGAATCTATGTGTATTTGAGCCATGTGGGGATCACCTTCATCTTCTCAGTGGCAGAGATTTTCCAGAAAAATTTAAGCTAAATACCAATTTTTATATCTCGTCACCTTTAAGTCCCAGGCGCTGTGCTGAGTACTTTATACATAACATATCAAGGAGCATATTTTCAAGAAAGAAACAGAGTTCTTCCGGGGCCTCTTTAAGATGAAGGTTGATAGCTTTCCTAAATGGGTGCTTACAGGCAGGAAGTTCGGAAGTCCGTGTCTCTGGTCTGGTTTACAATACGCTATAGCACCTCCCTTTGTCTCCTGGGATATTGCAGAATTTCCATGGAATTGGCTCATTAGGCATGGCTTACCGTATTCTACATGAAGTGTTTTCCCCAGAGACTTTTTCTTAGGAGACCCAAGACTGAATTATGAAACCCTGGGCTGTGATTAGTGAGGCAGACACCTGCTTTCTGCATTCCCTGGGACTTGAAAGCAAGAATGAAATTATTAAGTATAATGAAATGGCTTTGAGGGGTAGTTTGGACTTCATTTGCAGGATGGCCCTGCATCTTCTCTCGTGGGTGGCAGACTCCCAGCGAGAGCTTTAAAATCTCAGAATACCGGAAGGCATCACTTTCCTGTTGAAATTCTGAATTAAACATTTTGAACATTAACCATTTTGCAGTGGAGAAAAGATGATAAATCAATACACACTGAAGCAATTTCATTTAAAATATGACATGTCTGAGAATTATGTAGATTTGCCATTTTGTATTTCTAAGAGAAAGCACAAGTTTCGGACTGGATTCTTGATGACACAGTTGGAAGTGGAGAGTTCAGTCTTTTCTCTTTAACGATTCAGACTTGCTCCAAAGCAAACTCCGTTTTTAGTCAAATAACATCTCAGAAGGTTTTCTCCCTCAGGAATTGGGATTTTCTTTAGCTGCCAAGTGGTTCTCAGTCGCCTTTTCCGTCCCATTTTGATCTTAGACCACCTCCCAGAAAGGGTTAGCATGCAGCTTAACAGTTCCATTTGTGGAATCTTCTAGAAAACATTAAAATATTGAGAACATTTTTTTGTCCGTTTTTCCACTTTCAGAAACAAGGCATTACCCTCCAGTCCCAGGCCCAGTGTGAGCTCTGAAGGGCTAGGGACACACCTTGAGCCTCCCCCGTTCTTGGGTCTGAGTCAGCAGGTCTCTGGCTGAGCTGCGTGACTGAATTTTTGAACAGGGGGGTTGTTTGATGATTTTAGGAAGTTTAAGGCAGGTGTTGGAACATTGCTTTTCACATCCACCAGCAAAAGCAATTCCTGTGTTGTTGCTGTTGCATTTTAAGAATATTTTTCCCCTCCTCTCTCCAGGAGATTATAGTAGCAACTTGTAGTTTCTTTTTTGCTAGGTTGTTTTTTTTTTTTTTAAGTTTATCTGTTTGAATTGAGATTAAATAGAATTAATTAACTATCTGGCCTTTGCTCAGCCGTCAACAGCTGACCTAAAACTCCCATCACGTGGTCTGCATTATATATAATACATCCTAAATTTTAGCAAACATGATAATTTGGTCAGAGTGGAGCAAAAGACACATAAAAGCCCTTTCTCTGCTTTTTACATGCCCGGTCTTCCTGTCCCTCAGGTCTTTCTGGAAGTTGATGACCACCTCATGGGCTTGAAATGTAGAGCAGGACTAGGAACTAGGTGGTGGAAGGGAGGTGGCCCAGGAACGGGGGGAAATCCTTCACGTGCAGCCCAGGCTGAAAGGGGTACGCGCTGCTGGTTTCTTTGTGGGTTTCTGTGAGAGCTGAGCGCTGCAGGTTCACTCTTGCCTCTTCATCTCTGTCTGTCCCAATCTTCCTCTTGTCTTGTAGAAACTTGAATGCTTAGGTCGCCTTTCAGTGGTGCAAAAGAAATGTTCAGGCTGGTGCAGGCCCTCTCACTCGTCTGGGAGACCAAGGTGGGAGGGTCGCTTGAGCTCAGGAGTTTGAGACCGGCCTGAGCAAGAGTGGGACCCTGTCTCTACAAAAAAACAAAGAGTAGCCAGGTGTGGTGGTGGCCGCCTGTAATCCCAGTTACTTAGGAGGCTGGGGCAGGAGGATCGCTTCAGCCCAGGAGTTTGAGGTTGCTGTGAGGTATGATGATGTCTGTACTTTACTCAGGTGACAGAACAAGATTGTCTCAGAAAACAAAACAAAACAAAACAAAACCGGTCAGCACACTATTCCACTGGGGCCTCGGGGCTTCAGACCTGAGCAGGGAGGATTCCACATATCCTCGCAGGCTGCTGAGTGGGTGAGACATTCTCAGTAGTTGGAAGCTTCGGTTTCCATTCTCACCTCCTATTTCTCCTGCCTTTTTCAAATTGAGAGTCAACACTAAATCATTTTCTGAAAAAGCTATTAGGCAGGGAGCTCAAGACCCATGGTAGGGCTGGCCAGAGTCTGGAAGCACCTGTCTGCCCTTGTATTAATGGCTCCTACCAGGATCCAGGCTTTGTTCTGGGCCCTTAGGAAACAAGACGCAAAGTAAGGAGTTCACTCTGCAGGGCCGGTGGACAGGTGACAGCCAGGTTAGGATGCGGTAGAATAAACAGGAAGAGCAGGGCCAGACTGCTCAGGATGCCAGGTTGGGTGGGGGGAGAGCCAGGTGTGACGTTTGTGTAATTTACAGCCAACCAGATTTGTCTTAAGGAAGGAAAAAACCCATTGAAGTTAGTCTAGCAACTTACCACCTTTCCAGCCAGTCCTGAGGCCCTCGCTGTGTCTACCCCATGCGGGCTGTGCAGCCCCCCTCCCTGTCATTCCTCCTGCCTAGAGTTTTTCCCCAAGGCCCGGCCCAGATGGCATCCGTGTGACATTATTTATGGAGATGGGCATGGTGCTAACAAAGTTATGACACTGTAAGAGAGAGAGGAGCGGGCTTCTAGATTGGACCTTAAAGGGGAGCCACGGTTCCTGAGGGGTCAGGAGGGCAGTCCGTGCCGAGGTGACACCCCGAGCTGTAAACGTCATGTGCAGGGCTGAGCAGCGCCAGGTTTGCGGTGCTGAACCTGAGCGTGATCGCTGAGGACCCCTCATTTCAGGGTTCTCCCAGGTGGAAGTGTCCACGGAGGAGGGCAGAGGTACGTTGGCTTTTGTGAGTTCCCTGCCTCAAATCTCTGGCACGTGAGGAATGGGAGCTGGTTAGTAAAAATTTCTTTGTTCCCTCTCTTAGTACCAGTTCTTTTCAAAGTGCAGATAATATTTCCCCTCCCTTAGGAAAATGATGTGATTTGTAAACATTTCAAATAGTACAGAAAAATAAGAACGAAGTTCCCTGTGTTGCTGCTGTTAATATTCCTACCACTGTCATTCCGGACTCCATTGTCCCCAGCCACGCGCGAGGTGCGTTAGTCACCACGCCTCCAGCACGCGGTGTGCATGTAACCAACTCCCTCCTGCTGGAAGTTGAGCGGTTTGTAATTTTTGTTATTCAGGTTCCTTCCAGTTTTTCACTCATAAACTCAGTTTCAGTCACAATTTTTCAGTATAATTTCTGCACTCACCCAAATATTTCTTGGTATAAATTATGGAGATTTCAAAAATGGGGATGTCTGTAACTCAGGTGCGTTACTGTAGAGGGTTACGACCGAGCTGTGTGCACACATGAGCGCTTCTTAAAGCTCTTTATACAGCAGCTTCTCCCCAGATCTGCATGATACTATTGCAGTGGGGCTTGGGGAGATGGTGGTCTCTGCCCAGTGAGCTGTCTGGGTCTATGAACTCTGCCCAGTGCACAGCTCCAGCAACTCCTGCTCACCAAGCCCATCTGCAGCTTTCAGAGCACTTGACTCTGAGGCCAACACCAACTAAAAGCTCTTGGAGTATGAAATGCTCAGCCACAAATCATAGCCAAATTAAAAACAGAACTTTTTAGCTTCCTCCCGTGAAACTGCTTTGATTCCTAGTTCTACAAGTCTAATTAGACAGATCAAAAAGACAACACGTTTTTTCTGAGAAGTTGATAATTATGCAGCAAAACCCCTGTATATTTCTCAGAGCAGGGTAGGAAGCTTCCATGAGGGTTAAGTGTGCGTATGATTTCATTTTAGTTGTCTTAGGGGAAAGCACCTTCTGGAGGGGGTTTGATTGCACCTGCACACTTAGGTCTCAGGTCTTCTGATCATGCCGTCCTCCCAGCCACATTTTGGTCATAGGTCTCCAGGTGGTTTTTGTCCTGAATGGCAGCACAGTAAACAGCGAGTAGAACCCAGAGCCTTAAGGACTCAGGGTCCTGTTAGGTGGAAGGTTGGATTAGGTTGAAGTCATAAATTCTATTCTCTCTTCTTGAAATGAGCTGTACTTAAAAACTGTAGGCACACACCTCTTCCACGCCCCACCCACCCCCTGCTGGTCGATTCCCACCCCCTCCTGTCTTGGGGCCTTTGCTCTGGCTGTCCCCTTTGCTTGGAACACGGCTCCCTTGTGCTCACCTGGCTCACTCTCTTTCTCCTAAGGCGTCCCCTTATCAGAGAGGCCTCTCTGAGCAACTTAAGTAGCATCCCTTTCACGTCACTTCTGAGCAGTGATCACAACCTGACATAGATTTGTCTCCTACACTAACATGTAAGCTCAGAGAAGATAGGGTCTCTGCTTTGTTAACTGATGTTTAAGACCTAGAACATTTCTGACATATGTTAGAAATTCAATAAATACATTTGAATGAATGAATGAATCCTCCTCTGCCCCTGCCAAGTGAAGAGCCTTGGAGATTTTAAAGAATACGGATTTAGAAGTAAAGGGCTTAGAAAAATCACCAGCAACGAGCTTAGCAGAGCTGACCTCGGGGCCTGCTTTCCGGGCAGGGCTATCCTGTCCGGCATCACTTGTCCTACCTCCAGCTTCTCCTCCACCTCCGTGTTTGCTTGAAGCCAGAGCCTGAAATCTCCCCAATAGAAAGTTGACTTATGCATCATCTTTTGAAAATACTATAGTCAATTATCCAACAGCTATTTACTGAGCAGCAGCCATGGTGCAGGTATATGTTAGAGGCCAGGGGTGTAAAAGAGCTGGGTAGCCTCACTGAGCTTAACAGTTTTGCAGTGTGAATTCAGCTGGACACGGCTCCTCCCCCAGCCAAGAGCAGAGCTCTGAAGGAGGGGAAGCTCTGTTCAGGGGCAGCAAGTCGTGATATGTGTGGAGCCTGACTCCTTATGTGGAGGTTGCTGTCTGCTTCACTTTGGGCAGAGGAGGGCAGAGCTGGGAGCCGGACAACACGCCCACCTTAGGGGCTGCTCAGGGTCCCCCAGTCCCCTGGGAGACCCTGAGCAGGGGTCAGGGAAGGAGAAGGGGACTCTCATTACAGTTCTTTGCTCCTAGACCATATCAATAAGGAAAATTCTATGAGTAGCTATTTCTAGGTTAGACTTTTGTGAACTCAATTAAGACTCTAATAATCATTTAAAATATTTCTGTGGGGAATATTCCAGAAGGTTCCAAGACAAGGCTCAGAAAGTCTATTTAAAACCAATGTTTGAAACACACCAAAATGTGTGTTTCCCCCATCCCTACGACCCTCACTTAAGATTCAAAAGAAATTTTAAAAAAAGAAAAACTTTCTTCCTGTAAGAATATGTAGGGACTAAAATGTAAAGGAACAGGATTTCTAAGTGGTTCTTCTCACTTGAGCAAGCAATAAATATATTCTTCAAATACCCTAACAGAGGTACTTGAAGTTTTCTGTAGGGAATATTTGATTGAAAATGAGAACATAATATGAATACGTATGGACTCATTCGGACCCCAATCTATGGAGAAGGCTTTCCTGCATTGCTCAGAGGAGACAGAATTCTTACCTAGCTGTGAAATTGCCAAGGTAGTTTTCAGCCTGACTTACAATAGTCTAAGAGTGGCAAGTACACACAGCATTAGTAGCATCAAGGAAAACTAACCACTGGTAAGAATAGGCCCTCGTGTTCACACCAGCCCCTGGGTGCTCTCACTCAGCTATGAGCTCATAGAACTAAGCTTCATGGGCTGTTGGCGCCTCCAGCTCAGTCCTTCCCAAACTCTGCGTGTGTATAAATCGTCTGGGGATCTAGTTCAATTGCAGATTCCAATTCAGTATTTTGGGGTGGGGCTTGGGATTCTGCTTTTCTAACAAGCAGGAAGGCAAAGTCAGTGCTACTGGCCAGAACAGAACAGGGCCCAGCAAGGCTCTGCTTGCCCAGAACTGTCACCATGGGTGTCTTTGTTTGTTTCATGCGGATTTTCTGTGTGAAACTGCCATGTGTGTGCAGGGCCCACAGTGCTGCTGTGACCCACTTTCACACATCATAAAAGAGGTTCAAAGCAGCACGTCACCAAAGGTTGTGCTAGAATCCAAGTTTCCATCATGGGGTTTGTACTGCACAAATCCTGATCCGGTTGTTGAATCACTTATATGCAAATGGGGAGTGGGGGGCGGCGCCTGTGGCTTAGTGGGGAGGGCACCGGCCCCATATGCCGAGGGTGGTGGGTTCAAACCCAACCCCGGTCAAACTGCAACAAAAAAATAGCCGGGCATTGTGGTGGGCACCCGTTGTCCCAGCTACTTGGGAGGCTGAGGCAAGAGAATCGCCTAGGCCCAGGAGTTGGACGTTGCTGTGAGTTGTGATGACACGGCACTCTACCAAGGGCGATAAAGTGAGACTCTGTCTCTAAAAAAAAAAAAAAATTAAATAAATAAAAACAAATGAGGAGTGGGGGGCAGTTCTGTGGCTGACTCTCAGGCCTGCTGCGTTACACTACAGGAAGCAGCTTTAACAAAAAAAAATTTAGAACATACAATATATTTAATAGTACCTTAAATTTATATAATTTTTTAAAACTCTGACATACAATGGGATCTCATTAGAAATGGAAAAGTGGACCTTGGAGATTATTTGCAACTTGGGAAAAGAAAATCAAACTGAAAATGGTCACATCTATCTGTACAAACTCGAACTACATTCCTTAGTTAACGTTAAAAATACGTTCCTCTTTCTCTAGCCTGAAGTGGCAGACTTTCTCATTAAAGATTTTATAAAGAAATTTGCCGGGCGGTGCTTGTGGCTCAGTGTGTAAGGCTCCATATACCAAGGGTGGCAGGTTCAAATCCACGCCGGCCAAACTACAACAAAAAAATAGCTGGGTGTTGTGGCAGGCACCTGTAGTTCCAGCTACTCGGGAGGCTGAGGCAAGAGAATTGCATAAGCCCAGGAGTTGGAGGTTGCTGTGAGTTGTGACGCCACAGCCCTCTACCAAGGGTGATAAAGTAAGACTTTGTCTCTACATTAAAAAAAAAAAAAAAAAAGAAAGAAAGAAAAGAGAGAGACAGAGACCCCATCTACTGAAAAAAAAAGAAAGAAAGAAATTTGCCTGTGGCTCAACCTTCATTTTTCAGTGCCTATATGGTGAGTGACACTCTGTTTGTAAGGAGCAGCCAGTTGGCCTACAGGAGGTGAGAAGGAAGACTCGGGCAGGCCTGGGCCTGGTGCAGGGAACTCAGGAGGCTTGGAGTCTCCAGAATGAGGATGCTGACGATGACACTGCTGATAAGTGTTATCAGCGCCTTTTCATAGGAGGAGGTGCAGTGATTTGAGTCTAACATCTATTCCCTGAAAGTCAATCCCTCCAGCCCTTACTCTGAATGACTTGAGTGGGGTGTTTGGGGGCTGGGAGTGGAAGCAGAGGATCCCAGGAAGAGGCCCCTTTCCTTTGTTGCTTTTTCCTGATCAGTTAAGAAGATATTATATATGCCCCACACAAAAAGTAGATCATATAAAGACCCTGAATTAAAAAAGTGCTAAATTTTGTGTTACAGTTAATAAATGTATTACTTTCAAGAAATAAAAGGGAAAGAGAGTTGTGACCCTGAAGTATTAACAACACTATTTTTATATCATTTTCAAGTATTTTAAGTGTAAAATACACTAGATTTGCATGCTTCCGGGAATTTCAAGAAGAAGAAAAGGGCCATGTGGCCAGACACATCTGACTATTGTGAGGAGGAGCCTGAGTGGATGGCAGGGCACTAATGCTGGTGGTGCCAATGCAAAATCCACGTCAGAGCTTGGGGAGCAAGGGAGGCGCCAGAACTGTTTGCCGGGGAAGTCGCGGCTCAACCATCTTTCTGCTGGTGGCACTGGGCACTCATGTCACCCCCCGTAAGATGAGGGTTGGATCATTTGGTCTTTCAGCTCTGACATTCCATCATGAAAAACCCATTTATTGATTATTGCAGGCCAGAAAAATTGAACGAGGTTGAAAGGGCTTCTGAGTTCTTTTCTGGCCAAGGTTCCTCCGGAAGCAGAGCAACAAGAGCTTCTTGATCATCATCCTGGAGAAGTGTGCAGGTCAGGACCATGGCCAGCTCCTGCCAACCGGGCAAGATCAGCAGTTTCTCCTCCAGACCTTTTATCACCCAGGACCCTCCCCCATCTCGCCCCTGCAGCATCTCTCTCGTCACACCTCCCCAAGGATCAGGAGTTTCCAGCCAGAGTCCTCACCTAACCCCCCCCCCCAAACCTAGAGGGGTGTCTTAGGTCAAAGCGCTCCATGTAGGCCATGATCTCAATTTAATGGGCTACAACCAGAATTCTAAAAATAACAGAATAAAGTAAAACATATCAAAGCACTCCACACGTAGGAAGGGTAAATATTATTGAATAAATATTTGTTTAATTTTACATTTGTATGTGCACATACAATGAGTTGCAGTAGAAAATGCATTTCTTTGAGTTGTAGTTAGAAAAACTTTACAAGCAACACTGAAACTGGGTTCTCAGTCCCTCATCTGCAGTTCCATATTTCTGAACCTGAAAGTTTCTTCTTAAGTTCAGCACAAGGTCCTTCGGCAGCAAAGCATTGATGTAAAGGGATTTAAGGTGACTTACATTCTTTTGTTATTCTGTGAATATTTTTTATACTTTACTGCAGAATAGAGTGGTACGTTTTACCCCATAGGTGTGTTAACACCTGATTACTTTTATAAGGTCCAAAAAATTGTGAACCACAAAGGCTTTTTGCATGAGAGATTGTGTATTCATATAAAGAATGTAACAGTTTTCATTCATTCAGCAAGAATTTATCGAGTGCTTACTGTGAGTTTGGCGTCGTGCTGGGTGTCAGATACAGAAGGAGGAAAAGTTGGTACTCGGGAAACTCACATCATCCCATGGGCAGGATGGATCTGGGGCCACCAGAGCTGCTCTTCAGTTTTTTCAGTTTCACTTTCTTTCTGTCCTTCAGCCTGCATACCCCTGAAGGTGCGGAGGTTTCTCTGTGAATGGCTTCCAAGTTGCCCATGCCGTATTTCCAGCCCTTCTCCAAGACTTCAGCTCAACTCATTTATAAGCAAACTCCCCTGGCTTTCTCCTGTAGACCACTACCCTAGCGGTACCCCTGTCCTCCAGCCTGGACATGGTGTGAGCTTTGTCTTCCTTGATTTTTCTCTAACAAAAGTCCTCACCTCGGTTTCCTTCCCACACCACCTGTTGATACTGAAGTGCATTTCTACTCTCATCCAAAAAGACGGTCTAGAGTGTAGCCTGGGGAAGCCAGACTCTGAGATCATCATAACCTGGGCTCACGCTGGGCCTCTTTTTCATTATAGCCAAAGGACCCAGCACACAGGATCTGTTTTCTTGTCTATAAAATGGGGTGGATGATAAGTATTCCATGAGGTGTAGTTAATACAAATATGTATGGGACACACAAACAGCACAAATAATATTAAAATAATCTTATAATATTAAAAGGTAAACCACAGGCGGTGTGCAGTTTTTGTAGGACATAGAACAAATGGAAGATTAGTATTCAGAATTTATGAAGAACCTTCTTCAACACAATAAGAAAGAAAACCCGATTTTTGAAAATGGGCAAAAGCTATGAACAGGCAATTCTGAAGAAGAAATCGAAAGATGAATAAATACATAAAAAGATGTTTGATCTCATTAGCAATATAAAAAGTACAAATTAGAACAATGACACATTGTTTTGTGTCTATGTTGTGGCACAAAATATAGGCACGTATTTCACGTAATAGTAGCTCCTATATTGCAGGCTGCGTTGAGAGCTATTAGCAATATCTAATAAAATTGAAAATGTGTACACACTCACATCTATCTTGTTGCCCAGGAACATGCTTGGAAGCATTGTTTTTAGTGGCAAAAGCATTGGAAATTGCAAAAAAAAAAAAATCCATTAAAAGGAGACGGGATAAATTGTGAATATTCATTTAATGGAATATTAAATGGTTATTATATAAATTAAAGCTACATTTGTATGTATCATGGATGAATCTGGAAAAAATGTTGAATGAAAAAAGCAAACTACAGAACATCTACATACATAAAAATATCTACCATTTATATAAAGTTTTAAAATGTAACAAGCTATTATTTCATGTACGTATTTACATATATGTAGGTAACTATATATCTTATAAAAAAACATGCATAGGCATGATTAACAAAACATTCAGTACAGTAGTTACCATGAGAAGGGGACTGGAACAGACAGAGAAGTGTACAGAGAGAGCTTCAAATGTATGTTAAGTGATTTATTTCTCAAAAAGAAAATGGAACAATGGATGATAAACGCTAAATTTTGATAAAGCTAGGTGGGTGTATACATGTTCCTTATGTTACTATTACCCCTTACTTGTATCATTGAAATAATTTAATTTTTTTAAATTAAATCTTAGCTGTGTACATTAATGCCATCATGGGGCACCATGCACTGGTTTTATATACAATTTGAAATATTTTCATCACACTGGTTAACATAGCTTTCCTAGCATTTTCTTAGTTATTGTGTTAAGACATTTGTATTCTACATTTAGTAAGTTTCACATGTACCCTTGTAAGATGCACCATAGGTGTGGTCCCATAGGGTGCTGGTCCCTCCCTCCAGCCGTCCTCCAAAATAATTTAATTTTAAAAAGCACTCAACCCCGGTCTGGCACTTAGCAGTGGGTGTATGATAAATGTTCCTTTTGCTCTATTCAGAGGGCTTCTAAGATTTCCTTCTAGCTGACTGTTGAATTCCAGTTCCTCCATTGGGTAGATGGAGCTCAGACAAGGTCTGAACTCCCTCTTGAGGCACTGTGACCCTGGCCTCTCTGGCTTCAGCCTCCTGTTCTATCCTCCACTGTGATGCTCTCCTGACATCCCAGCCATATGATTCTGGGTCATGCTGCACCCTTTCCTGCCCCTTTGTATTGGCTTGCATGGTTTTGTTGGCTGGAATCTCCTATCCTTTTACTCTGACTATAGAAACACAGTGGCCTTTTCTAAACCTGTCAGAATATCACCCCATTGCCCATCTGTTCATCCATCCATTCATCTGTTGAGCATCTTCTGTATGCAAAGCACATATCGCCTACCCTGACTTGCTCTGTCACAACTACTCACAGTGTTCACAGGATCCCCCCATTGCCTTATGCCTCTAACATGGAATTTATCATATTATGGTTTATTTTATCTTGCTGGACTTGGCACTGACGTGCAGATAACATTCTCTGCCATCTGAATGCCTTGCACTTATAGCAGCTCATTAAATATCGGCTGAAGAAATAAATGAGCTTCATATTTTATGTTCAAAACATTGAAAGAAGTGTTAAGATGGTGGCTTAATCCTTGTTATTTGAGTCTAAGTGCATCGTGTCTGTAGCTGGTCAATTGTCATAGGAGTACCACACGCTCCTTCCTGTGACTGTGACCTGGAGGGAGGAAGGGCGTTAGGTCTCACTTCAGCCACTGAGCCCTCATGTTGACTGAGAATCTGGACTGCAGAGCAGCTGGTATGATCCTGCCTCTCCAGGGACTTCAGGGAAGACAGTGCCATAAAAAATTAGGAACATGACAAAGCAGTGTGAAGTGTGGGCCGAAGAAGTGGTGCAGGCATCATGATCTGAAACCATCCATGATGAAATAGCTTGTTTTATGCTTGACTTGTGTAAGACTGGTTTTGAAACATTCATTTTTTTGCACGAGGATGTGGGTCAGAATTATCATTTTATGTCAGATGGGGCTTCTGTTTTTAAAGTCCTTTTTTTTTTTTTTTTTGGCTCAAGTAGCTATTTAACAACATCTCTATTATATGTAAGCTGATACCCAGGTGTGGATGTGAAGATCTTCTGCTATCACAGTGTTACAAGGTGTGAGCCTGAAATAGCTTTCTAACTTGACACTGAATAGAATATTCTTTGCACTTTTCCAAACAGGTGTCTGTGAATTCTTAAAGGTACCGACCTTACCCACATCCCTTCCTTTCTAGTGTAGTCCTAGAAAATCGTGTCCAATATGACAGTGGCAATATTTTATGTTTGCAGGAATTAGTTGCAGGTTGCTGGTTGCAATGGCTTTTCCTCATCCAGGTAGGCTGTTTCGAAATGTTGGGTTGAAAGGGATCTTTACATGGACTTCACTCTTTCCTGGGACTCTGCCTTCTGCCTCTGCTTGAGTACTTCTAGTGACAGGGACTCACTATTTCTCATTGGTGATGATCTTTACCTCTGAGATTGGGTGCTCACAGGTTGTCTGAAGATGGGGGCTCTCCTGGGAGGGGGACACACACAGCATCGCAGGGAGACCCAGGTCTACCTTGGAAGGTTTAGGATCTGCTAGCAGATCCCAATCTTTGGGGACAGTGAGTCTATCTTTTGAGTCCTGGCACTATTGGAGTCCTGTCCTCAAGAATGCACATCCTGTTCCTTTAAAGCCCCGGTTAATGGCATCTGTTGTCAGCCTTCTGGGTGGCAAATAGCAGAACCCAACCCTGGCTGTCCATGTGTGGAGGAGGAACAGGAAGGTTGAGCATGGTGCTGCGGGGGGAATTTGGGAGCTACATACACATAGGACTGAAGGCCGAGTGACCAGGCGGGAGCCACAGAAACCCTGGCAATGTCCTCTGACCAGGACGAGCTGGTGCGAACTGCCTGTGTGACCCTGGAACCTCCAGGCTTCCTGTGTCCTGGTCAGCGCCTATGACTGCTGGAGGGGGAGTTACAGGTCCCCCACACCCCAATTGTGTTCTGGGCAAGGAACGAAGGAGAAGGGTGTGGGGCTTTCCACTTCCCAGCTGGGCTGTGGCCACTGCCTGCTACCAGGGCAGCCCTCCTGGAGGCAGGGGCCCCAGCGGATGAGAGTCGGCCACTGCACAGCCAAAAGCCAGCAGGGGGTGGCAAATGCTGAGGAAGTCCTGACGTCACCATGTCGCATGACATGACACCATCTGAAACAGAGGAAAAAATAAACTGCTTTGCCCTTCCCTGTGCTTGGTTTAGCTCTGGCATGCCTTTTGCTGGCTGGGGAGGTGAAGGTGAGTTCATAATGGAACCAGCGCCAGCTTGGCCCCCGATGAAAGGTCCAGAGGCTGCCTGTGACCTCCAGGGTACCCAGAAGCGTGTCATGTCTGTGTCGGAGGCGGGTGTGGTGTGATGGAGCCTGGGGAACCCGCCGCGCTCAGCCCGCCCCTCGGGAGCCTCAGCCGTGGCGCTCCCCTTCCTGGCCCGGCTCCTGGCCCATGCGCCCCGCTCCTGCAGCGTCTTGGCACCCCTTCTGCATGGCTCTCTTTTCTGTCCAACTTGCTCCTGTGCTCCCTGCCTACACATCCCCTTCTGCTCCGGGCCTCCCAGGTATTTGGATCCACTAGGTTGACCCAGCAGAGAGGTCTCCAGGTGGGGAGGGACAGTTCTAGAACAAGTTCGCTTCTCCTGCCTTGACTGTCTAAGGAATGTGAATGGGTACACGTCTCATGAGCAGGGTTTTAGAAAGGCCATGGCTGTAAACACACCTGGGCTTAAAAGCTGAAAGCATGTAGTGGATCCAGGCCACGTGGGCGACGGGACCAGCTGCTAGACAATCTGTGGCCACAGCGGACTGTGGGTGGAAGACTTAGTAGGCAGGAGCGACAGGCCCTGCTAATCAGGACAGGCGCTGCCTTAGGCTGGGCCCTGCCAGGCTGGGCAGCCCTGCAGTTGCTGGACGGTGGTCAGTTTGGGGGGTGCCAAGGTGGGGGCTGGGGCGAGGAGCACTTGCTCGGCTGATAGTTTCCCAAGCAGAAGAGAATCGGTTTGCTTTGAGTATCAGCCCTGCTTGTGGGGAAAAAAAAAAAAAAAAAAAACCCATAGAGATGCAGCCTGTGTTTCCAGAGCTGCTTTTTCAGGGATCTGGGGTTGTTTTATTTTGTTTCTGTTTTTTAAATTTGGTTTGCGTATTCTGTTTGGACTGATGATATTTGGATTGCATCACCAGCCTGCACCAACATTAGGAACGTTCTCTCCGATGACAGTCTCAGCCTTCTTGTGCCAGCTAAGAGGGATACAATTTGCAGAGTGAGAAAAATGCCACGTAACTGCCTCCTGTGGGGAAGGGCTGTGTTACTTCACTGAAGCACTTCCCTGTCTGTGGGAAGGGCCTGGTGACGCTTTTGGGATACTGTAAGGACTCAATAGGATGACATAGCTAAACCATCTGGCATGGTGCCAACCACTGGTGTCCTGGGACGGCATGGCCTTTCAAGAATCCTAGCTTTACTATTTATTTGTTTGTTTGTTTATTTTTCAGAGTCTCACTCTGTTGCCCTTGTAGAGTGCTGTGGCATCCTAGCTTACAGCAACCTCAAAACTCTTGGGCTCAAGTGATTCTTTTGCCTCAGCCTCCTGAATAGCTGGGACTATGGGTGCCGGCCACAACTACTGGCTGTTTGTAGAGGTGGGATCTCACTCTTCCCCGATTGGTCTCGAGCTCCTCAGCTCAAGCAATCCACCCAGCTTGGCCTCCCAGAGTGCTGGGATTACAGGCATGAGCCTAGGCCCCAGCTTTATCATTTGTTATCTGTGTAATTCTAGGCAAATTAACTTCTTTGAGTCTCAGTTTCCTCATCTGAGAAATGGAGTTCCTCCCTGGCTCAGAGTCACAGAGGATAATGGAAGTGGCCTAGGGTATAATCTAGCCCGAAGCTCAGGCCATAGGAGGAAGTTAGTACATGGCAGCAATTATGCTGGTGGCTTTCCTTCCCTGAGCTGCTCTTGTGCTGTCATCTGGCCCCTCCCTCGGGCTCCCCAGTGAGTCTGGGACCCTCCTGTGCTCGGCCCTTCTCTGTCTGGAGCTTGCTTCCCATCTTGGACTGACCATCTCACCTCTCCAGCACAGTCTGGGTTTCATGCAAAGCTCTCTTGAGCCCAAAGCAGACTGGATGTCCTGGGTACCCCTCCCATAGGCAGGCCCCAGACTTCAGCCATCCTGATTATGGGGCCAGTTACAGCTCCAGGCCCCAACATTAAGCACGTGTAACATGGAAAGCGGTGGGGGACTCTCTGTCCTTATTCTCCAGGTGGTCTGGGGTCCCAGAGGAAGGTTTATGGTGGAACTACTGGGATCGGCACCCTCTGCTCCCAGGACTGGACCTGCTGATTTTTCGGGGTCAGGGAGCTATTAAACCTCAGATCTAGAGTGCTAAGCTCTATTTACTAGATTCTGATCACTCATTAGTGCTTGCAGTATAAGCTCCTGTTACCAAAAAGACCTGTAGACTGAGTCATATAGCACGGTAGAAAGAGTGTGGCCTTTACAGCTTCTCCTGCCCTGAGGGGCCTGCTGGCTTATGCCAATGGGCATTGTGTGGCTGTCCTTCCCCAGAGTCCTTAAACATCATGACAACCCTCCTTATTCACGAGGCCATTTGTTCTGGTCTAAATGTAAAAGGCTCTACCATGGATTTGTGTCTTAAAAATCAAGGGAGTTCAATTTACATCCCAGTTACCCAAGAAGAGTTTCTAAAACCACAGAAATGTATACTAAGTAATGTGTTAATCTTACATGTAGCTTAGAAATTGATGATTATATTCTGTATCATTAATTAAGTGGTAAGACTGTATTGGTAGATACAATCTCAGATTAGCAATCTTTACAAGAGATTTGGCTACAAGTACAGAAAACACAGGTCATGGCAGCCTAGATAATGAGGATAATGTATCCTGTCACTTAACAGAAAGTTGGCTGGTTCATTCAGTTGCTCAAAGATGACATCAGAGACCCAGGTTCCTTCCATCTTTTTGCTCTGCCATCTTCAGAATGTCAGGCTGGCTCCCTTCGTGGTTGCAAAATGACTTGCGCTATTCTCAGTGTGATTTTGAGATATGACAAGGGTCCAGAAGAAGGAGAGGAAATCTCCTCTTGTGTCTCTCTAAGAAGGAGGAAGCCTTTTCGATAAGCCCCCAGGGTGCCTCCCCATAAAGGGCTGCTGAGATTGACATAAGGAAATTAGAATTGACCCTAAACTTGAGGTGGAGGAAAAGAGGAAGGATTGGGTGTGGGTGATTGACCAACAGGGGGGCCATGCTCTTCACTGACACAGTTGTTGAGTGTCGGGTAGATTCAGTAACATTTCAACACTGAAGTCCCATGCTGTGGGGTTACAGGTTTGGGTAGGAGGGAAAATGGTGAGCTATACAGAAAGACTTACAGAATGTACAAGACTTTAGACCCTGAAGCAGAGTAGGGTCAGGGTACAACAACGGAGAACAAGAGGAGAGGGGGTGTTGGGATGAGTGTGTTCTGCGTGCCCACGCACCAGCCCTAGTGGAAGGCAGCAGACATCCCTGGGACTCAATCTCAGCTTTTGAGAGACGGGCCATGAAGCCATTCTGGAGCTTGTTAAGAAGCAGGACTGATCCCTGCAGGACAGGACTAGCCAGGTGACCTCCAAGGCTTCTGTTCTGTTTTGGATGTTTCAGGCGTTAAATCTTTTCAGAGGATGCTGGCGACAGCCATGCCACTGCCTCTATTAGCAGCAGACTGAGCTGCTGTGCTTACTTTTATTTGAAGTCTCCCCTTTCACTGAAGAGGCAGTGGATCTCGAAAAGAGATGCTATCAGAGTAGGACACTGGAGCCCGGATCACATCCCTGCCTCTGCCGGGGATTTGCTTTGTAGCTGAGGTAAGTCACTTAACCTCACGGCATCTTTCTAGTGCGAGCAGCTTGACTTATTGTCATTGAAAGGTTTTTATTCTTTCTGACATTTTAAATTTGTTGGTCTAGGCTTGCCTTAACGTGGGCTGGGGAGGGTGTCGGGCACTCATCCTACAGGTATGACTTTTCGATGACTGTGAGAACAACACGACAAGAGCCATTCTGACGAGGCGTTTATGGATAACAGCATGTCATTCCTTCCTGAACACCTACTGTGTGCCAGGTCTTTCCTTCCTGAACACCTACTGTGTGCCAGGTCATTCCTTCCTGAACACCTACTGTGTGCCAGGTCTTTCCTTCCTGAACACCTACTGTGTGCCAGGCACTTCTGCAGGCAGAGCTTTGGGCTGGGTCTCATTAGTCCTTAGACTTCCAGAATACTCAGCCAAGTTCAATCTCTATGTCTGCCCATAGTGTGATTTTCTTTCTCCAATAATTAATTTAAGCAACCATTCATAAACTGACAGGTCAGTGCCTTAGCAAGAATCTGGATCAGGGACATGAATTCTACTTGTTTTCTAAAAAATATTTCTTTTTTAAAGCAAGGCAAGACTTGAGTTCTTGGATCACAAAGCTTGGATTAGGTTAGTGATTCTTAGCCTCCTAATGAGCTGATGAGAATGCAGATTCCTGGGTCCCACTTGCAGACATTCTGACTCAACTCATAGTTTTGGGGTTTTTTTTTTTGTTTTTTTTTGAGACAGAGTCTCACTTTGTCACCTTCAGTGGCGTCACAGCTCACAGCAACCTCAAACTCTTGGGCTCAAGACATCCTCTTGCCTCAGCCTCCCAAGCAGATGGGACTGCAGGTGCCCGCCACACACCTGACTATTTTTAGAGATGGGGTCTCGCTTTGGCTCAGGCTGGTCTCAAACTCTTGAGCTCAAGCAATCCACCCACCTTGTGCTAGGATTACAGGTGTGAGCCACGGCACCCAGCCACAATAATAGATTTTGGACAGGGCCTGGGATCCACATCCTTGCAGCTCTCAGGGTGATGTGAGGCAGGGCATCTGCCAGTGCTGGTCTGGGAAACACGGGTCTCTCGGTTGTGCAGATGCCTGGCCATGGAGGCAGCATGGAGACCTGTGGCAAAATAGCTGAACTGAGGCAGAGTAACCACATGCTCAGGAAAGGTGGGGTTTGACGTAAAGGACGCTCAAATAAAATGGGCCATCTTCTGGGAGTGATGGCTCTGGGCTGGGGTGTGAAGGAGGAAGGAAAAGAGATCCCTGCTGTTCTTTGCTTCATGCTGGCAGCACAAGGGCCCGGTGCCGACCAGGGCTGGGCAGAGGGAAGGGCTGCTGGGAGGCTGTCCCCTGGCAGGCGCTCCTTCCTCGGCACCGTGACAGATGATCTCCCACCCTGGCAGCCCCTTCTTCCACCATTGCCCACTCCCCACTCTTCCCACCCTGACCAGCATTGTTTAGGGCATTTTGCTGATCGGACCTAGGAAATGAGATGAAATAGCTGTCCCTGGATGCTTGGAATGGGTGTGAGGATTCGTGCAGTTAGCGCGTACCGCACACACAGACCTCCCACGTCTGAGTACGTGCCCTTGGCACGCTCTGTGGTCTGGGTCCCCTGCAGGGCACCGGTGAATAAGAGGATGAAGCCCCCAGTCTGGCCCGGGGGACCCCAGAGGTGGGCCTGTGAGGGTAAAGGGATGAGCTGACTGTGATGCTGACAGAGCTCCACGTGATCTTCTCTGGGACGACAGGAAGGGGCGATAGGCCTGGGGGTCGAGAAAGGCTGAGAAGGAGAGTCTGGAAGGTGGAGGCGGGTGCCAGGGGGACCAATGTGGAGGGATGGGCTGGGAGGTGAGGGTGACAGGCCAGCAGCTAGAAAGCAGGCAGGGGCAGGCACATCCCCCATAGACGGTGAGTGTCCGAGAGGCCGTTGTTCAGCGGAACTTCCTTTCCTAGGAGTCAGCTGTTGCTCTCATGGAAGCTGACCCACTGCGAAGGCGTGGGGAAGACCAAGGACGCTAGAGCCATCTCGTGTGAGTAACCTTTCCCTGGCCTTGAAGCTGGCAGCAGGCCCAGCCCCGACGGGGAGAAGAACGGAGAACCCTCTCTGAGTCTTGGGAAATAGCTAAAATGTTACTGGCAAGTGCTCCTTTCTAGAAGGGAGAAAATAGATCCCACACATTAATTCTGAAAGCTGGGGAAGTCTGGTAAGTGACTTCGAACAGACTGGGACTGAATAAGAAATCCGCCAGGCTGGTGGGTGAAGCTCTAAATTTACACCTGTGTCTCATCATTAAGATGGGCTATGATGTTTCATTAGCGTTAGGTGCTATGTAAATATGAAGCACTTTCTGAATAAATATTTTCTTTTTTTTCCCCTTTCCCTTCCAAAGTTAGGATAGCTCTATGGTAAATAGTGCAATTCTTAGACACAGGAGAATTTTATTTTAAAATGACTGTATAAATCATATCTAAATTCTAGAAAGTGCTAAATGATCTAGCCTTGAGGCAATAGAGTAGCTTCTGTTGGTGCCCAGGAAAGTCAGGCGTGGCTGAAATGGTATGTGGCCGACTGCTGAGAACCGCTGGGAGCAGCATACACAGATGATGCTCGGACCAGATGTCAGCTTCCTCGGTTTGGTAAATATTGACGGCTAAAGTCATGGTCTAATTAGGTCAGTAAGCGCTGTTTGTGGATGGACGAAATCGTGGGGCATTAGATCTAGAAGACACCCAGGCAGCTCTGCTATAACTTAGCGTGGAGCTGTGGCAGCTGAGGCTTTGAGGGGGGTGCCGCACCCAAGGCCACGCCGTGAGGAGGGGCAGAGACAGGGCTGGAAGCCAGGACCGAGGGACCCCCCTCAGAATCGTTTTCTCTCCAGTTCTAATTTTTTTTCTTTCAGGGTTCCTTATTATAAATATAATACAGTATTAATGCAGTTAAAAAAAAAAAACCCAACAGAGAATTTTATAATCTCCCTATTTCAAGCACTTTAAATATTTATTTATGTCTGTATTTCCTTGTGAAAATTTAAAACCATAGTTGTAATCACTGTGGGCATAAATTCCATGTTCTTATTCTTTTCTTTCATTTTTTTTTTTTTTTTTGCAGTTTTTGGCCGGGCCTGGGTTTGAACCCACCACCTCCGGCATATGGGGCCGATGTCCTACTCCTTTGAGCCACAGGCACTGCCCTTTTTCTTTTCTTTTTTTGAGACAGAGTCTGACTCTATTACTCTGGGTAGAATGCTGTGGCATCACAGCTCACAGCAACCTCAAACTCTCGGGCTCGTAGTGATCCTCTTGCCTCAGCCTCCCAAGCAGCTGGGACCACAGGTGCTCTCTATGACACTAGCTAGTTTTTGGATTTTGTTTTTTTTGTAGTAGAGATGGGCTCTTGCTCTTGCTCAGGCTGGCCTTGAACTCCAGAGCTCAAGCAATCCACCTGCCTCGACCTCCTGGAGTGCTAGGATTACAGGTGTGAGCCACCGCACCCGGCCTGTGTTCACCTTCTTAACTAAGATTTTTAAGATCTCTTTCTGTTGTGTGAGCCTGTTTTTGTGATTACCTTTGTAACAGCTTACCAGAGCGCTCACTGGTACTAAGAATTCCCTTCCTCTTGGGCACTTAGGTTGCTTTCATATTTTTTACTCTTACATAGAATGGTGAAATATACATCCTTATGCCTTTGGCTTTTGCTTAGTGAACTAGTTCCTAATTCTCTTTTGCCATTGAAACATCTTCAGACTCCCAAGGAGAGACCCATCCCAGTTGTAATAGGGTTTTGCATTCTGGCCAGTGAGTTGATAGGGAAGGTTTTGAACCAGGCTGGGGAATAGCCCAACTGTGAGGGAGGTGAGGTGTTCTAAAAATAAATAAACAGTTGATTCCAAATGAGGATACTGCAGCCTGTGTATCCTGCAGAAGACATTGACATAAAGAAGTGATGACATGTTAGGATGGGTGTCTCCTCGCTGATGTCAGGCTGTGCATCCCCAAAGCCTTCATAGGAGGCCAGTGTGAATCCCTGCTCAGGCTGCTTACCCAAGGTGGGCAGGGACATTGCTCCCTTGCTCCTGCAGAACCCTCACTGGGGGGTGGGCAGCAGTGTCCAGCCGTACGTGGACAGACAGTGGCAGAGCACAGCAGAACCCCGCGGGCTTCCACTGGCCACTGAGACTCAGACAGGGAGTGGCCTAGTTCTGCAGTGGTGGCCCCTGAGTGGCAGGGAGACTCAACAGGTGAGAAATCTCAGAGCAGGGGAAGCCTAATGCGTGTCAGGTCCTACCCAGTCCTTTCGTAGAAAAAATGAGGAGGTGGGACTCGACTCTCCTGGCCTTGCTGCTGGGTGCAGGCTGTGCCCGCTCAGGCTGTCTTTGTTGGAAAGCCATGCACACGAGGTACGCATACATGAATATAAGTATGGAAGGCGCCATCAGGACCTCCCGATTTCTAGCAACTCAGTTCTGGAACTCTCAGTTGTCAGAGTAGCAGTAAAACTCAACACCCTGCTCTGGAAAGTGTTAGAGCACAAAGGCTCTGCCCAGTGCCGGGATCTTATCAGACCCAGGCCGTGTGCCTGTCAAGAGGATTTGAAGAAAGTTGGGGTCCTAAGGTCAGAAGCCTGGCTTTGGGGACCAGTCTGGGAACAGAGGACTCTTTTTTGATCTTCTCCCAGGTTGAGGCTGAGCCCCTATTATTTCAGCTCAGAGTCTGGGATTCACAACGGACCCCTGTTGTTAGCAAGATCTTACAAAGCAGATCTGGGGTTCAGAGATACATCCTGCAAGCAGGAGGGGAACTGACTGCCTTTTCTTACGTGCAGAGCAAAAATCATCTCAAATTTCCTACTGCCAGGTCCCCGATTCTGACCAGATAGCAGCATATTCTGGCAGGGGAAGGAGCTGTCTCTGTCTGCACAGTCTACCTTGCCCCAGCCTGACCACTAGTTCCCACACCCAGGACCCTTGGCCATCTGTCCCCTTTGACATGGCAGTGAGGTAGCAGCACCAGTGACCCTGGGGGGAAGCAGTGGGGCTTTCATTGATTCCTAATCAATGGCTGCCAAGGGAACCCCCTGCTCATTAGAGCACATTAAAGCTTCTCTCTCTCCATTGAGCCGGCAGATATTATCCTTGTTTACATCTCCTTTGAGCGTAAGTTTCCCTTTCAACTTGGTGATCAGAGTGCAGAGTCCGGGAGACGTGGGGAAAGGAGAGAGAATCCGGGCTGATGAAGTTATTGCTGAGGACATGTCCGAACCTGCTGGTGTGGGAATTTCCTGAGATGGAACAGCCCCAGGGGAGGAAGCAAGGCAGATGCATTTAATTTTTTGATTAAAATGAATTAAATGTCCACGTTTTGATGTGTGATCAAATCACATTTGAAATACGCTGGGCCAAATATATTTGTGATGAACCGCTGTGCAGATAATGGAAATCATTTCAATAAAATTCTCATCCATGCTAAGACCTTAATCAAGGGATAACCTATTTGACATTGGATCACAGATAACTATGTAATTCTGCCCCTACAGGAATAGATTTATTCCATTTGAGTGATTAATGAATGAGGAAGCTAAGGTCATGCTAAAGTTAAAGCCTGTCTTCTGGGTTTCTCTGGCAGCTTTCGGTTTTCTGTGGGAGCAAGCAACAGTTTTTAGAGCATAATTTTAATACTTAAAAAAAAATCCTTACTTCTCTCAGATTCTGGACTTCTTCTCTAAACTGTGCCAGTGCGAGGTAGACGGCCTAAGGCAGTGGTCTCCAACCGTTTTGGCACCAGGGACCAGTTTCCTGAAAGATGGTTTTCCATGGACAGGGCAGGGGGGTTATGGTTTTGACATGAGTTTGCAAGCAATTGATTTATTATGGTCTCTGTGCAGTCAGACCTCTCTGCTGACGCTGTCTGTATTTGCAGCCCCTCCTCAGTGCTAGCATCACAGCCTCAGCTCCATCTCACATCATCAGGCATCAGAGTTGGAGGCAACCTAGATCTCGTGTGTGTGCAGTTTGCTGCAGGGTCCACGCTCCTGTGAGAACCGAATACCACTGCTGACGTGAGAGGAGGCCGAGCCCTGGTGGTGATGCGTGTGATGGGGAGTGGCTATAAATACATACGAAGCTTCGCGCCCTTGCCTGCTGCTCTCCTCCTGCTGTGTGGCCCAGCTCCTAACAGGTCACAGACGGATACCAGTCCACAGCCCAGGGGCTGAGGACCACAGGCCTAGGGGACTGCCTCTCCTGGTCGCCTAGAACAGTATGTTGCTATTACCTAAAGTTAATGGTTTTATGTTTACTGAGCGCTTTGCAGGGGAGGGCTTTGTCCCAAGTGACTAGACCACCAAGTTTTCTTCCTGATTACTGACTGTTGCTGTGTCCTGCGCGTTTTGTCACGTTTTCATTATGGTTTTTATTCTATGACTCTTGTTCCTCACGAGTAAAATGGGGGTGGCAATATCTCTCTTCTCCTTTCCAAAGAGGTTGGTGGCTCAGATTGGACAGATAGTGCAGGGAGGGGTTTATGTCAGCCCCAAAGAACAGCCAGACACAGATTGTCCTGGGTGTTATGACACTGTCTCTGTGACTAGGTTCTTCTCTTTCCAAGTAGGTTATATGCCTCTTCTGGGCAGGGGCTGTCTGCCTCCTCTTCAAAATTATTTACCATATAAGCCAGTGCTCAGCAGACTGTGCGGCCTCCCACCTGGATGGATTAGGCCCTGCAGGTGGCTTTGCTGACCAGTGGGCAGGGCCTGTCCTGCCTGTCACCATGACTGAACTGGGGGCCTGTGTTGGCTTTAAATCCCCAAAGTTTTGATGATCACCTTTTGCTGTTCAGAGAACAAGAATAGATAAGTAGTTAAATTGCTAAAATGAGCCCGATAATCAGGTCAGTGGAACTGCAGAGAATATCTCTTTTGATGTGTTCTGATCTCTTTTCTCTCTCTTCCTCACCCTCTTTCTAAAATCTGTCCTTTCTTTAAAGAGGCACATCCCTGATTTGGCATATGCCATAGCTCGGACAAATTGTGTGAGAAAAGGTCTCTTTTTGTCATTTGCTTGAAAGCTACGTGGGGACTAAATGACTGGGGAGCACAGGGTTTTCTAATAAGGCAAAGAACAGAAAATACATGTCACTTTTAAAATGAAAAAAAAAAAGCAACTGGAAGGAGTTGCTTATGTGTGGAAGACATTGATCTCAAACATGCAGGCTCATTGGTGTTGGGGGTGAACCTTTATGACTATTTCATTTCATTTTTTACCTTTATCTTTTTAATTACAACGTTACCTCATCCAGCTAACAAAATTTCAGGAATGCTCTCTCCTTTCTTCCTAGTCTCTCTTTCCTGTCTCCAACCCCTCCTTTCCTTTCCAGAGGAAGTTACTAATAATTGTTGTGGTATAAACTTCCAGACTATTTTATATGTCTGCTTGATCAGGTACAGGCAGACAGATCTTATTTTACAAAAATGAGGTAAGAGTAAATGCAATGCTCTGCCACTTGCTTTATTCACTGTCGACTTTTCTCAAGAAATAGAGATCTGCCTCATTGTTTTTTAAGAGCTGCATTTATTCTGTTGTTTGATACACCACCGTGCACCCAAATATGGTATTCATCTGCTCCCCTGTTGCTACACAGTCAGGTCACCTCCCCTTCCCCACTTGTGACATGTGTGCGTCCTCTTGCTGTTGTAGATGAGCCAGAAGATGAACGAAAGCTGTGCACTTCGGCATCTCCTATGCAGAGGCCACTTTTTCTTGTGGGGAGGAGGAGGCGTTTTCTCCCTGGGAGCAGGCAGCTAGAAATATGCCCCGTGTCCTCACGGCTGGCTTTAGCCTCGTGGAGGAGCAGAGTTTAGGCTGCAGAAGGGAGGGGATTCTCAAGGTCACCCATACCCTCGTTCTCTGCTCTTGCTATCTCTCTGCCTCACCAGAAGGGTCCTGGGATGGCCTAGGGGCCCTTTGCCAAAGTGGTTGGAGTAGACTGTTCATGAGGCCAAGGCCTCCATCCCAACCTGGAAGGCCTGTTTGCCTTGAAGACTAGATTCCATGGATCTGAGGCTGGAGGCCCATGGAGCTGGCGGGGCTGGTGTCCTTTTCCTCTGCGCATGCCAAGAACTTCCAGACGGGCTCTCAGGAACTTCTAGGGTCTTCTCTAGATTGCCACTGAGACAGCCCTTTCCCTGGGGGTGGTGTCTGTCGGATGCTCTGCCATCCTATGATTCACAGGGAGTCTTGACCCTCAGGCCGTCCAGGGCTGTCCCTGTCACACATAGTTACTCTTCCTTCCCTAAGTCCTCCCTTCCTTGGAACTCACAGGACGTGCCAGTGGAACAGTGGGGAACACACAGGCAGAAAGGCAGGCTGGATCTGGGGCTGGGTCCCAGCACCAGTGTTTAGAAGCTGTGTGGGTTGGACAAGCGACTGGTGCTCTCTGGGCTTCATTTCCTCACCTGTAAAATGACAATCTGTGGGCTTGTGGTGCGGGTTCAAGTTAACAATGTTGATAGAGTCTCAGGGCACAGAGTAATAAATTCAGTAAACGTCAGTTCTCCCGTCCCTCCGGAATTCCTTCCCCTACTTTATCCTTCCAAATGAAATTTTAAAAATAGGTCTTTCTTCCCAGTAGGCCAGGGACACTCAATAGATCCTAGAGTAAGGTGCCAGGAGAGGTTATGGAGTGTGTTTCCCCAGACAGCTTCACCAGCACCATATCTGAAGTGGCTTTGGGGTCAGGCTCAAGGTCAGTGCTAGACCCCCTCTGCCCACTCGAGACCTCACCTGTTCACCAGGACTGATGCTGGGGCCAGTGCAGGGCACACTGGGAGGCTGCCCCCAGGCCTGGCATTTCTCCTTGGAGTCCCCTGGGACTAAGGCACGTGTGGGGGTCCCCCTCCCATAATGGCAGCAGCCGCAGACTACATTTGGGCTGGCACAGATCGCAGTTGCCATGGGGACCAGAAGCTGTGCCCAGATGCTCTCTCTGAGCTGGGCTCCTCCCTGGAAGCCTGGGGGGTTCCTACTCTGTGAGGAGCTGGGAGGAAACAGGGCCGCAGACTCCTTCCTCAGCTGCTCCAGCTGCTTCAGCCAAAGGTGACTGATGGAGGACTGGGCCTGAAAGGCCACCTCCTCCTGGAGATTTGTGATCTGTGCCCCCAGGCCCTGCCTGGTGCAGTGTGGCCTCTGTCTCTCGCCTGCCCACCTGGAGCTGCCAACTCCCTCCTATACCCCCTTCTTGGAGTGTAGTATGCACAGAGAGGTGACCATCAGAGCCCATAGTCCCTTAACCAAAGTGCTTGGGACAACACATAATGGAAATGACCTCACTGAGACCCCTGTCTCACCCCACAGCCACCCCTAGGAGGCCCATGAGTGCCTGAGAAAATGGAGCGGCTCTCCCAAGGCCACACAGGGAGAAGAGGCCATACCGACACCAATTAGAGCCAAAGCTTCTGCACATGCAGCTTGGGCTTTTTGGCAGCTGGAGACGGACAGGAGAACCAGACTATGACATGTAAAGGGCTGCATTTCTAGTCCCTGGGATTCAGGGACACCCTTCGGTCCATCCACCAGGGGTCCAGAGGTGCTCAGGGAAGCTGCCATCAACACCTACACTGGCTGAGCCCGGGTTCTGGAGGGATGTGGCTGGATCCTTCCTTACTACCCACTGGGGCCCTCACTGGGTGCCTGCCTTGTTCTGGGGGCCCTTCACTATCGTAATTGTCTATTAACCTCAACTTATAGGTAGAAAATGAAAACTCAGAGATGCAGAAGGCTAAGGTCACACAGCTGGTGAGACTTGCCGGGTCACTGGCATCACTCCAGTCCACGGGTTCTTCTTGGTATCCCAAAGCTGTCCTCAGCTGATGGGGCGACAGATCAGTGACCTGACAGTCAGGAAACACGAGTTCAAGTCACTTAAAACATTAAAGAAATGTTAAACATGATAAAGTACACATAAGGTAGAACTTGCCGTCCTGACCATTATTGAGCAATGGCTGAGTTACTCATTCACCACTATCCATCTCCAGAACTCCGTCATCTCGCAAAACTGAAGCTGTGCACCCATAAAACTGTACCCCTCCATTCCTCCCCCTCCAGCCCTGGAACCCCCATTCTACTTTGTCTGAATCTGAAGCCGACAGATTCTCAGGACCCCACGTAGGTGGGATCGTCCGGCGTTTGTCCTTGTCTGACTCATGTCTTCTCTGAGCCACAGCACGAGCCAGAGTTCCCTTCCTTTTTAAGGCCGAGTACTGTTCCCCTGTGTTACACTCTGCATTTTGATTATCTGTTTATCTTTCCTGTTTTCCCTATTGTGAATAACTCACTGTGAATGTGGTGTACAAATCTCTCTTTGAGATCGAGTTACTTTTTTGAATCAATGAAGTGGGAACGGTCATGTGTCCTCCGTTTGCCTCGCAGGACTGCTGTGAGGACCATGCTGGGTGTGGCGGGAAGCGCTCTGTGAGCTGTCCAGCGTGGGGATCGTGATGGTCTTTCCCCATCAGCAGTCTTGCTGGGAAGGGTTGGCCGTTACCCTCAGGAACACCTGCTGATGTTACTGGGGACATTTTCCTCACCCCCAGCCCTGGGGGGAGCTGCGTTTGGCAGAAGAAGAAGCTGACCCGGATGTGGCTTGGGGGCAGAGTCAAACCCAGGTTCTGTATTTAATTCCCGAGAAGGATCAATTTATGGGCCTGGGCTCAAATTTCTACTCATGGCATGTGGGCAGACCTGCCCTTTTCTCCCTGGAGGGTCCCTATTCCCTCACCCAGATGGGCTGCCTTGCAGGTCTGGGGCAGCCTCCTCTTTCCTCCCCAGCGCCTTGTCTTCCAGGGCTGGCACCATCTGGAGCCTCTCCTGCCCCCAGGCTCTTCTCTGAGCCCAGGGCTGGCCTGCTTCTCCATGGGGGCACCACTGTGGTTTCTGTTGCCCCAGAGCAGTTTTCCCCAGGGCTCTGCCACGCTGCGCCCTCATCCTGGGTCTGAGCACTGTTTGTTCCCCTCCTCTCCTGGAAGGCGGCTGCCTGTAATGTTACAATTTCCTTCCGCAGAGGCTCATTTCCTCCTCGCGGGGGCCTGGCCTGCAGCCTCTACTTTCCAACCTCTCCTTGGGGGCCAGACCCCCGAAACACCCAGGTTCAGCCCCTTATAGCATACTCCACATTGTGGTCTCCCCGCGGGCCTCTCGCCCTGGGCAGAGTGATGTCCCAGCCGCTGGTTTTACTCCAGTGCACACCGCCTGCTTCAAGGGATGTTTGGGGGGCGGCAGGGAGGACTCCCTCCCAGACACACTCCTGAGGGCAGGGCCTATGAGTCACTAGTCACGTTCACTACCTTCTTTGTCCCCCATATCCGGCATCATATCTGGCTAATAGCCAGGGTCCAGGAAATGACTCAGTGAAGGAATCCTGAGGCCAGAGCAGCTCTAGGCAGGGCCTGCAGGACCAGGGTGGATCTTGCTGTTACATCATCTAACTCCACTCCTTACCATGGGACTTGACACTGGGCCTGGGGACCGAAGCCTGACCTGACACTCCCCTGGGATGAGGGAGCCCTGAGAGGGAAGAAGGGGCACACAGGCTCTGCATGTCCTGGCTCCTTCTCTTCTGCTCCGGTTGGAGTAGGCAAAGCAGCCCTGTTCCTGGGGCCACCAACTTGAGATGGACATTGAACAAAATGCCTGGGTTCCCTGCTGCTCTGAACAAGCCCAAAGCCACTTCTCTGAAGTCTTACCTTCCTGGTCAGAAGCATTCAACAGCTAAAAGTCTATAATTCCGGCTGGGCACCCATAGCACAGTGGTTACAGCGCCAGCCACATACACCGAGGCTGGTGGGTTTGAGCCCGGCCCAGGACAGCTAAACAACAATGACAACCATAACAAAAGAACAGCCGGGCGTTGTGGCGGGTGCCTGTAGCCCCAGCTACTCGGGAGGCTGAGGCAAGAGAATCGCTTAAGTCCAAGAATTTAAGATTGCTGTGAGCTGTGACACCATGGCACTCAACTGAGGGCAACATAGTAAGACTCTGTCTCAAAAAAAACAAACAAAAAAAGAAAATCTGCAATTCCTGGTCTTCTGTGACTCACCCAAATCTGTTTCCATGCTTCCCTCCTCCCCCACCCCACCGAACTCTCTTCTGCAAACCAGCCAAACAGACCACAGGGTGTTCTCTGTGTGTTAGGCTTGTTTCCAGTTGAGGTTCTGGAACCTTCTATCTGGCCACCCAACCCCCTGAGCAGCAGCAGAGCACAGTCTAGGAGCTGCTGGCTGGTGACCACCTGGATTGGACGGGCCACACCCAGGGCTTTCACTTTACTCTGGACTCGGTACTCCGCACCCGTCCCTCCCTGTCCTCCAAAGGCCAGCAGAACATCTTCCTGGCAAGGGTTTCTACTTCATCTATTTTCACAACCTGTGATTGAACTCTGTGCAGTAAAGGTATCAGAATTTAGTGGCATCTTTTAATTCTGTGTTATTGAAGAAAATTTTTGGTCTAGAAAGAAGAGCTGCCTTTGGGATTGATTTTCAACAGTTTAATTCATCTTCAGTATTGATTGGTGCGTATGTTACAGCAAAAGACTAAGCTGGGCTGTTTCAGATAGGAGGGGGTGTTATTACTGGAATGTCTAAGTGTGGGGCATTGTCCCAAGACTGTTGTCATCTTAGGGTACATCTCACCGTCCCTTTCATGACAGTCCTTCCTGTAACTGTCTTGCCCCCGTGTTTGACCTTTCTTGAACCCAAGGAGGGGACGTCAGGGAGAGAATGGCGTTGGCCTTAGAGGTTATTCCTTGTGACTGATCCCAGTTGCCTGGGTGTCAGAGGGGGAGCTGGAGACACAGCTGTCACAGACAGCCGGCTGCCTCTGGGAAAACATGTTCTGGGTTCAACCAGTTAACTCACAGACTGGCTTTTGGACACATGGTTGGTGTTAAAAAAAAGCTGAGCATTTTCTCTGTTTCCATTTTGACAATGTGTTTTTAATCTTGTAGATTTTAAGCTTTATGGAGGTCTCTATGTGGTTTGATTTTCTTGGAATAATGCAGATATTTGGTGGCCATAATAATAGGAAAGGAAGTTTGACTGCTCTGTGGTGTAAACAGAGAGGACATTTCTGTGGATTATCGCCCAGTGGAGGCTGCTGACCCACCTGACATTTCCTCTTGAGTCCCAGCCTAACCTTGGGCCTTGTATTTGCTAAGACAACTTGTCATGAGTGAAACTGAAACCAAGGCCACAGGCACTGCTGCCAAGCATGGCACCTCAGTGCAGAAAACAGCTCTGGGTAAAGACTAGAGGCCCCTCTTATCTGATGAGGCAGGTTTGTGGTCCTGGGTCCCTCCTTATGGTAAAGAGTAGAGGCCCCACTGTCTCTGATGAGGCTGGTGTGTGGCCCTGGGTCCCTCCCTACAGGGAAAGAGTAGAGGCTCCACTGTCTCTGATGAGGCAGGTGTGTGGCCCTGGGTCCCTCCCTACAGGTAAAGAGTAGAGGCCCCACTGTGTCTGATGAGGCAGGTGTGTGGCCCTGGGTCCCTCCCTATAGGTAAAGAGTAGAGGCCCCACTGTCTCTGATGAGGCTGGTGTGTGGCCCTGGGTCTCTCTTTATGGTAAAGAGTAGAGGCCCCACTGTCTCTGATGAGGCTGGTGTGTGGCCCTGGGTCCCTCCTTATGGTAAAGAGTAGAGGCTCCACTGTCTCTGATGAGGTAGGTTCTGCTCTCTGACCTGAAAGCAGATGCTGAAAGATCTATATCAGGGATGTACTGTACTCCTTGGCCTCACAGGTGCCCTGGGGCTCCTCCTTGGTCTGAAGCAGAAGCAGCTCCTGCCCGTGTCCCGGAGGAGGAAGCTTGCTTCCCGTCCTCCTGGCAGCGCCGGCAGTGCCTCTCCTGCACGGTCCTCTGGGACCCTGGCTGGAGCTGGGCAAACATTCTGCAGGGTCACACAGACTTCAAGGCAGGTGGCTGCACCCACAGTTTTATCCCCCTCCACTTCCTCTGATGACTGTCACATGGGGCCTCCTCCAAACCCAAGTGCTGTCTTCCCTAGCCCCAAGGTTGAATGTAATAGGAAGCACCCAGAAGGACCATCAGCTTACTATCATTTCCTCAAAATGTTCCAGACAGGATCAATAAACAAAATAAAAGGTGTGATTAGGGTTCTGAAGTTGAGGTTTCTTTCCTGTGGAGCCTCCCAGAGCCTTTAACATGCTCATGTGTGCTTGGATTTCTAAGAAGGGGGTACCCCAGCTCACCAGCATGCTAACCTCTGGGAATCGAAAGTTAATAGGAACACATTGTGGGGAAAATTCTCTGTGTCAACCCTGGGAGCTCTAATCCTTTTAGAAGGGCCTTAATATGGACCTAAGGATTGCTAAACACAGTCTAGGCTAGTTCATGACTTCTGCCTCTATTCAGATGTTTATGCTCAATGATAATAAGTATTGTTAGCTTAGGTCCCGTAGATCCCTAGATTTCATCCTTCCTAAATGGATTCATATTCTTTCATGTTGGTAAGTTATTTTATTCCTTATGTGCCTTCTGTTGAGCGCTATCACAATGTTTTGCAGAAGTGGAAGAATTATAGACACCTGGAGAAAAAAAAGAATGGAAGAGCAAAATATGTGAGTGTTTGAAATGTATAAGGCAACTTGCTAGGAGTTGATCTTTATTTTTTGAAGATGGCAGAAAATAGAACATTGAATAGGTAAAAGCTGAGAGCAAGTTAATGACAATTCTTGCAATGTACTTTTGGCTAAACAATTTGTTTTCTTTCTGTTAATTACTAGGCTTCCTTTCCTTTAAGATGTTAGTGCCCCCCCCCGTGTGACGCATTACAAGGATGTGTAATCAGAGGTGAATGGACCTTCCACTATAAGAGGCGAAAGAGTCCAGCTGAGAGCAAATAGTAGTTTGCTATCCACATGGCTCTGTCTAATGGAAACAGACAGGAGTGGAAAGCAAGCTCTGGCCTCTCTTTCCTATCTGAAAGAGAAATGGGGAGAAAGTGCATCTCAGAGAATGAGTGGGGCTGTGGTTGGAGCACTGGGAAGGGAGGAAATGTGTGAGGGATGAAGGAAAACATTCACTGGGAAAAAAAACAGGAAACCAGGCAGAGCATAGTGAGACCGGAGGCCTTGGAAGGGCAATGCAGGGAAGTTTGGCTTGAAAGAAATCCTACCCTGGTGCAGTGTGAACGGAAGGGGAATGGATATTGACAGTGAGTGAGAACTTCAGAAGGTTTCAGGAAATAGCAGGGTGCAACACCATCCCAGTAAGCTTTTTGTCAGATACAATGGCAAGTTGGCAAGATTAAGGGAAATTATTAGCTCGAGGAAAATGGAGAGAAAGAGATGCGTTCACTCAGCCTCTAATTGAAAAACAACCTGGGGCCATCAGTTAAATCCCAGTGTCTGGCAGAATAGCAGCTATAAGGGTTAGTTGGTGGGAGGTGACTTCAGAGTCTCTGTGGTTGGGCAGAGTTGCAGATAGGGATAGGAATGGGGAGAGGGGAGTATCCCCCCCATATTCTCCTGAGCCAAGTGTACCAGGAACTTTCAGAACCCCTTGCCTCTGAGGATGTTCCCAGCACAAGCCCCAGGCCCCCATATATTCCAATTTGTCACTTACCTATACACACTCCCCCCAGCCAGGCTTGCCGGGTACTATGCACTTAGCAAGCGCTTACGTCAGGCTAACACCGGAAGCTGTAATAGATAAATGCCACAGTCTCAGTGGCTTAATAGGATTTAAATTTATTTCTTGTCCATATAGGAGTCGCCCTTCCATATGAGGATTCAAGAACCCAGGCCTCTCTATCCTCCATCTCCAGGAGTGCTGGGGCCCTTCACTTCCAGCCAGTGCACAGAGAATCACCTGTGGGAGAATGTCAGGACTAGGCTTTCAAGGGACACTAACTTCCCATTGGTTAGAAATCAGCTGCGTGGCCACATGATCACTAAGGCAGCTGGGAAGCTGGCCTTGTGCCCAGGTAGGGGGTGGGAGGGAGGAAACCATTCCATAAGCACATAGCTGTTTGTGTCATGGTATTTAAAAAGGAATTTGTTCCATAAAATAAATGAAACTCTGAAAACAGATCATATCATAGAATGATTATGTTTATTATTGTGGGATTCTTTGCTTTTTTCAAGGATCCAGATAATTTGCTTTAATTAGAAACTCTCTGCCTGTAGTCAGATTAGTCCCCAGCTTGCAGAAGAGGGATGGTGTTGGTGAAATGCCTCCTGAGATATCTTGCAAACCAGGAGATGTTGTTGCCTGCATATGTGATTTATAAGGTCTTACTAGAGGGTCAGTTTGGGCTAAATGAGGGAACACACAAGGCATCACCCAAGGGGGTGATCTGATTCCATTTATAAGGATTCGGTTTATAGACCACACTTCCTTGCCGGCCCCCGCTGACGTAGTTGGCCACCAGACTTCCTGGGGTCCTGTAGCCTGTGCTGCTCCCCATACCCCACCTCACCCAGCACTGGGTCTGAGCCATCCAGAGCAGGAAGGAAGTGTGCTCACAGCTCCTCCCACCCATCACACTTTCAAATCGGATTTCATTTGCTGTCTGCTGTCAGGTTTGGTTTCTCTGAGCACCCTGGTTTTCCCCAGCCTGTCTGTCCCATGAAATTCTGTGCCTTCAGATCACTTTCTGCTGGACGTACAAGCCCGCTGCTGTCCTGGTTTCACCCATGACAATTTCTTCTGCCTGCTTTTCTGAGGGAGGAGCACAGCCAAGGGACACCGTGGGAAGCTAAGAGCAGCAACAGCTAATCCCGGTCTGTCCTTGCCTGACCATACACAGGCGCATTTTAACGGCCTCAGGTGGAAGTCCTGACACCACCTAGATAGCTGTCCTCCTACCCTCCTTGCTTCTGTCTCCCAACCCCTCCTCCACCTTTGGACAGGGTAGGTTCAATGGGCCTGTCTTGCCCTCAGCCCCTGTCCTGGAAGACAGGAAGGGATGTTTAACCTGTACTTCCTCGGCACCCTGGACAGGGTCCTCCCAGCTCTTATCTTCTATGTGAGGCATTTCCATCTGCCTGATTGGGATCTGGAGTTCTTCAGTGTGGGATCGTCTTTTAGGGTGTGTTAAATGAGCCAATGAATGGATAGATTTGCAATGAAGAAGAGTCACCCAGGCTCTGGCGTGGCCCAGACAGGTGGGTGCTTCTGCCAGATGAGATCGTCAGATGATGGCTCCTAATCAAAGTGGCTGTTCCCCGTTGAGAATTTTAAAAACAGGGCTCTTAAAGTGGACTCCTCTTCCCTCTTAACCCCAGTGAGGAATCTTCACCATCCATGGTGCTGTGGGCCAGATTGGAACCTTCTATAGCCCAGCTGTTCCAGCTGGAACTGGGAGATAGGCCATGCCCAGCCCCTGTTCTAGGCAGACATAGCTGTCAAAACGCAGATTTGCACCTGGCTCTGAACCCAGAGATCTTGAGGAAGTTGTTTCTCCTCTTCAAGCCACTGTCTGTAAAATGAGGATAATATTTGGCTTTCAGAGTTGATATGTGGATTAAAAGAGGGATTTCTCGTATGGCACATGCATTATTGCTGGAATTATTTTAATTGTCTCTCCTCATTTATAAGAACTGTTCTCTGCTCCATCCACAGGGTCCAGTGTAGCGCACAATGCGATAAGTACTTACAGAATAAGTTGCCAGAGACACACCAAACTTAGCTTTTGGCACATAGTTCCTGCCCATCCTGGTGCTTCCTCCAAGAATATGAGCTCCTCAGTGGCAAAAAGTGTGACTCGTCTTAATTCCTTGTATCCAAGAAGAGCCTCAAACAGGCCAATACTCTCCTGGGCATCAGTGAACCAAGTGAGGGTTTTCCATGACTGTCCCTTTTCAAGTGTGCAGGAGCCATGCCTAGCTCCTGGCCCCGGGCACCATCAAGGCACCTTGGGGTTGCAGGGGAAGCAGGAGCCAAGTCCAGGCGTCTAGGGAGGCCCGAAGGCAGGGAGGAGAGGAGAGCAGGGCTGTTGGCTCTGACCTGCCCCAGTGGCCTCTCCAAGTCTGGCTCTCAGCAGCACTGCGGGAGCCCAAGTATTACTTTTAACCAAGGCTGGAGCCAGACCCCCAGGACCAGAATTAGGGATTATTCTCCTTTACCCTCCCTGCCACCCTCCCCAGACTCTGCCCCTGCCCTGAGCCTGCATCTGCCCAGGGAACAGCAATGACAATGGTAACACCTGAAATGCACTTACATCAGAATGTTTTTTTCAACGCACTTTTTTTTTTCCTGAATGACTTTTCATCCAGACCCTATCACCTATATCTGGCCACTGTCAGAAAGGGGAATCCCCTGAGTTGGGAGCGACATTGCACTCCAGAGGCATTTTGTAAATGACACATACTGTCACCCACAGGGACACAGCAGCCAGCCACGTGGGCTTCCTGGGAGCCACAGTGTGCGCCCCTCAAGCCCTCCTGGAAGGTCCTCTGGTTGGGGTTGCTCCTCTGGTCAGCCCAGAGAGGCGGGCGGGAGGCCTGTGCGGGTCGCTGGCAGGGTCCCCGCGTCCCTCCTCCCGCCTTTCTGGCCGGGTTTGTAAACACACCCGAGCAGCAGATGGCTCCGCAGCTGCCGGCCGCGCCTCCCTCCCGAGCCCGCGCGGGGCTGCGGCAGGGCCGGGCGGGGCCGGGAGGCTCTGGTCGCTGGAGGCCGTGGGGAAGCGCCAGCCACCGCCTCTGGGGCTCGTTCTGTTTGTCTCCTTTATTTGTCCCTTCATTCGTTCGTTCATTTATTCAGATTTGTCGTGTGCAAGGACCAGGCTGGTCCTTCCTGGGAGGGGTTAAACAGGGAATCAAAAATCGCCGACCAGGGCAGCGCCTGTGGCTCAAAGGGGTAGGGCGCCCGCCTCATATGCCGGGGTGGCGTGTTTGAACCCAGCCCCGGCCAAAAAAAAGAAGAAGAAGAAATCGCAGACCAGTTCTGGGGGAGCACCCCCGAGCTGGATTCTGGGCTCTGAGGGTGCAGCGACTAGTGCACCATGTCTGTCTTCTTTCTCCTCCTCTGGAGGCTCGAAGTTCAGTTTATGCAGGTGCAAACTTTAATCAGAGCTGAAGTCCCCTCGAACCCTGAGCATCTTCATGCCAGTGGGAAAACCCAACCCGCCTTTTAAAAATTCTAGTATTCATCTGGATTTGGGGGTTGCCAGTGTTTTCTTACTGCATTAAGGAGAGAAAGGGTTGGGTTTTCCCACTGGCATGAAAATTGGGAAGATGATGACAACTGCATTTGTAATAATAAAATAATAATTTTCTATTAAACAACTCAAGAGTGACGTGTGGAAGAACACAGTCGGAATTAACGGGGGAATCTAGATTTTGATCCTGATCCTGTGAGTCATTTTTAGTTTTCTCATCAGAAAAACAAGGGCCATGGGCTGGATGCACTTCCGGGCCCCCCTGCTGATGGCCTGAGAGTCCATAAAGGATCCTGGACATGCTCTGTCTGGTTCTCCACATCTAGGAGCCTTGCAGCTATGTTTGAACCCAGCCCTGCCTAGGTTCACCGTGTGGTCCAGGGCAGTTCCTTTCTTTTCCTTTTATGAGCCTCTGTTTCCTCCCAGCACTGGTCTGAGGATTGTGATCAGGTGTGTGAACATGATTTGCCTTACCCCTGGCATGCAGGCCTCAGAGATATTTTCTTTGGAGGAGAGTTAGCCTCAGGCCTAAGGAGCCAGCTCCAGAGCCGGCGAGCATGTCCTTTCTCGGGCCACTTTAACTCTGCCTTGTACTTATCTGTGTCCTGGGGCCGTGACATCTGGGGCCCTACTGACCCTACAGGGACTGCTCCCCCCAGCATTAGCCACTTCCTGGAGGTGCCCACTCAGCCACCAGGGCACTTTTTAAAGACAAACCACACCCTAAGCCTCTTTATCAAGCTCTCACACTCTGAACCACTGTGCCAGGTGCTGGACAATAGGTACTGCTCCTGTGCCCCTAGAAGCACAAAGTTGTTCACACTCACTGAGCCTGGACCCGCTCACCTGCATAAGCTGTTCCTTCTCGCAGAACCCACAGTAAAGGCCCTTGCCCATGTTTCTCCCTTTTCTTCTTCCTCTGCCCTTCAGTCTTGGAATATTCTAAGATGATTCATGGGAATAAAACAAATCAGGGGTAGGAAAGTGGTGCTTTAGAGTTTAGGGGGACAGACGGAAGGATTGTAAGCCTGTTTGCTTTCTCTCCCTTTTATTGAATAAGTGCTTGTTATACATTCAGTGTTTGAAAGGTGTGGCATGAGCTCAGGGCCGGGATTCAGGTCCACACATTGTGTCCTTAAGAATTCCCTATCTAGGGCAGTGCCTGTGGCTCAAAGGGGTAGGGCGCTGGCCCCATATGCCGGAGGTGGCGGGTTCAAACCCAGCCCCAGCCAAAAACTGCAAAAAAAAAAGAACTCCCTGTCTAGAAGCAGGGAGGTAGGGGTGGATGTGATAAAATGCTTTTTAAAGGGGTAAAAATATCCAGGGTCCCACCATCAGGGTCAGGGAGAGTGTCCTGAAAAGGGGGTGTTTGACAGGTAGGCACTGAAGGGTGGGCAAGTGAGGCCTGGACGGGGAGCAGGTGGTGACCTCACACTCAGCTTGGGTGTAGTGGTTGGTGGGGCCTGGCCCTGCCCTCCACTCGCAGGGCTCAAAGGGGTAGGGTGCTGGCCCCATATGCTGGAGGTGGCGGGTTCAAACCGCCACCACAAGCAGAGATGCGTGCTAGCGAGACCATACCCAACTCCTGTGACCTCGGGAATTTATAGAACTTTCTCAAATGTGTGAAGTGAGGTTAATAATAGCGCCTACCTTGAAATGCTGCTGTGAACATGCAGTCAGATGTCACGTGTGAAGAGAGGAAAACACTGGGACAAATGTCACGTCTCTTTGTCCACTTGTTCATTCATCCAACACATAGTTTTTGAGTCCCTACTGTGTGCCAGGCCCTGTTTGTTTCAAAGCAGTGAACAAAACAAATAAAAATCCCCCCGAGGAGAGGCGACGCTGTTGCCGGGAGGGGAGGGTGGGGGGCAGAGAATAGAAGAAATAGACAAAATCTTAGGTGACAAGTTAGGGAGTGGTAATGTGATAGGAACAAGTGAGGTGATAGGTGGGGAGTGAGGGGGTCCCATGTAGAAGTATTTGATGTTAGCATTGTTTATCATTTAATGTGGGTGGAAAACAGGAGTTGTGAAGTGAGGGGGGGTAGGAAGATAGTGTTTTCGTGCATAGATCTGATCTAGGGGTGCCAAGAAAGGCTTTTAGCCGTGGCATGTCTTTGCTGCACTTGAAGACGGTGAGGGGGCTGCTGCTCCTCCTGCCTGGATTGAGGGGGAGACCTTGGCAGTGTGGAAGGAGAGAGGGGGGCGCCAGGCAGTTGAGCACCAGGCCTCAGACCTGGGCTGGGGCACCTAGTGGGGTGGAATCCTCCTTGCTTGGGGGTTTCTCAGCAGGTCGGAGCTAGCCTGGGCTGGGAGAAGTGAGAAGCAGAGGGTGTCAGCCTCCCAGCCAATCACCTGCCTGGAACCTGGGAAGGTGGGAGGGGCAGGAAGGCGGATGCTGGAAAAGGGGTCAATGCTCCATTTCCCACTGAAGAAAAGGCAGAGAGTTGCAAAGAGTATGAATGAACTTCAGGTGTCACCCAAATCAATCATGATATTAATTGTTGCATTTATGTGGCTGCCGCTACAGGCCACTCAGGTCCCAGAACTCAGTGATCCTGGCGCATGGCCTGTCCTTCCCCAGTCACTGGGAAGCTGGGGTCTGATGGCCAGAGGTGCTTTGATGAGAATGATTCTGTTTCAGGAACCAAGGGCAGCTGGACATCTGTAAACTGAGTGTCAGGAGCATGGTATTTGTACAAAAGCATCCACCTGCTACCCTGGTGCTTTCCCAGTGTACACGGGGAATCCTTACCAATCATCCTCAGAAGAGCACGCGCGCTGTTAGCGTTCCAGAGCAACGGGGGAACTCGAGTTTAGCGTGAAGAATGGCAAGGAGATGGGGAAGGAACTTGTGGGAAATGCAAATCACAGCAATGTAAATAAAGAGCTTCCCAGTAAAGGCATAAATAAAAAGCAGGCACAGTCCCTGGGGAATAGTAATCAGGCTGCCCTGGCTTCTGCCTCCCCGAATGGAGGGGAGCGGCAGGACGCCTCAAGGGCTGTCTCCAGCCAGTGTTGGCAAAGGAATCCCCTGCAGTACCGGCCTGGAGCTGGACTCCCACCCACGCCCCATGGGAAAGGAATTGTTCCAGGGAACAGTAGGGCTCTAAGCGGTGAAGGGGCGTTTCAGGGGAGCTGTTCCTCGCTGCTCTTGGCAGTTACTTTGGGTGAACACAGTGTGTGGAGGGGTGCACAAACAGAATCAGGTTTATGAAGAGTTGTGTCCCACAGCTGTGACGCAGCATCCTCAGGGCCCTCCTGCCTGTGCAGTTCACCATGTGCAGTTCACCCCCTTCCAGGGGGTCACTGTGAAGTCATGCAAGTCACTCTAGAAAGCCCTATGTGCTCTTCTCAGGCCAAGTTCTAGGTGAGTGGGCCAAGGACTGAGCCCAAGATCAGTGCAATGTAAACAGCACCCTCCCCAAGACATTGCATCCTTGGGCAGTGCACAACCTGAACACCAGGACATGGGTGGATTTCTTGTCCAGGGCACTCAGTCTGTGAGCCAGACTTTGCACTCAGGCCTTGGAGCACTTAGTGGTGCTCTGTGGAGAGTTAGTAGTTAAGACTGATTTGCCTTGCTCTGTCTCCCTCTCCCTCTGCTCCTGCCTTGGACCAGTGGCCATGTCTAGAACAGGGAGGGGGTTATGGCCTCCTTGTATTAAATTCTTCTAAGTGGCTAGCTTTATTTAATCACCCACGTTGCTGCTGCCAGCAGCTATGGCAGCCTGCACTCCTGGACCTTGCACCTTTGATTCCCCACCCAACATTCCCACCATATGTTATTTCTCATGAGGCAGCATTATCCCAACGTGAGAGGAAATTTAAAGAAGCAAAAACATCTGCGATGACTCCATCTTTTAGCATGTGTTCCCATGTTTCCTCTGGAGCTCACTTGTGTACACACACATTTGTGTGTAGTGGGAAACCTGGTGTACACGGGTTGAATTCCAGAGAGTGAGAAGGCCTAGGGAACACCCCCCGCCCACCCTCCACTGGGCAGGAGGGCGTTTGCTAGGGGCATGAAAGGGGAATAAGTAACATTTGTGGGCTGGGGGATGTTTTCATTTTTATCCACAAGGCACTGCAAGTGAATCTTGGTTACTGTGGGAATTCTCAGGAACAGAAGGCTAGAAACAGATTTGATCGATGAAAGCTGATTCCAGAGAGAATAAGCCATTGATAAATCCCAGCCCTGCCCTGTCAATCACAAGGAGTCAGGAAAGGAAGGCGGGAGGGTGGCGCCGCTGGGAGGCTCTGGCCGCCCTGCCCCAGCAGGGGCGTCATTTATCTCTCCTCTGTCTGGGGAACCAGCTTTCTCTCTAATTAGCGGGAGGAGGATCTGGGATTGATCTTGGCAAGAACCCAGGGCTGGGTTGGAGACCTCAAGGCTACTCAGTGCAGACTTTGGAAGTGAAATAAGCCCTGTGTCCCTACCCCGTGCCCCTGCCTTTGTAAATAGATAAGGAGAGTGAGGCCTGGAAGAGGAAGCAGTTCCTCCAGGAGGGGACATCCATGATGACACACGGACGTCCCAGAGAAGGGGCCCCAGACTGCAGTGCCTTTGTGGTGCTTAGAAGAAAGTGTGTGGTCCCCAGGGCAGCAGGGGTCCCACTGGGTGCACAGCATGGGTGTGAGGAGCCAGCTGGACGTGAGCTGCCCGTCGGCTGGTGCTACTGAAGCCCTCTGTCCACGCTGACAGTACAGCCCCCACGGCTGGATCTGGACCACGAAGAGCGTTCTGAAAGACCCCCTCAAGAGATTCACGATGGTCAGGGGGTGACAGTTTTATCAGGAAATGTTGAGTCTGAAGAGTGTGTGACTGAGGTGGCTGTGCTGGTGCTGGGGTGGGTGCAGGTAACAGGCAGGTTGTCCCAGGGGCTCTGGGCCAGGCTGGCAGCTCTTGGGGAGCAGGGGAGGAGCAGTGAGGAAGAGGCTGTGCAGGGAAGGCTTGCTGACCAGCGCTGCGCACACACATGCGTGTAGTCCATCCACATAGGTGTGTACATGTGCACACACATTGCATCACTATTGCTGCTAGAAGTGATGGTGACAGGGCGGTTTTTAAGGGCTTTAACTAGTCTGGAGCATTTTGTTCATTTTTTTCTCCCACAGCACTGTCATCGTTATCTGAGTGATTTGATTCTGTGCTGACCTCACCCTCTCTCTTCTGCCTCCCTCCCTCCTGGGCCTCCTCTGCTCTTATCTGGGCACTGGGTCCCTCACATGTTGATTTGGTGGCTTTGGGGGCAGTGCAGGTGTGATGGATGTCAGTGTGCCCAGGGAGGGGAAGACGAGGGGCTGTGCAGGCGTGGGACGAGGGGTCAAATGGCTGGAGGGGAGAGTGGGCAGGGTCCTGGGTGGGCCCTGGTGGCCTTCCTGCTGCAGCTGGAGCGTGGAAAGAACAAGAACTTGGACATTCCTCAACACCGAGGGCTGCCACTTCAGAGCTGTGTGTCCCTGGCAAGTCGTGTACCCTCTCTGTGTGTTTGTAAAATGGGAAGTATGGACTCCCAGGGTTGCTACTAGGAGTCAGTGGGTCAAGTTGGGTGCAGTGGGACCCTTTCCTTAAGTGTCACCTTTCCCTCCCTGATTCTGTTCCTTAAAGCTTTGTAGATTTGAATGTGCTGAGACCCACTCCATCCCCTGCACCACCACAGGCTGGACCAGGCTCTCAGAAGTGCGCCTGGTTCCCTCGTGGGCGCTGTCAGACCCGCCTGAGCAGAGACCGAGGGGCCTGCGCAGTCTGCTCCCCTCTCCCCGCACGTCCTCCCTCCCTGATCTCATCTTGGGCCACACTCAGGATGTCTTCAGAATTGTGGGGTACTGCCGTGGGTCCTTCAGACCTTAGCACCAAGGCTGTCTCCTTGGGGGTGTCTCCCTGACCTGCTGTCTAAGATCACCTCTCCTTCCCCTCTGCTATGCTGTGTCACTGCTCCCTGACTTCCCTTCTGTAGCAGTTACCCCACACTAAAATGACCTTGTGGCTTTGCTTGTCCCTCACCTGGCATCCACCTCCCCCCAGAATGCTCTGCAGAGGGTGAGGATTCAGCCTCGGGCACTGCCACGTCCCAGAACCTGCAGGGCTCACACAGAGGCTGAGTCAACCTGACCTGAGCACTCAGGAAGGGGCCGAGACGCGCCGCCCAGCATCCGCAAGGCAGGGCTCGGGACCTTGTGATTCTGGGGTCTCTTCCCCACGAGCAGGTGACGTGCTCGGCCTCCGAGTCCCTCTTGTTTCCTGTCCTTCTGCCCTTTACACCTTTCTCTTCCTTCATTAGTTCAAGAGATCCGGATGGGGAAACGATAAATGCTACAGGAACTGAGCCTGGGAGGTGAGCAGGGAGCGGGTTGGCAGGAGGTCCTGCTCTGAGAGGGCTCAGCCCTGTGTGAGGACAGAGTGGTGGCACAGGCATCGCTGGGCTCCCCAGAAGTCCCCAGATTTTCTCAGCTTTTGCTGCTCTGGGCCATCCCGGCTGGAGGTGGAGGGAGGAGAGGAAAGGAACCCGGCTTCTACTGAAAGTGGGGACAACAGGGAGAGAGGTGGGAGGGAGAGCAGAACTGGGCCCCGGGCTGGGGCTGGGCTGGACAGCTGGGGCCTCCAGTCTGGGTGGCTGGGTGGACGCTGGAGGAGATGCCCCTGCCCTGGGCACACTGTCCCTTCACCAAGTGCCATCTCTGTGCTGGGCACCTTTGCGAACACCAGTGACTCCACAGGGAACCAGACCAACAGGCCTCTTTCCTTGGTGGGGTTTTCTGTCTCATGGGGAAAGCAATGGGCAAACAAAACAAATCATTCTCATTTCAGATCATAATGAGTGCTCTGGAACAAACAAAGCTGGGGAAGGGGCAATTCCCCTGGGGGTAGGGGTGCTGTTTTAGATCTGGGGGTCAGGAGAAGGTCCCTCTGAACAGTGGTCTATGAGCAGAGGCCTTAGTGATGTGAAGGATGCATCAGATTGCAGATTTTCCAGCCAGCGAGTAGCAGGTTCCCTTAGGATGGGAGGAACAGCAGGGAGCCTGGTTTGGTTGGAGTGGAGAGGCCAGGGGCAGGAGAGAGAGGAGCAGGTGGTGGAGGGAACTTGGGGTTGATGCTAAGTAGATGACTGACTGTTCAAGGGCCATCAGTGCATGGGTCTCAGGCTCAAACCCACCATTCTGGCAGTTACATAGGGTGGTGGAGGGGCTGAACCTGATGAAGGGACAGGTTCTGGAGGTGGGGCTGGATGGAAGTGTTCACAGATTGGGCTGTGGGAGAGGGAAGTCACAGATTCACCTTGTTCTTTAGTCTCAGCAACTGAATACCATGATGGTGTCTTTTGCTCCCTTGGGGGAAATAGCAGGAAGCAAGGTTTGGAGGGGAAAATCAGGTGTTCTGTTTTACGTTTGGAAAGCCTGAGATGCTTGTGAAACATCCTGGGGGGATGTGGGCTTAGGATGATGTTAAAAGCTGTGGTCAGGATGGGACCACCCAGGGAGAGCGTGGAGATAGGGGCATGCATCCAGGCCTTGCCACACCCGGAGAACAGGCGTAGAGAGCAGGTGCTGGGGCATGGGAGGCGGGCAGGAGGGTGAGCTAGAAGCGCAGCGAAGGATGTGGAAGGAATGAGTCCACAGAGGGAGTGGTGGACTGAATTAGACACCAGTAAGGCCAAATGAGAGGGCCCTGCAAGTCATCGGAGTAAGGTCTTTGGTGAGTTTGAACAAGAATGATCGTGGTGGGAGACGGACACACAAGCTTTCTGGAGAGAACAACTGGGGATGGTGCTGATGGTTTCACACGTTCTGCTCCCAGGGGAAGCAGAACAATAAGGACAGTGACTGGAGGGGAAGGTGGATTTTTTTTTTTCTTTTTTTAATTTCAGGTTTTTGTGAGGGTACAACCAACCAGGTCACAATTTTGGAATTTGTTAGGTAGTTATGTCCCACCCCCAAAAGATGTGCCATACATTTCTGCCTGTGCTCTTTAAGTGGGAGCACACCGATCTTTCCCCTTCCTTCCTCCTCCCAACTTGAATAGAATTAAGTTTCTTTTATGTGGGCGTGTATTAGATCATCTACTGGCTTCAGAATAAAATTGAGTACATTGGCTACTTACTTTTCCATTCTTGTGATATTTTACTAAGAAGAATGTGTTTCAGCTCCACTCAGGTTAATACAAAAGATGTAAATCTTTCCTTTATGGCTGAATAATACCCCATGGTATACATATACCACAGCTTATTAATTCATTCCTGAGTTGATGGGCATTTAGGTTCTTTCCACTTTTTTTTTTTTTTTTTGCAGTTTTTGGCCGGGGCTGTGTTTGAACCCACCACCTCCGGCATATGGGGCCAGCGCCCTACTCCTTTGAGCCCCAGGCACCACCCTCCACATTTTTTGTTTTTTTGAGACAAAGTCTCATTTTGTTACCCTTGGTAGAGTGCTGTGGCATCATAGTTCACAGCAACCTCAAACTCTTGGGCTCAAGCGATTCTCTTGCCTCAACCTCCCAAGTAGCTGGGACTACAGGTGCCCACCACAACACCCAGCTATTTTTAGAGACAAGGTCTTGCTCTGGCTCAGGCTGGTCTCAAACCCGTGAGCTCAGGCAATCCACCCATCTCAGCCTCCTAAGTGCTAGGATTACAGGCGTGAGCCACCTGGCCTGGCTGTTTCCACATCTTGTTAATTGTAAATTGAGCTGCAATAAACATTCTAGTGCAAATGTCTTTATGATAAAATGAGTTTTGTTTCTTCTGGGTAGATGCCTAGTAGTGGGATTGTGGGGTCAAATGACAGGTCTAATTCGAGTTCTTTGAGGATTCTCCATACTTCTCTCTAAAGAAGCTGTATTAGATTGTGGTCCTACCAACAGTGTAAAAGTGTCCCTCTCTCTCCACACCTGCACCAGCGTCTGCAGCTCTGGGACTTTGTGACTTCTCACTGAGGTTAGGTGATATCTTGGGATGGGGTGGGTGGGGCAAGATAGCAGACCAGAAGAATCCTTCAACTGAGCTCTCTTAGAATGACTGGGGAAAAAGACAGAACCCAGCCATACCTGGTTCAGAGACCTTATTCAGAGTCGTAGCTCAGGGAGTATAGCAAGGAGGTGGTGAGCTGGATGCAGCGAATGATCCAGAGCCGTGGAAATCTGATGAATTAGGCAACTGATTATGACTGGCTGGGATCGGCTGGCCCCCGGCAGGGGTCTGGGATAGGAGGAATCCTTTCCAGAGTTTTCAGTTGTTCAGGAAAGCTGCACATTGAGTGGAAAGCTTGGAAGAGTGGGTGGACGCAAATAGTATTCAGGAACCAGATTTGAATGCAGTTGGAGTGGTTTGGCCATAGGTTTGTTGGCTGGTGAGGTAGCCATACTGGGAAGGTCTCTGCAGCCAGGGTGCTGCCATTGTGGGAAGGTCATGGGAAAGTATTAGCAGGGGCCTAAAGCATGGCCGCCTTAATTCCACCTGCCAGAATCAGAACTCTACTCTTGGGACAGGCTCAGGGACTCTGGCACCCTTTGGGAACTGGAGTCAGGGGGCACTGTGAGACCTGCTCCTGAAGGATTCTTGTGAGCTTTAAGATCCCAAACCGGAGAGGTCTGAATGCTGAGGAGACAATCAGGCAATCACTGAAGGCAACTAAGTTTGGAATAAGGAACATAGAGGTTGCTGGCTGCGCTCTTCCTCTCCTAAAAATACCACAGTGCCACCTGGTGTTCTGGAAACATATTGTGAGATACTGTCATCAAGAGCAAGGGCTTCTGTGTTCTGGCCACCAGAAGAGTTTGGCTTTTGTCAGGCTGAGGCCATTTCAAGACCTAAGCTCTGAGAGAAGGGAATTTGAAGCAAAGGAGTTAGCGAGAAGGAAAAAGGAGGACAAAAAGGTGAACAAGAAGAAAGAACACATGAGGACGAATCAACAGAAAAATTCTAGCAACATGAAAATCCAAAACAGAGCAACCTCCCCAAGGGACCATGGGCCGGCTACTGCAGAAGACTCCACCTATAAAGAATTAATGGATTGGACAGACCTAAAATGCTTCCATCGACCAACTTGTCTTTTTCTCATTGTCCTTGGTCGAGTTCTAGACTGTCAGCACTGAATGGAGTGTCTGAGACCACCGGACCAGTCCCACGCCTTCAACTTTATACTGAGGACATGAAGTGACTCTGTCCAGCCAGGACTTAACTGTGGACCCTGGGGAGCTGAGATCCACGTGATCTCCATGTTAGCCATGTTGTCGTGTCACTCCTACCTGGACCTGGCATGCCCCTCTCTATTTCTCAGCCAGCCTCATTGACTCCGTCCTGGACAAGGGCTACATTGTTCATCTCACAGGACAGATGGTGGCCATCGTGCTAACCACAGCAGCAGCAACTCCAGGGGTTGGGGCGATGGCGGGAACTGTTCCTGCTGTTCCTTTGCACACGTTTACCTTTTGCAAGTGACGATCCTGAGGGGCAAAGCTTAGAGCTCCAGGTCAGCTACTGGTGGAAATGGCATCTCTTTGTGGTAAGAGTGATGTGATTTCCTGGCAGGGGTCCCAGAGAGGCTCTCAATGCTATAGTTCCTGTTTTGCAGTGGTAGATTGAGGCACAGTAAAGGAGGCTGTCTTTCCAGCCACTCTGAAGTGGACATAGGCTTTCTGTTCTGGCCTTATGTCTGTGCTGTTTGCCTTTGGTGATTCTTGAAAGGCTTTTAAAGATAAATTTAAAAACACACAGTAGAAAACAGATTTGGTTAACATTTTTTTCCTACATTTCTCACCTGTCACTGGAAGAACGCTTTTGGTTTTTATCAACTGGGTATTTCCTTTGCTACCACTGGAGCCTCGTCCACCCCCATCAGCCTCTGGGGAGCAGAGGGGGTCTGATTGCTAACAGCACTTGGCCAACTTGCTTACTTTCCTTCTTTCTGGCTGCTCAGTGAAGAATCCCTGGTGGGGTGTTGGCAGAGCCTTGGAGGTTCTGTCCTCAGTGTAGAGACACCGCAGGAGGATGCAGACCCTGGCACACCCCCTCAGAGAGGCACAGTGAGTAGCCATGTGGGGTCTGGGGCTGGGTCACTGCACCCCAGGCATCCATCTATCTGCAAATAAGTATAGTAAAATAAAGCACCTGCCTGGAAGAGCCCTGGATCCTTCGGCCTGATCATGTTCTGAGAAAGGGAGAACAGACAGAGGTTTAGGAGATCCCCACACAAGAATAAAGAGAGACAGCTGGAGATGCCAAGAGGCTGTTGCATTTGGCCAGCCCGTGTGCTGCAGCCATGAGAACCCAGATCCTTTTTCCAGGAATAAGCTGGCCTCCCAGGGAGGCTTTGGAGCTCTCCAAAGCCCAGAGCCTTTACTTGCCCCAGAAAAGTTTCCTGCCATCAAGGCCAGCCATTTCTGTAGAGTGACCTCCAGAATGCTGGCCAGGCGGCAGTCACAGGATCTTGTTCTGACTCATCCCTGGTGGACACCCTGTTGATCTCATTGATAAGTGCCGGCAGCTACCGTGGCCACTGTGTGCCTGGGAAGCCAGCCAGGCCTGGCTTCATTCACTGGCAGGTGGGGCCAGCCAGGGGTGAGTGGGTAGGACAGTGCTGTGGGGCACAGGCCAGTGAGAGAACATAGCAGAGGTCCCTGGTGTGACCCAGGACTAACCAGAGCCAGGGGCACCTCCAAGGTCAGCTCAGGGAGGTCTGGGGCTCTATGGACAGAGTGTAGCCCAAACCCTGGAGGCTCAAGGCCTGCTGGAGTCTGCGAGTAACTTAGAGGGGCTGCTCGGTCTCAAGGCTCCCTTCCTTGGAAGAGGCCTGTGAGGACCTCCCCTGCAGGGCAGCTCTTCCCCAGCCTTGCTGTTCATTAGCACCTCCAGGGACAGGGTTTAAAAATACAGATGTCCAGTTTCCATCTAGAAACTCAGACCCTTGGGAGTTGGTCCTAGGAGTCTATATTTTAAACATGTTCTTTGGAGTCCACAGTCCTGCGCTGGCTTTTGGGAACCACTGTAGCCAGAACCAAGGTAGGACTTGAGCCAAAGCCACCTCAAAGAGCCACATGACTCCATAGCTACCCATCAGGGGAGCTCTTGGGGGACCTACAGATTGCCTGAATTTAGATCTCTCAGCCATCTCCTGGCACTTGTGGTAGGACAAGGGTACACACCCTGGCACGGGAGAGCTGGCATTCAGATGCTGTCCCCTCTCCCTGGTTTTGTTTGATGTGCAGTGTTTATCTCTGTCTGAATTAACAGCATTGCTTGTTAATGGGTTAACTGTCTCCCGCTACTGAACTTGAATTTCCTCATCCACCTGCTTGCTGCTCATACCCAGACACTCAGTGGCACGTCACCAGGCTTCGATTCATGTTTGTTGGTTGGATTTGAGTTCCAGGATACAGGTGGCTCTCGGGATAATTCCCAACGTCGTCTGGGCTGTCAGGGAAGCTCCTGAAAGCCCAGGCTCCATTTTTTCCTCTTTAACTGGAGTTTCAATCATTTCAGCTCTAGTCAGGCAGGAATTCCTTGCTTGGTTGTTTTTAAAATGTGGCTACCTGCTAAGTGTTATATACATCTTATTCAAGTTTCCATTCAGCAGCATTCTAGAGCAAAGAGACATCACTCTGGCCCTACCGCCAGTCCCCATGTCAACTCTCTGATGCTGATGAACATATAAGAGAGATCAGAGCTTGGTTAGGGCGCTGGCCACATACACGGGGGCTGGCGGGTTCGAACCCTGCTAAACAACAATGATGACCATAACAAAAAAATAGCCAAGCATTGTGGTAGGCACCTGTTGTCCTAGCTACTTGGGAGGCTAAAGTAATAGAATTGCTTAAGCCCAAGAGTTTGAGGTTGCTGTGAGCTGTGATGCCTTGGCACTCTACCCAGGGTGAAAAAGTGAAACTCTGTCTCAAAAAAAAAATCAAAAAACAAAAACATATGAAGAGAGATCAGGGTGGGTTCATGCAAGTCTGAAGACGTTTCCTCAAAGGGGCTATAGGCAGGTGGGAGGGGAGAGAGGGCAAGGGATCCTAAAAGATGGTGCTTCCCTTCCCATGAAGAACAGACCAAACTTCCTCTCCAAATGATCTGCCCTAAACAGCCTGTTTTTCTCAGAACTACAGGCAAATCAGGTTGAAAAACAAGGGCAGGATGATGCTTGCTGAAGGTATGATATGACCTCCAAGGAGGTGTTGAAGTCCCAGCCCTACAGGCCACTGGGCACTGCACTTCCACGTGGCTAAGTGTTACCCACTCAGCATGTGGTTTTCCGGCTGTGCAGTGGCTGAGCGTGGGGTGTGTGAGTGTGTGTGAGAGACAAAGAGTCACCTGTCCTTGCCCTGGCCTGCGGGAGAGGTGGCGCCTCTCCTTGAAGCAATCAGGACAACATGGGCGCTGGAGCCTGACATGCCTGCCTTTTGAGAACCTTTTTGGTGAGGCAGGTAACCCCTCCCAGCTCAGTGACCCTGTCTGTAACACTTGGACTTTCAACACCAATCGCTAGGTTGTTGTAAAGAGTAACTGAAAAAGTACCATCCACTTAGCCTGTAGATTTAGTAATGGCATGTTCACTGTTGTTAAGTTTTTTGTTTTTTTTGAGACAGAGTCTCACCATGTCACCCTTGGTAGAGTGCTGTGGCATCACAGCTCGCAGTAACCTCCAACTCTTGGCCTCAAGCAATTCTCTTGCCTCAGCCTCCCAGGTAGCTGGGACTATAGGCGCCCACCTCAACACCTCGCTATTTTTTGTTGCAGTTGTCATTGTTGTTTAGCTGGCCCGGGCTGGGTTGGAACCTGCCAGCCTCGATGTATGAGGCCAACCCCTGCCCCACTGAGCTATGGGTGCTGCCTGTTGTTAAGGTTTTTTTTTTTGGTTGTTGTTGGTAAATATATATTAGATTTACCTTTTTAACTATTTTTAAACATACAACAGTTCAGTGGTATTAAGTATATTCCTGTCGTGCAGCCATCACCACCAGGCTTCTTCACAACTTCTTCATCTTCCCAAATAAAGTTTCGTGCCCATTAGATGACAATTCATCCCCCTCCCCAGCCCAGGCCCCCCATCTACTTTCTGTCCCCATAAATCTGACTACTCTAGGGACCTTATATAAATCCAATCATATGGTATATGGTTTTTTGAGACTGGCTTTTTAAAAATAGAAGATGGGCAAATGATACATTTTAAATTTAGTTCTGTATTTCGTTTGAAGTAAAAAAATGCATAATAGTAGAATAACATCCTACTTACAGAAACCCAGGGCAGCCACCTGGAAGCCATGGTTAAAGATAATTTGAAGGTAAAAGCCACGTCCCCAAAGGTTCTTAAGGTGTCTTTGGTGTGACAACCGGCTTCATGAGCTCTGCTTTCCCCGTCCCAGCTTTATTGGGGTATAAATGACAAATAAAAATGGAAGATATGAATGGTGTACAGCGTGACATTTTGATATGTATTTGTTGTATGTACTGTGAAATGGTTACCGTACTCAGGCTAATCAACATATCCATCACCTCGTGTAGTTATAATTTTTTACTTACGGTGAGAACATTTAAGATCGCCTCTCTTCATTTCACGTATCTATGTGTTATTATTAACCGTAGTCACCATAGGAACTTTCTCATCCTGCCTTCTTGAAAGGTTGTACCCTTTGGCTGACATCTTCCCATTCCCCCTCCCCGCCATCCCCTGGCAACCACCTTCTACTCTCTGCTTCTATGCGTTTGATTTTTAAAAATCCACGTTAAGAGTGAGATGGTGCAGTATTTGTCTTTCTGTGCCCAGCTTATGCGACTGAGCATGATGCCTCCGTCAAGGGGGGGCCCAAGACCGGGTGCCTGTCCTCCAGGAGTCCCTGCAGCTGGTCAGGCAGAGAGCCTGGGCCACAGGTGAGCAGAAGCAAACTCCTCAAGGCCCGAAGTGCAGGTGGGACTTTCAGATGTTCAGTGGGTCAGGGGAGCCATCAGGGCTGGCTCTGTGGAGGATGGATGGACAGTTTCTGTGGGCTGGCAGGTGTGCAGTGGTGAGCTCCCAGCATGTGCTGCTGAGCCTCTGCTGTGCTGTCTGGGACACTCCCTCTCTGCATCCCAGGTCTCTTCCTTGTGGACACTCTGAGTCCCATATACTAAGAATGTTTGTGTTTTCTTTTTTTTTTTTTTATGCAGTTTTTGGCCAGGACTGGGTTTGAACCCTTCACTTCTGGCATATGGGGTTGGTGCCCTACTCCTTTGAGCCGCAGGTGCCGTCCAGTGTTTGTGTTTTCTTAACCTTCTCCTTTTCAGTAGAGATGTATTGGGCATATATTATTTATGATAATTAAGTTAACCTTTTTATATTACATAGTTTGGCTATTTAATCCTCCCACAATGCGCTGAGTCCCCGGGGCAGTGGGGGCTGGTGAGGGGCACCGCAGCAAGACCACCTGCAGCCTGCCCCTGGGCTGGGGCCCTGGCTCTCAGAGCCTCCCTCGCCCACTCTCTTTGAGTTCCAGAGTTCCTGGGAGGTGGGAGGTGTGTGCAGGGCCTCCTCCAGGCCCGAGTGCTTGAGAGGCTCCAGGAGCTGCTCCCCACATCTGCCAAGGCAGGGGCCACAAAAGAGCCCACTGCGGGAACCCAAGTCTTAGCTAAGTCGAGCACCCAAAATCCAAAAATCCAAAATTCAAACTGCTCCAAAATTGGAAACTTTTTGAGCACTAACACAGTTCTCAAAGGAAATGCTCATTGGAGCATCTGGGATTTGGGACATTTGCACTTAGGATGCTCCGCTGGTATAATGCAAATATTACAAAGTCCAGAGAAGATCAGAACTCTAAAACACATCTGGTCCCAAGCATTTCAGATAAAAGATACTCTACCTGTAATAAACAACCAGGTGGTGTGACGTGCTTAGAAGACTCCCTACTGGGAAAAATGGGGGGAGACCAGACAATTGTGTTCATATTTGCTTATTTATGCATAAAAGACTTCTTAAAAATTATAATATAGTGTTTATTTGGGGGGGCAGAGTTGAGTAGAAAGAGGACTTTAAGCACCCTTGGATGTGCCACACCCGAGCGTGGGTGTGAAGACAGAGAAATGCTTGAATCATTTCAGTGTAGTGAAACCAGTTTTAATGTCTTATTTCACCAGCTGGAGTCTTTTTTTTTTATTACTTTTTTTATTTTATTTTTATTTTTTATTGTTAAATCATAGCTGTGTACCTTTGTGCAATCAAGAGATACAATGTGCTGGTTTCATATACAATCAGAAATATTCTCATCAAACTGTTCAACGTAGCCTTTGTAGCATTTTCTTAGTTATTATACGTGGACATTTGTATTCTGCATTTAGTAGGTTTCTCCTGTACCCATTCTAAGATGTACCATAGGTGTGGCCCCACCCATTACCTGCCTTCCACCCTGACTTTCCCCTCCCTTGGCCCTTTCCCCATATTCTTGTGCTATAGTTGGGTTATAGCCTTTATATGAGAGCTATAAATTAGCTTCATAGTAGAGCTGAGTACATTGGATACTTTTTCTTCCATTCTTGAGATACTTTGCTAAGAAGAATATGTTCCAGCTCCATCCATGTAAGCATGAAAGAGGTAAAGTCTCCATCTTTCTTTAAGGCTGCATAATATTCCATGGTATACATGTACCAAAAAATATGGAACACTTCATGAATTCACGTGTCATCCTTGCGCAGGGGCCATGCTAATCTTCTCTGTATTGTTCCAATTTTAGTATATGTGCTGCGGAAGTGAGCACTCACCAGCTGGAGTCTTTCCTGGCCTGGCCTGGGCTGGATGGCAGTAGGGCTGCCCCCACTCCCATCTACCAGGACCCACCACTTGCTACACAGAGATCGCTGATCACCAACTATTAACTTTCCTGGTTCCTCCCCTTTGCATTGTTGACATTTGCATTGTCAACATTGTTTTCAGAAGCTAAGTTGATATCGTCTTTGTACAATTTCCTGTCCATATTATTTTTTCTTAATATTTTATCACAACCGTTCTCCAGGCTTTTATAAACTTCTCATGAATCAGTATTTCTAAAATTTACTACAGGGATGTATGGTACATGAAATGGTTCCCCGATATCCCGATAGCGTTTCTGCTCCAACCCTGGTGGGGGTGGTAGCCCCCCCCCTTAGGAGCCTGTTAAGAGGGTTGAAATGAGCAATTGTCATAGTGTCTGATGTCCAGGCAGCCTGGATGGGACCTGACATGGAGGAGGTGCTCAAAAATTGTCCCTAGCATCATTGCCCAACATACCCACCTAATCAGGGAGTTGCGTCTGTTGTGCCCAGATTTCGAAATCCCCCACAAAGACCACCAAGGAGCTGAGTCCAATGCAAAAGCAAAAGAGCCTTTTATTGCAAGCTTGAGCTTGGGCTCCCGGGGGCTCCGCTGCAATGGATCCGAGCCAGGAGCCCCGAGCTCTGGAACAGGGGATTTTTATAATGCAGCACAGCAAGCAGGGTGTATACAACTTGATCCAGGAGGCGGTACCTGATTGGGAGGGTAGCTGTCTCATGATTTCGGGGAATTGCCTGGGCTTACTGGAAAGTGAAACTTATAAAACAAAATGGTGGGGGAATGGGAACTTAATACCTAATATAGCAATATTCTGGCCTAAGATAGCGTTGGTCTGGTTTTCTCAGTGTCCAGGCCCCCCAGACCCCCCCAGACCCTGAGAGTTGGCTTTCCCCAGCTGTTCATGTGGGGGAGATGCTATGCACACCATCTCTAACCTGACAAGAGGCCATGTGCTATGGGGTGAATGTTTGTGTTCCCCCAGAATTCCTGTGCTGAAATCCTAACCCCATTGTGCTAGTATCAGGGGGTAGGGGGCCTGGGGGAGGATAAGTCATGAGGGTGGAGGCAGGAGGGGTCAGTATCCCTGTGAAAGAGACTGACCAAGTGTATTCATGGCCAGAAGGTGTTATCCATGACACCAAACCTACAGGTGCCTGACCCTGGACTCTGCAACCTGTAGAATTGTGAGCAGGGAATTTCTGTAGTTTCTAAGCCGGCTAGGCTGTGGGGGTTTTGGAGGGCCTTTGGCAAGCTTGGAGCACTGGGCAGGAAGGGGAGAGGCCCTCCAAAATCTGCACCCTGGCCCAGTTCTCAGGGCCAAGTCTCATCCTTCCTGAGCGGCTGCCTGGGCTTCCCTTCCCTTCCCTTCCCTCTTCCTCCCATTCCAGGCTGGGCCAAGGGGAAAGGGGGGAATCCCCAGCTAGGTGGCATAAATAATTCAGCATATCAGCAGTAGCGAGTTGTGCCTTTAAGGAGCGGATGGGAAGCTTGTTCTGCTAACAGCTGACAGCCTTTTGCTCTTTGGAGAGCAGCTTTATCCTGGTTCCCTGCAACTCTGGCTCAGAGTGGGCTTCCCGGGTGGGGACTGTCTGCTCAGGGAGGGCCTGGACAGTCACTCATTTCACACACACACATTCAAGCCCTCGATGTCCCAGCCACTGTACTCAGGAAGGGCAAGTGCAAGGAATAGCTGCTGGGGGTCTTTGTGGGGCGTGTGTAGCCTGAGGCTGTGGTGCCCTCCACCCCAGGTGCTGAAGGGTGTCTGAGACCCTGGTGCCTCTTACTCCCAGGCCTCAGCCCAGCCCTCTCCGTGGCTCTATGGTCTCTCCTCCTGGGTTGCCCCCTCCTGAATTTTTGATCTGCCCTTCCCTCCTTTCTATTTCAGACACCCCAGTTAAATCTGAAATGCATTTTCACAGTGTGAATCTGTTGGCTCATGGCTGCCTCTCTGCTCTGCACATGCAAGGCAACGAACCAAGCTGCATGTGTGTACTTTCTTGGCCTCAGTGACAGTGATGACATGACAGGCCTCTTCCTGCCAGGCTCCTTGAGTCTCTCTGGCTCTACCTGGCCATGAACCCTGCCTGAGATGCCCACGTGGCTAGGGCACATGAGCTGGGAGTGGGGTTGTAAACCAAGTCAAACGGGCCAGAGGAGGGGGGCTTCCCTACTGGAAAATGAGTGGACATAACCAGGTAGCTGTAGCAACAGAAACCCACTGAACCAACTCTGGCCAAAGGGAGGACAAAAATCATGTAAGCTCATTAAATGACTAAAATTACTTCTCTGAGTCCCTGAAGTATACTCTTAGCTTCTCTCCCCAATGTACTAGAGCCTGCCCGTTCCCTGAACAAGTGTTTCCCTGCTGTTTGGTGTAATTATAGTGGAACCTCTGTAAGATGACCACCCAAGGGACTATGCCAAACTGGTCAACATACAGAGGTGATTGACATGAGGAACGAGACCTACTGTTCCCACATGTACATGTGGTGCGTTTTCAGTCTATAAAAATTAGGTCAATGTAAGGAGGTGGTCACTGTAGGGAGGTGGTCAACTGTATATTTAAAATGCTCATATGGTCTTGGGTGAGCCACATGACTTCACATCCCTCAGCTATGAAATGAGCCTAAATGAGTAAATTTCTCACCTTTAAAAAGCAGGGGCATCTTTTTCTCCAATTAAATCCTAAACAAGGTTCCCCCAAACCAAAATAGATATGAATAATGTTTTTCATATGAAGGATCCCATAGTTAAAAACTTAGAACATTCACTAGTTATTAAATCAGTAAATGAGAAAAATGGGCTTTTTTTGGGGACACACAAATTTGAAATCAGAGATGATCATTAGTAGCTTGTTTTGTACATGGCTTTCCGCACCCAATCATTTCCTTTTTGAATGTGTGCTCAACACAGGATTAAGAACGTTCTGATCAAGTAAGTGGTTGTTGTAAATGGTAAAGAGTTTTCTAACAGCTCAATCTATCGCTATTGGGCCACTCCCACTTGGGTGAGACACAGCCAGACATTTGACAGAGGAGTGCTGGGTCATTTTTGTTTCACAGTAGAATAACTAAGCGAAGCCTGTTGCCCATTATAAGTACGAGGTTGGACAATTAAATTCTCAAACTCAGGAAGAGTGCCACATACGTCATGCTGAATATCACCACTGTCACCTTCAAAGTGCTCCCGTTGGGAAGCTATGCACCAATGCCAGTGCCTAGTTCACCCTTCAAAGCACTTTTTCTATTAGGGGGATCACAGGAAATACAAAAACCTGCCGATGTCACTGATGTTCCTCCCCTGGCTTTCACACCCAGTCTGTGCCAGGCCTGGATATCACTGAGCAGAGGTCACCTGTGTGTCCAGCAGGATGGGGTATTCATGGAAGGACACGACAGCCATAGGATGAATGAAATTTTCATCTAAGCTGGACCAAGATGGCTCCCATGAGTCAAAATTTGGCCCATGACTTAGGGCTGGCTTTTAATTGTGGTTTAAAACATAGTTGCATCAACCCAGTGAAACGGGCCTCAAAGTTACATTAACCCTCAAAAGAATCCCCCCAACCTTGAGAGCTATTTTTCTCCAATTTTAGTGTTTCAGATTTAGCATGCCAAATTCTCAGTATTTAGCTTGCCAAAATACAGATTCCTGGGACCCACCCCTACAGATTCTGATGTAGCAGGTCTGAGGGGATGTGCCTTCCTCAGGAGCTGCCAGGAATGCTGCTATTACTGCTAGTGAGAGTCAAGTTCAACTGTCTGAAACTTGTAGTGAGAGTCAAGTTCAACTGTCTGAAACTGGTAGTGAGAGTCAAGTTCAACTGTCTGAAACTGGTAGTGAGAGTCAAGTTCAACTGTCTGAAACTGGTAGTGAGAGTCAAGTCCGACTGTCTAAAAACTAGTTGACCCAAGAAGGTCTCTGTGGGGTCTTTCTCACTTTATTTATTTTATTTTATTTTTTGAGACAGAGTCTCACTATGTTACCCTTGGTAGAGTGTCATGGTGTCATACCTCATAGCAACCTCCAACTCTGGGGCTTAAGCAATTCTCTTGCATCAGCCTCCCAAGTAGCTGGGACTACAGGTGCTCGCCACAACACCCGGCTATTTTTAGAAATGAGGTGTCACTCTTGCTCAAGCTGGTCTCGAATCTGTGAGCTCAGGCAGTTCACTCGTCTTGGCCCCCCAAAGTGCTAGGATTACAGGCGTGAGCGACTGTGCCTGACCTGGTCTTTCTCATTTTAAACAGGGGACAGTGGCTTTCCCTAAATCAGCCTCCTGTCATTTAGGACAGGAAGAGAGGACCAGAAACTTTCTGAGAATCCTAGAAGCTCAGAAATGCTCTTCTCGCTCCCTGATAAGGAAGGACATCTCTTCTCTGCTTGCTCGAGCAGATCTAGCCTGACATGGGCAGAGGAGCACTAGACCCAGGTAGAATCAGACCTGCCTTTTTCCTTATGTGATATAGCAGTTCAGGGAAACTACTCACTTCCCTGCCTCAGTTTCCCTATCTGAAACGTAGACATGCTGATCTCCCTGCCTGCCCACAGGGAGGGCAAATCTGATAATGTTCTGGGAATGACTCTCCGCTGTCTCTACACCTGTCAGGAGTTATGAAAATCAGTTATCTGCGAAATCTTTATTTGTGCCTTTCTGGGCAGAACAGGATGTGTGAGGCTTCCAAAATTCTTCAGCAAGAACCTCTGGCTGGGTTTTGGACGTTTACCTGCAGAGCAGGACCTGCTTTCAGGCTGCTTAGTATGGGTCTGTTGAGGCCCAGTTTAACCCACTTGGATCCTTTGTCCCCAGGACATCAGATGAGCCCATTTCCGTGCAGAGACTTGGCCTTCATCCTCTATCTCCCAGCGCCTGAAGCAAAGAGCTCCAACCATATTTTGATCTCCTGAATGGCTGGTGGGAGGTGGGGAGGCTGGACTGCTACAACCTGGGAGAATGGCTTTATGGCCCTGCTGATGCTGGTGATGATGCTGATGGTTCAAGCTGGAGACGGGGTGCTATGTCACTGTTGTCACTGTCATCATCACCACTCGAGCAGCTGTCAGACAGCCTGCATGCACGCTGGGCTGGGCAGTGGACTGGCCATCTGTCATACATTACTTTTGACCTCGTGGTAGCCCATCCTCACCTTACAGATGGGGAAACTGAGGCTCAGAGGGACTCAGCAACTGGCCCAAGATCTTGTTGCCACTAAATGTGTGTGTGTCTATGAAAGTCAGAGTCTATGGGGCACCAGCTGGCGGTCCTACCTATCCCTGCTACCACCACATGGCCTCTCTAGGTTTGGCCAGCACATTACCAATGACCCCAGGAGAAGCCCATCTTAGTCGTCATTGCCAGGGAACAGGCAAGGTGCCTGGGATGGAGTTGGAGAAGGGGGTGCTGGGTGGGGACAGAGCATGGATCTGAAAGCATGGTTGTGAAAATGGCACACACACCCTTCCAGCCCATAACCATGGGAGGCAAGAGGGAGGGTGGACCTGAGGAATTTGCAGCCGTCCTGCCACACCCTGGCAGTCACATGCTGGGAACCTTAGAGGCCTGGCTCAGGGACAAATTATCTCCTATCTGTTGCAATTTGCACAGCACTCCCTTCCTGAAGGCCTGCCATGGCTCTTTGTTGCCCAGAAGGTAAAGAATGTAAAGGCCCCTGGCCCTGGCCCTGCACTTCCAGTCCCCAGTTTTATGCCTCCTGTTTCACCCCTGGCTCAGAACGAATGTAGCTTCTTCCTATTCCCCATAAACGTCCTGGGCATCTGCCTGTGATCATGCTAGTCTTCTGGCCTGGGTGCTTTTCTCTTTATTTTGTTTAGCTAAACTGTGTTCACCCTTCAAAGCTCCAGCTGAAGTGGTGGCTCCTCTAAGCTGCCTCCCTGGATCTCTGAGGTGTTCCAGCTGTCCCCATCTCACTCCCTCCGCCCTCCTCTGTCCCTTCGCCTGGCACGCCCCACTCTGCAGCCTGGCTGTATTTTGTCCGGTTTGGTCTTGGTCCTGGGCTGTGCCCACAGCTGGCACTTAGCACATAACTATTGAATGACTGACAGGCCATGCTGGAGTGGCGGGGGACTGCCTGGACTCTGAGGATCTGCTTCTAGTCCTGCCTCTGCCATCCTGCTTGGCCATTTCGCTCCTCTCTGGGCCTCAGTTTCTTCATATGTAAAGTGAAGGTGCTGCCTCTGTGAATGGTCCTCCACCTCTAGTATACATAAGACCTTCCTGGGGAGCACATTTAAATGTACATTCCTGAGCCCTCTCCCCCTTTAGTCACGATTTGAAACTCTGGGGTGGGCCTGGACATAATTCACACACACCCTGGGGGGTTTCTGATTAAGGTGGTTCTCAGATGACCGTTTGAGTGACTTCCAGTACACTTTGAGAAAGGCCCCTTCTGAGTCTAAGGGGCTGGTAGAGCTGTGAAGGGAAGAAGGGCTATGGACAGGTGTTCACAGTAAGTGAGGCAGGGGTCATTGTCACCAATTACCACCGTCATCATCACCACCAGCACCATCATCATCATCATATATCATCATAATCACCACCATCGCCAGCAGCAGCAGCATCACCACCATCACCATCATCACCACCAACACCATCGTCATCATCGTATACCATCATAATCACCACCATCACCATCATCATCACCATCACCACCAACACCATCGTCATCATCATATACCATCATAATCACCACCATCACCAGCAGCAGCAGTATCACCACCATCACCATCATCACCACCAACACCATCGTCATCATCATATACCATCATAATCACCACCATCACCATCATCATCATATACCATCATAATCACCACCATCACCAACAGCAGCAGCATCACCACCATCACCATCATCATCACCATCACCACCAACACCATCGTCATCATCACCACCAGTACCATCATCATCATCATATACCATCATAATCACCACCATCACCATCATCATCATATACCATTATAATCACCACCATCACCACCAACACCATCATCATCATATACCATCATAATCACCACCATCACCACCAACACCATCATCATATACCATCATAATCACCACCATCACCATCATCATCATATACCATTATAATCACCACCATCACCACCAACACCATCATCATCATCATCATATACCATCATAATCACCACCATCACCATCATCATCATATACCATCATAATCACCACCATCACCATCATCATCATATACCATTATAATCACCACCATCACCACCAACACCATCATCATCATCATATACCATCATAATCACCACCATCACCATCATCATCATATATCATCATAATCACCACCATCACCAACAGCAGCAGCATCACCACCATCACCATCATCACCACCATCACCACCGACACCATCGTCATCATCATATACCATCATAATCACCACCATTACCGTCAGCAGCATCAGCATCACCACCAACACCATCGTCATCATATATCATCATAATCACCACCATCATCATCATCATATACCATCATAATCACCACCATCACCAACAGCAGTAGCATCACCACCATCACCATCATCATCACCATCACCACCAACACCATCGTCATCATCACCACCAGCACCACTGTCATCACATATCATAATCACCACCAACACCATCATCACCATATATCATCATAATCACCACCATCACCAGCAGCAGCAGCATCACCACCATCGCCACCATCACCATCATCATCACATGTCCTCATAATCACCACCATTACCATCAGCAGCATCAGCATCACCACCAACACCATTGTCATCATATATCATCATAATTACCACCATTACCGTCATCATCACATATCATCATAATCACCACCATTGCCATCAGCAGCAGCAGCATCACCACCAACACCATCGTCATCATATATCATCATAATCACTATCATTACCATCATCATCACATGTCATCATAATCACCACCATTACCATCAGCAGCAGCAGCATCACCACCAACATCATCGTCATCACATATCATCATAATCACCAGCATTACCGTCAGCAGCAGCATCACCACCAACACCATCGTCATCATATATCATCATAATCACCACCATTACCATCATCATCACATGTCATCATAATCACCACCATTACCGTCAGCAGCAGCAGCATCACCACCAACACCATCGTCATCATATATCATCATAATCACCACCATTACCATCATCATCACATATCATCATAATCACCACCATTACCGTCATCAGCAGCAGCATCACCACCAACACCATCGTCATCATATATCATCATAATCACCACCATTACCGTCAGCAGCATCAGCATCACCACCAACACCATCGTCATCATATATCATCATAATCACCACCATTACCGTCATCATCACATATCATCATAATCACCACCATTACCATCAGCAGCAGCAGCATCACCACCAACACCATCGTCATCATATATCATCATAATCACTATCATTACCATCAGCATCATGTCACCATCACCAAGTGTCTTCTTGGAAGGGAAGGATGTTTCTCAACCGTCAGCATCATCCTCACCACCATCACTATCATCCCCACCAGAACCATCGTCACACCGTCATCATCACCACCACCATCATCATCATCACTGTCATTGTCATCACCCTTTCATGGTCGTCTTCACCATCCTTACCATCATTATCTGCACCTAAATATCATGATCGTCTTCTCCATCACCACCACCATCATTACTGTTACCACTGTCATCATTTTCTTCATCTTTGTGATCACCATCACTGTTGCCATCTCTATCACTAGCAAAGCCACCCTTCCCCTCAGAGCTTATGTAGGGATAGGGCCAGAGCGAACGCCCTCATGGGCCTCACCTCCTTCAATTTTCTGAAGAACCTGGTGGGGTCAGTCCCTAGAGGGCCGGGGGCAGAGAGCCTGGGTAGGGCACTTGACTGTGGTCTGTGGTGGCCCCAGCTTCTGAGCCTCTTGCTGTTGGAGTGAGCCTGCCCCTTCCCTGGCCAGCCTGGAGAGAGTGAATGGGGTGCTGGCCCCGGCCTCCCCCACCCAGGCAGAGCATCTCTTTTACAGGACTGTTTTGTACCAGACACCAGGTTTGAATTTGATCCAGGATCCAGGCCAACATTTTTTTTTTCTGTATTCACAAAACAAAGATTTTATTTTTCTTTCTCCCCAGCCCCTTCCTCCCCCATCTAAACTCTTGTGGAAATAGCACGCATAGCTGAGCCTCGGGCCAATTTGTGTCTTTGTGCTCAGCACACGCTCTATCTTTCACACCACAAACAGCTTTGCTCAGGAAAAATATGTTTTCTCTCTGCAAAACTGCCATTTTCGGGCAACACATAGAAGGCAAAAAGAGACTATTTCACTTTTTCTTCCCCTGGAAAGACCCACCAAGATGTTGTTTTCCTTTGCTTTTTCTGGAGGGGAGATATTTTTTGACAGCTTTCATCCCTAATCTGGCTCTCAGCCCTACGTCGGGTGCCAACTTGTAAAGGAATCAGAAGAAAAACTAGATGAGCAAAGGCAAGATTCTCCCAGAGGGGCACTAGCATCCTAGAGTTCAGAGTCATGGAGGACCTGCAGAGCAATCCCAGTTTCCTCTCCCCACCCCCGGGAGCCCCATCTCAGAAGCCCTGAATGGAGATGTAAACACCTGCCTGGAAACAGCTGCAGAAGGACCAGGGCTGCCTATTGTGGGGGGGGGCCCACATGTGTTCATTTGACAAATGTCCTTTGAGATTTTCTTATTACAGGCTGGAGACTGGCTGGGTGCTTTGGAGCTACAAAAATAAATCAGACATGTATTCTGCCTCAATACTTTCCAGCCTAGTACAAGAACAAAGATTTGTATGTGAAGTATTACATTGAGCAGTAAGTGAAACCTAGGCTGGGCGAAGTAGCTCACCCTATAATCCCAGCATTTGGGGAAGCCAAGGTGGGAGTCACTGCACTAAATCCCTCCAGTATTTAGTGCAGTGACAAGTTGTATGGGTTTGTAGCCTGGGAGCCTAGGCCGTACCAGCTAGCCTGGGTGTGTGGCTGCTATACACCGAGGTGTGTGTAAACACATTCTTCGATGTTCACACAAGGACAGAATCACCTGACGATGCATTTCTCGGAAGGTACCCCATCATTAAGCAATGCATGGCTGTATAAAATGTTATCGTTTAACTATGTCATCAATATAAAATATATTCACAAACTAATTTAATCTTCATACTGATTCTTTGACATCTGGTCTAACACTCATAGTACAACTCAATCTGGACTTTTCAAGTGCTCAGTAGCCGCGTGAAGCTGGCGGATGCCATATTGGGGACACAGCTGTGTATAAATAGAGGCTGTCTGTAGGCCTTCCTCTGCAGGTGTGGACAATAGTCTCTTACCCAGACCTTCACTAATGACTCACCCAGTTCACACTTTATCGGGCGTGTATTAGTAGTATTAGATCAAAAGTTTTATTTCTTGCACTACAATGTCTACTCAGAAATTCTAACTCACGAATTCACAAACTTGCAATCCCAGGCCTGTGCAAACATAGGTATTAGCCTTTTGTTCTGGAAGCAATTTCTGTTCACCTCTTTCGGTATCTTCAGCAAGCACCGCACGAGTTCTGATCAGTGTGTGAGCGTCTGTCTCCTCCCCATGCCACTTCCACTCTAAGCTTCTTGGAAGGGAAGGATGTGTCTCCGGCGTCCTTTGTCCCTTGCCATTCCCTCCCTGTGTCCCTGGTGTCTACCGCTCAGCAGGCCTGGCGGGTCTTCAGTAGGTATTTTTTGAATAGACTTTGTCAGCCAAAGGCATCGGCTCCTTTTAGAAAGGGAGCATTTATAAAGACAAGGCTCTGAAGTCAGGTTATATAAAAGTATGTTGAAAGACATCAAAGGGAACCACTGAATTGAAGTTTCTACTGGAGCAGACATGAAGCTGGTGGAGGTGAGTGCGGGTTCCTCGGGTGGGTGTGGGGAGGGGAGATGGGGCAGGGACAGAAGTGTCTGGAAATCTGTCCTAAGCACTCGAACTTGTGAAGAAATAAATTCTCACCCCTGTATGACATGCTCCAATCTGCTCCAAGGCCTCCTGGAAGGGCGAACGCCTTGTTCGTCCTCTGCTCACATCCAGGAGAGACAGGACCCCTCGGCGCTTCCCATGGATTTGGGTTACTAGGAATCACGGGGCCCCAGACGCAACCATTGTAGGGAGCAAACCTTGGCCACCTACTGGTGACTGGGCTGTCCCAGCCCAGGACATGTGGAGAGCTCTGGGAGGAGGAGGGACAGTCCAGTTCTGGAAGTTCCTGGGGTCCACGGCCTCACACACACTTGACATCTTGTGTGTAGTGTCTTGAAGAAGGGTCAAGACAGATTCTCTGCCACTCTTATCTGTGACCACAGCTGTCCTAGGCCCCAAGGGGCCCAGTAGATGAGGCACCTTCAGCTGGTGGTGGAAATGGGGGAGGGAGGGCACCTGACAGAAGTAGGGGTCAGGTGGTCTTTTGGGCAGAGGTGTGACAGTGCCAGCATGGGAGCAAATGAAGTCCTCGAAAGACCAAGGTGGGAAGCGAAGGCTGAGGCTTGCCAGATACATGGTAGCGAGTGGTACTTGCATTTATTAATAACAAATGAATGGCTAAACTTATAAAATGCTTGTTATATGCCGGACACTTTACTGGACATCTTGCCTGGATTACCTTATTTAATCCTTAGAGCATCCTTACAACATGGGCTCTGCATGACCCCTTTTCACTGATGAGGAAACTGACTCATAGAGGTTGGGAATCTTGTCCCAGGTCATGCAGCAGGGCTGGGCAGAGATGGGGTGGAAAAGAGGCACCCACAGCTGGAAGTCAGGGAGCAAGGAGTAAACACTTGGGTGGAGAATCAGGCGCACACACCCCTTCTAGTAGGTGTGTTGTCTGTAACAAGGCAAAAATAATGCATTTAGAACTATGGGGAAGGGACTCCCCTTTGCTTCTATGGCACAAAGGATGGAAACTGGGAATCGATCGTGCATGACCTTTTGTGACAACTTTAGGATGTGTGAAATGTCTTTGGCAAAGGGCAGTCTGTGTGCTACGGCATATATGAAGAAATACTTACAAATACCTTCCTAGGTTTGCCATAATGCTTCACCTTGCCCTGATCTCTTAAGGTTTTAAGTTGCCTTTCTGCAAATGTTCCTGCCCCTGGAGTCTTTGGGAACCCAACTCACCTTGCTGGAGAAAGACAAGGTGCCTGGTAATGCAGACAGGCGCGGTAAGAGAGACACACAGCTCGGGAGGGAAAGGATTGCAGGCAGCTCAGGGCAGGGGAGAGAGGATACGGAGGAAGGCGCCTCTGTGGAGAGGATGCTTTGGAGGAAACGCTAACGGAGAGAAATCTGCTGTCAAACGCACGGAAGGCACAGTCTGGGGGGGCTTCTCTGCTTGTGAGATTGCTCACCCCTGAACAGAGTGGGTGAGCCAGAGTTTTGTGGTCCCTCTCCCACCTCCCTCCTCAAGAGACCTTGGTAGATTCTAAGACAGGAAAATTTCTCTATAGGAACCAACCCCACCCATGGGGCACCTACATCTATATACCCTCCTTCCTCAGCCTAGGACCCCTACCATCCACACCTGCCGTGTTTTTCCAACTGTAGCCCATGCATGGCCAGTAACAGGTAATGGACGGGTGGAGGGGCAGTGCGGAGCCCCAGCCACCAGCCAGCGGAGCAGACATGCTGGGAGGCTGCCCGCCCGCACAGTCTCTCCTGACTCAGTGCTTGCGCCAAGTTCTCAGCTCTGGTTTTGTTCAGCACATCAGAGGCAGAGACAGAGCCTTTGGTCTGGAATTTGAGCAAATTGGAGCTGAAATTGTCTCGGCGGGTAAGGGGGAGCGGCACCATCAGCGCCAGCCCTGCTGCGGAGGGTGGGGGAGGGACACGCCTGCCCTAGTGTCTGCAGAGGCCACATCCTGTCTCCCAGCCCAAAGGCTGGCCTTGGGTTAGAGCCCCTGCTCCTGCTCTAGGACAGGGAGGACCTTACAGAGGCACCAGAGGAATTAAATATTGATTAATGAGATACTAATAACTGATAGAAAGGTAGAGGTCATCTCTCTATTTGTGCATGGTCTAGTTGAAAAGGCCCAAGCTTCAAAAATAAAAACTTGGGTCCACCACTTACTAATACAGGCTTTGGGTAAGGATCTCAAAAACATATTCTAAACCTCCAGATTAGGGGAAAAGACTTTATGGTACAAAGTTGGACCGAGAAACCAGCCCATGAAGGCTAATAATCAAGGGTTCCTCAGCTGAGAGTTCAAGGGCCAAGGAAGGAAGGGGAGGGCAGGGAGTCTCGTAGCAGGTAGAATGTCCCCTCTTCGGAAGCACTCAAAGGGCTTCGCCCCATCAAAGCCACAACTCACAGACATGTGCGCTACGCTCCACGGGCTGTGAGTGCATTGGTGTTTGTTTTCTCCTCTGAGTCTCACAAACACCCTTTGATGCCCAGATGGAATGGCACATTACGGAGGAGGTCACAAGGAGCTCAGCAGGTGGCCTGGCACACAGTTGGGACTCAGCCCTCACTTGGGGAATTCTTGAATAACTGTAAACATGTATTTAGATCACCGGTCAGATGGAGACATTTCTGGAGAGTGGACTCATGTTTCTGTGTGGGGGCTACCCGTATGACATAGGCTTCCTACACTGAAGTCATAGTAACTTGAGCCAACCCCTTGCTCCACCGACAGCCCCAACCCAATTGCTGGGACTTTCATTTGAAGTCTCCTTGTCTTGTGCCTGTCCTGTAAGGCTGCCTGCTCCTGGAAGTCCTTCTCAGACAGGGAAGGATGGGGCCCACCATCTCCGGTCTTCTGCTCAAAAGAGCCTGGCCTTTCCTTGGATACGCCAGGAAAGGGAAAAGGGGCCATTCTGGCCAGGTGTGGTGGCTTATACCTGTAATCCTAGCACTCTGGGAAGCTGAGACAGGTGGATTGCCTGAGCGCAGGAGTTCAAGACCAGCCTGAGAAAAAGCAAGACTCTGTCTCTACTAAAAATAGAAAAAAACTAGCCAGGCATTGTGGCAGGTGCCTATAGGCCCATCTGTTCTGGAGGCTGACGCTAGAAGATCACTTGAGCCCAAGAGTTTGAGATTGTTGTGAGCTATGATGCCAGGGCACTCTACTCAGGGTGACAAAGCAAGACTGTCGAGAGAGAGAGAGAGAGAGAGAGAGAGAGAGAGAGAGAGAGAGAGAGAGAGAGAGAAAGAGAAAAGAGGCCATTCTCCCTCCTCTCCACTCATTTCTCAGTGGCTACCTGTCCACTATTTATAAACTGCTCCCTTTCTGCCATGGTTTGGCCCAACTGGGAAGTGAGCACTATGACCTCTGATTGGATTTCTCTTTTCTGGGTTCAATCTTGTGCAGAAGGAAAGCACCCTTGGAAGTCATAGCTTCTGAGCCCCATGGGTGGCTGATTAATGCTCTGACTCTTAGCTGAAGGTTCGGACCAATTAACTGCGTTAGCCTCTGCCTCCAGGGCTGCATCTGCAGGCTCTGTTGGGGCCTGTCCAGTTCCGGGCCACGTCCTCAGCTGACTGTGTCCTGGAGGCCAGAGCTGCTGCCACTCTGCTTACCCCACCTGCATGTGGGAGTCGTGTCGGGGACTGGGCACAGCTGGGGCATCATCTGCCTATTCTAGCAGCCTGTTCCTGAGACCGCCTCTTTTGTTCAATGCCAGGGAGGCCCATCTGCATCCCCAGAGGAGCGAGCTGGGCAGTCCCCAGGATCTGAGATGGAGGAAGTAGTTATGGTGTATCCTTGGGATGAGAAACATGGGAGAGACTGGGGTGTCTGCTCATCTTTGGTAAAAGTCTTAGGAATCAAGGCAGAGAGAAGGGTGAGGATGCAGTTGTGCCATGAAATTCAGTTATTTGGGCCCTGTTTGAGGCCCTCTGAGGGGTGAGGGTCACCAAGATGAGCAAGACCGTGTTTTGCCTTTCAGGGCCCATTTGCCTTGGGGTGACATTCTTAAGTCCATATGATACATGGCAGACTCTGTCCCCTAATAGGGGTCTACAAATATAGCCAGGAAGGAGGAGGAAGGAATTTGATTTTAACTAGGGGGTCAGAGAGGGGGGGAGCTTTGAGGAGCAGGTACTTGAGGAAGTGTCTGTGAAGTGAGTGTGGCCAGCCAGACAAGCATGGTGGCCTGAGAAGCACCTTGCTGGGGGCAGACAGTAGCTGTTGAGGCTGTGGCATCATTGGGGGGCATTCTGTTGGGGCAGCAAGGAAGGGTACTAGTAGGTCATCCCCAAGAGATTTAAAAAGGAAGGTGAGGCCAGGGTCATCTTTCGTGTGTCCTTTCTTGGCAGTAGGGAGCTATTGATGGTTTGGGGCAGGAGATTAATGGGCCAAATTTCAGGAAGAACCATGGTGGTGTGTATGTGTGAGTGGGACAGAGTATATGTGTAACTTTGCTGAGAATAATATTTCACAAATAAGCCCCCATCCTTCCCAAGTGTACTGTCAAAGGGCATCCCTGTCATGTTCCATGGCAGTGGAAACTCCCGCCATGAACTATAGTTTCTGCCTGGACACCAAACTCCTCTGGGGAGTTCTCAGCTCCTGGCCTCATGTTCTTTGTTCCCCCACTCTGGTGGCCTGCATCTTACCAATAGAAGTGCCAGCCTAGAGTCTGGTGGTAGAGGCATCTGCCATAAGGCCTCCCTTCCCACCTCCTTCCCCTCCCAAGTTCAGGCAGGAGAGAAAGGCACCTCTGCAGGTGAGCAGCCGTGCACAGCATTCATTCCAGGAGCAATTTTAACATCCAGGTCTCATCAGGAAAGGTATGAACCCAGCTCCTTGAGGTTGCTATGGTAACCACTTACACACTTAGCTGGTGGCAGGAAGGGAGCTGGGAGCCAGGGGCTGAGTCACCCTGAGGGGGAGGCTGTCCCAGGAGAGAGGGAGGATTCCGGTCAGACAGAGGGAGGGCCTCCAACAAGCAATGTAACCCTTTGACATCCAGAGCTGTTTCTGAGGGAGGGGTAACCGACTCTCAGATTGGTGCATGTCCAGGGGTGTGAACATCTGGCCTGGAGTACTGCAGGGTTGACCCTTTGTCACCTGAGGTTCCTGGGCATAGGTATTTCAGAGGAGGGAGGAACAGAAGAAATAGACTGACTGTCAAGGCCCCTCAACTTGGTCTTAGCCAATTCTCCCCTTCTCTCTGAGCACACTGTACACCCCTGCACCCATTGTCACTGCAGGGTCCTGTGATCTAGCCCTGTCCAACCTGTTCCCTGTCCCAGGAGGGACCAGGCCCTCTGCCTGACATGCCTTTTCTTTTCCAGGGAGCCCTGTCCAGCCACAAGACCAGGTCAGATGCCAGCCCCTTCTAATAGCACCTATATTTCCTAATACTCTGTCCCTAACAACCCCCAGGGCACCTGTTACATGGAGCAGGTGAGGTGCTGGGTGGGTGTCTCTGACACCCACCAGAATATCACCCCCAGCCAGCGGGGATGTGCCCAGCTCAGTGTGCAGCAGGCCCTATGGGTGCTTGTTGAAAGAATGAATGAATGAGTTTGGTGATGCTCACAGGCAGGTGGCAGTCAGGCCCTGCAGAACTGGAGCCCTGCTCAAACCTTCTGCAGCCAGCACTTGGGTTTATGGGCTCAGCTGCTGCTGTGGTTAGTTAAAAGAGGCTCGAAGCACTTTACAGTTTGCACAGCTTAAACAGCTGGGAAGCTGCAGCCTCACTTCTATTGAGAAGGTTGTCAAGGCCAGGCTGTCCAGACGCTGGGTGCTGGGTTTTCCTCCACGCGACGGTCTGCTATCTACCGCTGTCCGTCTATCTGCGGTCTACCTTTGTGTGCGTATCATATCTGTATCACCCTCTATCCTCTAGATGCATCTGTTTATATGTAACTTTCTATCACATAGTCTATTTCTGTATCAGCTATCTTTCCAGCCATCTATCATCTGTATGATAACAATTTATCACCCAGCCGTCTCTGACTTGTCCATATATCTGTATATACACATTTCTCTAGCATCTGTCCCTCTAAAAGACGGGTGACTTGCTCGAAATTTGGGCGATGGAAGGCCACAGAGGAGATGAACGCGAAGAAGGAACTGGGAAAACAGAGGAATAGGAGGGGCCTGGTGGGCTGGCCCGGGAAGCGCCCCTGATGGGAGCACAGACGCGCTGGCTCCGGTGGCGGGTGCGGAGGAGGCGGGGCCGAGAGCTGGCGGGACCCGCGGGAGCCGCTCAGACCCGGCTGCAGAAGGCGGAGGCGCGGGGGCGGGGCTCTTCGGGTGACGTCATTCGCAGCGGTGACGAGACGGAGGGGCGGGGATACGCCCCGCCGAGGGCCTTGCATGTCCACGGCCAGCCCGCCGGTGGCGCTCTCGGGCCGCTGACGGGGACTTCCCGGTGACAGCTGGGGCGATCCCAGGTGGGAAGATGCTGGCTGAGGGGACCCGGCGCCTCCTAGCGGAGAGCCGGACTTGCGGCTTCGGCTTCGGAGCCGAGGGCTCGGGAGCGAGCGTGGCGTCGGTGCCGAGCGCCCCCCTGCGTCCTGCGGCCCCGGAGCCCCTGCGCACCGCGCTCCGCTCTCCGCCTCTCCCTGCGCAGGGCATCCTCTGCGCCTCCTCGCCGCTGCCGGCCGCAAGCCCAGGGGCCCCACCGCCCCCCGGCCGCGGCACTGGCTCGCTTCGCGGAGCCCAGAGCCTTCCCGCCCCGCGCCCGGCTAAGGGAACGCGAGGGCCTCCAGCCAATCGCGCCGAGTCCCGGGTGGGGGCGGAGGAAGGTCCCGCCCGCGCTTCGGGCTGGTCCACCAGCTCGCCTGGTTTCTGCGTCTGGGCGCGCTCCCTCCCCGGCCTGTCTGCGCCCACACCCGCCATGGGGTCCGCGGGGGCGTGGACGGCCGGGAGGGGAGACAGGAGGTCTGCGGAGACAGCCAGCTTGTCGCAGTACTTCCGCCCTTTCTCGTCCGCCACCCTGCGGCCCCGTCGGAAGGAGCCCAGGCTTGGGGAGAGAGATGCCTGTGTCTGAAGTGCTGCCCCACTGCCCACCCGGGGTGTCTTGGGCACAGCTCTTCCCGGCCCCGGGTTTTAGGGACCGCCACTCCGCGCTGGTATCTGGGGCGTTCATCAAAGGAGGGACTCTCTCTCCCTGCCAGGTACCCCCTACTCTCCATCTATTTCTTGTCCCCACTCAACCCTTTTCATCTCCCCCATCCCTGGCTCTCTCTCTGCCCCTGAGTTCAGCCAGTCTTAGGGGCCCCGGGGGCGGCTGGTGCCGACTTCAGCCAGCGGGGCCGCTTGCCTGGGCAGGAGAAGCCTGGGGCCACCTGGCCTATGCTGCAAAGACGCTTAACTGGAAGGCCTGGTCCTTGCCAGACCTGGCTGAGTTTATCTGCCCCCTACCTGCCCCATCTCACCAGATTCGCCTCTCTGAGGCGGGGGGAGGTTTCTAGCAGATGTGGGGGTTCCAGGCAAGACCAACAAAGACGCCTCAGTCCATTTAGGCATGTCCTGTTGCTGTGAATCGTCCCTCTCCCTTAACACTTTCCCTAAATCATCTCAAACGTCTGGACAAAGGAAAATTTTTCTCTCTTTCCAGGGACTTGGGCGTCCCGGAAAGGCTCTGAAGAGTAAAAATTAAAGTGCAGCAAAGCAAGGCTAAGGAAGTTGAAATCAGAACTAAGGGCTTTATTCGCCCTTCCTAGAGTGGACACGGCCCCACGTGCCACCCAGATCAAGCTATTACCAGGGCTTTAGATGTCCCCACAGCTTCCTCTCGACTCAGATCCTGACTTCTCTCGTAGGTTCATTTGTCTCTTCTAGAAAGTGTGTTAACAGAATCTATCACTGTGTGCTCTTTTATGGCTGGCTTCTTCAGCTCAACGTTCCCTTGGCGAGAACCATCCGTGTTTTGCTTGTGGTTGCAGATGGTTTGGAATGTGGGTGGCCTTCTGAGCAAGACTTAATTCTGTTCTCCAAGAGAATGGAGGGGCAGTTGTGTGGGTCCTGCGGAGGACTTTCTTCAAGGTACTCTGGGGCTTACTCTTGCCTGTAAGAATATCTGTGCCGTTGCCCACTGGGCAGAGGCCTTACCCCAGATCTCTGTTGAATGACCTGCAATCCTGGAATCTGCTCTTAGCAAATCGCCCTTCCTTTCCCCTGGGAGAGACTGAGCTGAGACTAAACCTGGACAGTGATGCTGAAAAAGATGTTCAGGTGAACTTGCCTGCATTCTTCATGACCAGCAGGAGGGACGGTGGGCAGGAGGAGGGCTCCCAACGTGTGGGCAGTGTTGGCCAGGGCCAGGTGTGTGATCAGTGTCCTCAGAGAGCTGTCCTGTCTTTAGGAAAGTCCCTCACTGGCCTCCAGAGGTTAACAGTTTTCCTTAAAATATTTTCCTTTTGTGGGTAGTTCTGTGCCCACTTTTGAAAATGTGTCATTTTTAAAAACAAGAATCAATTTTCCCAGAAGGGGAGGGAAGGGCTGCTATATTCCTTTGGAGCTTTTCTTCCTCGTGCCTAATAAAGATTGAGATTACAAGGGTAGGACAAACGCTTAGGGGCTCTGAAAATATGGATTATGCAAATGAGCTATTTAAGGACCTTTAAAAATGCTGACCCAGTCCTAGAGTATTTACTGGCTGTTAGAAAATGTGGATTGTCTAAATGGGTATTTGGGGACCCTTAAGCACTCATATTATGATGAATCTAGAGAGCCTAACAAATCCCCTCTGGCCTGTTAGGCCTCAGGCCTGTCTGCCATGTGAGTAAAGATGCATTTGGACAGAGCTGAGTTATTAGCCGTGGTGGGGATGGATATTGGAGGATGAGATTGGGGGCTTCACAGGGTCCCCCAGAGAAGTGGCTGAGGAACAGGTGCACTAGAAGATGGGGCTGCAGACAGGATGACTGGAGGTCCCAGGACTTCGGGTAGCAAGTCTCTACTACTCAAGGAATCCCTCTGAAGTAGGTTTTGATTTTTGTTTAATTAATTCTGCAAAGCATAGGTAGAGAATGAGTGTAAATATGAGGGTGCTGGTTTCTATGTCAATCAGGTAGGAGATTCTTCTGTTCCCACTGGTTCTAGGAGCACTGGATTAATTAATAGATGGTGAGGTTCCCACCAACAGCATAGATCCTGGGCAGATCTAGATGCCACAGTTCAACAAAAGGGGGCTTTGTATTACATATTTCTCTTAATGAATTTGTGGTGGCAAATTGGTGGTATGAAGAAAGCCAGTCCTCAGCATCTAGAGACTACCTCTGCCCTAGTGGCAGCTGGGGATACAGGCGTCCACATCTCACATGAGCACAGAGCACCTGCCCCCTGATGCTTCCCCTCTGTGATCTTTGAAGTCCTTGTTCCCAGACCTCCACTTCCTCTTGTCCCTCCTCTCCTTTCCTCTTTAATGGGAAGACCCCGAGAAAAGCACACGGTGGTTAAGATCAGGTGCCTCAGGCTCCTTCTAGAGACACAGACGAGTTCTTTATCCTCTCCCAGCCCTCGCGCACTTGTCTGTAGAATGGAGGTGGTGGTGGTATCTGCCTCTTAGGGTGACCCCGCAGATTAGATGCCCGGTGGGTGGTTAGCGCTTACTACTCCCATGTTCTCTCTTCCACTTGACGCCCGACCTTCTGAGTAGCCTTGGGAAATTCATTGCCTCTTTCTGGGTCTCATTTCATCTTCAGACTGAGGGGAAAGGGACATCGCCTGTTGCATCAGGGCTGCCAGGGCTCTTATGTGGCAAGATGATGCAAATCAGCGAGGGGGTCCGAGGAGGTCAGCAAGGCCTTGGCTGAACGATGTCAGAAAGTGCAGCTGATGATTTGAATGGAGCTGCATTTATTACAGGCATTGATTAGACGAGGCCTGACATGAGATAAAATGTATTAGTTTGTGGCGTTTAATGAGCTGTTAATGTACTTATGGGTGAGTTACTGGAGAAGGCTATTGAAACCATGATGAGTGCAGAGAAAAGATTAAAGCAAGATTAATTCAGAGAGAAGGGAGCTTTGAAGGAGAGGGGAGGGGACAGATGCAAGTGGGGGTGGGCGGGGACAGGTGGCAGGGACCTTTTCTGTCTACAGTTTTAGCTCTCCTCTGTGGTATGGAGACTCCTGGGAAGACTAAGATTGGAGTTTGGGGCGGCCATCAATGATGAAGTTTCTGTCCCTTCTGTGTTCTTAGCATCTGGAACAGGCCTGGTACTTTGAAGAAATTCCATCAATATTTGTTGACCAAATGAATGAATGAACGCACAAATCAGAGAGAGAGCGAAAACTTCCAGTTGTCTCCTCAATCTCCTTGTCAGGCTCACCCTCTGTGCACCTGTGCCCTTCTGGCAAAGGCCCACCCTCCTGGTGGCTACAGGACAGGATGCCACTTCCCCCTCGTGGCCAGCTTGGGCTGCCAGCCTGGGAAGCCTTGCTTGCTGCCACAGAGACTTTCCTTTCTCTTGCTTCCTGTGGCATCTTCTGCGTGCTGTGTGAACACTTAACGTTATTGTATGGTTGAAATGGCTTATGTTCATGCTTGTCTCTCCTAGGAGATGGGAACTCCCTGAAGGAAGGGGATATGGTGTACAGGAAGGATCATGACTTTGGAGCCAGAGTTCAAATGCCAGTTCTGCCGATGACTGCTGTGGGACTTGAGGCAAGTCATGTAAATGATTTGAGCCTCAGGGATAATAATCTTGACTTGATTGGGTTGCTGAAAAATGTAGACGCCACGTATACAGTGTGCTTTGCAAAATGCCTGGGATATAGAAGGCATGGTGCCGCCTAATGGGTCACATGAATGAGTGATGGGCACATCCCTGCAGCTAAGCGTCAGCCTCACTTGTATCATTTGTAAGCATCTGTTCTTGGTCCTCCTGTGGCTATCTGGTTTCTCCTTGGGTCAATGTTGTTTTAGACAAAAGGACAATAAAAAGTCTGATGATGGAATATAATGTATGAGTTTGAAATTGGGTCAAGAATTTTTTTTAAGTTGTAAAGGACATTGGGGGGACAGCTAGGGAGGGGGAATTTTGAAGATGGACTGCTTATTAATTGTTACTGAAACAGAAATATGTTTCTTAGTTGGGATTTAAAAAAGGAATGTTTAGTGAGTGTTGATGGTGTGCTAGGCATTGTGGCGGAAGGGCATTTTGCCGGTGCTGTGTCACTCAGTGTCACGTCACCCCATGAGGTAGATATTATCACCCTGCTTTATAAGTAAGCGACTGAGGCTTAGACAAGGGAAATAAGTTGCCCCAAGTTACAGCACTAAAATGCCTGAGACTAGGTTGTTATTATGATTATCATTACATTTTTAATAAACTTTTAATTTTAGAATAGTTTTAGGTTTATGGAATTAACTAAGTGGTGTTATAGAGAGTTTCTGTAGCTTCCATACCTGGTTTCCTCTGTAAGGCCTCACATTAGTAGGGAACATGTGTCACAGGTAATGAACTAATACTGACATACCTTTAATAATTAAAGTCCACACTGTATTCGCATTGCCTTAATTTTTCCTGAAGTCTTTTTTTTTCTGTCCCCAAATTGTGTCCAGGACCCCCATTCCATTTAGCCATCTTGTCTCTGTGGATACCTCTAGACTCTGACAGTTTCTCTGACTTTTCTTGTTTTTATGTGACCTTGACAGTTTTAAGGAGCACAGGTTAGGCATTTTATAAAAGATCTGAATTTTTGAATACAAAAAAAAAATTTTTTTTTGAGACAGAGTTTTACTCTGTCACCCTGGATTGAGTGCTGTGGCATCAAAGCTCACAGCAACCTCAAACTCTTGGGCTCAAGAGATCTTGCCTCCACCTCCCAAGGAAGTGGGAGTGCAGGTGCCTGCCACAGTGCCCGGCTAGTTTTTTTCTAATTTTAGCAGAGATGGGGTCTCGCTCTTGCTCAGGCTGCTCTTGAACTCCTGAGCTCAAGCAATTCACCTTGTCGGTCTCCCCGAGTGCTAGGATTACAGGTGCGAGCCAGCAGACCTGGACTTTGAATCCAAATTGGTCTTATTCCAAAGCTTGGACGATTTCGCCAAACTCTTCCTTTTTTCTTTAGAGGGAGAGGGAGGCGTGTATAGACATACATATGCATACACACACACATGAGTTTGAGATTAATTGATTAATGTGGAATGATTTGTCAAAGGCCAAGAAGCTCCAAAATAGGGCAAACCCAATTCTCCTGATTTTCCAGGAGAGGTGTAATGTGGCTGTTGTTCTTCCTGAGCTAGACACTGCTCAGGCAGGCAAAGAAGTTTCCCCTTGCTGCCATGCTGCTTGGAGTCAGATTCTGTCGGGTCTGGGACAGGATGGAGGGAGCTGGTGGGCTCACCATCAAGGAGAGCTGGTGGGCTTATGTGGTAGGGGTGCTTGCCGAGATGAGCCCAGGGGACATGGGGCCACGAGGACGATGGAAGAAGTGAGCACACCAGTTGGGCAACTTGCAGAAAGCAGATGTCCTGGAGCTCAGCGCTGAGCAACTGCCAACGTTGGCAGCCTGCTCTGCTGGGGACAGAGCCCAGGCACCTAGTCTTGTCCACACTTTGTACCACCACTCCTAATGAATCTGAATTGAATGTTTTTGACATTATACTCAAAAACATGAAGTGGAGTTTTTACCAGGCCTGCCAGGAAGATGGAGAAGGGAGCATGAGGAGTGGAGAATTCTAGGAATCTGGGCTATTTTTAAACATATCCTCGTTATTCTAGAGCTGACAGGTCACTGGTACCACAGAAGAATTCTGCAGATGTGACAGCTGGTGTTAAAACAATTATATTCAAAATGACACCCATGTTGTATGTGTGTGTGTGTGTGTGTGTGTGTGTGTGTGTGTGTGTGGACTCCTGTTCTTTCTTCTCATGTTTTGGAGAAGCTTTCCTGGGAATGTCTTGTGTGGGGCCAGCTACACAAGTCAGAGGAGAGGCGCATTGGGAGGGTGCTGGACCTGGTCTCAGGAAGGCTGGGGCTTCCCTGTCGCACACATATATGTCACCCCTGACCTGTCACCTTCCCTCCCATGGCCTCAGCCTTCTTTTCTAGAAAATAAAGCATGGCCTTAGAGCCTCTGTGGATCTTCCTTCAGCTGTGGGGATTGCCCTGTCATTTCAGCTGGCAGGGCTGGTATTTTGTGGTCATTATAAAGTCCTTCCCTATCTTCCCCATTGGCCCAGTCATGCCTGACAGTCTACTCAAGAGTTCAAGGCTGCTGTTGATATGGAGTCTGGGGGAGGAGGGAGGATACCTTCATACAGCTCTGGTCCTTTGTAATCTCAACCCCTCTTCATCATCTGGACTCAACTGTCCTTTAGTTTCACTTCCCAATGCTTCCTACCAGCTCCCTTCACTCCGTCACCCACCACGTGGCTTCTGCACACCCCAGCAGAGGTTCATGTCTCTGGGCCTTGCAAGGGATGTTCCCTCCTTCTCTGGGACCCTCTCCTAGTCTGTAAGGAGAATTTCTACATGTGGTGTCTTGATGGGGCTTTTGTCTGGCCATCTTGCCAGCTAGAAGGAGGAGGCAGGGTCTGAGAAGCACTCTGAGCAGGCAGAGAGGCCCTTCCCTCGGGGATCACACCCTGGCTCTCTGCTTGCTAGTGGCCAATCTTGGCTTCATTTGTGCTCCGTCTCTACCTCTGTGGTCTGTACAGGAAGCCAAGAGCAGCGCTCACCTCGTGGGACTTGTTGGGGGGATTAAATGACTTCAAACAGGTTCAGCTCTTGGAGCGTCGTCTAAGGCACAGAAAGAAAGCGACACTTGGGAGGTGCCGCTGTTGTTGAGCAGAGCAAGGCCATGGATGCAGGTCAGATGCTCCGTGGTCTTTGTTGATGGGAGGCATTTGTACAAAGACCAGATAAAAGATATGAAGGTGGGTGCCAATGAAGCAATTTGAGGAACGAAACACGAGGCCATCAAGTGGCCTCCTTCCTGGAAAGAAAGGTTGTGAGGGGTCCGTGTGTGTCTGTGATTGGCCGGTGGGGAAAGAGGGCAGAGTTAGGGGCAGACTTTTCTCACGAGTCACATCTTTCCCCCAAAGCCACCCGCTGTGTTACGGACCAGTGCGGTCTTACACCTGACGTTGTACGCCACACCTGTCCGTGTATACCACTTCTAGGTGCTGAGAACACAAAGCTAAGAAACAGAGTGGAAGTTGTAATGTTTTATTCTTCTTCAGTGAGGAAAATTGCAGAGGAACCCTGTTGGTGAGAACATTTTATTTCTTGCTCTTAGCGGCAGAGAGATGTGTTCTAGTCCTTCTCACTTCTGCTGCAGGCGAAGATGAAACAGGAAGAAGCAACACAAAGAAAAATAGAAATAGAAAAGAGACGCAGAGCTCCCTCCCAAATTAGCTGGGAGCGGTCGCAAAACATTATCAGTCCCGGACAGATGTCACTGAGGAGGGAGGACAGTGCCTGCCAGAGCACTTGACAGCCAGCCGAGGTTGCCTTTGGGCCGTACACCCTGGAAACACCTCTTAGTGGCCCCTACAAAGTCATAATGTGCTACTGTGGAGCATGATGCGAAGAGTATGATTGATCTGGGAAGCTGATACTTGACGATGATTTTTGAAGAAAACACGTGATTTTCTGGGCATCACTTCCTTTAAAACCTCTCTCTCCATTTATATCTCTATGAATCTGTGGTAGAGAATTCCGGAAACTTGGTCCTGGAAGGGGTTTTAGAGAGGGCCTCACCAAATGTTGTCAAAGAGATTTCCAAGCCTTGGAGCAAAACCAAGGGAAGGTGTGAGATCTGTGGGAAGTTCACAAGCTGCTGGAACAAACTGTCATGGACTGGGTGACTCATAAGCAAGACAAATTTCTTTCTCACAGTCCCAGAGGCTGGGGAGTCCAAGATCAAGGTGCTGGCAGATTCCATGTCTAGGGAGGACCCATTCTTCCACCTTCTTGCTGGTGGAAGGGGCGAGGGAGCTCTCCTGGGATTTTTATAAGGGCACTAATTCCATTCACAAAAGCTCTACTCTCGTCACTGAATCACCTCCCCAGAGTCCCACCTCCAAACACCACCACCTTGGGGGTTAGGATTTCACCCTGTATACAACAGGGTGATGTATACAGATATGTGACCTTTCTGACTGCGATGGGGCTATCCTCCATAGAGCATGTTCTAGACATGGTTCCACATGGTTCTCATGGCCACCCAGGCAGAGTGCAGGGTGAGGCTCACCCGCTCCTGCCCCAGATGCTACCCAGCCCTTGCCCTGCCACGAGTTGCCTGGCTCTGTGGTGGATGGTGAGGAGAGAGGAGTCAGGGCAAAAGCCCACGAAAGCTCCTGGCCCTGCCCTGAACAAGTCCTGGTGAGAGAATCATCACTGTTCTCATTGTGGCATGATGCTCCCATGTAGTTCCCAAAAGACCAACAGTCTCCAGAGGCAGAAGCCCACTTCAGAGGGACTGTCTCTGGAGCAGAGGCTCTCACCTGGGAATGCAGAGAGATGGTAAGTGAATGTGCCCAGAGGCATGCGTTGCCTTCTTAGGGCTCTGGAAAGGTGAGTGACTTCTCAAAGAGGCCAGAGACCAGACCTGGGTGGTTCAGGGTTTAGTGGTGATGGGGGTGGAGCAGGTAGTAGCTCTTTCCTTAGGATAAGGGACACTATGGGGCCTCAGATGTAGGGTCTATCATACGGAAACATATGAAATCCTGAAAGACTGACCGTGGGGCAGGTGGGAAAAAGCCTTGTCTTCAGAGGCAGCCTAGAGAGGAGCAGGGTCCTTTTGGGGTCACCTGGGTGCTCTCCTCCCTCATTTATGGTTGTAGCCCCGGATGAAGCCCCTCTCCCCCATTCATCTCCCTCTATGGCTTTCTGCAGCCTCCATAGTAGATAGTTTTCATGGTGTAGTTCAGCCTTGCTCGTTAACACCCACAGTTTAGCAGCTCACAAATGGGGTTTCCTCCCTCCCACCTCTTACCAGGATGCAGTGATGCTGAAGAGAAAAATGCTGTCTTGTCGGCACATCCTGCATGGCCACGAGCTGCTGAGGCTTTCTGCAGTGCTGGGGCAGCCCGAGACCCGCTTGCTCTGAGCATTTCTCAGATGATGCTGTGCATGGGAAATGGCCTCGCCATAGACCAGCGAGCTTTTCTCTTCAGATGGCCTTGGCTAAGATGTGACTTGTGACACATAAAGTGTGTTTTCTGTGTGTCCAGTCAGTATCTCTTCCCTGCTGTCCTGCTATCCTGCTCTGCTTGTCCTGGGCTGAAAGGGAGAGACATTGTGAGCCTTGGAATTCGACAGATTTTTCTTTGCGTTCTGGCTCTGCTATTAGTTCTTGGATATAAGTTACCAAAGTCTTCTGAGTTAGTTTCCTCATCTGTAAAATGAGTATTTTTTCTCCTCTGTAGCTGTGGTGTCTATTAAGTGGGCAATTCATATGCATTAGTTTCCTAAGCCTCTGAGGCACCTGCGTGTGGTGATAACACACAGGTTATTTCCAGCTCTGATCATGGAATACAGGACCCAGATTTGATTCTTAGAGCAGATGTGACCTCATGGTGACCAGGCCTGAGAACAGGCAGTTTGCGGGGCCCATCTCTGCCCTTCCTCTGGCAGGGAATCTTCCTGCCAGTCTGCCACTAACCCTGAATTTTGAGGTGGCCAGAGCCCCCACTAGACCTCAGTCCCATGTCTCCAGAGCCACCTGGGGAGCATCAGATCTGGAGAATTTAGCTGAGGGGCATGCTTGGGACAGGAGCCTGGAACCAGGCTGCCCCTGAAGACAACGCAGTGACTTAGAATGATAGGATCTGAAGGTCAACCTCACGTGTGATTCAGGTCGGTGTTGATTTCCCAGGGTTCTAGTTCTCAGGAGCCCCTGGCAGGGTAATGGTTGGTGGGTCACGGTGCACTTTGGGTGCTTTGTTGAGGAATTTCAGCTCCCAGATAGGGTTTGGAGGTCCAGGACCAGGGGCTTGAAAGGCCCAGTGAAGGGGGTTGTAATTTCCAGTGGTTCCAGCTAGAAACCGCAGATTTAAATGAAAAGCCAAACAGGATTCAGGCATTATGATAGGGCAGAAGGAGGCCTTGTGGGCATAGAGGTTTGCCCAGCTCACATTTACAGCTGCAGAATTCACTCTGGGCCCTCTCTGACTGGCACAGGGAGGGCAAGGGCTGCAGGTGTGGGGCTGTGTTTGGTGGGGAGATGGTGTGAGATGGGGAACCCTAGCCCATCCCTTTGCATAACTGGGCTACTGGGTGATTGAAACTCGCAACAGAAGCATTCCAAAATCCCACCGAGGAGGAGCTGGGTAGTTTGAATGGGTCAAAGTCAAGTCAACTGGGGGTGGGTTGCTGGATGACAAGGGACTTCTAGCATAGGGTAGGCCAGGAGCCATCCAGAGGAGAGACTCAGGAGACAGCCCCTGGCCTCTCTCCTATATGGACCCCTGTCTGTGCACCTGTATCAGTAGCTGCAGGTGTGAGGGCACCTGCTCCTGGAACAGCTGAGCTCTGCAGCCTGTTCACTCCAAAAACACAGGCCCTGGGCTGCCTGGCTGAGGGAGTCATATGGACAAAGAGGTGTCCAGAGGTATGGGACACCAGGGGCCTGCCTTCTCCCCAGCTCTGCCCAGCCCCTTTTCTTTCTTCCTTCTATGACGTCACCTCTCGCCACCGCCCTCACACCCCCACCCTGTAAGCTTCCCGACTGCAGGGCTGCGGCTGTGAGTGGTAGGTGCTGATTAAGATGGATGGATTAGTAACAGGCATTCAATGTGACTTGAATAAAAAGCATACTGCCTCGCCTGGGCAGGAGGGCATGCAGCCAGAAAGTGGCACCACTCAGGAGATTACTACTGGAGCCTGTCCTTAAAATAGCAAGTGTCCTTCCCTGTTCCATTTCGGTTGGTATTTATATAAATGTAGACACACACATATATGCATTTTTAAAAATAATCTTCCCTCTGTTTCCCACCTCCCCACTTCTCTTTCTCCTTGGTATTTGCTAGCAGAGATCAGATACCAGTTTTAAAAAGAGGTGTAAAGATCCACAGACACCAGGAAGGGTGACATTTGGTGACCTTCCGAGGAGGTCTGCTGCCTCCAGTCAGCTGGGGCGTTGGTTGGCACCATCCAGGAACTTAGTGAGATCGTGGAGATCCATTTGGTGCCATCCCCAGGGGCTGTGGACGTGCCTCAAGGACCGTATTCCCTCCCCATCTCCTGCGGTAGTCACGGCATCACGTGTTTCTTGAAGACTTTTTTCCAGATGCAGAAGTGACTTGATACACAGTTGCTGCTTTGGGTTAAAAGGAAGGAGGAGGTCAGGGAGTTTGTTCAAGGTCAGTGGCAAGAGGAGGCTTCGGGTCCTTTATTTTGATGGCCAATCTAGGTCTCCCTTCATGATAGGAACAAGAGGACTTCGAGTTCCCTATAGCACATTAGATCTGTTTCCAAGGTGTATGGGCTGCTGCTCATTCAAGGTTGAATCCTGAGCTTCTCACTATCCACAAGATTAGAGACCTTGGTTAGGGGCAGTGCCACTGAGTCTGCAGGAGAAACGCATCTGCATCTCTGCATGGAGAGGGCATTAGGGATCAGTTAGAAATGAGACCCTGGCAGAGTCAGAGGGTGGGCTTTCAGATAAATGGATTCTTCATTCTAATAAGCACCCACTAGAATCTATCAGTCTGGTGTGTGTGCATGTGTGTTTGAGAGAGAGAGGAAGTTTATGGTTAAATGGTACCATAGAATTTACCACCATTTATTAATTTTTTGCAGCCTCCTTAAAAAACATTCAACCACTGAACAGTAACAGGCTGGATGGCTGTGACATCATCACCCTGCTATTTATAGATCCCCATGCCCTAAATAGTGCAGATCTTGGTATTTAGACTGTGAAGCCGTCGGCAGGACGCGTGCCCAGTTCTGTGCCTCCTCCTGTACCTGTCACATGGTGGTCTCATGACATCTGCTGTGAACCACCTGTTCGTAGACAAGAAGCTAAAATATGGATCCAGGATCTAAGGAGGGAATAGAATTATCCAGTTCTATGTTCCTACTTTTATTTTTTCACTAGGCTTTGCCCATTTCCTATATTTGGAAACAAAAACAGTGTTTGAGCCAATTCCAAAATCTAGATGTATGGTCAGGAGTATAAAGAAAAATGCTTTCTTAGGATGAGTTGAGGGGGAATTGGAGATACATACTGAAGTAATTCTGCAACTCCACCTTTAATGAAATTTAGATTAGAAACCATGATTCTGGTCTGGTCTGGGTCCCGAGGTTAACCACTCACCGCCCTCTCAGGTCCATGGAGAACCTCGCTTGAACCTGGGTCACTATTGTACGGAAGGTTCCCTAGAGTATGCCCTTATATGGAGTTTAGCTATTGTTTTGCCTCAAATTAAGACCTCTAGCAACCCTGAAGACCCAGAAAAGATAGACTCATTTTGTTCAGGTCTTAACACCCAAATTATTGTTGAAATAGAACCTGCTGCTCTGAGTAGCCCCTGAATCATAATGATCTGCAGGCCAGGAAGCAAAGAAGAGCTAACTGGAGTTCAAGGGGAAAGAGGAAGCCAACTTCAGCTACAAAAAAGGTGAAACTTTGCGAGCAGATCTGAGCCACAGTGGGTTGTGACCACAGACAGCTGCTGTCTGGGCCGGAGCAGGCCTTTCAGCACCATGGCCAGCGTCTCCTGCCCACTACAGCTGAGAGAATAGCAGTAGACCTTCAGCAGCGGCCCCACGCTCAGCCCCTGGATGGAGACTCCTTTGTGCTGGGGCACTTCTTTACCACCACTGCCTTGAAAATCACTTGCAGGTATAACCTCACCTCATCTGAATACCTGGCTGTCCTAAAACATTTTGTGCACTTGTTTTAATATGGTGAATCTGTTGTGTCTACAACCTCTCATACGAGGTGGGGAGCATTGAAGGCTCAGTCAACGTTTTACAAGGCAGTGCTGCTATCTAAAAGGCAATGACTACCTTCTATAGATTACATGCTGGAGCTGCGTCCATGACCTGCTTCTCAGTTTGGGATCCACTCTGAATGCAGACAGGTCAAGAATGAACCATATTTCAGCTGATACTGTTCCAGGTAGCAAGTAAACCTGTCAGGAGATACCAGCAGAGTATCCAGCTGGTTCAGCTCGATTGCTTCTTTATGTGACATCTTTGAGACTACTTCTCTTTCATAAAGGGGCACTTTTTTTCTATTAGTCTGTGATCTAGACAGGATATTTGCATTTGTTCTTTGACCCTGGAATCATCACAATATTAATAATAATACTTTCAATCACATGTTATAAGATAGGCACTATAGCATATGCTTTACTTGAATGAATTTTCACAATCTCAAGTCAATGATGCTGGTACTTATAGCAGCTCAATTTTTATGGGTCAGCCAGAAATTTAGAGAGGCTAAGGAACTTGGTATGTTACATACTCATCAGGGAGTTGGTGGAGTCCAGATCTGAACCAACGCTTCCAGCCACCCTGCTATAATGACAGCTGTCATTTTAACCTTCTCTCCGTCCCTCCCTGTGACTTCTTTCAGTGACTGAGATAATTTGGATTTTGGAATTGAATCTGGTGTAGAGACATCCACTTTATGTCTCCTGTGTTCTGTGATTTGGAGCCGGCTTAGGCTTTAGTTAATGATGTGCTGTTCTACATCATTGCCTGGTGGTCCTTCTGCATAGCTTGCTTTCTCATGGACAATTCAGCCAAAGGAATTGTAAGAACGATATTAACCCATGAACAATTTCTGACAGCCTTTTGGTATCTTACTATCTGTTTCCCTTAATTCAAGCAAATGAGTTTTTTGTTCACTCCTGTTCAACCACTGGGCTGTCCAGGTAACTGAGCTCACCTGGACATCACCCCTGCTAGGCTTTACCCAGTGCCCTCTGCAGTTGCCACACAGCCCAGCCCTTACTGTCTTCTTGGTACCCAATACTGTGGTCATGGTGAGTCAACAGAAGAATGTAGCTTGCCCTGGGAGCAAGGAGTCTCCAGGGAGTGTCAGGACGGAATCTCATTACTACGGTCAAGTGCATCTTTGATGTGTCCAGGGTACTGTCCTTTACCTATGAGTCACCTAGAGTGTTGTGATTTGGGGTCTCAGGACCTCAAGCCACCAAACAAAAGGAGGAGTCTGCACCTTCAGTCTTCAGCATGCCTATGACAGATTCCAGAGGTTGAATCCATAGAACTGTTGTTTTTTTTTTTTTTTAGAGACAGAGTCTCACTTTATCGCCCTCAGTGGAGTGCTTTGGCATCACAGCTCACAGCAACCTCTTGGGCTTAGGCAATTCTCTTGCCCCAGACTCCCGAGTAGCTGGGACTACAGGTGCATGCCACAACACCCGGCTATTTTTTTGTTGCAGTTTGGCTGGGGCCGGGTTTGAACCCGCCACCCTCAGTATATGGGACTGGCGCCCTACCCACTGAGCCACAGGTGCTGCCCCGAATTCATAGAATTTTTAAGGGCTTATTCTGTGAGAAGAATTGGGTCCAGCGATTCTCTTTGACTTCTGTTCTTCCTTTGTCGTCACCCGTGGGCTCCAGTTTCTGTGGTTGTCACACGTGTTGTCTTTCTTGGCTCTGAGCTGCTGGCATGCCCCAAAGCAGGCCCAGGGTCCTGGCTTTGTCTGCAGTATGTGATGGAACCTGACAGTCCTGCTCCTCAGCAGCTGCGTCTGTGTGGACCTTGCATGGAACAGCAGAAAAGGGACAGGGGGCAATAGAACTGAGCTTAGAGTCCCCCCTCTCTGGTCTTCAGTTACATCTGCTTGACGGTGGTGGGATTCTTAGTTCTCCTGGAAGTGGGGGTAGTGTCTCTGTGTACATGGTCTCCATTCTGCTGGATATTTCCAAAGAGTGCAAATCAAAATATTGCAAAGGAGACCAGGATTTATTAAAAAAAAAAAAAAAGACAGAATATCTCAGGGAGAATGACTGAGTTCATTCACCTACTTGTTCATTCAATGAAAATTAAATGAGCACCTACTTTGTGCTGGGGAGACAGTAGCAAACAAAACAGATTAGGAATCCATACCCTCATGGAGTTGCCATTCTAGGAGGGAGTGGGATAATAGATAAACAAGTAAGGAAACTGTTAGCTAGGGATAGGAACAAAAACCAAAGCAGGTGATGGGGATATGAAGTTGGTGGGTGGTGGGGGCGTGTGTCAAATTTTAGCTGAGATGGCTAGAGGATACTCGCCTCCATGGGATGTTGATTTAAATAATGTGCTTTTTTCACCCCAATGGAAAATTTTGAACATACTTCAAAGTAGAGAGGATAGATCATTAGCCCCTGTATACCCTCAAGAAATTGGTTCTTGAGTAAAGACCTGAGAGGAATGAAGAGTGAGCCCCACAGGCGCTGGTGAGAGAGCAGCCCAAGCTCCTTAGAGGCCCCATGGCAGGAGCTCGTCTGAGATGTTGGGGGGCCAGCAAGGGAGCCAGGCAAGGGGAGAGATCAGGACAGGGAAGGTGTAAAGAGGACGTCCAAGAGGCAATCAGGCCCACATCACGTGGGTCTTGAGGCTGTAGTAAATACTTAGGGCTTGGATCTGAGTGAAGTGATGAGTCTTTGCAGGGTTTTGAGCAGAGAAGAGACAGGGTATGATTTACAGCTTAAGAGGATCCCTCTGGCTGCAGTGCACAGCCCACTGTGGGGAGACGGTAAGAGTAGAGGCCAGTTAGTGTCCACGGCATGGCAGAAATCCACTTGGGACGTAAGGGTACGGATTGTGTGTAGTCTCACAAGGGCTGAGAAGTGATTGAAATGCGAATATCTACTTGCAACCTATAGTGTATGACAATGCCCTAGATGTGGAGAGAGAGAGAGAGGGAGAGAGAGACAGAGAGAAAGTCATGGCTGACTCCACAGGGTGGCACTGAACGGCTGGAATGACGCCTTTTCTAACTTCAAATCAACGATGATGACTCTGCTCTAACCCAGCAGACTATTGAGAGGCTCTGAGTGAATTGACCAACTAATAATGCTGCTTTGGATTCCCAGGACAGTAAGTGCCTCTCAGGACACAGTTCTGTTGGCACCCCATTGTTCAACCCATATGTAGGTGCATCTCTTAAGCAAATGTTAAGTTTCTTTAAGATTTGAAGCTGTTTAGACATTCCTTTCTTAATATGCAGGTAATAGTTATGCATTACCGTACATCATTCACTCAGCTAAGCCTTTACATACTTTATTTAATCCTTAAAAGAAACCTATATGAAAAGGATCTTAATATTCTCCCTTCCTAGATAAGGAAACTGGGGGTGAGTGACACTAAGAGGAGTATTGTCCACAGTCACTAATCTGATACACGACAGAGCTGCGATTTATTTATTTATTATTATTATTATTATTATTATTATTATTATTATTATTATTTTGAGACAGAGCCTCAAGCTGTCACCCTGGGTAGAGTGCTGTGGCCTCACACAGCTCACAGCAACCTCCAACTCCTGAGCTCAAGTGATTCTCTTGCCTCCGCCTCCCAAGTAGCTGGGAGGCCGCCACAACGCCCGGCTATTTTTTGGTTGCAGCTGTTATTGTTGTTTGGCCCGGGCTGGATTCGAACCCACCAGCTCAGATGTATGTGGCTGGCACCTTAGCCGCTTGAGCCACAGGCGCGGAGCCCAGAGCTGTGATTTAAACCCAGGTGTGTCTCATTCTAAGCTTGTTCTCTACACTGCAGCACCCTACTGCCTCTCACATCCTTTTTCTCTTTTGCTCAAAAACTACCACAGTCTTCTCTTCCTGATCAGAGTTCCACCAGCTTTTTGTAGGAAAAAATTCTTGTGAACTTCTCCACAGCCGTAACATCGTGAAATATGGTGGGCCTGCTATCTTTCATATGAGTTACCAATTGTTCCCAGTTGGTTGGTTGATTTGATTTTATGGTACTTTTTCTTCCTCAAGCAGACACTATTTAAAAAAAAAAAAACAAAAAACACACATTTGTAGATCTTTTTTGTTTGTTTGTTTCCGGGCATAGTGTCATGTTTGGAAAGACTCTCTGAATGATGAGATTATAAAACCAGCTTTCTAATTCTATTATAATTTCATTATATGGTTAAATACTCAATCATCTGAAATTTATTGAGCATGGGCTATGAAGTAGATATCTGCTTTTCATTTGCCAGGTGTCTGATTGCACCATTATCATTTATTAAATAATCCATTCCCCTGAAATGCCACCTTTGTCATTTATGGTCCTTTCTGGTCCATTTCTGGTCTTTGTAATCTATTCACTAGGTCTATGGCTCATGTTTCAATACTGCACTAGTTTTCACTATTATGCTTCTTTGTAATTTTTTAAAAATCTTCCGTTAGTAGTCTTAAGGTATTTTTTTTGTTTGTTTGTTTGTTTTAGACAGTGTCTCACTTTGTCACCCTGGGTAGAGTGCCCGTGGCGTCACAGTTCACAGCAACCTCAAACTCTTGGGCTTAAGCGATTCTCTTGCCTCCGCCTCCCAAGTTGCTGGGACTACAGGCGCCCACCACAACGCCCAGCTATTTTTTGGTTGCACTTGTCATTGTTTTTAGCTGGCCCAGGCCGCGCTTGAAGCTGCCAGCCTTGGCGTATGTGGCTGGCGCCCTACCCACTGAGCTACGGGCGCTGAGCCCCGTCAGTGGTGTTCTTACGTCTACTTTTCCCCAGGAATTTCTTAAATATTCTTTCTTGTTCATTTCTCCATGTGAATTTGAGAACAGCCTAGTTAAAGAAAACCCATTGGTTGGGCAGTGCCTGTGGCTCAAAGGAGTAGGGCACTGGCCCCATATGCTGGAGGTGGTGGGTTCAAACCCAGCCCTGGCCAAAAAAAAAACAAGAAAACCCGTTGGTTTTTATTGGGATCACACAAGATTTATGGATTAACTTAAGGAGAATCAACATCTTTACAAGGCTGGAACTTCCTAGCTGAGAACATCAGACACAGGTTCCATTGTTGTAGTCTTGTCATTTTCCCACCGTCAAGTTTAAATGTTTTCTTCATACGCATTTTTTGTTACATATATATCCCTGTGCATTTTATCTTTTGTGTTCTTTTTATATTGGTATTTTCTTTCATTTCCTGGTTGTTTTCATTTGGAAAGCTGCTGATCCCTGCTTCTTAACTCTGTATTCAACAACGTAGTTGCATTCTTTTATTTTTTTAGTCATTTATCAATGGATTCTCTGGAGTTTTTGCCCGAAAACAATGATCATTTTACCTCCTCTTTTCCAATTTTTATTATTCTTTCTTTTTCCTTGAGTTGACTAGCACCTTCAGACCAATAATAACAATTTCTACTGTTTCCCCAATAAGCATGATATGGTCTTTGGAGTTGGGGGCTGTGAATATCCATGTAAGAATTTTATTGTATCTTAAGGGAAAACAAGAGTTCTATTTTGATTAAGAATAGATGTGAATTTTACAAAATGCCTTTTTGGTATCTATGGAGATGATTGTATGATTTTTCCCTTTTGATCCATTACTATGGAAAGTTATGGTAATAGATGTCCTGATACATCTGTGTTTGTAGAATACATGACTCATTTGTCTAAGACGTGTCAATTTTCTTACTGTGCTGCTGAATTCAGTTTGTTAATGTTTTATGTAAGAGTTTTGTGATAATATTTCCAAGTAAGATTAGCCTATCATTTTATTTATGTTAATCTTTTTTGGTTTTGATGTCAATGTTGTGCTAGTTTTATGAAAAAATCTGTAAGCTTTCCTTTTTCTAGGCTCTTGAACAATTTAGTGTTGCAGTTGTTTGTTTTAGGTAGAATTTTTTTATAAAACCAGTTGAGCCTAGTTCTTTTCAGGGGGCTGAGCTCTCTAATAACCATTATTTTCATAGGATAATTGCCCTTTTTACCTTTTCTATCTTTCCAGAGGTTGGTTTTGGTAATTTGTATTTTTCTATAAAATAATTCATTTCATTCAGCTTTACAGATGTATCTATATGCAATGGAACAAATAAATCTCATGTGATTCCTTTAATGTTTTCTGTATCTTTGGGGTTTCCCCCCCTCACCATTTCTTTTCTTTTCTTCCTTCCTTCTTTCTTTCTTTTTTTCTTGATTATGTTTTTTTTTTTTTTGTAGAGACGGAGTCTCACTTTATTGCCCTTGTATCGTGGCATCACAGCTCACAGCAACCTCCAGCTCCTGGGCTTAAGCGATTCTCTTGCCTCAGCCTCCCCAGTAGCTGGGACTACAGGCGCCCGCCACGACGCCCGGCTATTTTTTGTTACAGTTTGGCCAGGGCTGGGTTTGAACCCGCCACCCTCGACATATGGGGTCGGCGCCCTACTTACTGAGCCACAGGCACCGCCTTTTCTTGATTATGTTAACTGACAATTTAGTTAACTTTTCCCCAAAGAAGCAGATCTTGAATTTATCACTTCTATGTTCTAAAAGTTGATTCATTAATCTTTAAATGCATTAATGTTAAATAATTTAAATTCTGCCCTCTTACTTTCCTTAGGTTTATTTTGTTGCTCTATTTTTCAATCTATATCCGCGTCAGAGCTTACCTTTGTACAATATTATTTATAAATTACAAGGTATTGCCAATATTTGTTCACCTAATGCCCATAACCCTGTAAATTAACTGGTGTGGACCTCTATTTAACACCTAAAAAGATGGGCTTGAAGAAGTTAATACCTCAGGCCTGAGAATGCTTGGCTCAGGTTTCCTGAGGCCCCAGCCTTGCCTCCCTGGAGCCAGGTGCACCTGGTACATATCTGGTCCTGGTGCCAAACTTTGGGTCTCATGGGTACTTCATCATCTACAGCCTCAGCAGGCTATAATAACAGTGTGTAGAGTCTTTGAGACATGACAGGGCTCTAATTCCAGCCACAAATCACTTCCAAATCCTTCTCTAGACTTGCACCCAAATCATTTCCTCATAAAATGAACTGGCTCTGGATAGGTCTATCCTGGGCTGTTCACCAGTTGCCTTTTCACCAACACTAACTCACCAGTGCATAGAACATCTCCTCAAGTCACTGGAAAGCCACTAAAATCCCTCCTCAGCCTCGGGGGATGGGTTAAACATGTATCAAGGGCCCATGTATGGATCGTAGAGAAGCCCACGTGTTGGAAGGGGGGTTACAATTAGAGATCACCTTCACTTTCTCTTTTTTACAGATTTGGATCTGATGCCTCAAGAGTTGACATGCTTGTCACTCTTGAATGCACTATACTATAACATCTTAGGAAAAATGGGACACATAGGAAAACTCTTCAGACTTCTTACTTTCTTGTGAAACTAAACACTTCAGGTGCTTTGTTGGAAATGATTTTCAACTGGGAGGAATCAAAGGGAAAGTGCAGTTCTCGTTGTATCTTTTATTTCATTTTGCTTTGCTGCTCTATGTTAATTTCACCACATGCCATTTGCCTGTGGAACACAGCCAATCGGAAGGGCATCAGACAAGGGTTGCATTGACTTGTGCAGACTCCATTAATTGAATTTCCCATCCTCAAAGCTCCGAGCTTAGTAGCAGCCTTGAAGTAGGGGAGCAGCTAATGCTTCTGTAGTGACCATGGCCTTCAGTGCTTAAAAGTTTGTTTGCTTGATATGAGCCTTGTTTTATAGGTGACTACCCTTCTGAGTTCTGAATAGCCTTAATATATGTTATGAGCTTTTTCTCAACAGTTAGCCTTTAGAATAAAAGTGCATGCATGGGTTTGCCCATATTTCTATTAGCCATCATTTGGGTTTGAGATGTGACATCTCTACATATTACAAGTCCAATTATTAACCACAAAATGGAGGAGCTTTCACTGGAGAAAGAAGTGGTAATTATAAGGAAGAAATTGCTAGCAATGAGGTGGTTGGCCACTAGACCAAGTTAGGGTGGGTGGTGGGGGGACACTGGCCAATGTCAGTGCCTGGACATCTTTAAGTCATCTTTATGTCATCACCTGGAAAGTGCAGTTGATACTAAACTGGGATGTTTAGTCTAGATTTCTAGGCCTGTAAAAGTATGAATGTTTAGATTCAAGGAGATCAGAGATTAGAAAATGGTAGAATGTCTTTTTCTCTCCAACGACTTCTCTCCGATCCCTCTGTGGGTGAGGTTCAGGGAGATCTGGCAACTTCCTAGAAACCTTCTGTCTCTTTCTAGAGCCTTGTCCTACTGACCTGCACACCTGATCACCACCAAGCCCTGTTGATGCTGTACTGGAAATGTCTCCTCTGCTGGGCCCTTCCTTCTGGTTCTTTGTGGTGTCTTGCTTCAGGCCACCATGGGCCTTCCCTGGAACACAGCAGTGGATCCCAACGGCGTGGGGTATTGATACAATTAGCCTACCATGGGAGCTGTTAGTAATTTCCGTCTCAGAAAAATCCCTTCCCTCCCACGTATGCTCCACAACTGTGAGCACCCGAGTCCTTGGGGGAAGTAGTCGTTGTCATCTGTCTCTGAGTTGTGTCAGCTGCGTCTTTGCTCTTCACTCTTTTGTCTTGTCTGGGCCCAGCTGGCGGTGGGAGCAGACCACGAAGGTTTGAGGGAGAATGGGATAGAATTTAAAATTGAAGAGTGTCTGCATTTACCTTGGATTTTTTCCTTAGGAAAACTTAGGATAAAACCACATTGGGCCCTTCTTTTTTTTCCTACGACAGTTTATGGGGTCCTGCCATCCCATCAAGTGTCTCTGTCTGTGGACCTTTCAGCCTTTGGTTCACTGGTCATAACATATACAATGAAGATAGATAGAGAAATTAGATGATAAATAGACGTCACAATTAATCCATCGTAATTCAGGCAACATAGATAGATGATAGAAATCACAGTCCATCAGTCATAACCCATCCAGCATAAATAGATGATAGAAGACAGACAGATGAGAGACACCCTAATTCATCAGTTGTAAGCCCTCCATCGTGGACAGTGGCATAGATGACAGGTGATGGATAGATGTCACAATCCATCAGTCATAATCCATATAACAGATGAATAGACTGGTAATAGACAGATGATAATATAGCATCGATATCTCTGTCACCTACGGGACCTGGTGCACATCTCTATCTTGAATTCAGAGCCCTCCTTGGTCTGACCCCAGGGAGGCTTTCCAGACCATCCCTGCCACTCCCCTCAGCAAGCTGCAGCCCCTCCCCAGAAAGGGAGGACCCACCAGGTCCTGGGCCACTGCCTCTGCTTGGATGGCCCAAGTGAATAGGGACCTTACCTGTAGCCTCTGCTCCTGCTGGAGTCACTGAGAAGGATGTTTCCTCCTGGCAAAGCTCCCTGTGGCTGCTCCCTCCCTGTGCACCAGGCCTTTGTAGAGCATCTCATTCCAAGCTCCCTGCATGTCTGTGTGTTGGTCTCAGAGGGGGAGCTCCTTGGGACAGGGGCATCTGCTCAGGGTCTGGTGCAAGCCAGGCAGGGCGGCAGCAGGCTTGGATTTGAATTGGGGTGGGCACATCTATCAAAAGCTTTCCCTTCCCCTTGGCCCCTTCCTCCGGGTTGTGACAGAGGTCCTTGTCAGCCCCCAGGAAACACCACCAGCAGGAGAAGGTCCCCTGGCCCTAGAGTGCCCTCAGCCTGCTGAGTCTGCAAGAGCACAGCCCTGGGCCTCCTCCCCTTGCTGAGAGCCACACAAGGCATCTAAACAGCCAGAGGGGCCAGAGGGCAGGAGTCAATGTGGTCAGCTTCAGTCCTAAGCAGCCTGCCTTGTCCTGCAAACATAGGAAGGAGGCAGGGAGCACTCAGCCCCTTTACCAGGAAGAATCGGCTGGGACAGCAGGAGTGGCTGGCTCACCTGCTGTGGCTGCAGGTTGGGTCTTCCTGCCGGACCTGGCTTGAGGGAGAGTGCAGAGGATGGGCGCTGGTGTGAGCCTTTGCTGCTTTATGCCCTGGGGACTAGGAACATGCTGGCTGCCTGGGAGAGCCAGGACCCCACGCCTGCTGATGCAAGCAGCCTGTGCTCTTCCTGGTTCTGCTGCAAACACAAAGGAGCATCCACTGGTTTACTTCTGTATTCTTTCAACAAATACATTTTGAGACCCACTGAGTCCTGTGCGGTGGGGGCCAAGGCATGTGAGCCTGGGCCCTTCCAGGAGCCCTCATAGTGGGAGGAGTGGGAAAGGGCAGGGTAGGGGGTGTCCTGAGGCCCACAGAGCCCCAAGGGGACAATGAGCAGTTTTCCTAACTGGGGGAAGACCACAGTGGCAGGTGGTGCTGAAGATGGAGCTGGGTCTCCAAAGCCAGGTAGGCTTTGCTTGGGGGAGCTTGAGTATCAGAAGGCCATCCAGGTGTGTGGCGGGGGGTTCCCAGACAGTTCAGGCATGGCAGCAGGGTCATTTACCCAGAGAGGACCATCTCTGTGGGATGACACAGAGCTGCGGCCAGGCAGGTAGCAAGATGACATTTGAGAGGCTAAGATGTGCGGCCCTGCCCAGAGGCCAGGGGGGCCACTGAGGTTTCTTAGGCAGAAGGGTGACACGGGACAAGGCAGCACATCAGCCGCGGGGGGAGTTGTCTGGCTGACTCTGGGACCAGCAAAGGTGACTTCGGGTGTGGTGGCAGGTGCCAAGGGTGACCTCTTTGTCAAAGTATAGAACCCAGCAGGGAAGAGAAGCCGATCGGGGCAGAGCTGGGGGGGAAGGAAGGAGGAGCCACACTTCCCATGTGTCAAGGTCAGAGAGGTGTGGGCATCCTGCCAAACAACCTTGAGCCCAGGGTCTTTCTCCAAGGAAAAGGCCTGGGACCCCAGTAAAAAGCCTAAGTGATAAAACAGACCTATTTCCTGCCAAATTGGGCTTTAACAGATGGTCTTCCTCCTCCCCCATTGCATGCCATGCATTATTTAATTTCTGTGAGATGGAGAGCATTTCGCAGGGTGTATAAATCCTTGGAAATTTATTAAGTCTTGACAAGAGTTATCGAATGTTATATTAAGTTTTTCAAATTGGTCATTGTCTGATGGCTTAAAAATTACTCATTAACGCATAACATTAAATATCAATAAATTGCATGGTATATTTATGAACTATCTTCCAAAGTTATTAAATATGCATATCAGGTGATAAATCTATTCTCTCCTGGGAGTGTGTTCTGAATTAAGGCGAGTTGGGGCTTCGGTGGTGGGGGTGGGGGATGGGGTTTGCCTGTCACTGGATGTCACTGGACATCACCCCTCCTGGGGTGTGTAGAACTAGAGGCCAGTCCCTTTCCATGTCCATCATCCACCAATGGACGGGGAAGGGGCTGAACAAGGGAGACCCATTAGGTTTAGGAATTAATCAAAGGAGAGAAATCTGCAAGCTGAGAGATGTAGGTGACAGTTTCTGCTCCAAAGATCTACATTCTAGACTCATCACCTGTACTACAACCAGTTGCCAAAATAACAGCTGCCATTTACTGAGGGCCTAATAAGCATGTTGACTTTTCAAAAATTAGCCCATCTGATCCTTACACAAATCTGGGGGGTAAACCTTACCATCTCCAGTCACAGTGGTCAAGTGACTAGCCCAAGTTCCTGGGCTCCAAACTCCTCCTCTTTCCGTGAGGTGGGCCTGTTTCTATCCCAGTATAAGCCTCCACTGTAGAGCCTTTGAGGTGGAGGGACATTAGCAATCATTCCTCTCTGAGAGTGATGACAAAAGCCATATTGAGTTGGGGTACCCAGGCCCAGCCATCCTGGGTGTTGGAGACTGTCCATTTGGGTTGCCTGGGACTTGTGCAATACCCACTATTAACATATTCTGAGTCACTTCTAGGGTTGTAATTTACTCTCATCCCAAATTCCTCCAGTGATGGGGACTTGCCACCTCCTAAGACACACTCACAGACTGCTTGGGTTTATGAGAAATTTTCATTTCTTAACCTCTGCAGAAGCTTGGGGAGTTTCTTGTCATTTCTTACATGTGGCAGGGTGGTCTTGGGGGGACACCAGCCGGTCACAAGCTGTGGATGGGCTCCAGACTTTCTCTGTTACTGAACACCTTCATGGTTTCTGGCAGGTCACATCCCCTGGGTTCCATCTTAGGAAAACGAGGGTGCTGGTCTAGACAACCTCAGTGGTGCCCCCCAATTTGGGGAGGCTGTGAGGCTGCTCCTAAAGGGCACATTTGTAAGGCTTCAGGGGGGATGCAAAGTCAGAAAACCTGATGAGCTCTTCACATGGGTCAGGTTCATTCTTTCAAAGCAGGTGTTCCACTGAGTCCTATTGATTGTGACTCAGTCCTCTGATGTGTGTTCCTAAGGAGCGTCTCTGAATGGTGCATGGTAGGGTTAGGGTTAGGGGTTAGGGTTAGGGTGCATGGTAGAACCTCATTGGTCCTGAAGGCTCTAGTTCTAAACCTCATCTGTCAAGGATGTTCTTGAGAAACCAGAAAGAGCAAACTACTACTGAACGGGCAAAATAAATGTCCCAAACTCCATGCACAAAAATGTTTCCTCCAGAAGCTTGCCAAGATTTCCCCAGGGACTTATGAAACGTAGCTCTTAAAATTTTTTTTTATGGTGGTAAAATATACATAGCATAAAATTTGCCATTTTAACCATTTTAGGCAGAGTTAAATGGCAGTAAGTACACCCACATTGTTGTGTGACCATCACCATTATCCATCTCCAGAACTCTTCTTGTCTTACAAAGCTGAAACTCTGCCCCCATTTAACAGCCCTCTCCCGTTCTCACTCCCCCAGCCCCCAGCAACCTCCTTTCTACCTTCTGCTTCCTCCAGATAACTCACATGAAGGGAATCATGTGATTGGCCTATTTCACTCAGCATTATGTCCTCAAGGTCCATCCGCACTGTAGCATGAGTCAGAAATGCCTCCTTTCTGAGGAAGAACCATCTTCCGTTATATGGATAGGCACCTTTTGTTTATCTGTCCATTCTTGGTGGAAGAATATCCATAAACAAGCTTGTTCACTCCCACTGTGCTGACTCAGACCACGTGGTGACAGCCACCAGCCTCTTAGAGTTTACAGCTCAGTAAAACAGGTTCTGTAATTGCTCCAAGTTGCAAATTCGTGAAATTGGCGGAGCAGACTTGCAAACTCTGCCCCAACATTAAACCCCAAACTTTGTGTTATTTTCCCTAGAAAGCTCTGTTCTGTGTAGGCTGAGCTGGCAATCAAAATACAAGTACATCAATTAGAAAGAGGGTTCCTCCAATTAAGGACATGGTGGGGGTGGAGGAAGGGGAGAGCAGAGAGAGAAGGAGGGAGGGGTGGGGAAAAGAAGAGCAGAGAGAGGGCGGGGGGGGCCTTGGTGTGTGCCACACCTTTTGGGGGCAAGACACGATTGTAAGAGGGACTTTACCTAACAAATGCAATCAGTGTAACCTGGTTTCTTGTACCCTTAATGAATCCCCAACAATAAAAAAAAAGAGGGTTCCTTAAAGCCCTTACTGGGCCAGGGCAAACCCCAGAGCAGCTGGGGACACGAGACATTCAGGATCCTGTCCTTTTAGGATGGTAGGTGCGTTTGTGCAGTTGAGAAACTCTGTCTGTCTTCCTGCTGCCTCCAGAAAGCCGTGTGAAAAGACAGTGACATCAGGTCAGTTATAATAGACCTGAGAACCGCCAAGACCTGGGGTGTCAAGGGTCAGCCCAGAGAACTGTTTTAGATGCCAGAGTGCATGGGGCTCTGGCTTGCCTGTCCCCTAGTGTGTGGACATCAGCACGATCTGTGGGCACCTGGGCCAGCAGAGTTTTGGTGAAGGCCCTTGTGGGGACCCCGGGAAACATGGTATGGTCCCCTGCTGCAGGTGCGAGGCAGAACCACAGGGCATCCCATTAGGTGAGAGCCAGGTTGGGCAGGAAGCCTTCTTGGGGCAGCAGCCTCAGCAGTGTCCTACGGCTTCCTGGTTGGGGCAGAGGCAGCATCCTCAAGCTCAGTCTTTGGTCAAAGGGCCAGGGAGGTCCCATCCACATCCTTCATATCTAAAGAAAGCCATTTGGTTCTTATCTCTAGGCTAAGTTCTCACAGCTCCTTTGTTTTTGCAGAGTGACCCCCTTTTGGCCCATGACTTTGTTTTACAGCCTTCCTTTTGGCTTATTCCACGTACTCTTCCTTTGGCTGGAGACGCCTGTGGAGCATAGGCGCCCACATTTGCCAAATCCTGTTGACTCTTGGGAGACCTTGCATCTCAAGCGAGTCAGACTCCTCTGAGGGGCTTGGTAAAACTCAGATTCCTGGGCTCCATCCTATTCCTGAAGGTCTGAGGATAGGGCCTGAGAACTTGCATTCCAAACACATTTTTAGGTGAGCTGGGTGTCCCCAAGGAATCTTAGTGTTTTGGGGAACGGGTGGCCCACACCTGCTGGGCATGAGACAGGTATGACGCAGACTCAGCCCAGATCAGCGCGTCACGAGTGTCCCTCCATCGCGTTAACTGTCGGAAGCGAGAGCATCTGTGGCGTCGTTCTCACTTTCGTGTTTTGTGCAGAGTAAGAGTTAAATTGCCAAGTCGTGTCAAACAGCATCTGTTGCCCCGGTAACACCCTGCAGCTGCCAGAAAGAGAGAGATGGCGCTTCCGGGCACCAAGCTCTCCCTCCCTCAAGTTTCAAGTGCGTTGTTTGCTATCTTGGTTTTCCTTCTGGAATCGCTCCCATAGGGCCCCTGCGTGCCTGGGCTTCTCGTGCGAAATGACCGGGGTGTTCTCGGATGCCTCGTCCCTGCACTCATGCAGCAGATGGGTCTGTGTGTGCCCGGCACGGTGCTCAGTGCTCGCCGTCAACAGCAAACCATTCAGGAAGCTGCCACAGGTTGCTCCTGGAACCCCTGGGGACCACGGGGCTCTGGGGGACACACACAGTTGTGCCTTCTCTCTGCAGTGAGCAGATCAAGGCAGAGTGTCCTGCCGGAGCCCTGCCTGCAGGGCTAGTGCACTGGCCAGAGCTCCGCTGAGCCACCGTGGACTTCCTCAGAACTAGGAATTGGGATGGACGTGTCTACAGGAGCCAGGGACCAGAGCTCCCTGGTGTCCAGAGCCTGGAGCCTCAGGACAGGCTCCCATGTATGTGGTTTTCTACATATGAGAACACAGCTGAGGGCCCAATAAGCAGGGCTGCTGGAGACATCTATCCACTTGGCCTTGGGCCAGTCCCATGAAGAAAGAGGGAAGGGAAGGAGATGGGAAGAGTAGGGTTTGGCTCTCCCTTGAAAGAGGGTTGGAAAAAAATATGTGCTAGATGTTGTGGGCTCTCAACTGAGTCCCAATGCAGTTCACACAGACCTGGGTCATGTCAAGGGGAAAAGGCTTTAAAGGATACTGCAGACACAAGCCCACGTCTCATCTCCAGAGCATCTGTGAGTCAGTCTGGTAGCAAAAGTGAGCTCAGGCTGTAGTTGCTGGACAGACAGAGAGGCAGTGGGTCTCTGCCCTGAGCAGGGTGACTGCAAGTGGGCAGGCAGGACCTAGTGGGCCTTGTGACTCTGCCAGGAGAGGCTGAGACCGGCAGGTGGTCATTGGGAGGCTTCTGGGGGCAATTTTTAGGGTATCGTTTTTAATTTTGAGACCAATATTTTGCTCAGATGCCCTGTGAAAGTTGAGGTGCCATTTCCACTGATCAATATGACCGTGGTCTGTGTCCCCAACACCCTGCAGGTGAACTGGGCTCCACTTGTGAAGTGGGGAATGTCGAGGCTTTTCTTAGGCCTTGAATGCAGGGAATCTGGGGTTGGGCCACTGAGCATCATCACTGGGTAGCAGTTGTAAGCTTCCAGGTCTGAGCTCTAGCCCTGAGGGCGGCTCCGAGTCAGCAGGGCAGCTGCTAAGGGGTTCAATCTGCTTCCCTCTTGGAGAGCTGAGGCAACAGGTATCCTAGAAGCTTCAGGGAGGTGTTGGGTTTATAGAATTAACCATTCATTTCTCCCATAACCACTGTCTAAGCAAGGTGTTTACCGGGGATACCTGATAGGCTACAGGCAGCCACTGCCCAAGGGTGACTGGTTGGGTGGCACAAGATCCTGAGTGGTGGCCTGGGTTGGTAGCCTAGGCCTGAGGGGCTGGTTGTGGCTTCCAGTCCCCAGTGGCTAGCGATGCTCCACTGAGGTCCCCTTGGCTCATGCTGCTGTCACACCAGCACTCCTGCAGCCCCCGGACTTTGGGGGTGGGGCAGTAGCCAGAGATGGTCAAATGTTTTTATCTATTGACCCTGCAACCTGTGCCACTCACCGTGTCACCATATTGGACAGTTTACACATGGTCCTCACCACCACCCTCTGAGGTAGGGATCATGCCCATTTTAGAGACCTGGAAATGAAGGCTCAGGATGGGGAAGTAGATTATAGTGGCACATGGCTGTGAGTTGGGATTTGGATCCAGGACCAAGCCCCAAGTTCATGCTGTGTTCACTTCATTCATTCAGTGACTGCTTTGTGTCAGGCCTTGTTTTAGGCACCGTAGATTCACACTGAATAAAAACCCAGCCAGGGCAGACCATCAGAAAGTTACTAAGTAAAGCAGAGCCTCAGAGTATCGATGGTAAAAAAAAATGGCTGTGGACACAGACACAGCATTCAAGGGAGGAAGAGCTTGCAGGGAGGGCTCTGGTGGTCAGGAGAGGCCTTATGATATGGTGACATTTGAACAGAGACATGAAGGGGGGAGCTGTGTGCATCTCTGGGAAGAGCATTGCTGGCTGAGTGATAAGCTTTTGCAAAGGGCCAGAGGCTGAGCAGACCATGTACAGCTATGAGCTGTCTCTGTGCTGGGGCCATGTGAGCTGGGGGAGAGGTGAGGAAGTTTGGGGGCAGTAAGGTCCTCTGTCAGGACTGTGGCCTTTGTCAAGGACTCTGCTGAGCAGAGCAGGAGCAGGACGTGTCCGTCTCATGGCTGTGCTGGGTGTTCAGTCTATTGACTGTAGGGCCCAGGGTGGGAGCCGGTGAAGGGGATGGGCAAAGAGGATCAAAGGACAGACAGTACTTCGAAAGAAATTCATTGGTACAGAGGCCAAAACTGAGATCCTACCCAGCTTTGAAAACAGATGAACCAGAATATCATCCTAAAAATGGAACAGAGGAGGTAAGAGACCTTGAACCAAATCCCCCTTCCAAGTTTCAAAAGATGTAAGATATGATAAACAAAAGTGCACTTGTGCCTTCTAGAGAAAGTCCTCTCTGGGCCACAGCTCTGGGAAGAAAGAAGCCAAATCCCACTTCTCAGGGCACCTGGGGACTTCCCTCTTGGGGTTCCCTACAGCCTGACTCTCAGTCCTGGGGCCCAACAATGGGGCACAATTATATCAACCAAAGCTGGTTACAGACAGAGTTGTATTATGCTACTTAATAACCCCTCTATTGTATGATAATACTATGCTTGGGCAAAAAGCATTTTAGCCTACTTGTAGTTTACATTTTCTTACTTCTTAAAAAAGATTGAAAACAAGTCGCCTCTGTGCTGTCAGGAGGGGCCACCTCCTCCTACCCTCGCACCCCTACTGAAAGTCACAATTAGGCCAAGACTTTCTTCATTGTACTTCAAAGAACAGGGCACAGTCAGATCGGCATTTTAAGTGGAGAAGGAGCTTACTGCCTCCCCCTGAATAAAGGGGATAGCTTTTACTCTGAGAAAGGTGGTGTATAATTAGCCTGGTATTTGTGTTGGATGAATGCTAAATCCCCCCACTTTATTCTCAGAGAAATAATCGTTCCTGGGGCCCTCAGTGTGGTTGAAGGACCAGCCACATTCTCCAGCCTCCCTTCTGGCAACGGTCCCCCAGGAAGGCAGGATCACTCCCACCTGGCATAAGAACAGGGGAATTGTGGGCAAATGAAGAGGTCAAGGCCCCACATTAAAAAACTAGAAGGAGCAAACCTGAAATTTGTCCAACCCACCACTTGCAGCTCCCTCCCTCTCAGACCCCCACAGTTGCGCCTGACATTTCATCAGCGCCTTCCCTTTATACTTAGAAAAATCCCAACTTTGTGGCCCACCTTCACAGGACCACAAGACAGAGGCTCTGCCCAAAGGGACATTCTTGGATTCCTCTTTGGAATTTCATTCATTCATCAAACAGGCGCTGTGCTGTCTGTCTAGTCTCTGGGTTTCAGAGAGCCTACCCTGACTGATGGCCTCTTGGGAAATCATGGCTGAGTTCCGTCCACAAGGCAGTCTGCACCGGTGACGTCTCTGGACTCACAGCTCCAACTGTCACTCAAGCTGCCACCTCCTCTTGCCTGGAAGGTTGCCAATAGGCAATTGCTGCCATGCGGCCTCCAGCGTTGGGCTGGTCCACATGCCCAAGCCAGAGTGATCTTCCTAATTGGCAAATTGGATCTTGCTGCTTCCCTGTTAAAATGTTATCAGTGGTTTCCCTTTGTACTTAGAAAAATCCCAACTTCTTCTGCTGGGCTTGGTCAGCTCACAGCCCTCGCCTCTGTCTTCTGGTCAGTGCTCTCTGCACCTTCCTGTGCTCCCAGCTCCTCTGCCCCGGCCTCTTACCCAGAGCTTGGTGGCTGGTTCTTCCCATCTAGGTCTGAGGCCAGTCGGTGCAACCCAGGCTCCCCCCCTCCCACCTTGCCTTTTCTTGAAAGCTCTTACTATCTGCTTACTTGTTTCTTTGTTGACTTTTGATTTTCCGGCTCCCACTGGAACACAAAGCTCTCTCCCCGGCTGCTCAAGTCATTCTAGCCAAGTGGCAGGCCCTCAACCAGTCCATGTTGTGGGGTGAAGGGATGAGTGGGTACAGGGGAGAGGGGAGCTGGGCTCTGTCAGGCTTTGGTGTCAGACCAGAGGTTCTGGTCCTCTGTGACTTGGGCAGGTCCGTTGTCTCTGAGCCTATCCTTGTCTATGAATTGTGACACCTCTGTGGCTGAGCTGCATTTGGGATAAAATAAGGTGACATGCAGGAGTGGCAGATGGGCCGAACCAGGGAGAGAGTCGATGAGTTTTCACTTTCCTCTTCTCTCGCAGAGGTGCAGGAGTGTTCCCTGATGAAAGGAAGGGCCTCTGCTCTTGCTTTAATCATGTTCCCTCTGCCTTTGGGAGCTCATGCACCTTGCCTCCCACCCCCAACATGGGGCGGAGTCTGCCAAGGGCCTTGCCCCTGGGATGCCGGAGGTTTGTGGGTTAACAGGCCTGAAGGCCTGTTCCCTGGAACAGACTGTACCCACACCCAGCTGCTGTACCTGAACCTGGCCACTGGGGAAAAGAAATCTGCAAGCTTCCCTGATTGGAAGCGAGCTGGGCAGGGCAGACTGAAGATGGAGCCATGGGCAGGTGCCAGGTGTGAATTTCAAGGATGTTGTCACCTTCGGGCTGTGCCAGCCCGGGGTGGCCCCTAAGAGCAAGTGACATCTTAGATTCTGCACAGCTCCAGCCCTGGTTGCAGACACTCGGGTTTGGAAGAAACCATTGAGAAGCACTCCCCACCCATCCTCAGGTTCTTCCCAGAGAGCCACGGCCAAGGGAACAACGAGGAAAGAGCCCAGGGACGTGTCTGTTCCGTAGATGGTCATCCCTGCATCTCTCCTGTCGATTTTGATCCTGGATGTTGTGGACTGAATGTTTGTGGCCCCTGAAATCCATGTGTTGAAGCCCCAAGCCCAGTGGGATGGTATTAGGAGGCAGGGCTTCCGGGAAGGGATGGGTTTAAGTGAGGTCGTGAGGGTGGAGCCCTAGTGATTGTGTCCTTGTGAGAAGAGGAGGAGACACCGTGCAGTTTGTCCTCTCTCCCCCATATGAGGACACAGCAAGCACGTGGCCACCTGTGAGTAGGAAGAGGACCCTCACCAGGAACCAGATCTGTCAGTGACTTGACCTTGGACTTTCCAGACTGCAGAATTGTGGGAAATAAATGCCCATTACTTAAGCCACTGTCTGTGGGGTAAGACGCTGAGCAAAACCTATATCCCTGTAACACCCGCCGATTGCTCCTCTGCCCCCTCCAGGATCACAGAAAGCCAGTGTCCCTCTCTGGGTGGGAAGCAGAGGGGACCCAGTTCCTCCTCCATTTCTGTGGTCTCCAAGATAGGCCTCATAATAGAGTGGGTGAGGGGCCCCCGGAGAGACCTTGTGACCAGGAGGAGGCGTCTGCCATCTGAGGGGTTCAGGGAAAGCTACATGAACGACCGCTCTCTCTATCGAAATTATGTCCAGAGACCCATGAAGCTAGCCGACACCAGCGTGACCCAGGAGAGGTGGTTCAGACCCACAGTGTCTGCAGCCCTGGGCTTGGTGAAGTCTGCGCCCCAGTGAGGCAGGCTGGGCCCCGTCCTCAGGCTTACCGCTTTCCCGTGGAGATGCAGACGTAGCTTTAGCATGAAAGATGAGACCACTCCCCACAGTGGCAGTGCCTTGCTGCTGCTCCTCAGGGCTGGTGACAGTCGCGATGGTAGCGCTGGCTCCTGGCACTCCTGTCCTGCTTCCTCTCTCAGAGGCTCTTGGAATTTAAGTTGCACTTTCTCGTTGAAGGATAAGTTCATCACTCCTCTGGAGGGCTGAAAAGGAGGTGTGAGTGGCTCCATTTTAAAGATGAGAAAGGCAGGTGCAAGTAGGCCCTGCCCACCCGCACTGGTGACCCAGGCTGAGCCCAGGCTCCTGGCCTGTTTCCTCATCTGCGAAAGGAGGATGTTGGCCTAGGTGGCGTCATAAGCGTTTCCACCCCCTGCTCCTCTCTGCCTTCCACCCTGGTGGATGCTGGCACACTGTGCCCCAAGTGACAACAGCCTCCTAAACGGCTCATCTTGCCAGGAGACATCTAGCTCTGGGAACGCTCCCTGCCTGGAATAAATGGACGTGAGCTCTCCTGGGAGAATGCAGCACCCCCCCCAGGCAGTCCATTGTCACTTCTGATTTAACCAAATGAAGCACAGTAAAAACCAGGATTTGCATCCTAATCTCATAATTACATTAGTGCCAGCTCCAGAGAGGTGGCAGCCCCTCGGTCCCAGCATTCGGGCCTCACAGATGGCACACAGAACGTTCCTTTTCCAGACAACTTGGTTTGGTCATTATCCAAGTGGGAACTTGAACTTCATGGAAGGGCTTTTAGATTCCATTCAGAGACTATTTTGAGACTTCAGGGATTAGATAAAGGATGGTGAGAGCTATTTACAGTCTTTAGCCTGAGACAAATGAGGGAAGCTGCAGACCAGAGAGGGAAAGGGACTCACCCAAGGTTACACAGCACAAAACTAGGCCAACCCATACCCCAAACCACATGGTTTTCTTCTTTTCCTTTCAGTTCAGTAGATCTAGAAAATGTCGGAGTTTAATTACAAATCTAACTATAGTTCACTAGGTTGTTTTTTAAACTCTTTGGTTCAATTAAAAAAAAAAAATAACTGAATCGTCTTTGGGTTAGGTACACTTGCTGGCTCCTAATGTGGTTTAGTTCAAGTCCTTGGACCAAAACCAACCATATGTGAGTGGATTCCCTGGTTTGGCTTGTTCTGAGGAGGGAGCCAGAGGCCTGTCCCGGGGTAGGCAAATGCCATCCTCCCAGCACAGTGGCACTGGGTGGCCAGGAGGGATTAGGTCACGTCATGCTGAGTGAGACTGGGCAGCAGAGCAGCATGCTGGCAGCTCCTGAAAGGCGATGTCTCCATCTGTTCTACAGACCCCTCTCAATTTCCTTCCTGTTGGTGGCCATACCATGTCTCCTGGGAGATGGTGGCTCTTCATCTCCCAGTCAATGGGAGCTTGTCACTGCCCAGGAAATGGGGCAGAGGGGCACACCCTGGGCTTCAAGGTCAGTGGGGGCCTGAAGAAGGGAATGTGGGTCCATCTTGCCAATGTGGACGCAGAAGTCGATGAGAAAGTTCTTGCCTGAATCTGAGAAGCTGAAGGCAGGTCAGCCCCAAGTTCTAGTCCAGTCCTCTCTCCCCACCGGCCACTATGGAGGTGCCAAGGGGGCAGCCAGCTGTCTTGCTATTCGTTGGCTCTGGCTCTTTGTAGCCGCTCGCTCAATGCTTCCCTTTCTTTGGCATCTGCTGTTTCTCCTGGAAAGGCGATGGTAACGCTCATATTCTTGGAAGCTTCCACGAGTGGCGGTAGACTCAGTTTATGGAGCCAGCTGGTGGGCTCGCTCCTCGGCTGGCCTGGGCAGGAAGTGCTGTCCCTCCCTGCTGACAATTGGCTTTTGCTCTCTCCAGCCTCGGGGGAGCTTCTTGGCTTTCTTGGGGAACTTCTAGAGGCGTCTGGGGCAGGGGCAGCCCCAGCTTTGCTGGAGGCGCTGAGCTGGCATCCAAGAAGCTGGCAGAGAAGATGGGTCCCGAGGCAGGATAGTGCCCACCAGTGCCTCTCAGGTGGCAGAAAGTAGGAGGAAGGAAGGTAGGAAGCAGAGAAATAGGTGGAGTGAGGAAGTCCCCTGAGTCCCCAGGTCAGAGTAAGGGTCAGCCTAGAAAACTGTGAGAGGGACAGAGTGGCCCCTGCTACCCTTTCCGCCTCCTCCCCGCCTCCGGTACTTGGCCTGGAAGAGGGCCTGTGAGGGAAGGCTGTGAGGGAGGCCAGCACAGGGAAGGAGCAATCAGGCCACAGAGCCAGATTTCTCTGGGACATAGCCAGCCTCATTTCTCTCCGGCCTCAGTAGTCTTCATCTGTGAGGGCAGTGGGTCAGGCTCCTGCTGCGCATCCTCTCTAGCTTCCCGACATTCTGTGCAAAGTGAGATGGAGGGGGTGATCTTGTTTGGTTTATGTCTAAGAAGTAATGTTCTAACGGTAGGAAGGGGATTGGCACCCTGAATTTGGACCCCCTTAGCTGACACTGCAGTACACCTGCTCCTGGCCACACCACCACAGGCTTGGCATGTGTGCAGTGACTATCTGATGCCTGAATAATTGGAGGCTCCCTCTCTTCTTGGATGGCCCCGAGACTTGACTAGTGTGCTCTGATTGCCGTGGCAAAATACCACAGACTGGGTGACTTAAATAGAAATTTGTTTTCTCACTGTTCTGGAGGCTAGAAGTTCAAGATCATGGTGCTGGCAGGGTTGGTTTCTGGTGAGGGCTCCCCTGCTGGCTTGCAGACAGCCGCCTTCTGACTGTGTCCTCACATGGCCTTTCCTTGGTGCCTGCATATGGAGAAAGAGAGAATTCTGTCATGTGCGGACCCTCACGCTGTAACTTTATTTAACCTTCATCACCCCATTAAAGGCCTTATTTTCACATAGCCATGCTGGGGTTAGAGCATCAGCATATGGATTTTGGCAGGGTCGGGGGGACACAATTCAGCCCGTAACAGTTGCCTTCTTGTGTCCACGTGTGGTTGTACTTTGGTCTGTGTCTGTGTCCTAATCTCTTCTTTTGTTGGCTTAGAGCCCAACTGCATGACTGCATTTTACCCTAATTACCTTTTTAAAGACTCTGTCTCCAAATATAGTCACATTCTGAGGTGCTAAGGGTCAGGGTTTCAGCATACAAATGTGTTTGGGGGAAAGGTTTGGGCATACTTCCCCTGTGGCAGACTCCATTTCTGGGAGTGACTTCCCTGTAGATGGGATGAACTGTATTCTTGGGGGTTATGAAGGGAGAAGTTGTGGAGAACTGATGGGATCCCGGACCAAGTCACCCAGCTGTGGGGTGGTGTTGGATACCCCTACTTGTTTTAGAGCATAGCAGGGGGAGGGGTCTGAAATGCCATTGCCAGCCACCACCTTTGCTCTTGTTTTAGTGTTTCTCTGTCCTGTGTGGAGGGATAATACCTTAAGCCACTATCAGGGTGAATGAGCTTGATGTACTCCTCTCCTCTGTGACAGAGGGATTTGAGGAGTCTAAGTCCTGACTGCACAGGAAGCGGGAAGGACCCGGGGTGGGGAGGTGGGCTCCAGGTGGGCCATTGGGGCATCTTGGGGTGGGGACCTGGCTGAACTGTACCAGTGGGGACTCTGCACCCAGTTGAGCAGGTCTAAGCAGCGGTGATGCCTTGAAAGCTGAACTTGGTCTGTGGGCTGACTTTCTAGGACCTTCCCTGGGGACCGACTGCGGCCTCATAGTGCACTGCAATGGAGTCACCACACTCACTCATTCATTCATTCATTCATTCACTCGCTGATTCGTTCATTCATTCATTCACTCACAGAAATTAACTGGCGTCAGCTGTGAGTCAGGCCCCACGTGAGCGAGTCTCTGCTTATCAAGAGTGCGTGGTCCTGTGATGGAGACAGAAGGAAATACAGAAAAGCAAAACAAAGAACAAAAACCTCCAAGTCATAATGGGACAGGTGCCCCGTAACAGGTGTGAGTGAGGACAGGAACAGAGGGGAGTATGGACTAGGCCTAGGGGCTTGGAGGTGGCAGGAGGCCCTTGGAATGACTTCTCAGAAGTGATGCTCAGACTGGGGTGTGAGTGACATGGGGAGTTAATTAGCTGGAGGGGAAGGACATCCGAGGAGTCCCTGGGGCATGAGCAGAAGCAGCAAGGGGGAGTTTGCTTGGGAACCTTGAGACGACCAGGGAGGAGGTGCTGGAGTGGGTGGGTTAGGAGTCAGGAGCCCCACTGCTTCTCTGGGTCAGCCTGGCGTGGGAGGACCATCAGCCACCCCAGCATGGTATGCCGTGATGGACCTTACAAGGCAATATTGCATTGAAATAAACACCCAGGGCTGCCTGGAAAGAGGAAGTGTCCCATATGGGCAGAGCAGACCATTGGTCCTACCTCCATTACGATGTACCTTGGATAAGATTCTCTGCACCCCATTTCTTCTGCAAAGGAAGAGACCCAGACCAGCTTTATTCCCATGTTTCCAGCCTCTCTATAGGTGTCTGTCAGACAAAATCAGAATCACATGGCTTGGGTTCACCCCCCCCCCAGCTCTGCTGTCTGCTGCTTATGTAACTTTAGGCAAATAACTTCCTCAGGCCTCAGTTTCTCCATCTGTAAAATGGGACTGTGATAGAATATACCTCACTGGTCCTGTTAAATGAGCTAATACCCGTGGCACACTGAGACCTGTGTCTGACATAGAGTCTTCACTCGATAAATATTGCCTTACAAAGGCAGAGGGAGAATCTGAGGAAAGATTAACAAAGTTGGAGAAGTTATACTTCTCGTTTTCAAAACTATAATAAAGCTTTCAAGACGTTGTGGTAGTGACATTAGATATATAGATCGATGGAGCAGAATTGTCCAGAAAGAAATTCTGACATGTGTGGGCAATTGATATTTGACATGAGTGTCCAGACCATTCAGTGGAGATAAATAGTCTTTTCATCAAATGGTGCCAGGACGACTGGGCGTCCACACGTGAAGGGCATGTTGATCTTTCCTACTGTGCTGGTGGGAAGTGAGGCTATGTTTGGGAGCTGGGCCCTGGGAGGTCCAGTCACAGGCCAGGGCTTGGGCCACCCGTGATCTTGCTCCTACTTCTTCAAGACTATTTGGCGACCTGCCGCAGGCGCCTCCCCTGCCATTTCCTCCGGGCCCCTGGAGAGCAATGCCATTTCAGGCCTCAGATGTGCACCCTGAGCCCGCCACCCTGGCTCAGCTGATGTCAGGCAAGCTGGAGAGAAGACTAAAAATAGCCCCAACTTAGTGCGCTGTGCTCTGGGGCCGAGCAGCAGCCGGGCCTTCCACCTTTCCTCAGCGCTGAAGGCATCACAGCTGGAGGATGCGTGTGCTTCGGGGGGAGGGGAGGAGCGCAGGGGTTTTCCAGGGCCAGCCAGGCTGTGGAAGGTTCTGGAATCCATGTTCATGCTGAGAGCCTGTGAAGTAGAGGCTGTGGCCACTGCCAGGGCCACAGTGGAGCACTCTTCCCAGCTGTGCAGGCTTGGTGGCCCCTGAGCCACGCAGACGCTGCATTTTGCATTTAGGGTGGTTTTGGCAGAGTCTGAAGGTGGGACTTGTGCACTGCCCTTCAAGAGCTGAGACGCTCTTTCAAGATGGGGAGATTACCCTATCTCTCTGAGCTGTATTTGATGGCCCCAATAGTTTGTTTCTGTCTTCTTCATCCATCCAGGGAGCAGTGGGAAACCCATCTCATTGTGGCACTAGCCTGCCACACTGGCGTAAGCCCTCTTTGTGTTCAACCCCAAGCCTTCCTGCTTTCATTTAGCTCATACCCTGGCTGCCTACCTATCTCGTGTATTTGAAGTTAGAGTCATAGGAGCTCTTGGACAAACACCAGCTCTCCATCTGGGCAAGGGCCAGATTTGCTTTAGCACCCTCTGAGTGGCTGTCCCCCATGGCAGGATTAAAATCTGATCGGAGAGGCACATCTGCATTCCCCCGGCACAGAGCGGGTGTAAGGGGAACTCTGATGGCGCAGGAGAGAGGTCTCCACAGCTTGGAAACAGGGGCATGAACCACAGCCAAGCAGAGAGAGGCTTAAATCTGCATTTCTAGTGCAGGCACACCCTTTACCCCTCTAAGCCTCAGTTTCCTCATCCATAAAATGGGGCTAATAGATTAACTCCTAGGGTTGTCAGCAGGAGTAAATGAGGAGGCACTTGGCAAGGGAGGAGGGATGAGAGGAGGACAGGAGAACGTCATGTCCCCGCGTCAGAAGTTAGAAGCACCTGGGCATGAATCCCAGCAGTGACGTCCTTGAGCACCTCTTACTCCCGAGGGAGCCTTTCTCTGCAGACGACCATATGGTTTTCAGGAGGGTTAAACAAGTTCCTGTGTGCAGAGTGCTGACGTGGTGCCTGGCACATCAGAAGACCCCAATAAATGGGGACCCTTAAGAAGTGGACAAGGGAAGGAAATCCTTTAACCTGGGCAGGGAGGAGGCATGTGGAGCACAGCTTGGCCCTGCTCAGGGATGAGTTTCCAGGCAGAGGGAACAGGAGCAAAGACAGAGAGAGGCACCTGGAAGGTCTGGGGATGAAGGGCCATCACCTGTGGCCCCCGAGAGAGAGGCAGGGAAGGCAGGTCGTGTCAACCACAGGAGACTGGTCCCGTGAGTGCAGAGGCCATGGGACCCTCCCAAGTTGCTAAATCTGGGTTAGCCTTGATTTCATCATCTGTAAAATGGAACTGATAACGACAGTAACTGCCAGTCTGTCTGGGAGGCATGCGCGGGCTTCCTCTGTAGAGCTCAGCCCTGTCCTGCTGGGCACAGCTCAGGTGCCAGCACCCCGAGATCTGCAAATGGTGTGGAGGAGCCAGAAGGACCTGCGCTTTATCCTGCGGCTCGCTGCTGAGCTAGGCCCCAGGGAGCAGCCACCAGAGCGCTGACCTGGGCAGAGGGTCAGTGTCAGGCAGGTGGGAGAAGAGCTTTTCAGAACGGCAGCCTCTGAGCCTACCCACCATCGCCCAGCGTGGCGCTCCCTGGCTGAGCCCCAGAAAGGCCAGATCTGGGACGTGGTCACACATGGACAGAACACACAGGAAGGAAACGCTTAGAGAACGCATCAAATGAGGATGAAGCTCTCACGAGGTCTGGACGCCTTTGCTGCTACCATGGACGGGTCAGCCCTCCCCAGTAGGCTGAGCACAGGGTGAGGGACAGGGGAGTCGTGCAACCAGATTGGGGAAATTGGGCAATCAGTGAGCTCTTGGGTGCTTTGGTGGCAGCTGGCTCAGCTTGTCCTTGTTAACAGGCAGTGTGTCATCAAATTTGGAACCCCCCAGATCCACTCGCTTCCCGTTTGACTAGTAATTTGAGCCTCTCTGCCTTCTCTCAGAGGTGGTCCACAGCTGCTGAGAAGGGGACCCCGGGGCTGGATGAGGGGGTTGGCTGTTTTCCCTGTTTCTTTCCAACCTCCCTGCAGAGTATATGGGGACAGCAAATGTCTGGGAGCAGGCAGCACTGGGGACAGAGGGAGGCACACACAGGAAGTTCCCCCAGCAGGCTGGGCTGGCCGTAGGTGCATGGTCTGCAGGTGGGGGCTAGGATGTGTGTGGCGTGCACACATATTTGGTAGTTCGTGTGTGCATGTGCTCTGTGCGACACAGTGTGTCTACAAGGAGTGTGACCCTGTGGGTGGATGTGTGTCATGTGGAGCAGCCTGTGTGCAAAATGTGTGCATAATGTGTGTGCAGGTGCGTAGGCATCTGTGTGTGGTATGATTGTGTGGAGTGTGTTCGTGGGGGAGGCTGTGTGTGGGTGCAGGTGTGTGTGTGTGTGTGTGTGTGTGTGTGTGTCTGAGAGACAGAGTGTCTACCCCGCATCTACCCGAGATAAGGATAAAGGCACTGGTGGCCTTCAAGACATGGTTACATGTCTGCAAATGTGACAAAAGTACAGAGGCGTTTTTAAAACATCAAAGAGCCCTTCAGGTGGGTGACTGTATTATTATTAGCTTCAGAGAAAAGGTGTGCTCTGCCTTTGAGGCTTTCCAGTTCTTTCTAGAAAGAGCTTGAACAGTTGGTCATGAAGGGGTCAGAGTGGCCCCACAGACCTGGCTGCAGGTGGCAGAGGCAGCCCTGGAGGCCATCAGAGCCTTCCAGCTGCTGTGGCCTTGGGCCTTAGATCCCCCTTGAAGAGCCGGGCTGGGGGCAGGTTGCAGTCACTGCCTTCCACAGCCTGCTGGCTGGTGGTCTCAGGCCATTAGTCACTGCCTGGTGCACAGGAAGCCAGAGCAGGCCTGCCCACTCCCACTCTAGCCACCTCTGTGCTCAACCCCTTTGGAGGCAACCAGGCCACATGGTCACAGACTGGGGGCTGTGAGGCCAGGAGGCTGGGCTGAAGTGGCCTTGCCACCTGGGCCAGTGAGCAGGTATCTTTCAGGTCCTCTGTGAGTTTAATTTTGGTGTAGGCTGGGGCCTGTCCTTGGAGATTAGGGTCCCACAGGGTAACAGATCTTCACCAACAGCTGAGTACCCAGGTCAGCAAATGCCAGTTCCACATCCCCGAAGGGGTCCTGGTGCCACTCACAGAGCTGATGTGAGTGAGGCCAGAGGCCTCACATGGGCTCTTGATAAGTGCTCCTGACCTGTGACTGCTGGAAGCTTCCCTTTGAGTTGGAGTTGCCACACTATCTCCCTGTTCCTGCCCCCAACCAGGAACCTGGCAGACAGGGCTGAGGCCTGCCTGGGAGAGGTGGAGTGAGGAGGGGCTGGAGAAGGGCTGCTGAACCAGGGGGAGGCTGTGGGCCAGGAGGGAAGGCAGGAGAGGGAGAAGGAGTCTGTTGACAGGCCCTGGAGGGGCCCCCATGTCGTGAGGCAGGGATAAAGGGCCCCTCCTCAGACCGTTACCCACTGAGTCACTCCTGGGAGTAACTGTGCCCCCTCACCTCCTCCCTGCGTGTTGAGAGACCCAGTCATTGTGGCAGTGGGGACCACACCTGTGTCCTGCTTGGCCTCAGCCATGGCCTTCCATTCCTACAGAGCCAGTGGTCTAGGATCCAGACGGACAGCTGAGTGCTGACAGCATGGACTAGCCCAAGGGAAGAGGGTGCCCTTGCAATAGATTTCTAGTGGAAAGACTCAGGGAGTCTGGGCCACCAACCAGCTGAGGGGCAAATCAGTTTGCTGGCTATAGGCTAACTGGCTTATTACAAAGAGGAAGCCTGTGATATCTCAAGGTGCAGACCTCGCTTACTGTGTACAACTTCCCTGTGTCCTGGGTACACACACTGCTGCCGACCAAGACAGGCACCCTGGGGGTGGGAAGACAGTGGCTGGCAAGAGCTTGGGAGCCCTGTGAGGAGGGCAGGAGCTACATTGTGAGGTTTTTGTCAGTTCTCCTCCCAGGATAAGCATCTTCAGGTGCCCATGAAGAGCTAAAGTGAGGGATCTCTTCTATAGAACTCAGCCTCTGCAGGGGTTTGCTTTGTCTCTTAGAGGGTCATGAGATTTATATCTAAGAATTGTACTTTTTGGAATTAATTTAAATGATACACATTAAAAAATTTTAATTTACAACTCATTAAAGCTTGTAGAAATGCAATCAATTTTTATATGCTGACCCTAAATTGTGAGACTGGGCAAAATTTACTAAATAGCTCTATGAGATTTTTTGTGGATTCCTTAGGATTTTCAATCTAGGCAATCATGTCATTTGCAAATAGGGACAGGTTTACGTCTTCATTCGCAATGTAGATTTACTTTTGGTATTTATTTCTTTTTCTGGATTTATTGCATTAACTGAGATTTTTAGTATGATGATGTTGAATACAGGTGGTGAGAGGAAACATCATTGCCTTGTTCATGATCTTTAGACAAAAGCATTCAGCCTTTTATCATTAAGTATGATATTAACTGTAGGATTTCATGATTGTTCTTAATTTACATCAGGTTAGAAAGTTCTCATCAATTTCTAGTTTTCTGAGTTTTTTTTTGTCATGAATAGATGCCAAATTCATTCATTCTTTTTCCTGTATCCATCAATGTGACATCGATTATTAATGTCATAGATTACATTGATTAATTTTTCCAAGATAAACCCTAGTTAGTGCTGGCATGTCATTCTTTCTATTACTGGATTTGATTTGCTAATATTTTGTTGAGGGGTTTTACATTTATGCTTATGATGGAAATTATAGTTTTATTTTTTTCTACCATGTTTATCTGGCTTTAGTATCAGAGTAACACTGGCCTCATAAAATGAAGGGGAAAGCATCCCTTTCTTTTTATTTCATGGAAAAAGAATGTGTAGAGTTGGGGTTGTTTCTACTCTAAGAGTTTGATAGAACTATTTTTTTTAAGAGGAGTTCTATAAGTTTCAGGCCCCAGCAAACCTGGACTCATCCCTATTTGAGTGTGGGTTGTTCTCCACAGAAGAGATTTCAACATACTGTTTATGCACGTGTTATAAGCAGCAGCTGGGAAATGTAGGTCTAGACAGGCAAACCTGTTCAGCCTCCTGCCTCTTGCAGAAATCACTTATTTTCTACCCCAGCCAGTCTTGGACAGAGTCACAGTGAACTCCCAGTGGAGCAGCATAGTTTGGGCAAGACCTTCCCTGATTTGCCTGAACCAGGGCTGCCTGTGTGGCTTTGGGGAAGTCACTTAGCCTCCCTGAACCTCAGATGAGCTAACATAAAAAAGATGACTTTTTTTCTGTTTCCCTCCAAATGCTGATATAAAAATGGAAATATTCCCAAAGGACTAGGGATGACTCCCGGAGGCTGGGACAAAGTTCCATGGCTTACAAAGTAAGGGGAAGAGATAGGATGGGAGGACTTCAGCAGGATGGAGGACAGCAGGACGGGGAGCAGTGACAGATGCCGTCTGTGCAGGGACTTGTTGCCCCCTGCTTGTCCTCACAGGAATTATCTTATTGGAGCGCTCTGTGACCCTCTGCAGAAGCACAGGTGCATTCCTCCATCCAGTGTGTCCTGGGCCCTGCTCTGGACTTGGCATTTTATAGATAAGGAAGCTAAGGCCCAGAGAGGTTAGAGCATGTAACAGCCATGGGCAGAGCTGGAAGGGAGCCCAGGTATTTATTTGGAGGCAGACTGTGCTTTTCGTTGCTGCGCAAGTTAGACTAAGTTCAGAGGTAGGGGGACAAACGGCGAGGGGACAGGAGAGCTTTGGCCCTGATGCCAGGCTGCTTGGTTCCTTATGTAGCTGGGGCAAGTGAGGGACAGGCCTCCCTTGGTCCCTCTGTTTGCCGTCTGTGAAGGAAGGCTGTTCGTGCACCTGCTGCTAGGTTTGTGGTGAGGATTAAATGAGTTAATATGTGCGGAACGCTCAGAGCATGGCCTGGCACACGCGAGCGCCACACAGACATTGGCATTGTTAGCCATGATAGTGCCAGGCCCTCCTTTGTGCTCTGTGAAACCATTCATTCAAAGAAGGATGAAATTATAAGATGTTGGTGTCCTGCTCACTCCCCCCACCCCGGGACGTGTGAATAGCAAGGGCCCAGCCTTGGGAGGTGACTTGCCAAGGCCATGCAGTCAGGCAGGCCACGGACCCAGCCCAGCTTTCTTGAGTCCCTGCCCCGTGAGAACACGTGGCCTCGTGCATTTTGTGATCTTCTGCTCCCGAGGAAGAGCTGGCTCCACAGGAGGTGACACACGCTGTGGAAGCAAACCCAGGAAGAGAGGCTTAGGTGTCTCCCCTCCTGAGCCACCTTCGTAGGGGCAGTGAGCTTTTGGGAACTTGCCAGGGTGGGGAGAAGGTGGAGCTGTGGAAGAAAGGCAGCCAGGGTTGCCAGCCTGTGTCCCCTCCCTTTCCCTCGGAACTGGGCAACTCCCGGGGCATCGTGCACCGTCGCCCGGGAGGGCTTAGGCCCGCAGGCTTGAGATCACTGCGCGAGCAGCCTCCGGGGACGCTTAGGGTCTGGCGCCACCGTGTGGCCGCGGCCAGAGTCTGTCTCTACAGAGGGGCTGGAGGCCCGGCAGCAAAGGGCAGCTGGCAGGGTGCCCTCAGAGTCGCCCAGATGAACTGTGGACTTCACATGCGGAAAACAGAAACCTTAGGGGGGAAGCGGCCCCGCCCAGCTGCTTAGAGCACAGGTGCTGCTTGTTCCCTTGCAGATGCCAAGGGGAGTCGGGAGGAGGAAAGAGGAAACCCAGATCCTGAGGACGGCAGCGTCAGCGTGTTGGCCAGAGCTGCCCGATCCTCCCGCGCAGGGCAGGGCTTAGTGCAAGTGATGGCAATGAACAAGGGCGGGGCAGAGGCCCCAGTCCTAGCACCAGCTCTGTCCCACAGTCACTGAGTGGCCGAGGCAGGCGTCCGCTCATGCTCTAACACTAAGGTCCTCACCTGTAGAGTTCGGGTTGGACTGGGTCAGCATCCAGACCTGATTATATTCCAAACCAGAACCACTCAGTTGTCAGTTGGGGGCCCAAGGACTTTAGGATGGGAGGGGAAGTTGCAGGAGGCAGAAGGGGGTAGGAAGGGTGTAAGTGTTTGCTTTGAGGCCTGGAGATCAGGAGCCCTGAACTGGACTCTGACTTGGCTCCTGCAGGGTGAGGACACTGTGCGCACTGGTGACCCAAAGACATGCTATCCAGACTTGGTTCTGATGCGACCCTGACGCACTCCAGGCCCCAGTGGCTGTTTGTTAATCATCTCGGGAATGAGAGGCTGACTTTGCCCACTTCCACCTGGGCTTTTCCCACACCTGGGACATGCTCATGAAAGAGATTGTAGGCTGGCTTCCCCTGGATTCTGGGCACACTGTCTTCCTTTGCCCTGGTCTTGGTGGGCAGAGGAGCTTGGGGGTTGGGGAAAATGGAGGGTAGAGGGGTAGAACCCTGCTCCTTCCACCCTGCTAGGGCAGACCTAGGTCAACCTAAGTGCTGGCATTACCAACCTAAGACCCAGACGGATAGGCTTAGCTCTGCCCATATAATCATTCCTCTAGCAGCCAGGCCACTCGTGAGGCTAGAGGAGGCAGGGTTTGTGGTCTAAGTGTACCCCTGAGAACGTAGATTTGTGGTCTGGTCCCTGTGGTATTGTGTGCTGCAGGTGCTGTATGTGGGGAGAACCGAGTTTGGGAACACAGGTACTAGCTCTGATCCGCCAGGTGCACAGCTCTTCTGGATCCCTCAGCCAGCACACCCTTGTCCCCCGACGCTCTGCCTTCCCCAGCCGCTGTCACATCCTATCAATTGGGCCCTTCTATCCACCTTTCATTCTGGGTCTGACCACCACCCAGCCTTGCTCAAACCGCTGATGACAATGTCTGCTCACAGGGCCCCTCACCCACGGTCACTGTTGCTGTCACCTCTTCTTCCCAGAGGTCTTTCCTTTCAGGCCCCAAATTTGATACTACTTCTCTCACCTTCCTCTCCTGCAGCTCCCGCCCACTTCTCTCTCTGCGTCTCTCTCTCTCTGCCCTCTGTGTCTTCCTCTCTCCCTCTCTCCTTCCTCCTTTTCTCTTCTCCTCCGTCTTCCTCCCTCTCTTTTTCCTGTTCCCTCCCTCTCTTCCTCTCTTCCTCCCCCTTCTCTCTCCCTCTCTCCTTGCCTTGCTCTCCTGTCTCTCTTCCCTCTCTCACCCTTCCTCTCTTTCTTACTTTCCTTTCTTTTCCCCCCCTCTCTCCTTCTCTGTCTCTCCCTCTCTTTTTTCTCTCTCTTTTCCTCTCTTCCTTTCTCTCCCCTCCCCTTTTTTTGAGACAGAGTCTCACTCTGTCGCCCTCTAGAGTGCTGTGCCGTCGCAGCTCACAGCAACCTCCAACTCTTGGGCTTTGGCGATTCTCTTGCCTCAGCCTCCCGAGTAGCTGGGACTACAGGCACCTGCCACAATGCCCGGCTATTTTTTGGTTGCAGTCGTCATTGTTGTTTAGCTGGCCCCGGGCTGGGCTCAAACCCACCAGCTTCGGTGTATGTGGCTGGCGCCCTACTCACTTACCTACGGGAGCTGAGCCCCCCTCTGCCCTTCTTTATCTGCCCCTCTCTGTCTCCCCCTCTTCCCTGTATTTCCTCTCTCTCTTTCCACTCTTATCTTTACTACTCAGGCGTGATGTTTTAGGAGGAACAGTGACATGTCCTAAAACATTCATCCCACAGGACATTTGGGGACACACATGTGGCTCTTTCCGGCTGGCTGTATTATCTGGTTGGTGGTTCCTGTTCTTGAACCTGAAAGACCCACAAAGCCATCCTTTCTGACTCTTTTCTAGCTGGGCCATGCCTCAGAGCACCCAACTGAGTTTAGGTATCTTAACTCCTCTTGCCTGTGGCTTGGAGACATTGCTCCAGAAAGTTCTGGTAAAAATGAGGCTGGGAATATTATATGGACACATGGTGAGTACCCAACCTGTGGGCATGTATCATTTCAGGAATCTCCCCACCCAGCCAGGGCAGCGAGTATTCTTTTCACACACAAAGGAGAGCACAGGACATTGGGTTAGAATAAGGCATCAAGGTCCCTCACTTGGCAAGTGGTGAGTCCAGCCAGGCCTGTTCGGCTGAGAGCCCGGACTCTCCACCTGGATCCTTGCCCCTGCCCTGCTGCTCCCCGACAGGTCCTGGGCGAGATCCACAGGTTTGCACCTGTGTCCTGTGCCATGCCCGAGCAGAGGCTCTACTGCAGGCCCTGGGCCCCCTGCCCCACCTCCCACCATTAAGCCTGTGCAGCGAGGTGGCCTTCCCAAGCTCCCACTGTCCCTGTATGTCACACGTGAAGGTCATACCTATCTACTCATCACCTACATGGCCAGACAGTGAGTGGCTCTTAGTAGGAGCTTCACAAATGTCAATTCCCTTCCCTTCCTTCTCTGGAGCAGTAGAGGTGACAGCACTGCTGGACTGTTCCCCCTGGGACCCGAGAGAGCTCACTTGCCCTCTGGGCTCGCTGAAATGTTCATCTGGCTGGCTCCGGGGGACAATCCAGCCCCTCTCCTGTTACAGATGAACAGAGGCCAGAAGGCGAGGACTCGGGGACTTAGGGTCCCACGAGGTGGGGTCAGATCCCCACCCCCAGGCCTTGGCACCGTGGCCTGGGGGAGGAGGGAGGTCCCAGAGCTACCCCGCCCCCCGTCCTGTGGGAACTTCAGCATGCAGGTGGTGGCTGCTGGCCACGCAGCTCTTGGTTTTAGGGGGACAGCAGGGGACCTCCTGCAGCCCTGTCCCTCGCTCACTGAGCTCTGCCGTCTCTCTCGGCAGGTATATCCGCACTATGTATCTGGGGATTCAGAGCCAGCGTCAGAAGGAACACCAGCGGCGCTTCTACTGGGCCATGATGTACGAATACGCAGACGTCAACATGCTGCGCCTCCTCGAGACCTTCCTGGAGAGCGCGCCCCAACTGGTGCTACAGCTCTGCATCATGATCCAGAGGAACAGCGCCGAGACGCTGCCCTGTGAGTGCCCCGTCCCACCCCCGTGGGGCGCCACCGGCCGCGGGCTTCGCTGTCCTGACCCTGAGCGCGCGGGATGCCCCCACGTCTGCCCCACGTCAGTTCCACGTCAGCCCCACGGCGCCCCGCGACGCCCCCACGTCGGCCCCACGTCAGCCCCACGGCAACCCCACGTCGCCCCCATGACACTCCCACGGCGCCCCCCCCGACGCCCCCACGTCGCCCCACGTAGGTCCCACGTCAGCCCCACGGCGCCCCAGCGATGCCCCCACGTTGGCCCCGCAGCGACCCCACGATGGCCCCACGTCGCCCCTACGTCGGCCCCACGGCGCCCCCACGGTGCCTCGAGGCCCACACCACACGCGACAGCGGCGCAGACATTTCCCGAAACCCGTGCGCGACCTGCTCCGCCTCCCCGAGACCAGTTTGTTCATGTGAGCAGAGCAGAGCCGGGGCCCTGCGTCCCCCAGGCAGGCACTGACGCGGCCTGAGCCTGGGGGGCACGTCTGCGGGACGGGGACCACTGTCTAGAGAGAGCAGTCACATGGCAGCCGCAGGGGTTCACGCATTTGAAGCGGTGGCACTCTGGCTTAACACCACCCTCGTGCTGGAGCTCAGGCAGAGAGTCCTGTCTGTAAAACAGGCTGACTCTGCTGGGGCCCCGGCCGGGAAGGACCAGGGAGAGGAGGGCACGGATGGACACAGCGACAGGTGGGGAGACATTTGCAGGGGTGTCATGGGAAGACGACTTGTCACAGAGGGGAGGGAGCCACAGGGAGAGGTTGTCCATTCAACAGGTGAGAAATACTTCGCAGAGCTATGAACCTACTATCTGGGGGAGGCAGTGAGTTTCTATTACTACGGACAGTCAAGTGGAGAAGCTATTGAAGGGGCTCAGCCCAGAGGTCTCTGACTGTGGGCTTGGTAACCATGTGAAGCCTGGGTATCAAGGCAGTGAGGCTGGAGGGCTGCCATCCGTGCCCTCATCTTCCTGGCTAGGGGGCCTCTTGGTTCTCCTGGGTGGCCTCTTGGACCCTCTCTGCACCCCAGTAGCCCTCAGTGCCACACGCGTTCTCCAGTGGGCCCCCTGGCCGTCTTGGCTGGGCAAGGGCAGCTGAGCTCTGGCCTTTCTCTGAGTGATGCCATCTCCTTAGTGTTTCCAAGTCAGCTGGCTCTTTGTAACTGAGCTTAGGCAAAAAGGGAATTTAAGCTTTGAAGGCCACTGATAGAGTCGCTTAGGCTGTCAAGCTCCATGGCGGTGTCCAGAGCTGTGCTGTGGGCAGGCTCACCTGTCCAGTGGGAACTCAGCTGTCAGGTGAGGGGCACCCTCACTGGAAGCACCCAGCAGAAAAGGGGGCCAGTCCTGCTGGTCCCACAGAGGAGTGGGGAGAGGGGCAGTGGGGCACTTGAACTAAAACAGGGGAAGCTGGGCCTGTGCCTTGCTCTGTGCAGAGGCCTGGAGCCTCAGTTCCACTGCTCAGCAGGCCTTCAGGAAGCATGAGCTGCCCTGGGAAGCAGCCTCAGCCTCTATGCTGTCACAGAAGCAGGAGAGACGTGGGGACTTTCAGCAGTTGGGTGACATCCACTCTTGGGTATCTACAGTCCTCACTGCTAAGAAGAGCCCCAGGCAGCCCAGGGAGGATCCAGCCGCTTGGAGCCACAGTCCAACCAGGGCTTGAGAAAGAGCTGGAAGGAGCCAGCTCCGTATCTCACTCCAGCGGGAGCATCCGGAAGCCAAGCAGGAAACGCCCAAGAAGGGCAGGACTGGCAGCCCATCTGGCCCCTTCCTTCTTGGGTATGTGCACGTGCACACACACGTGTGCTCTGTCACTGGCAGTGGGAAGGACTTGGGAACATGAAGAGCCCTGTGTACGTCCTATCTTCAGGGCACCCCAGGAACCAGGGCATCTGCGTGGGCAGTGGAGCCATGGGAGCCCCTGCCTCACAGGACCTGGGAGGAAAGACCTGGCATTAGCCATCCATGGACAGTGTGTGGCAGTTCAGACAGCATCTCTTGTTCTCAGCACTGAGAGATTCCCTCCCTGATTGATTCTGGAGCAAGACCAGTGTCATGGGGGTGTCCATGAAATGTGCATCTACCAATCCAATCTCCAAGGAGCCCTCATAGAATTGAGACCCCCCTGGGCAATGGCCCCTGCTGCCAGGATGAGGTGCCCAGTGACAGGGCAGTGTCTGGTGCCGTGAGCTCCCTGCTGCTCAGTGAATACTTCACACCCAACCTGCCCTTGAATACCTAGGGCTGCTACTCCCCAGCCCAAGGCAATGATGCTCTTATAGGCAGATTTGCTGGATCTGCAGAGGGGCGCCTTTCTCTCCCTTCTGAGGCCTTGTCTCAAAACCAACCCTACTGTGTGTGACATGCTATCTCAGTCTGTTTGTTCTGCTATAACAAAATGTCTTAGACTGGAGGCTGGGAAGTTCAAGATCAAGGCACAAGCAGATTCAGCTGTCTGGTGAGGGCTGCATCCTCTGGAGAGGGAGAAGGCTTTGTTTTCACATGGTAGAAGGCAGAAGGGCAAGCTAGCTGCATGTGCTGTGCAAAGTCTCTTTGGGGCCTTAATTCCATCCATGAGGGAGGAGCCCTTATGGCCTGATCACCTCCTAAAGGCCCACCCCTAATGCTATCACACCTGAGTTTTGAAGGGGACACGTTTAAACCATGTCAGACTCTTCTTATCTAAACTGCCCTTTGCTGTTTCAGTTTCAAATCCTCCCCACTCTGTACCACCAAGACTGCCAAACTATTCCTCCTTCCATCTTCTTCCCAATCTTTGGCCAGATTCCAAAACCCCAAACAGATGAGGCAGGTGGCAAAGTGACATACAGGTGACTCGGGGCCTGCTCACCACTTATACCCGGCTGTGATTTTGGACCTTCACCTTGTCATGCCCCCTTTCCTCCTTGGTATATTTGGAGAGAGAATAACAATACCTCACTGTCAGGGGAAGCAATGATGTAATGTACAGGTCGAGCCCCACAAGTCTCTAGGGGGCTGTGGTCATCATTTCCAGGGCCCCGTGGGGTGACTTGCATGGGCTGGGCCCCAGGAAGATTTTGCTCCCTTTCTGGCGTTCTGGGTCATCCCTATCCCAGCCCCCTTGATGAGCCTGTACTCCACATAATAGTTTCTCAGATTGTGAATGTAGAGGTCTGGCTGTGAATGCCTTGGCAAGCAAAGTCAGTGGGTGTCCACAAGCAGCAGTGGATGGGTGTTGCTTCCTAACGTTCTTGCATGTGAGGGCCTACTGAGGCCATGGTCTGTAAGAAAGAGCTGGTGCTGATAAGGGGCCATGCTGCCCTGGGAAGCTCCTCCTGGCTTTTCTTTCCCATGTGCCCAAATTTTGGGCCAAATGCTCAAGGGTCAGGTGGGCATTTCCCCAGGTTTGTTCAAATGCAGAACAGAAGTTCTCTGAAATAGGATGTTGTGCTTCAATACATTTGGGAACTGCTGTGCTACACAGAGGTCAGTGATGACCATTGCTGCTGGGTTGTGAGTCCCTAAGCCTAGGACGGGGTCTGCAGTGCTGGGGGGTTACGAGAAGAAGGGGTACTGGTGGTCGCGGAGCACAGGCTGCCTCTGCAGAGCCTGGTGTCTTCATCGCACACAACTGCTAAGTGCCTCCTGTCTCCAGAAGAGTCTGTTATGTTCATAGATGCCTTTGCCTTCTTTCCCCATGAAAAGCTATGGGAAATGTATAAGCTTTAAGAAAATCAGCTTATGTATCAGAACTTGAAAGGGGAGAAAGAAAATCTGTGGACTTGGAGGGGACCTGTTGGTAGTGTGGCCTCTCTCGGCCAGTTGTGTGCAAGGAGGGCAGGGGTGTGGGAAGCAGGCGTGGTGCTCACCCTGCTACTCAACAGCTCTCTGACCTCTGGCAAGTCACTGAGCCTTTGTTTCTCAGTTTTCTCATTTCTAATATGGGCCTGATTTAGTGGCTTACCATAGAAGGTTGCGATGAGCATTAAACATCATGTGGCTCACTCTGTGGCTGCCTGTCATGGTGGTGGTGCATTTATTGTAAATGCATTTTCTGATTTGGACTCCGGGCTTCACTAGTGAGATCATGGCCAGCTGGCCTTGCTTTAGAGGCTTCGTGACCCCCGTCCACATTCAGTTGGTCAGAAAGAACACTAATGCTATGGCTGTTCTTTTAATGGGATTTGCTAATGCCATCCCTCTACCCTCTATTCCTCACCAGTTGCTGGGTTAACAGAATAACAAATCAGCTTGCAAGATGGACTTAAGCAAAATAATAATAATATGCCATGCAGATGCTATGGCAGAGGCGTTTGGACATTTTGACAGAGTCTCTGTTATACTTGATGTCTTAAAAGTTTGAATGAAGATTAAAAAAAGATACAAAGGGAGTATATAATTCTGACATGTCATATTTACCCTCAACTGTGTAATTCTGAGTCTGCCAAGGTGTGTCTAGTACTGTGGGTTACGACAGGGTTTAAAAAGTCATCTGGTATGGCAGGAGGGGTCAGACAGAGCTGTGTGCAAACTCTGGTTCCACCATGCACCATGGATGGATTTTATGACCCGGGGAAAGTTAATTTCCTACCTGGATTTTCTCATCTGTAAAGTGAGCACAGTATAACTATTTGGTTGTCATGAAGGGCCAGGGAAGCTACTCACCTCCCCAGCCATCTGCAGCCTCAGACATCAGAACCAACTGTGCATTTGAACAAGCACCTTTGTGAAGGCAGGGAAACCTGAGAAAATAGTAAATCCCACATTTAAACATTGGTTTTCCTTTAAACAAACATTGAGCTCTGGGATACAATTAGGGGTCTCTCTTTCTGTCTCTTTGGTGCCCGCGTCCCCCCTAGTTGTCTTCTTTCTCAGCTTCACTTTCTGGCTCTTTTACATTATAAGCCCTTCCGGGGACTTGTACTTGAGCTTCACGTTTGCTGCTTTTTCTTGCAAGAGCTCTGAGGGCATCTGGGTGTTCATTTGCTTTTCTCTGCTCCCATTAAGCTGAAATGTCTGTGCCTCTCTCTCCAGCTCCAACCCCGCAAGCAAGCGCTTCACGGGGAGCAGCCGTGGCAGCACCACCGGCTCCCACATGTGGTCTCCCTGAGCAGATTTCCTGCTGTGGGGAGTCACCCACTTCTGGTCCTCAGGTGGGGCTCTCCCCGGTTGGATAAATTGGACGGCTCCTCCTCTTTCCTCTTCCCACAATGAAAGATTTCCACCCCTGTCCTCTTGGGAGGTTTCTTTTTTCCTATGTGAGAAATGCTTTCTGATCTCTTTCCAGTCCTATTCAGATAGACATTAACTGTCACCCTTTGCATCTAGGACACAAAAGATGATGGCTTCAACCCTTGGATCTTGGTTAAAATAGGATGAAGCTGCTACCTGGGAAGCAGTGGTGACCTGGCTGTGTCAGCTGAAGGCGCTGAATCTGTGCTTGACCCCAGGGTCATGAATATCCCGCTCCGTTTTCTCATAAATGAGAAGGAAAACTTGTTATTAAAACATCAGATCCCTGCTTCAAACATGGGTAATGAATCACCTTGCCCAAAGTTGCAGGGAGTTTCCATGCTCCTGGCCCCTCACCAGTGCTCCAGCGCAGCCTTGGCAGCCCTAGTTGAGCAGAGCCCTCCTCCTGACTCAGCCCAGCCAGTGCCCATCTGGGGTTGGTCTCCTCTGAGATGTGCCCTGGGCTTTCTGACCTAGTGGCACACAGATTTGCCAGCAAGTGTGCCCTCCCCACCCCCATCCCCAATGCTTGTCACATTTCTGAGTCTTGGCCGTGATAAAAGAAGAAGCGGACAGTTCTTCTCCCTTCTCTCTCCCCGCTTTTTCTGGCCTTCTTGTATTTTCACTTACAGTAATACTGGAGAGAGACACTCAAAGACCAGCCTGCCTTCTCCAGCCAGAGCACAGCTCGGCCTCTCCCGCTGACTCCAATGGTGGCCTCTCTCCAGCTTGGTGCTGCCTTTTCTCCTCTGGAGAAACCACAGAGTTGCCGGCTCAGCCAACTCCAGTGCACAGTCCTTCTCCGAGCTCCAAATGGCGTCTTGTTAAATGTCACCGTAAAATATTTCCCTGTGAAACAGAATTCACAAAGATTTTAGACAGAGACTCTGACTCTTGCTCTGCATCAGTTTGGCTTGAATCCGCAGACTGTTCTGGGACCATGTGCTGAGGTTGTCTCTAACAACAGGCGAGGTGAGCGGTGTTCAAGCATCAGGAAAAATAGGAGAGAGGTAGACGAAGTGAGCTTCATTACAGTTAAGCCAGATGAGAAGGTTATCAGCCACCCGGAAATGTTTGACCGTGGAAGGCTGGAGCAAAGGCGGACGTTAGTGCAGGCCTCTGAGTCGGCACGGATGAGCACACTGGCTTCACCAGAGGAGGCAATGAGGGCAGCAAGCTCAAAAACCTGAGCAGTTGCTGAAATTGAGCTACTTAGTTACTTCTTTAATTATTACTTATTGATCACCTATGTGCCTCGCACAGATCTAGGAGCTAGGGACAGATACAATTTGAAACAAAAGAGAGAAAACTCTGTTCTCATGGAACTAGTGTTTCTTATAGAGACAGGCACTAAGTGGAAGCAAATTTTATTTTACTTATTAGAAAACAATGGAGGAAAAGAGTAAGCCGGAAAGAGAGGGTGGGAGGGAAGTGGAACCGTGTGCAGTTTCCAACGGGGAAAACAGGGAGGGTTTGCTGGGGCGAGCTTGGGGCTGAGATGTACGGGGGCAGAGGGCAGGCTGTCAGAGATCTGGGGGGACGTGTCCCAGGAAGGGGAACCTCCCAGAGCAAAGGCCTTGAGCAAGCGGGGAACCTCTAGTATTTGGGGGGCACCGCTGGAGGAACCCCAGTGTGCACTGGGCCTGGGGCTTCTGTGCAGACAGCCTCGCCAGCCCCAGGGGTGGTCTTGAGGTCTTTGAGGTCTTTGCCCCTTCATTCCCTCATGAGGAAGCCCTGGTTGAGGGGTGCCACCCAGGGGCCCTCTGGGCTAGGACAGTGAGAGAGAGTGGACAAATCTCCTGCCTTGTCTTCTTGGGCAGGAGGTCCTCCGGAGGCCCTTTCCAGCCCTGGTCAGCCATGACTGTCAGGAAGAGAAGTAGGGAAACCTCAGCAACCTCTGGGCAGCACAATTTCATTGTCAGGTGGGATGGTCACATCAGACACAGTCAAGAGTGTGCTGCTTCCTAGGCACTTCTAACCCAGAAAGGACTGAGTTCAATGATCTTCAAAAGATCTTCTTCAATGATCTTCAAAAGATCTTCTTCAAATGATCTTCTATCCCGTCTGATTCCCAGGGAGCAGAGCCAAGGAGTTTCACAAACAGCATCTGCCCCTCTCAGTGTGGGGGACCCACTGCTCAGGAAGAGACCTCAACTGGACACCTGGCACGTCCCTGTGAGTGGTGCCACTTCTGTAAATCATGGACAGGTCACGTGCTCTGAGCCTGGCTTGTCATATGTAAAGCTCACCCCCAGAGATCCAGTCCATTCCAGGTTCAGTTCGAGGTATAGGGCTGGTTGGGACATCGAGGAGAGTTCTAAGGATCCAGAATTCACCCCATGGCCACCAAGTCAAGGCTTGGCCCAGACCTGTGTCCCATGTGGATTCCAGGCCCTAGCGCAGACCACACGTCCTGAATCCATCCCACCCTCCTGCTGCTTCTGGGACCCCCTCTGTCCCCTCATCCTCAGCCCTCACTGGCAGTGACTGAGCTAGCATTTGGAGCCCTTCTCTGCCTGTACTGTTGACAGCCTGTGTGGAGCTCCCCACTAGAGGCCACCAGGGCTTGTCTGAGCACAGCAGCTCTGTGTGGAGCTCTCCACTAGAGGCCACCAGGGCTTGTCTGAGCACAGCAGCTCTGTGTGGAGGTGCCCACTAGAGACCACCAGCGCCTGTCTGAGCACAGCAGCTCTGTGTGGAGCTGCCCACTAGAGGCCACCAGGGCCTGTCTGAGCACAGCAGCTCTGTGTGGAGCTGCCCACTAGAGACCACCAGCGCCTGTCTGAGCACAGCAGCTCTGTGTGGATCTGCCCATTAGAGGCCACCAGGGCCTGGCTGAGCACAGCAGCTCTGTGTGGAGCTGCCCACTAGAGACCACCAGCGCCTGTCTGAGCACAGCAGCTCTGTGTGGAGCTCCCCGCTGGGGTCCACGGGGGCCTGTCTGAGCACAGCAGCTCTGTGTGGAGCTGCCCACTAGAGGCCACCAGGGCCTGTCTGAGCACAGCAGCTCTATGTGGAGCTGCCCACTAGAGGCCACCAGGGCCTGTCTGAGCACAGCAGCTCTGTGTGGAGCTGCCCACTAGAGGCCACCAGCGCCTGGCTGAGCACAGCAGCTCTGTGTGGAGCTGCCCACTAGAGGCCACCAGGGCCTGTCTGAGCATAGCAGCTCTGTGTGGAGCTGCCCACTAGAGGCCACCAGGGCCTGTCTGAGCACAGCAGCTCTCTGTGGAGCTCCCCGCTGGGGTCCACCAGGGCCTGTCTGAGCACAGCAGCTCTGTGTGGAGCTGCCCACTAGAGGCCACCAGGGCCTGTCTGAGCACAGCAGCTCTGTGTGGAGCTGCCCACTAGAGGCCACCAGTGCCTGGCTGAGCACAGCAGCTCTGTGTGGAGCTGCCCACTAGAGACCACCAGGGCCTGGCTGGGCACAGCAGCTCTGTGTGGAGCTGCCCACTAGAAGCCACCAGCGCCTGGCTGAGCACAGCAGCTCTGCACATCTGCCACATCCAATGTGCAGGTCCCTCCTCCTCTCAGGGCCTCGGGGTTGGTGCCTGGGGACCAGGGCGATAGCACCTGCCTGAGAGGGGTTAGGAGGAGGGCACAGAGGAAGCCCCTCATCAGTGGTGTCTGGTGTTGTGGCTCTCTCTGTGAAGGCACACCTGGCCTTCGTCCCCACTGAGGCTCAAGGTCATTTCCCCTGGCAGTCCAGTGTTTCCAGGGCACTCGTGGCTGAGCCACGGGCTGAAGGGCAAGAATGATGGCAAGCCTCCCTGAGCCTCATTTTCTCCTTTACAAACTGGGAGTGATCCTGACTGTCTGAGCTACTCACAGAGGATGCTGTGGGGCCCTTGCGCTAGACCCTGGGACGAGGTCTCTGCGCTCCTGGGGCTTACACTTTAGTGCAGACCAGTAAGAGCAAGTAAATATATGAATAATTTCAAATAGATATTAAATGTGTACATATATACAGAGAGAGAGGGCGTGGGTGCACGTGTATGTATAGGATGCCAAAAATATGTACGCACACTTTAAGAAAGGAAAAAAACTATATTAAAATTGTAATACTCAATATATCCTGATGTAAAAGGTTGTAATTGCAGTCAAACGTGTCTTGAGTATTACAAATGTAATACAGTTTTCCCCATCTTAAATGTGTGTACATTTTGGGGGCACTCTCTGTGTATCTATGTACACTCTCTTTGTACAGAGAGACCCATATGTGTGTATGTGTGTGTGTGTGCACGCGTGCCTGTGTGTGTACAGTACTAAAGATGTGCCTACGCGTTTTTAGTCATAACTCCTTGAATACTCAAAATCTGTATTTTAACCCATGGATCACAAACAATAAACTGCAGCTCAGAGAGTCAGTGCAGTTGCCTGAGACCAGGTAACTGGACCCGAGCAGGCCTGTGTGCACCGGGCCATGTCCCTCCTGGCGTCTCACCACCTCTGTCCAAAGGCAGTCACTGTGGGAGCTGCGGCATACAGAGCCCAGTCTGATGTTCTCTCCACAGTGAGAACAGATTCCCTGGAACTCTCCAGAGCCAGCAGACGGCCTTGCGCACAGGCCAGCCAGGATCCAGGCATCCTTGAGACTTGGGCCACGCCAGCTGAGTAGCTGACATTTGTTATAGAATCTCTAAAGTTTGCCTTTATGCAGCTGGCTGTGAAGATGGTATTTTAATATCTCTGACAGCATCGTAGAAAGAAGAGATAAGTAAAACGGAGGCTGGATTTAGCTTTCTTCCTGCGGGGCCCTTCCAGTGCTGGGCTTTGACCTTGAAGCTCCTTGAAGGGAGGTCTGGTACCTTCTGTGGCAGGACATGTTCCCATGGTGGGCTGCTCAGGACAGCCTGGTGGTCTTTCCCCTGTGTCCTGCTCTTCTGTAGCCATAGGAGAAATGCACTTGGGGAACAGTGCTGAAGGGAGAGAGGGTGGCTTTTTAGAAACTGGCCACCCATTATCAGAGCCAGAGAGACTCTGTCTGTGTGGCCTTCCTAAGGTCTCTGCCTCTGTACCCCGCGGGCCTCTTCCAGGGTATCCACCACTTCTCAGGAGGACTCTTTACAAGGTCTAAAGCTGCAGCTATTAGACACAGCCGGGTTCACAGTTTGTTTTCAATTTATAGAGAGCATTAAGGAAATAGGAAGACGCTGTTGCAGGGCGTCATGCCCTCAGTGCTCTTACATCTGGGGACGATCATTCCTTGTTGTTGGAGGGGCTGGGCTGTGCACTGCAGAATGCTCCGCAGTGTCTCTGGCCTCCACCCACCAGGTGCCAGTGGCACCTGCATCCCACGTTCTGATAACCAAAAATGTCTCCAGACATTGCCAAATGACCCCTAAGGGGCAAAACCACGTTGGCTGAGAACTTGTGTCCTGCTATTAGATGGACAGTTGTGGGTATTGAAGGTTAAATATGGTCCCCCAAAATGTCCACCTCTTAAGCCCTGAACTTATATGCCCTATTATAGGCAAAAGGGACTTTGCAGATGTGATTAAGAATTAGGAGATAGGGAGATTATTCTGGATCATCCAGTTACACTTGATATAATTACAGGGATCCTTACAAGAAGGGGGCAGAGTTCAGAGGGACAGAAGGCAAAGTGACAGGGGAAGCCAGAAGAGAGACTGGAAGATGCTGCACTGATGGTGTTGAAGCTGGATGAAGGGGCTGTGAGCCAAGGAATGCAGATGGCGCCGGAAGCCAGGAAAGTTAGGAAGCAGATTCTGCCCTGGCGTCTCCAATGGGAGCACAGCCCTGCTGACAGCTTGATTTCAGACCAGTAAAACTCTTTTCAGATTTGACCTTCAAGAGTGTATGATGAATCTGTATTGTTTTGAGAGAGGGAATGAGAGACATTGGGCCAAACTCCTCGTTTTCCTAGGAACCTACTCTTGATAACTAAACTCTTGAGTTAACTGCACTAATGCACTCAGGGGACAGAGCCGTCGTGGCCTCATCATCTCTTAATGCTGTCACCATGGTGTTCCCATGGTGAACTGTGGTGAGGCCACATGGAAATCAGAGCAGGAGGTTGCAGTTTTAAGTCTGGTACAAGGTGATGGCTGGGTGGAGAAGCTGATCTTTGCATGAAGGTGTCAGTGAGAAGGTGACATTTGTGTAAAGACATGTGGCTACTGGGAAGAGCATTTCAGGCAGAGGGAATAGTAGGTGCAAAGGCCCTGAGATGGGGGATGTCTGAGGGGCAGCGTGAGGGAACCTTGGAGAGGGTAAAGGGGAAGTGATGGTGGCCTTGATACCACAAGAGCTTATATTTGAACCCATCAGAGGCAGGGACATCTGGGAGGTGGAGTCAGACAGGTTACACAGGGAACTACAGATCACCCCTAAGTCACATAGGGCCTGCAGGCCCTGCTAAGGACCAGGGCTTTTGCCTGGGGTGACATGGCATCAGCGAGGCTGTGTTGCAGTTCAGAACACCTGCATGATCTCAGCAGCCTCACACTATTTTGATTTACTTCATGCTTGTTACTGCCCATCTCAGGTCCCTGTGGAGGAGCCTCTTCTTGGAGCATGGGCAGTGTGCCCTTCTGCCTGGCAGGACCACTTGTCCCTGTGCTCACGGGTCCACTGGCCACAGCCCTGAGTTCAGCAGGGTGGGCGTGTATGTCTTCCCTGCAAGAGGCATTGAAAATTAGTGACTGTTGACAGTCTACCAGGCATGGGAAACCACTTAGAGGGACATACTGTAGCTTAGCCACTGGGTGTGCTGGCTCATATCTGTAGTCCCAGCTGCTCAGGAGGCTGAGGTGGGAAGATTTCTTGAGGCCAAGAATTTGAGACCAGCATGAGAACCTATGTCTACAAAAATTTTTAAAAATTAATCAGGCCTAATGGTGTGCACCTATAGCCCCAGCTACCCAGGAGGCTGAGGTGGGAGGACTGCTTGAGCCCAGGAATTTGAGGTTGCAGTGAGCTATGAGCGTGCAGCATGATACCCCATCTCTTAAAAAATAATAACTAAAAAAAATGGATTCGGGGCAACAGAGAGGTATTTCATAGAAACCATGATAAGACTTGCTACTCTGTAGCAAAAATTATCCCTGTAGTGTCCAGGTTTGAATTCCATCCCCTTGGACCATCTCCCTTATGTTAAAGAGCTTTTTCTTCAGCCAGGTATGGTATAATTTCTCAGATTTGGGGTATCCTGAGATATCCCAATCCTCCTTCCTTACGTTTACACCTTGAGTTTTTTTTTAATTCGTCAGCTACATATACATGTGAGTCCTGAGGGTTCTGGCCATCGATGTGGACGGCATCTCTTCTACTTAACCCTTTCTAAGGTCAGTCTGGAAATGTCAGGGGTTCATTTAGGAGGCTGTATGTGGCAATCTGTGTGGGGATCACACCCTCTCCAAATATAGCAGTGCAAGGATGATGAGCAGGTCAGCGCTTATGGAGACTGCATTCACGCCAATCTGTAAGACCTGAGATTATTTGCTGTGAAGGTATTTCCAGTGAAATTTTACAAAGGAAACTGCTGCCTTTGTTGCCTTCTTGTCAGCACTGACTGATAGCCAAGGTGGAGGAAGCAGTGGGGACAGGCCTGGGCACGGGCAGTCCACTCTTCAAGAGGACAGTGGCTCCACTCTGAAGATGTCAACCGGTTTGCCTAGAAGTGTGGCATTGGAGTGTGGAGTAGGCCCTTTTGATTTGAATAGATACGTACCAAACTCTTAAAGGATGGGTGGTCCTAATCAGAGATGGGCTGGTAAATGTGTAACAAACAGCTTTTCGCAGGACTGGTGTAAGCTCCGGTTGGTAGCACTCACCAATTTCTGTGGTGTAAATACTCCTGCTGTGTCAATTTCAAGCCTGCAACATGACATCAGCCAGCCCACAGAGTTCCTGAAAACACAACAATTGGCTAGCTCCAGCACACACTGACCTTGGCTCTGGGAGATGAAAGCTTCCCAGGTTTCAGTCTTAGCTCTCTTGCATACTAACGGTGTGACCTTGGGCAAGTGACTTCACATCTTGGAGCCTGGCTCACAGAAGGCATCATGACTCATGTTTTCTTCCTCTTGCTGCTACTTAGGACAGCACCTTTGTGATCTCACTCCCTCACTATGTCTCGTGGGTGGAAGCGAGGACAGGAGACAGTTGGTTATGCTCAGAGAGACAGTGGACGCAGCTGCCTTTGCTTTTTCTGGGAACATCTCCAAGAAGAGACTGGACTTTTAAAAAAATGTAGGAAGATAAGGGGAAGTTTAACAGATGGAAAGAAGAATTGCCATCTAAAAGGAGCTCAATGTGGAGAAAATACAAAATAGGAGTTTGAAGAGCAGATGGTGGAGTTCCCCCAAATGTTAGCTTCCCTAAGAGTGCAAAAGGAGGCGAGGGTTGAAGGAGGCAGATGTTGTCCTTGGCACACAGGGAGACAAATCGCCAGCTAAGCAAGTGTCTTGTTTTTGTGCATCCATGGGGGCCCAGTCCACTGGGGTCAATGCCATCAAAATTAGGTGAGTATATGGCTGTTACCATGCCCAAGTCTCTGAACTAAAGGTTCAGTTTCCTCGTCTTTAAAATGGGGTGGGAAGGGGCAGGAAAAGGCTTCCATACAGAGCTCGGGAGATGGCAGCCAGTGAGCAGAAAGAGATCGGGGAGAGCGAAGAAGGGGTGTGAAGAACAGAGCAGATCCCAATCCCAGATGTTGCACAGGCCCAGTCCTCAGAATTCTGCCCTTGGGGGTAGTCTGGGGACCTAAGCGAGAGCTCTCTGCTGGAGTTGGTGTGGGAGTCACAGGTAGGGATGGTAGTGGTGAGGGAGCCAGTGGCCCACCCTCAAGGGGGTTGGAGGAGGAGAGACATAGAGGTAGAAGCTAGGGCTGGGCCCTGCTCCTGTCCTGCTCTGCCCTCGGCCGCCCTTCAGATCCCTCTGTGTTCAGTAGTGGTACTGGGCTGGCACTCTCTGGCAGAAGGTGGAGGAAGCGGGGACAGGCCTGGGCATGTACAGTCCACTCTGCAAGTCACATCCCTGCAGAGATCCCAGCCACTGTCGCTCAGAGCCAACTCAGAGCATTCCTTCCGCCCACGTGCTGCATTCTGCCCGGGAAGGGGTTCTGGCCCCTCTGCTTCCCTTTCTGGAGATGTGGCAGGGCCTGGATGCAGCTCTGCCGGGATCTCCCTGTGCAGGCTCTGCCTCCCAGCCTGGCCCTGAGGCCTGGCCTCCCCCTGCGTGATACCTCCTAACGCCCCTTCCTCACCCCTCATCTGCTCCCTCTGGATTTGAGAGTCCCATCCTTGGTGGGGCACCCACATGCACAGTTTTTGCTCTGTTCTCCAACTGACAATAGTTCTATAGCAGTGACCCTTGGATACCAAAGCCACCAAATTGGACCTTCCCTGGTGACTGCCCCTCTGACTCTGCTCCATGGGTCATAAGGTGTGTCTAAGCTGTTTCTGGAACCTGAGACCTCAGGGCCAGCAATCAGAGCCCGAAGGCCCTCTTTCCTGGCCTTTCTCAGCTCCCTGACCCCCCAAAGAAGGCTCTGGCCTAGTGACTTCCCAAGCCAGCTGCACCAGCCTAAGGTCAGCTCTGTGGCCAAGCTGCAAACCTGCCCTGGACCTGTACCAGGGTGCAGTAAGCCGTGAAGGTCACTGCCTGGAACTTGGCACAGAGAACGTGAAGTGTTCAGAAATTTCCAGCCTGGTCTCTGGAACTCAGAATGTGATGGAGCTGGAAGTGGAAGGGTATGGAGGATACTCCCAGGCCCATTCAGGAGTTTTCCCAGGGGCCTGCACAGCTTCTGTGGGCTTGGATCTTGTCTGGGAGAATGACTGACTTGTGGGCTGGCTGTAGGCAAGACAGAAATTTTCCCAGTGAGCCACTGGGAGAGGGAAGACCCACCGCGAGCCTTTGAGGACCCCCTCTTGACAGCAGGTGTGCTCCATGCTGTCCACATCGCACTCCTTTGCTCAGGCTCCTGCAACAAAGTGCCACAGACTAGGGGGCTTAAACAGTCTGGAGATGAGGCGTCTAAGAGACACCTTGATTAATCCTGAGGCCTCTCTTCTTTTCTTGTGGATGGCCATCTTCTCCCTGTGTCCCTGCATGGCTGTCCCTCTCTCTGTATCCATGTCCACATTTCTTCTTCTTTTAAGGACACTGGTCAGATGGGATTAGGGTCCACCCATGTGACCTGTTTTGCCTTGACCACCCAAATATGGTCACATTCTGAGGACCTGGGACTTCAACATATGAATTTTGGTGGACAAAATTCAGCCCATAACAAGAACTTCCAGGGGTCCTTCTAAATAAGATGATGCAGGTAACTGCTTAGTGAATCACGCTGTGTTCTCAGGAATAGCCAGTGCATTGACAGGGAGGGGTCAGAGGCAAGAGTGTCCCTGCTGTCCAGTGCCTAAGTTGAGTCCCCAAAACTTGGGGACTGCCACACAACACCCTTCTCTGGTGACCCTCTGAGGAAGAATTGCACTCACTGTGTAGTCCTGTGAGTTTGTGAGGCCACAGGCTTTGTCCAGGGAAATGATGGGGAAGTAGCCAAGCACGGACACTTAGTTGATTGACCAACAATAACTGTGGCTGATGCCAGAGATGTGTCTAGACGAGTTCCTTAGGGGTGGGTTGAAAACAAGTCCATCTGATGCCTCTGTCGTTGGTTCCCAAGTCCCTACAGGGCAAGGGTCATTCTCTGTTGAGCATCTAGTGAGAAATTCAGCTCCCCAATGGGGTCCTAACGTGGCTTTTCTGGTCTCTTCTCGAGGTGGAGAGACCACCCTTATTACAGGACCATCCCTGTCCCTGCAGCTGGCAGAGAGATGGGAGCAGGTGCAATGTGGGTGCAAGGCCCAACTCACGGCCCCAGGCCCTGTCCAGCCAAAGGTCCTCTTCCTGGTGCACAGGGCATATGGTAGGAGTTCTCCCTCTCCCCTTCTCCCTGTGCTTAGAGCACTTCCACAATGGCAAGGATATGTCTTGGCATGTAAGTCCCTGAAGGCCAGTGGCTGGGCACTAGGATAAGTACCCACTGTTGGAGAAGGCCAATGACCTTCCTTACAAATGACCTTGGGGAAGGTGCTTCCTGGGAGGCCTCTGGAAGTATGCGCTGACAGAGGGACAGACCGAGGAAGGATGAGGAGTGGGGGCAGCACAGTGTGGCAGGAAGCACACGCTGTCCTAGATCAGGTGGTTGATGGTGCTCAAGTGGTTCTCAGGGTGACTCTGGGCAAGCCACCTGCTGCTACACCTCTGAGTCCTGGGGGAGAGCAGGTTGAAGCAGATGGTCTGGGAAGCTCTCCCATGGCCGTTTATAACTCACTGAAGCCAAGAAGAGATGATCCAGAAGATGGAAGAAGCAGCCAGGCCATCAGCTTGTCAGCAGACGCCCTGGCGGAGCGCTCATCATAGTCTTCCATGGGACCGTTTCCAAGCCCTCCCGTTAGTCTAGAAATGTCTTCCAACACTGGGGAGCATTTGTGCTGTGCCCTAGAGAGAAATTCCAGGAGCCCCAACCGAGGGCCTCAGCAGTGCCCAGTCGGCTGTGATGAAAGAGGTTTGAGCCACACGGCCCAGAGTGTGAGGTGGGAGCAGGACCCCAGTCTTCCAAACCCAGTGACAGATCTAGAAGTGGCATAGGCAACCTGGAAGGTGGAAAAATGAAGAAGAATCGTATTTGAACTTGCAACTTCTGATTGATGAACGTCTGAATTCCTGTTAACTGATATGTGGTGTGGGCGGGGCTCAGGTCACAACACAGAGAATGAGGAAGTTAGGACAGTGAAGGCTGAGGGTGGTCTCACTAATGCCCCCCGTGTTGGGCCAAACACATGCTTAGAATTCAACCAGGTAGGCCACACTTCCGCCAGAGCTGAGCTGCTCTTTCTCGCTTTGTGAGAAGATAGTAGAGAGTATCTTCTGAGTGGAAGACAGTAGGGAAAGAGAGCTTGCTTTGTTAGAAGCAACCCCAAACTGAGGCTTCTTCCCCTCAGCTTCCACAAAGCTCCCCCTCTGATGACTAGGAATGGTGGTGCCCACTGGCTGCCTCACAATCAACATTAAGAAATGAGGTCAGCTGGAGAGTGGTGATGTCACAAGGATGTTAAAAGAAATTTTTGGGCGGTGTGCCACTGTTGGGAATAAACTTGCAAGATATGATCACATATTTCCTGCTTTCCAGAAACCTGCAACCTAAATCATGTTACTCCCAAGAGGACCCATTCCTCTCCCTGCTCCAATGCAGCAGACAACATGAAGATAGCTGGGCTCTCAAAGCTCAGCCGACTAACATGCATGACTTCTGCCAAGGCGGGTGAGATGCAGTGTGTGTACCATGAGCATGGCAGGACACATCAGTGTCAAGTTCAGAACTTTCCAGAGAAGCGAGAGGAAAACTGCCATCAGTAGCTCATTAGACATTTTCAGCATTGGTTTCCATGGAGAAATTAGGATCGTGTTGCCCCTGTTTGTTTTTTTTGTTTTAAATCTTGGTTGTTATTGCAAAAGTGACACATGTTCATTGTAACAATTAACCATCTGGGTGTTTTCTATGTCCGTGCTGACCGTTTGTTATTGTACATATTGTTCTGCAAGCTGGGACTCTGAATGTCCACCTGAGATGACTGGGGTGCTTTGTGTGGCAGGTGAGGCAGAGAAAATGATGGGAGGTTATCGCGTGGCAGAGAATTTTGCACCTTCACTGGGGTTTGGACAAGTGTGGGGAGGTAAACGGGGCCCAAGAGCATAGAGGTCGGGGCAGTGGGTATTTAGTCTCTTGATGAATGAGAGTTCTGGATCTGATTTTGGAGCTTAAGAGAGAAAACAACTGGATAACTTTGATTTCAGCCTGGAAGAATGTCCTAGGGGAATTGAACTCTGTGGGAAGGCAGGGCAGTTGGTGAGAAGAGTGTTGCCAGAGGGATGGCGTTCAGACCTCTAGTTGCATTTCATTGCATTCAGTTCTGAAATTTTAGGGGAAAGGACCAACAGAAGAGGCTCTACATAGATAGGTTGGAGGAACTTCAGCTTGTGAGGAGTCAAGGGCAGATTCTGGGGGAACTTTGGTTGGGAGGAGATTGTACAATGGCCAATGACTGGTCATTCATGGGCAGATTTGGAGAGACTGCTCTAACTGTTGATTATGTTTTACTTGGTTTACTTACAAATATCAAATAGAGTTAGAAATAAAATTACTTTTTAGTGATTCATGGTCATTTGGAAATGGACACTTTCAAACTCTGAAAATTTGCCTGCGGGAGGGAGGTAACCTCACCCCCCCACACACACACAGAGTCAAGTGCAGAGGCCCTGGAGGCCTCACCAAACCAGCCAGCAGAGAGGTTCCCTCAGAGCATGAGCCACTGCTGTTGAACTTGGAGGAAAGCCAGAGAAGGACAGGGCCTCTCAAGTCCAGGCCAAAGAGAATTTTGAGCAGAGGTTGGAGAAAGGAACAGATACTATAGAGAGGCCAAGTGAGACCAGAATCAATAAGAAAGGCAGCCAGCAAAAGGGGTGGAGTATCTCTGCATCCTTGGTATTGAGGGTCTCAGGTGGTAGATGTGGGAGAAGCTAAATGGAAGAAGGTTCAGAAATGGGCTCCTTAGGGACCCTGAGTGAGATGAGGAAGAGGCAAAGGAGTGAGTCCAGCATTTCTCAGAACAACAGCATGGAACTCGGGGCAGTGAGTAAGCCCCATGGAATGGAATGGGGCTGTTGGTCTTCATGATTGGCAGTCCCTTCTAGGGCTCCTCTGAGAGCAAGGCTGCTGGTGACAAGGACATCTGTTTGCCATAGGATCATGTGAGCCTATGATTCCTTAAGATTCCTCATGCTAGCCCGGTGCGGCACCACAGCCTCAGCCTGACTCTTGAGCTCTGGAAGTTCCAAATGAGGCTGCGGAATCAGAATTGGATCTCTAAACTTCGGGAAAAGCTGTGCTCTCAGAGTCCGGTTCCTGACTTTGTATGTCTTTCTCCCTGCTCTTGTAGATCACATGTGCGGTGGGCGTCTCCTCAGCCCGTAGCCCAGCTGCCCCCACGGTCCAGGCCCACGGTGTTGACTGTGTGGGTTTGTGTCTCTCACAGGTGTCTCCTCTGTGACCTCCCTCATGTCCCTGGCTTGGGTGCTAGCCTCCTATCACAAGCTGCTGCGGGACTCCCGGGACGACAAGAAGAGCATGAGCTACAGAGGGGCCCTCCTGCACCTCTTCTGGCGCCTCTTCACCATCTCATCCCGAGTGATCTCTTTTGCCCTCTTTGCTTCCATCTTCCAGCTCTACTTTGGGATCTTCGTGGTGGTCCACTGGTGCGCCATGGCCTTCTGGATCATCCATGGCGGGACCGACTTCTGCATGTCCAAGTGGGAAGAGATCCTCTTCAACATGGTGGTAGGGATTGTGTACATCTTCTGCTGGTTTAACGTCAAGGAAGGGCGGACTCGATATCGAATGTTTGCGTATTACACGATAGTCTTGACTGAGAATGCTGCCTTGACGTTCCTTTGGTATTTTTACAGAAATCCGGAGACCACTGACTCCTATGCGGTGCCAGCACTGTGTTGTGTCTTTATTAGCTTTGTGGCTGGGATCGCAGTGATGCTCTTATACTATGGTGTGCTGCATCCCATGGGGCCACGAGCTAAGATCTTTGCCAGCTCCTGTTGTGCCGAGCTGCTCTGGGGCATCCCTTTGCCCCCCGATGTTGAGCCCATGGCGCCTCAGACCCCTGGGTACCGGGGGACCCAGGTTACGCCCACCAGAGCTGTAACGGAACAACAGGAGGATCTCATGGCTGACACTTGCTTGCCCGTTTTCCAAGTGAGACCCATGGGGCCCCCTACCCCAACAGGGCGTCCTTACCCAGAAGGGCCCCTCATTAAGATTGACATGCCAAGAAAGAGATACCCAGCTTGGGATGCTCATTTTGTAGACAGGAGGCTGAGAAGGACTATTAACATCCTACAGTATGTGACCCCGACCGCAGTAGGCATTCGATATCGAGATGGACCGCTCCTCTATGAGTTGCTACAGTATGAGTCTTCACTCTAGGAGCATCTTGACCCAAGTTGAGAAGGGGACCTTAAGTTTGGTTTGCGGTAAACACCGCTTGCAAGAAATATAACCCTCCCTTCCTCTAACACACAGAACCACCACCGCCACCAACACGCCACCACCACCAACACGCCACCACTACAAAAAAAAAAAATTAGTAAGTCACAACCCCTTCAGATAAGCTTTCTTTCCAGTCGCTGTATGTGTACAAAGATATTCTCTATGTTTTGTAAGTAAAAACAAAAAGAAAACTTTTTTCTTTTGTTTTTTACACATAAACAGTATTGAAAAAAATCCCACACTATGGTTCATAGGGTGGAGAGGGAGGCGTTGTCTCCACTCCAAAAGAAAAAAAGTTTTATATCTTACACCAAGTATAGATCATTTACAGGATTGGTGCTGATTGAAAGAACAAAACAAAACAAAACAAAACACAAACAAACAAACAAAAAACCTTCAACTGCCTTATGCCCTTAGGTGCTGAGTTTCATTAAGTACTGTCATGTTTTCTCGTGCAAAACTCTCTGGTGATTTTTTTTTTCACCAGGAGAGGGGAAATTAAAGAATCAAATGAAACAAATCTAGAAATAAAACAAAAACCAACCAACAAATCCAACACAAAGCAGTTATTCTTCCGATCTGATTATTTGTATTGAAGAAAACAAATTTACCAAAAGCAAAGGCATAGAAACCCTTCCCTCTTTTCAGACCCCCTCCCTCCTCTTCTGCCCCTTTTCACAGAGCCTTCTAGGAGCTCAAGGGCTATTTGAAACTCAAATGGCTGTAAAAGCTACTTGAAGGTGACAATGTGCCATTTTAGCATTCACCTAGCAAGAATCCTGTTTAATTCCCTGTGAAAAGCAAAACAGAACAAAACAAAAAGCCACTCCAATAATTTGATAAGGACAGGACATTCTAAAGCAAATCAAAGGAGATCTCCATATATGTAATCAAAGAGAATCAGTAATAATAAAACTCAGCATAGTAGCAAAAAGAACAAAATCAATTTAAAGGCACAACACTTAAATCGGTGACTGGCAAAAATGATTTGCTCCATCATTTTAAGGCTGTGGATGGTATACATCTATCACACGTGATATTGTATAAGGCCTCTTCTGTCCATTTGGTGGAAAGCCTTAAATTGATCTGGAAAGAAGTCTTCATTTTTCATTTGTGCTTTTTTAAAAAAAAAATAACACAAAGAGGAAAACTAGAAAAAAAAATATATATATATAGACACACACATATATAAAAAAAGTCAAATTGTAATAACTGACCCATTTCAAAGACTGTTTGGTGCTTCTGTCTTTCACCATTGTGGTTGGCTGAAAATCAGCTCACTTGGTGCATCTGGGTTGAATGGGAAATTTTGTATGTGTAGTGTGTGTGTGTGTGTGTGTGTGCCCATAGCACATGTGTGTATGTGTGTGTTCCTGCTGCACGGTCTTGCCAGAAATACATAAAACCAATATAAGGACTCTGGTTCCGGCTTGATTGAGTGGAGATTGGAGGGCCGGGGAGGGCCAGGGTGGGAAGGGGCCGGCCCACAAGCCCATCTGTGTAGCAAGACTCACACCAGCAGCAGATTCCGGTCTCAGAGGCCGTGTGGTTTCGGTGAGAATTTGATTCAACCATTTATTTTCTCATTGTACCAAGTTGAATTTCTGGAGGTGTTGCAAGTATGTTTAACCATTTCAAAAAAATTTGTCTAAAAGCATTGCTCCTTTAAGGAATATTTCTGTTCTAGGGCATTGATCGTTTCAATCCCATTGTATCCCAACTTGGGCACACACACACCCCCTCCCAAAAAAAAGGAAAAGAAAAAAAATCACAAAAAGATATATATATATATATAAAATATATATATACACACACAATATTTTTAAGTAAATACTGTTAGTCTTTGTTGTGTGTAGTTGCGATTTTTTAAAAAAATTCCAAATATAACTATTTAGGGTGCAAGACCTCACATCAAACTATTCTTAAGAGAAGTTCAAAAACTGAAGAATTATTTTTTATGTTTGTGGGGTTTCTTTTTTAAAAAATTATTATACAGAGGCTTCTCCTCCCTGCCCCCTCCTCCCCCTCCTTTTTTTAAACGCGTTTCAAATTTCATTGGGTATTTTTTGGATCCCTTTGACTTCTGTGTCCTTCCTAAGCTTTGCAGTGCTGTCCTCTTCCCGTCCCTAAGTCGGGGGTCCCCTGCGGGGAAGGGAGGACGAGGAGGAGCCCCCCACTCCAAGAAGCAGGACCAACAGAGCACACCCGGGCTGCGGTGAAGGCCAGCCAGGAGGGCGGTCTCTGCCCATCAGAGGGACCAGCCCGGAGGCTACAGGGAGTGACCTGGGAGTGGAAAAGGTCGGAAGTGCTTTGCCGAAGCGCAGCTTCTTCCCAGGGCGCTGCGCACGGACGGCCTGGCCCCGAGCTCCGCTGCCTTCTGCAGAGGAGGCCGGGGAAGGTGAGGCCGTCGATGGGGGTGTCCCTCGGGCAGGCTGGGGTCCCACCTCTTGTCTGCCTCAGGTCCAGGGCTTTTGGTGCCTAGAGCTGCGCCGGTGTCCGACCCCTGCTAGTTCTGCTCCTTTGCCTATGCGTGGATTTATTTCCCTGGCGTTCAGCACGGTCGCGGGTTCGGTCGGACACCACCATGTGGCCGCCTTCCATTAGTGCGCATGCGCGTGCGACTGTTTGCGTTTCCGTGAATCAAGCGTGGATACTGACCCCTCTGCATCCAGCACCGAGCGCTGGGAAGGCAACGTCCAGCTCAGGGAGGGTCCTCTGGGGACATGGCCACTGAGAACAAGTGAGATCACAGGACACTGCAGCAGTCCTTTATTTCAGCCTCTTTGGGGCGGGGCTCACGGAGCCCCTGGCCGAGGGCACAGTTCTCCCTCGCAGGGGCCACCCACCCCGTCTCCGGAACCCCGTAGTCATGCCCATATCTTTCCTAATAAAGGAAGCAAAAATAGACATCTGTGAGATCCGCAGGGAGAGCCAGTCTTGCTGAGACAGGAGGAGAAAGACAAGTTAGGAAAGGAGCAGCGAGCCTTGTCCTCTGTCTCTGTAGGTTATGGCCTCCAGCAGTCCCCATGTGTCCTCAAGGAAATCCTCCTGCAGTCATCCCAGCATCGCCTCCTCTGGCCTTCCCTTCCCGCCCTGCCCGGGGTCATCCTCCTGTGCTGGATGGCCCTGCGGGTCAAGGCAGGCCTCCACACACACCCTCAGTACTTCAAGCCCCAAGAAAGTCTGTCTTCATACCCACATGCGCGACTTTGGTCCTGAAAACCCAGATCCTTAACGCTTTGTGCCCGGTAAGACACAGTGGCCTTGTCACACACTGGGCATCTGTATTTAGTCAGCCATTTGCCTGAGTGCCCCCAGGGACTGGCCCAGGCTGCCCCACCACTTCCCAGGAAAACCCTTGATGACTTTTTTTTTTGTAAAGAAATCTCTGGGCCTAGTTCTCTCCCAGGACCTCTGATGAAAAATAATCAGCTTGTAGTATTTAGGTCTTGCAGGAGGTAAGGAAAGCGTGCTGGTACCAGTAGCTAGAGTGAAAAAACTATCCCCCTTTTTGTTCCCTAAAGCCCCCATCAAAAGTGCCCACTGACCCCTGTATTCATTTGGCTCTTCTTTTCATTCTCACAGATACGGTAGTATCTCCAAGAGATGTCTGATCTAGTTAGCATCATTCCTCAAGCTTTGCTTCTCCTTTGCTCAAGCAGGTCGGCCTCTTCTTTGGTCCTTCTCGTGAAAGGAAGCCTTCATCCCCTCAGATAATGTCGACATGATGTCCCCTGAGTGCGTTGCCACAAACCTGTGACGTCCCAAATGGGAGCATCCTGTCTCTTAAGGCCACAATAGGGACATTATGCAGGCCTCCGTCCATCAGCTGAGCCCCTGCTGGCCTCGCCTGCCCCAAAGCACCTCACATCCTAACACACTCCTCCCCTCCTGTCTCCGGAAGGGTCAACTTGCTCTGCAGGGTCAGGCTTATTCCAACAAGTTAGGAACCAGGGAAACAGTGGGGGTGCAGGCCCCATCTCTTTGCTTGCACATATTGTCACCATGACATGGCCTCTGCTGGAGAAGATGATGTTTCCCTGTGGCCCGGGGGAATCCCCTACACCCTGCCCCCTAAACACAGAATCACCCAAGACTCCCTGTTCCCTGTGGCTCTAACCCAGCCTTTCAGTAGCCACAGTCCCTTCAAGTCCCAAGTTTGCTCAGAGAGGGCAGATCCTGTCTAGCCCAAGGTTATAAGTGTGATGCTACCGGCATCTCATGCCATGAGCATCAAACTATGTCCCAGTATAAGCCTGATTCTCAAAAAGAAAAATTAATGGGTTTTTTAAAGCACCAAATTATAACATTGTCTCCTTTCTCCAGTTTGACCCCCTCCCACTACATGGTCATACTACGCAGAAATAGAAGGAGAGGTCTTAGATGCAGCTGTTACCTGGAGCAGCTATGGGTGAGCCACATCTAAACTCCCTGTGCGGTTCTCCTCTGCCTGAGAGAGGAAGCTGCCTTCTCCTTCCCTATCAGTCCTTGGTGTAGAGCAAAGGGCATCAGACCCTAGCGGAGAAGGCGACAGGGGCCTCTTCTCATGTTCCTGGCTCCCTCAGAGTGGCCAGGCAGGGGATGGCCACCTAGCCTTCATTTGGCACAGATGGTAGTGTTTTCTTTGCCAAGGAAAGTGACTCCTTGCTCAAAGTGAGCCCTTTAGAACTGGAATGTGTGACAACAGCAGCTCTAGATGGCAGCTGAATGGTGGGGAGAGGGGTCTCCTTGTGTACTTACTTGATTTTTGTACCAAAAAGCCAAAATCCATTATTTCTTTGCCAAACTGAAAAAATATTTAAAATAACACAGATTGGGGTGGTGGTGGTGTGGGATTTAAATTTGCAGAGTACAAAAGGAAGAGAGCTTGTTGCAATGTGTTTGTCCTAGACCCACGTGAGACTCCTGGCGGGGACTAGGAAGCCAGGAAAAGCTCAAAGGAGACCTAGAAAAAGCCCCTGCAGGTGTGAAGTAGAAGGAGCTAAGCAAGAGGACGGGGTCCCTTCATTTTACTCTCAAACATTGACTGCTCACTAGAACTCCCCTAAGGGAGTTAGGTGGGAAACTGTCACTCGTCTCAGTAAGGTGCAAGTGGGAATGAGAGGCGCACTTCTTCACGTCAGCATCCCTGTCTGCTCATCCCAAACTGGCCCCTGGCCTAGAAGCCACGTTCTACTCCCACCCACAGCTCGAGCTCCGGAGCATGGCGAGGCAGGGGCTAGCCAGTCTCAGGTTACAAACCCATGAACGTGTTCAAGGACTGCCCCTGAGCATCCCAAATCAGCTTGTGCCTGTCCCAATCCCCAAATGCATAAAAACATAAAAAGGCAACTCTACCCTCTCAGAGACTTTTTTTTTCTGCACTTCTCACTGGGGAAAAAGATGATGCTTAATCTGAATTCCTGAATTCTCGCCCATCGGTAGCTATTATTTTAGAGATTTCATTTCTCACTTAAAATGCTGTATCTTGTGCTATTGGCCAAATGATGAAAGACAAGGGCACTGTGGTGATGCGGCTGGCTGTAGCTTTCTCCTCCTGCCCACCCAGTCCTGTCTGCCTTACTCACCTCTCCCTGGCACCATCTGCTTCTTGCTCCCTGTGCCTTGCCTTGCACTGGCTCTCAGGACGTGGCTGGTATGTTGTGAGTGCTATTAATGACAGCCCCTGAGGGCAGCAGACGGACCACCACAGGAGTTCCCCCTGCTGTCGGCCAACACCTGTGTCAAGGGCTAAGAATAGACCACATTGGAAATGAACAGGCGGGACCTAAAGACACCTGCCCCGGGCTGCCCCATTGCATGCAAAACAATGAGCAAGTCCCAGGAGAAGACGCTGCCCTGGCCAATCCCAACCCAGATCTCAAGACCCCACCCTGGAAGGAAGTGAAGTAAGTCAGCTCTCCTCTGCTCCTGCTTCCAAGGAGCTCCTACAAACATTCTCAAACCAAGGAGGACCAAGACCCAATTTTCCTTTGGTAGCATGCCAATTGGTAACCCAGCAAACATCCTTCATTAAGCAGCCTTTGGCTTACTGTCATGGCGGAAACAGACAATGGCCATCTCCTGGATGAGCTCCTCTGGTCTGTTTGTCCATCCTCAACGTAGCTCTGGGATTCTCAGGCTAGTGTGGGCTCAGGAGGTTTTAGCGGAAGACCTCCTTGGGGCTCTTCTTTAGACCCAGAAAGATCAGAAAATGTCACAGGCTGATTCAGGATCCCCACTGTGATCATAGATAACTCACTTCACCTCTTGGTGCCTTGGTTTTCCCATCTGTAAAGTGGAGAGAAAGGAGGCCGACCTCTCCTTGCTCTCCTGCTCAGGGACACTGCTCGGATCCAGTCGGTGTTGCCTGTAGCACAGCTGTGGAGTAAGGGAAAGTGGTCTTCATTCCTTGGGAAGTGGAATCACAGAAGGACAAGGTGTTTTCCAGGTGCAGTGGCATCCGGTAGCCTGTAAGACAAGCAGGAAGGACATCAGAACAGGAAGTCTGGCACCCCTGTAGTTCATAGGTACTTCGCAGCACTGTGAACCCAGCACAGTGTACCCCAGTCACCTAACTTGAGCCGGCCACTTGTAATTCTAAAACCAATTCTCCTGATGTTAATTTTTCCTAAACTATTAGAGAACGTCTGGAAAGATCAATTGGAAAGCTGATATTCCTTGAGCTTTGGGGCAGACAAGAGATGGGATAAGTGGGGAGTATTTGGAGATTGTTTTTAAGGTGGTTGAAAGCTCTTCAGGAAATATCTCTTGCCTTTGTTTTCCCTTATAATCTCGTTCAACCTTGAGGCTCACCTTATCAGACAGACTCACCTTCTCTTTCCTGCTCTGCAGAGTACAGAAAAAAAAAAAAAAAAAACCTTCGGTTTTTAAACGATCATCCGATCAGCAAAACTGTGGGTCCCCAGGGTGGGTTTCCATCACTCCCTGGTGTGCTTTGAGTGGAACCTGCAGGCAAAAATTCAAAGACAAGAGAGCTGGAGAATATCGCAATTTTTTTTTTTTTTCTAAATCAGGGCATTTTTCTTTCCCATAATTTGAATTGGAAAAGTGAAGTTGAATTTATTTTTCTTTCCCTTTTTTTTCCTTTGACTATGGTTTGACTGTTAATAATTCTACTACTAAAATATACTTTGGGCAAGGAAAACAGAACCATCCTAAGAACCTGCATGTTCTTCTTAGGACCTAACCCAGAGTAGAGCAGGTGGGAGCGCAGGAGACACACTCGCCGCCCAGGAGTGCCAGCGGTGACCCTGATTTCCTTATTGGCTCTGAGAACTTTCTTGGAGGGGGAGGGGAATTCTAGAAATTTCAATTGTTCTGCATCAGTCCAACCTGATGCTGGCCCTTTTCTTAGAGTTCAGGTGTATTCTGATACAGAAATTCTCACCAAAAAGAAAAGAAAAGGCACTTCCTGCATTTTCCAAAGGCGTGTGGAGCCCACAAGGGCAGGTCTCACTTGTTGCTGCCAAATTCTCCTGTTCTCTGGCTACGAGGCCCTGACCAGAGCTCCTTTCCCACCTGCTCTGACTCTGCTCTCCAAGGTAATCTAATTGTTTTGACAGCACAAGGGACTGATCATAGTTTGGAATCCAGTAATGACCTCTGTTGGATTGTGTATCTGACCGTTCTGTGGCTAGGCCAAGTCCCGCTGAGATTGTTTATTTCCACAAGGTATTTCTGATGGTAACCAAAAGGAAGCAGTAAACGGGGCCTCATGCACACTTCTCCGTTCTCATCAGCACCCCTTTCGGACTGGGCTGGATGGTGAACAAACTGTACCGCATTCGTGAATGAGAACTGTGAAGATGGGCACGTGGAGCCACAGGGAACAGTCTGACTCAGTAGCTGGGGGACCAGAATGATCAAGAAGAAACAGGAAGTCTCCAGAAGTAGGTGGAAGGAAGATGGCAGCAGCCTTCTGGTCCTTCCTTCCTGTACTCTATGGGGCAGAAATAGCAAAGCACATTCTTTTCTAACAGAGGAAATTGATTTTACGGAGTGACATATATAAGCATTGTTATTTTTTTTAAGTAAGGGCCAGAAAAAAGCATCTGAGGAAAGGAGAAGCACATTCTCAAGAACAGATCATGTCATTGGAAGTAGAAAAATCCAGGATTCTATTTTGCTACAGACCTGAGTCAAAGTCACTCTTGGGGCCAATTTCTCTTTCTGTAGAATGGGAAGAATGTTGCTCACCTACCTCACAGGGGTGTTGTGAGGATAAAGTGACTGATGTCTGGATCAAAAGCATTGTGGTGTTCAACTTTGCTGTCTATTTAGAAATCCATCTGAGTGTTAATTGAGTGCCTACTGTGTTCAAGGCATTATGTTAGTTGTGGTGGAGGAAGGGAACATGACTTAATTCCTCCACCCTCTTCTTACTAATGGATATTTTAAAAAGATTCCAAGAGGACAGAATAAGAGTTGTCTCAATATGGGGTCAAGAAAGGAGTTCTCTGTCTTTCTGCCTTGGAAAGGCTATTTTCCTTTCCCTTCTAAAATATTTGGGCAAGAAAGAAGGACTTTAAAATCCTTTGGCTTCCATCAGAGAGGGCTCTTCTGGGAAGCAAATAAATACCAGTTGCTCTGCAACCTTTGTGGGGAAATGACTTCAGATACCAGTCTGAAGTCACAGAGAGCTCCCTGTGACCAGCACATACGGTTCTGTTATTTCAATTATTCCTCCTGGGTTCAGCTTCGGTTTTGCCATAGCCTTTATATTCTCTCTTCAGACCCAGAGAATGATTTGCTTATGCTGTCCTGGAATAGTTGGGTATTTTTGATTTGTTTGTTTCCTTGGAGAGTCTGGCACACTGTTGTTTGCTGGAAAGTCTTGGCTTCCAAAGACAAAGGTCTTTATTAGAACACAAATCAAATCATGTGACTGCCTTTTTTTTTTTATGCAGAAGCTTTCAGTTTCTTAGCTGTCTCCCATAAAGCAAAGCATCTTTAAATTTCTCATTTCTTTTTCCATGTGCAAAAAGTTCTTCCCTTTTCAGATAATACCCAATGAACCAAGTCTGGATGCTAAAATATTCTACAATATAGCACACCTCAAATTACTCACAGAGTGTGGTGCTGGAGAGTCACTAGTTTCTACAAAGAGCTAAACCACCTACTGAGCTGAGTAGGTTGAAATTCCAGCCCCAAAGCTTCCTGGAAATGCTCTAAGAGCTGTTTAGCCCTTTCAGTATTGCTGGGACCGTCTGCCCGAATCCTCAGAAATCTTCCTGCCACAGAAAGAGCATCTTCAGAACCCAGCAGGGCCTTCCTCTTTGTGTTAGAACCAGAAAGAAACCACTTGTTATTTTAAAAATCATTATAAGAGGCCAGGCTTTAAAGAAAAAAAGAGAATTACTTTCCGAGGGAAGGAGGAACAAAGAGAAAGGGAAGGTTATTTGATTTGAAAATGGCTCTTTTGTTGAAGAGACTAGGACAGCAGAGGTCCTTAATGGTGGGTCCCCTGTATCTCAGATGGGGTGGGGGATGCCCAGTTCCTCAGGCACTCCAGGTAGTTCTGAGATTTCCTGTCCTTCTTGTCTCCACCCCGGCCTGAGGAAGGCGTGGCTTCAGCTTCAGGGCTGCTCCAGAGCATTCCCAGCTTCTCAGCCTCTTTCCTGCCCCTGTCCAGCCTGTGTTCCCGAGCAGCTCCCAGCCCTGGTGTTGGCTTCAATAGGCTTTCCTGCCCTGAGGCCAGTACTTACGCTCATGTGGCCTCAGGTCAGCGCTATTTGTTCAAAGGCAACCCCTCTGTGCTTTTCACTAGCCTTGCCACCACGACTGCTGCACGCTTCCACCAAATATACCCCAACCGGTGACAACAGTCATCTCACCCCCTGCCAAGACAGGGCTGCATCATTGCCATGGGTCCAGTCTGCCTGAAGCCAAGGACAGGATCTGTTGGATCTGTTGCTTCCTCCTTTAAATCCTTGTGCCTTTAAAAGGCATGGCCCTGGGGCCTGGCTGAGACTCTGTGGAAGTGGAGGGCAGGACAGAGGGGCAGATGGGGTTTCTTAAGCCGTTGGGACCCTCTCTAATAACCTGTGTTGCCAGCAGGGGCCACTGAATACAAATGCTAAATTTTCCCAGCCTCCAGGCTCTTTAGGGCGTTATATCCTCAAAATAACAGCAACAATCTGTGTAGTGCGGTTGCTCACATCTCCCCAGCCTCACTGGTGACCACTAAGCCTACAGCATCCGCTCACTCCTGATGGCTTGGCTTGTGTTTGTTTGAAATTATGTTGATTATGAAATGCCCGAGAGAGAAAGCACAAGCTCCCTGCAAACCACATAAGCTATGAAGTGACCTGAGATTATGGACTTAACCATGAATTGTGTAGCACTGAGAGGTACGTGACTCTAAATTGCATTCTGACTAATCACGCTGAGGTACACGGATACACCAGTCTTATATATGTGTATGTGTGTACACACGCTTATATGCACATGTACATATATACATTGACATGTATGTATCTTTTTTTTCTTAAAGGGCTTAAACAGTTTGATGAAACAGTATTCTGATATTTAGGGCTCTTGCCAAACTTGAAATAGACCTAGCCTAGATGGACTTTTTGGTTTCTCCCAGGCGCAGGGTAATGAGGAAACCTCTGACTGGTTTCTGCCTTCATTTCCCCGGTCTTCGACAGAAAACCAATAGTGAGAGTTTGCTGGGATTTCAGAGTCTCTTTCTAGTCACTACCAGTGCTCTCAGCAGGTTCACAGAACTACATGGGGACCCCAGGAAGCAGCTTTCTAAACAACTCCCTGTTTTCTGGAATGTAAATCACACCGGGTAGATCTTACCCATTAGCGCAGCAGTCACCAGGGTAGGTGAGAGGGAGGAAGTGTGGAGCTTTGCAGTTATGAGCCTGCCTGTGGACAATGGTCCTTGGTTGCCAGGATCTTTGTTCGATGACAGCCACACCTGAACTGTCCTGCTCCCTGCACTGTCAAGGTCTGCAGATGAGGCTGGCCCAGAAGATACACAGGACTCGGGGACAGTGACTCCCCTGCCTAGATATGACAGCCTCCTCCCAGCAGTTCTGATAGATGGGGGCGTCGTGTTGTAGGAGGCCAGATCTGTTTTCTGGCAGTGCTGAATCCTTCCCACTGCACTGGCAGTGGTGACAGGTCTGGGTCTGTCAGGCAGACTTCAGAAGAAACACAGGTGTGCCCAGCACGAAAAGCCACTAGAAGCCCCTCCTGCCCTGATGATGGAATCAGCAAGACCTGAAGCAACAGGATACTTGGTTATTTGGAAAGACTCCTTCCAGTAGGGAGATGAGCCTTCTGGGTGAGCCGGAGGGAACAGTTCCCGGCCGTACAGTGCGCTGAGCCCCAGGTCTCCTCTCTTGTTCTCTGCCTGCTCCTCTGGCTAGAGAAGCAGAGAAGCTGCCCGCGGGGTGGAGCCCACATCCTCAGGATGCTTCAGGTTGCCGCCCAGAAGCCCTGGTGCCGGAGGCATGGAGATCACAGGGTCTGTCCAAGCCCAGGTCCCCAGGAACAGCTTCCTGTGACCTGTCACCCGTGCACAGTCTGTCTTCAGACCTTCCCCATTCTGGGTGTGCCGTGGCAGTCCTCGAGTCACGTGGGCAGCAGACTGACTGCCCGCTTTCCCTGTTTGCAGCTAAATGTATTCAAACTGCCAGGCCCCCTTGTCCCTAGCATGTAAGATTTCCGTCGTCTTTCCCCCCTACATGGACTCTTTTGTGACAAGACGTATTTTCAAGAAATGTACTTTTTTTACAAATTGGTATTACTGGAAGGTGGGTCCTTGGGGTAGGAGGAAAGAGATGTGGAGAGGACATGGAGAGATTAAAATGCCTCCCGGGGGCACCGCCATGGCTTCCTAGGTGGCGTCTCTCTTTTGCTTTAAAAAATATGTATACAGACTTGTTATAGAAAAAGATCCATAAATGAAAGGAGAGAGGGAGAGAGGAGGAGGAGGAAGAGGAGGGAAATGAATCTCCTGAAGTCTCACTGTCCTCTCTAGGTGTCTTTGGGCTGTCGCTGTAATTTGCTGTTCAAGCAAACATGTCTTTTCCCTGCACCTGCGCTGAGATTTCCAGCCTTTCCAGGCTCCACATCAGTGGCCCTGCTCTGGCCTCCTTGGCTTTACCTGCAGGGACGTTCAGGGAGTCTCCTCTGCCCGGTCACTGGCTCTCTCGAACCCTCCTCCAGCTTCCAAGGCCAAGAGGCTGAGATCCAATCTCTCTCCTTACAGTGACAGTCGTTTGGGGGACATTTTCTTACATTTGTTTCATTTTTCTTGGATACTTTCCTACCAGTCATCCTTCCTACTTTAACTCAGTAAGGCCGACAGGGCCACTGACTGACTTTTCATAGAGCAAAACTAGTTGGACTTCCCAGGTAATTCAAAGTTCTGAATGCGTACAATTTGTAATTTTCCCTAAAGGGCTAACAGAATATTCTCTTTGCTCCTCCTCTCTCTGAGAAATTGGTTTCTATGTATCTCTGTGGGTTTCAAGGACACAGAGTCATGAACGACATTGATATTGAGATTTCCAAATATTTTCCCCTCTGAACAAGCCATTGAGCAAGTACACCTCCACGAAAGGAAAGTTCTAGATCTTAGCAATCCTGAGGTGCCAGTGAGCCCCCTGGTTTCGCTCAGATGGGATTGGCTGCAGATGTTTTAGTCAACACAAGAAACTCAGCCTTGTTTCTAGCTAGGATTCTTTTCTTCTCTTTTCCTTCACGCATCTAATCTTCATCATTGGTTCCTACACCGTGAGAAGAGGTGGGTGAGTAGAATGCAGCTTCCAAAGCGCATACCGTGGCTTCCTTTACTTCTGAGAGTGCTGGTAGTTAGAAATGGTTTATAAGAAACTATTGGGCAAAAACAAAGCCTATCAGTTGAGTCTCCCCACGTGCAGGTTGCGGACTGCCAGCTGTTCACTGAAGTTTCAACCTAAAGGAATATAAGGAGCCCATTTCTAGCTCCCATCTCATGGGGCAGGTCTCTGTGGAAGTGACTTAGCCACAGTTTTAGGGAAGGACTAGGCAGTATCCTTGCTATTTGTCACCTCTAAACTGAACAGGCATTACTTAGTGATGACCTGTGTACCCTGAGAACCCTCAGACCCGTGGCTTGACGAGAGGTGCTGTGCAATTAACATACCCCTCTGGGTGGAGAAAGCCTTTGTTCTTAAAACTGAATTTAGTTTAATGGAGCACTCATTATATACAAGATGTAGCCCTTGCCCATGGGTAGAGCCAGAGGGGAGAAGAGGCACTGAATGACCAGTCAGAAGGACCACAGGCTGGGAGCCATGTCTCTACCTGCTGCTCCTGGAAGCTGGAAGCTGCACTTGGCCGTCAAAGTCTGCCCGCTGCAGTTGCAGGACTGGGGCACCAGGAGACTCAGGACAGTAGAAAGGCTGGGCAGCACTATGTCCTCTCCAGAAAGGAGCTCTAGGAAACCTAGGAGGAATAAATCAGCAGAGACCATTCTCCTAAACAATCACAGGCAGAGACTTCCAAATGCTTGGGTTGGTGGTTGTAGGAAGCATGTGGTGAAAAATAGCAACAGAAGAGACCTAGGGGTTGGAGGTATTTTTTCCCTGCCCCCCCTGAAGGGGCTGGAGGAGGGAGCCCCTTGCCAATGGAGGGCTCTTCTGGCACTAGTCTTTGTCCTGCCCTATGGTCTATGCATCAAAAATCAGTTTGAGTAAATAATTGAGATTATTAGAAAGTAGTGGGAATCCTTCATTTTCTTTGTACTGAAATAGGATTATCATTTTTGTCATGGGATTTGAAAGCCAAGTTAAGCTCAAGGAAATAGCACACCACAAGGCTCTGGTGCCTGCCCCTCCTCCTCCTGTCTTTGGGAATAGTATTTGCCCAAGTTAGGGAAGCCAGGTCTCTGCACAGGGAACCATTTTGATCATGGTCCCAGGTTTCCCTATCTTGTCACCACCAGCTTAGACAGTGGAAAGCAAGCCTGCAGGTCACACCAGCATCACCAGTTACCTTCTCGTTTCCAACCAGGGGTGGATGACGGCTGGAGAGGGAACCCTGCCCCCCACCCATCCCAGCCCACCCCGCCCCAACCCACCCCACATTCAGAACTGCAACCAATTCAAAATTCCATTCGCATGTGGAGTGTGGCTTCCTGACTGGAAGGAGAATAGAGGAAAGGATACTTCAAGACTGGCAAGTGGGCTAACAAAGGTTAAGATGCCGTTTCACGCCCGCCCCTGCAGCCCGTGCCTGCCTCCTGTCCTTCTGTGGTCTGTCAGTGGCACATTTACTTCCTGGTGCTCCAGATGGCCAGTGAGTTCCATTTCCTTGGCCAGACTATGAGAACGGAGAAATGTTGACGCTAAGTCAACACTAATGGTTCTCAGCTATGTGGACAGATGTGAACATCTGTCTGTCCTCATTAATCTAGACCTGGTGCTATTTGTGGCAAACTGTGCCTATGGATGTAATTTCGTTCATTCTGTCCCTCCCTCCCTCTCTCTTTCTCTCTTTCCTTCTTTCTTTTTTCCCTAATGCGTTACAACCAAGTAATTATGCCAGAAAGACAGATTTCCGTGTAGGACATTCCTTAGCACAAGATACTTGTCCTTTTTCATACTTTGTTTTTTAGGAAGGCTTTTTTAGGGCTCAGTGTCTGAGACCCCTCATTTTTAACTGAACTGTTTTTCCTTTTCTATTAGCCAAAAAGAACAAGGCCAAGCCCTTTCTTCCCTCTCTCCCCATGAACTTGGAACGGACTGATGTAGTCCCCAGGCCAGGATCTTTTGACTCAATTGCTCGAAAGACTTTTTTGTTCCCCCACCATGGCGAGGTCAGGGCAGTGACAACCACCAACTTAACTTCTCAAAACCTTGTGGTGCCTTTTCCTGTGGTGCTTCTCTGTCATGTAACTCCACTCAAGGCGGCCACTTGCAGCAAACAGCAATGCCAGGACTTCTCCTCGGTGTTATGTGCCAGTGCAGTAAAAGACTTTGACGTATACAAATATAAATAGGTAGAGGTATAGATATCTCACTATAGTTATATAATTATATAATTGAGGTTCTGATGCAGCTTTGGTGGGAGTTGATCATTCCTGTGCAAAAATAATATACTACTCGATTGGAACTAACAGCTGTCTTGAGAGTATTGGCGGGTGGGAAGGGCACAGACAGAAGAGCTGGGTTACTCTCTTGTGATAAGTTTTCATCTTTCTTGTGAAAGTTGCTGTCTCTGTAACACAGAATGTTTGATAAGGGAGAAAAGTGCAGCTTCTTTTGAACTTCCTTTGGTGCTGATATATATATATATATATATATATATATTTAATTCTTTGTTTGTTTTACTTCCCCATTCATGGCCAATAAGCTGCTTTTCCAGAATCTCAGCTCCACTGATCAGAGGTGGCGAGGGACAGTTTGGGGATAAGGAGGTGGAAGCTGGGTATCCCTGACTTCACGTCGTAACTCAGTTTCCTCTGCCATCTCCACAAGTCCCCCAGGCTCAGTTTCCCCATCTAAAATGAATATCATCGTATTTCCTTACTTCTTGGGGAAAGGTAACTTAAAAGGATTAATTGGTAACACCAAATCACTAAGTCATTATTAATTTGGAGACAGCAACTTAGCACATTTTTAAGATTTTGTTTGTATGTTGTTAAGATTTTAATCTTGGGGTTCTGTTTTGTGCCCCTCTCACCCCTCCATCTCTACCGTGTTTTCTGTCTTGCCTTTGGCAATACCTTGACTATTGTGTAACTGACAGAGATTCACCTAGATTGTTGGGTAGTGCTAATTTCTCCCAAGGGAACACCATCTCTAATACTGTATAAGGTGCTAGAATCAAACCTCATTTTATATGCTTTGGTTCTTAAGAGAAAAACAAAACATGCAGAATTCTTTCTGTGAAGCCTTACTCTAGATTGTTATAGCCAACTGTTTATCCAAAAAGTGAGCAAGATAATAGAAGATAAAAATACGATGCAGAGATTCTGTATAAAATGTAACTAAAAGATCTTTACTTTTTCCTATACTAATGTAAACTGTGACATATATATATACACATATGTATATATATATGCTCTCGAGGCAGAGAGAAAGAATGGTAAAATATACGGTATGCTCATTTCTATTTTATTTTTAAGTTAATTCATAACTTTTAATATGTGTGCAAGAGAGGTTTACGGTGGCGTGGGAGAAGTGATACTGTTCAGTGTGAGGTGGGAAATCGTTCACGTTTCTGTTCCATTCCGTATGGTATTAGAAAGAGCAGGCTGAATGAGAGGAGAGGGGAAATAAATTAAAATGTAGATGTGCTTTTTAAATGTTCTGAGCATTGATGTTAGACTTCTGAGTTGGTTCTTCCTTATTCTAAGTTTTCTCGACAGCACCGTAAAAATGTCTGCTCTCCAGAGCGTCATTTACCTCAAGAAAGCTTCAAAAAAGAAGCAGCAGTTGTTAAAAAATAGTGACCCTCCCCCCACCCAAAATGTGAGACATTTCTACAGAAGTTCAAGAGCATAGAACCAATTTGAGTGCTGCCCTTCATGACGCCAGGTTCCCCTGTACTTCCTCCTTTAGTTACTAAGGAAAGAATCCCAGAGGTGAGCTTTGACAAGAAGTGGGGTAGGATGTAGTAAAAGTATATTTATTGGTGAATAGAAACGTTACCAGAACAAGCAGCGAGGGGTCCTTTCCAAGGCTGGCTGTGTGACCCAGGGGTTCCGCGTGTGTGTGTGTGTGTGTGTGTACTGTGTCCATGTTTCATCGTATGAAATGTCTGCTGGACCGAGAACAAAATACCACAAACAGATATGAACAGAAAAAAATATATATATCAAATGCTATTTTATCAGGTGATGCACTGCTCACCTTGATGAGAAGCCACTGTCTCACAACTATGCAATCTTCTGGTTTTTCTCCCCTCCCTCCTTCACCTCAGATTTCCAAACTCTTCTCCATATGCCTCACAGATTTTTCCTTTGTACAAGAACCACAGTATCCCATCCCTGGTTCAAGGTGAGCATGCTACAGTGATTCTTTTCCTAAATTTAAGAGCTAAGGGGAAAGAGAAGTTTCCTTTTCTTTCATTTGAGATGATTCGATGTAAGTAACCCCATCTGGTTCTGTAAGTGAACTGATGTGTATTTCGTTTTGTTTACACGTTTACAACTTGTTTTCATCCTCTCCTTGGTTCAAAATACTTATTTTCTCCAGAGATTCTACTTTTTATGGTCTATGCTTTGGGGATGTGTTGACTTTAGGCAAGAAAAAAAAAAAATTTGGCTTAAGTGGAACAATGAGCATGTGACCTCTGGGTTGGGGTGGAGGACTCGGTGTACCTGCAGCTCTAGAAGCTTCTGCCTCCAGGTCCTGGCTAGAGACTGTGGCAGGGAGCTGATAAACTCTGGGAGGGATTTGCCCGGATGATTTGTGTTCCTTATTTGTGGTCATCCACATGGAGTAACCTGTCCCCGGAAGGTGAACTAGTATTTTCTGCCTTAGCTTGAAGAAAGGGCATCCTTCCAGCTCCCCACTCCATCCTCTGTACCCAGTGCCAAAGCCCTCTTCCTTTCTGTTGCACTGCTGACTCCTAATACCTCCCCTCCCCTGTTGGCCACTTGCCTGGAGTGGGGTTGACATATCTGCTGTCATGTTGAAAGTTAGATACGAAGGGAATCTTTGAGAGGCTGATGTCAAAAGTGCTCAGCAAGTCAGCCCTCGCCGCGCCCCAGCAGCAAGTGCTAGTACATTTGCAAATTACCCGAAAGCCAATCGGCTGAGCACACCTTTGAGAGGTTTTTAGAACGCAGTTAAGGGGAAGATGAGAGGTCCCGGGATTACACAAAGCACAAACTGGGAAGCCTGCGTGCAGAGGCAGCTTTGCAACTTCTCCAGTTGTCTGCACAAGTCTGAGTTTTGCCCACGGTTTACAAATCTCGCACAAGGTGGCTGAGCCATCCAAGACAGTTTTTAAAAAAGAAATCCAGACACTGCGTAACTGCTCCAGCACAACATGCTTCCACTCTGGGTCTGGTGGGAGCTTCCATGAAATTCCTTTGGAATGAGGACGGAAGTCGGTCCTTTGATGAGATGATTTCTTCCTTCCTTGCCTCCCCCTGTTCCTACACATTCTTTTAGCTACTCAGGGGATCTAAGTGAAGTGCTGTTCATTTGTGTTTGTCCTGTTCTGGAGATCATACCTGCTCATTCTTTGGTTTTCCTCCTGAAGCGGGGGCCCTCTTACCCTTTATGGTAGTATTCTGGAGACCTTTAGGTCTGTCCTGGGCTCTGGCCCTACGTGATCAGCCCCCAGGAGTCTTTCCCAGAAGCTGACTTATCTTTAAGGCTCAGAAAACTGGTGGGAGTCAGTTTCAGGACACCATGAAATTTCCCAATTCCTGGCCTCCTTAGGAAGTGACTGAAGAATGGAGAGGCCCCTTGGAGCTTACCCAGGTTTGGCCCTGGGTTCCTGGTCTGACCTTGCTTGGTCCATCAATACTCAGGTCCCTGTCAGGAGCTGGCCTTGGAGATCCAGGGGCTCCGGATCTTCCACAAGGCTCAGAGTTTAGAGCAAAATGAAGAGGCACCTAATGTCAGAAATGGTCTAGATCCCTTCCTCCTCACCCAGGGCCAAATCACTGTCCCCGGCACCCATCTGGGGCTATGACAACCTTCCTCTCTGAAAAGGGATATGCCCTCCTCTGTGGTCTGTGGGATTGTTGAGTTTTGACTACAAATCTAGACGCAGGGGTGCTGCCTGTCCAGACACCTGACAGCTAATTGCCAGGGCAAATAGAACTGTGGCAGAGGAAAGTCTTCCCATCAGAGTGGACGGGTCCTGTGTTGGTGTTTGGGCTGACTCTTTGTTATGTGGGTCTTGCCATCGACTGGCACCAGAGCCCCTGCTGGGCCCATAGATGTACAGTTCTGAATGCCAGGAGGGCTCAGAGCCTTCCTAGGCTGGCTGCTTCCAAAGAAGGAATCTGATCAGAGATGTTGTGTTCCTTTAGAGGAAAGAAGTTTTTAGGATTACTGGAGTTTCAGGAAGAACAAGTGTCAGAGTAAACTGGGAAAGTGACAGCAGCAGTGGGACAAGAGAACTGGGATGCAGCTAGCATTTGTCAGTTGAGTGCTATGGTGCATCAGGCCCTGTGCCAGACGCCTCCACACAGATTATCCCATCTACATCCTCGAGATAATCTCATGAGGTGAGAAATCCCACCCCATTTTACAGATGAGGAAACTGAGGCTCAGGGGCTCCGTGACTTGCACAGGGGTTCAACTGGAGCTCAGATCTAGATGTTTTAGTTCTGGCCCATCCCCATGGTCCCAGTCCCCTTCAAGTGTCCCCTCCCCAATAGCTCACAAAGACCAGATTGTCATAGTGCCTGGCGTGGATTGTTTGGGACTAAAGCTGGAAAGCCTAGGCATTTATTTCCATTCACGTGTCTGGAGAAGGATGGAAAAGGTTTAGTGACAATTAATTAAATGAAGTATCACCGTGGAAAAGGATGCTCGATTTCCACAGGTCACCCGGAGCATGAACTCTTCAGCTAAGTTTTTTGGGAGCTCTGTTGAACTGGGGGCCTCTCTGTAAGCACTTGAAGATATCTGTTTTGGTTGTCCTGAGAATTCTCATGTCTCCTTTCTGTTTTCCATGATCTTGAGAGATGACTTCCAGATAAATGGGTTATTTCCCTAAGGATCCATTATAATTGCTGAGTAATCAGAGTTAGAACAAACTAGAAAATTCAAGCTTCCCAGGGTCAATTTTGAGTAGGATTTTATAGAGAGTGAGTGGTGCCTGACAGCAAAAAGGAGCAGTTTTAGGCTGGAACGCATGCTGGGCTGAGGAGGGGGCAGGCTGAAGCTGAGGGTGACCACACCCCGGCTCTGCTGCTGTTCTTACTGCTTCTGGGCTGGTCAATTGCTTCCATGAGCCTCAGTTTCCCCATTCTAAAGCACAGGGGTGAGCTTGGTGACATCTGTGATCAATCCAAACCAGAAAGGTCATAAAACAGTGGGATAGGCAACTGCATTTGATGACACATCTTGAACAATGAGCAGGGACATTTGGATTTGGGGTGATAAACCCCTATAAGATCTCAAGGCATGTAATGACCAACATCACAGCAGTAGGCTTATGAAAGTGATTTTTACTGGGAGCCAGGGAAAATGGAAGGGAACAGAGAAGGGGAGATGAGAGAGATTGGTGGGAAGGAATGATTAACGCCATATTCTTTCTCCACCACCAGCCTCTTACTTTACAAGTTCGTTTATTTATATGCTCACTGAGGACCCTCTGAACAGGGGTATGTGCATGTACACACACACACACAGGTTATCCTAACCCTGCCAAAGTCACAATGGGTATCTGTAGGGAAAACCCCTCAGTCTCTGAGTGTAGCTGGGCTTCTTCAGAGCACAAGGAACTGGGGACTCTCAGCACTTGACAGAGATTCAGACAGCACCTAAGCTATGCTCACCCACACGGCCACAGGCAAAAGGACATCAAACTCATTCTCCAAGGCTTCTGAAGATGACAGCACCTCTCCTTCCTTCACTACTGAGCGCCTTGCAGTCAGACAGCCCTTCCCTAAATGGGCCACTGCTGCCTGTCGCCATCTGGACTTCAGGCCTCCAGGGGACCAGAGACCTAGTCTCCAGATTAATGAGCACTGGGATACCTAGACGTGCCCTCAGCCTTGTTAGGAGCTCCTGAAGGCAAGAGTGGGAGTCACAAGCTCACCTTGTCTGTGTCTCCTGGAACTAAGTGCTCAGGACAGACAGCAACCGCCTCCCGGCCTCACAGCCCAGCCACGCTGGCGACAGTGCCCGGCTTCTCTGTCACCTGTTCTTACACAGACTATGATAATTTTTTTTATTATTATTAAGAGTTCCTTTCCACTGGGCTCCATGTTTTGTGTTCCAAATTCAACTGTGAGTCTTCACTGGAGATGGATCAGGAAGACAGAAGGAGGCCTGGGTGTTGCCTGGAGGAGGAATATCTATCCACGGCGTCTTCCAAGCCCTAGGACTCTGCTGACACCTTCCCTTCTTCTCCAGACCAACCTCCCTGGTGAATTTTCCAAAAACCCAATTGAACCTGGGTGTTGCCCCCCAATACCAGGCATGGTGCTCTGCTTTGGAAAGACCAAGTAGAAAAACTATCTTTTAGGGCACTCTCAGTCCCCCAGGGGACACAAGGCACAAACATGGGGCACTGTCATCTGGCTTCTGGGAGAACAGGGGGTTACTGGCCAGCACGGCCGACTGCATACTGCTCGGGCCACAGTCTTCTCAGTGAGGGGGCCCTGTCTGCTCCTCTCCCGTGCAGTCAGCCCCGGGTGAACCAGGCATTCCACCAGGCCTGCAGCTGTTCCCACCTACTTCTCAGCAGAGCAAATCCCACCATGTCCAGAGTGAAAATGACTATGAAATAACCCAAGGGAGCTTGGTTCAGTTCAGCTTTGGGCCCTGGAGAGGTGTCTGAGCCTCGTTTCCTCCACATTTTCTCCTGGGCCACCTTCTAGTCACTTACAAACAACATGAAAGTTACTCTTTTGGCTTTGTAGTTGGAGCCCTTGGGTACTCATTTGCCATCCATGCTGGCCTGAGCTGACCACTCCTGGGCTGGTGGTTTCAGGGCTCTGTTTTTCTAGTCACTGCCTTGATCAGTTTCTTCTCTGCCTCACCCCATCCTCCTTCCATTCAGGACACTGAGGATGAGGTAGAAATTCTTCCGATCTCTGTAGCAGCTACCACGGCCTGATGCTACATCTCACAGTGAAAATGCATTTATAGCTGAAATCTAGGCTGACCTTCACGGTGGCCTGTCAAGCTCACCATTGGGAGGACCATTAATGGGAATGATAAGGAGAAAGAGGCTATACTATCCCAGTGTCTCCAACTGGTAGATGTTCCTTGCTTTAGCACTGAAAGAGCCAAAAACCTAGAAAGGAAAAATCCATTTGGCCAGCCACTTCCCCGCCAAATGCATTTCCAGCTGACCCGTTCTAAGGGTTCCCAAAGTCTAGCAGTTCCTGTTTGGGTAAAGATGAAGGCTACTCTAGGGAAAATGAAAAAACTCCACTCCTAACCCCACGCTGCTGAGCTCACAAGGTGCTCCAGCCCCACCTGGCAAAAATACATAGCACAGCCCCGAGGGATGAGTTACTCCTAATAAGTTAAAATGACCTTTTTTATTTCTGGGCACAAAAGCAAAAACAAAAAATTTCCTCATTTCACCAGGGTTTGCAATTGAACACATCTGATTCCCTGACTTTTAAAGGAAAAAAAAAAAAAAAAAAACACAAAAAAATCTTTAATTTTGAAGCAGGTGTTTTTTCATGGGGCTTACTTTTGGACTTGGGATCACCGGGCTTCCTGCCCTGTGAATCAATGCTTGCCGCTGTGTCAGAAATGCATTCATTGGTGACCACGGTATTAAGCCAAATTTAAAATCTTAGTCTCCTCCATCTGTAAGTGTTATGTATCTACCTCATTATGATTTTTTTGGTTCCCTGTGCTTTCGTGTTGTGTACAATGTCAGAGGTGAAATGTAGATAAAAATATATATATATAAAAATATATATTTTTTGCTTTGCAATAAAGTTCAAAGCTATAACAGAATATTCATGAACTATCATAGCCTTTTATTGTGCTCTATCTTAGTTGTGAATCGTCCTTGGGAGCCCTTTTGCCTATTCACGAGAGTCCATATTGCTGTGCGTATCATTTGATGAATTATTCTAATTATTTTAATGGTACTTCTTTGACACATCGAATAAGACACTAGGATTCTTGAACAACTCTTGGTTTCAAAGGTGCTTTATTTCTGTGGACTCAAGTGATCAAGTGGAAAGACGATGTTTCTGCAGACTTGAATCTTCCAGATAAAATTATTGATCCCAGCGCCATTGGGCTTTGGGTTTAGAACATAAAGATTTGTGTGTAGGGGGAAAAAGGAAAAACCTTGGTTTGGCTTTGACTTTTTTTGTTTTGAAGCTTTTGATACTTATTTATGTCCAATTTTCATTTCTAACTTTAGTTTCCTGGCATGGATTACAGTACTCATCGACTCCCTAGCATTCTTGTCTAGTTGGCTACTTTCGATGTTTTGGCCTTGCCATTTTCTGCAGGTTGATTTTACATGTTGCACTACTTGGTGGTGAACTATCCTGTGCCCAGCCCCCACCTCCTCTCTAAACCTTCTGGAACTCTCTTCCATACCATGTGTTAAGAGGGACAGTAATCTGGAAACATTTATTGTCCACAAGCCAGCGATGCCATAAAGACTCAAATTTTCCAGAAGAATCCTGACTGATTACCGTGCAGTTCAAGGGATTTGGACTGGGAGGTGGATTGTCTGCAATTTGTTCTCTTTATCTGTGTGTTAGCTAAGCACATCCGGGTCGTGAGCCTTGAAACAACTTGCACGGTTCAACAACCCTTGTTTTTCTGTGTCTTTGGCCAAAATATAGAAGGCTTTTCTCAGATTCATTCAGGACGGTTTTAAAAAAGACGAAGAAAGGTCTACACAATAGAATAGAAGATCCTTAAAAATGATACATCAGTAAATCTCCATAAGTATTTTATTGTTCCCCAGCTCCATGGAGCTAAGGAAGTGATGTGATTGAATGGGGAGCATCATCTCCACAAATGGAGACATTTCCCATAAAATATATACTATGCTATGGAAAAGTGAAAAGACCTAAGGTTTGATTTTATAATATTTTGGGTTTTTTATCTGTTTTTTTTTCCCTGATGATCATAAATAATTGCTTCTGTGTATTAATAATGGACATTTGAACTTGTATTTGGGGAGGTCTGCTTTGTTCTTTCACAATACTGAATCGGCATTTAAAACAACCTGGCTCGGTTATACTTTGCCTATTCTTGGCTATTTTTCTCTCTTTTTTGTGGTATCAAGGTCTGTGAATGGAAATGCAGATAAAATGTGTACTAAAGGTGGAACACGCTGGTGTTGACTTGAAGGGAAAACTATAATGATAAATATATATTTATATATACATGTAAGTGGATGTGTGGGAATGTGTGATACATTCTCACACACACAAACATACACAGGGGCACAGGGACAGTAAGCTTCCAAAGCTGGTTGGTTGTTTTTTTTTTATTCTGAGGAATTTTCCACCTCACTGAGCTTCCCAAGATTCCCCAGTTTTTTTAAAATAATTAAATGTTTAAGAAATGTTTTGCCTTTAAAAAAATTTTTTTTGGTACTAGAAAGCACAATTCTTATTATTCCTTGTTTTTATGTGTGTGTGACATACCACAAATTCTGAGGAGCTGATTTTTAGGTGGATTTGGAGGGGTCTTTTTTGCACTGTCACCACCCACTTTTTTGCACTATCACTGTGGAGCCACCTAGACCTGTCTGTCATTACTCTGTCTTCCCATTCATCTCAGCTCCCTGATTTTTCCCTAGGGGAGGGCTTGTTTCCTGGACATCTTTATGAAGTTTGAATACTGGGCTGATTCCTCTCTCCTCGAGGTTCAGGGTCATCTCCACACTCGGTGCCACCCTTCCTGGATGCCTGCGCCCATTGCACCCCAAGGCACAGATAGCAGGAACCTCAGAGTTATCAGAAGGAACTTCTTGCATGGGTGGTGGAGACATTGCAGGTGTGTGTGTCAGTAGCCCTGAGCATGAGGTTTACTGGTTCTTACAGAGGAAGGGTCTGCAGTGGAGGGAAGGAGAGGGCATAACAGGTCTCTCTCTGACCTTGAACATCCAGTTTTGTTCATGTAGTGATCTGCTTGCTCACGATCAAAGCTCCCTTGGTAGTAGGGAGGAGAGATGTCAGAGGCACTATGGGGAAAGGGGGAAGGAAGTTGATCTTCAACGCTTTGTAAAAAAGTATTTTCTTCTCTCCCCTTCCTCTCTGTGCAGAGACCTTGTCCTTGTAGTGTGGCTGGGCCTTGGGCTTGGCCACTGTTGTTGAGTTGTGAGAAGTCTTCTGCACTGCTGTGAGGATGCTGTGAGTTTTTCCTCATCATGACTACTCTATACATCTCTTTGCTCCCTAGGAAAGGCAAAGGCACTGTCCCCAGGATGTGATCATGCCAGACATAGATGCTTTCAGTCCTGTCCATGGCTGCTAGCTGCTCTGGAACTCTCAGGGAAACCTCCAGTTTGGAATATACTTCTGATGTTCTAGCTGATTTCTGGGTACCCCAAACAAGAACAACTTCTATGCTTTATGAACTTTGAAATCACTGGTGCAGAGACAGCAGGTGTATTTAGTGGAATGTGGAAAATGATGCAAGAATTTCTTTTGCTGAATTCAAGATGGTCACAGATGAGGTAGAGACTTTCTTACCTTGGACTTCTCAGGTCACTGGGTCTTCCAACTGACCTTCCTTGAAAGGGCAAGATGGCAGACAATAAATCTATTTTAGCCCACTGGAGTTTTCCTGCCAGGACAGTATTGCCACTTCAAATTCATTTAATCAGTTTACTAACAAATATCTACTGAACACTTATATACCAAGCACAGGGCTAGAAGCATAGGGGATATAATGATAAAAGAAACCTCAAGATATTTAACATAAGAAATGTACATAAAGAGCTGTAGCACTCTGAATAAATAGACCCCAACAGGTGCCAGGTGCTGTGGATAGTCCAAACAGGAAGCACTGCACCAAGTGAAGGCAAAAGGGAAGGCTTTGAAAAGAGTGAGTAGGGTTTTGAAGGCTTCATAGGATACATGACACATTGATGATGCATCATTCATTCATTGATGATGTCGATTGCTTTCTGATGAGAAAGCAAGACAATTTCCAGCAATGCGCATTCCAGCCATATTGTGTCTTTTGCTATCTGTTAACATGTACCCACCTTGTTCCAAAGAATAGTCCTTTCACTGAAGGTAGGTTAACCCTTGCTCTGGAAATGTGGCCCAGAACAGGGTAGTTCCTTGCAGACATTCCTCTCCAAAGGCTCCTTGAACACCCCCAGAGCTGGGCTGGCAGGTGCTCACATGAGTTCATGTAGATACTCTGCATACTCTGCCCCAAAGCTGAATCCCCTCTAGATTGGGTGTGTCAAACTCATTCCACTGTTCCTCCACCCAGGGTCACTGGGAGGAGTGAAACTTGAAGAGCTGATCTACACAGCTCCATGGGTGTATGAGAAGACTGGAAGGGGTCAGCTGACCACTGCACATTTCATTTCTGGAACAGCTGAGTTTTTGAGGCCAGAAGAGAAGAACTTAGATAATGAATATAATTTCTTAAAGCCCAAAGCTGCCCAAGGATGCAGAAGAACCCATCTGTTTCTTAATAAGATTTAAATTCAAGGTGGTCCGGTCAAGCTTCTGGAATATCTGAGACCAGTGCAGCCTTGGTCTCAGGAGTGGAGACACGCAGACCTCGGCCAGCCCTGCACCCTCGTTGTGGCAACCAGGGACTGATTTCTGTGGTCACAGAATGACCTGATGTGGGACTGAGTCTTTGGAACTTAGGGTAAGACCTTGTTTCTCCCATAATGTGTGTAGTGGTTCCAGGCCTTTCTAGACAACATGAACTGAGCCAGACGTTGTGGCAGGCACCTGTAGTCCCAGCTAATTGGGAGGCTGAGGCAAGGAATCACTTAAGCCCAAGAGATGCCACAGCACTCTACTAAGGGTGACATAGTGAGACTCTGTCTCAAAAAAAAAAAAAAAAGGAATACAGAAAATATTATTTTCTCTGACCCTTTCCCTGTTGGTCTCCGTTCCTTTAGTCCTATACACAAATTCTCCCACAGTTTTTGGAGCTTAATTTTGTGCGCTGAGATTAAAGAAAAAAAAACCCACAAACACAAAAACATGCAGACATTGCATGAGAGAAGTGTAAGGCACAAGGTCAAGTGTGAGAACATCCCTGCAGGTGGTTCTCTTCCTAGAGTCCATCTTTACCCTTCAAAATGTGGCCTGGCCTTTGATTAGACATAAAGTTTTTAGCGTGGAAATGCAGTGAATGGTGGTTCTGAGCCTTTGAAAGTCTTCACAGAACAAGCAGACCTGGAATCCCTTAGTCTGGTTCCTTATAGTCATTCTCGCCTTGGCATCCATAAAATTGTTGCCTATCTAATGGCCTGGAATTGCTTCAGAATAGGTGGGATGGTAAACGTCAGCCCAGCATTCGTTCAGAAAGACTGTACTTCTATTTTGCACAGATCATTTTTAATTCCAAGCTTCAAGATAGTAAATTTGAGTAATTCTCTTGACCACTCACTCTCTGGGGTTGTGCACCCCAGGCACTGCAGGCTGAGGGTGACATCCGACCCTCCCTGCCTCCCACATGCCCCACACACCATGCCATCTGCTCCAGAATTGGTTACCCAAACCTTCCTTTATGTCATATTTAACTCATGCTTATGGAACTCTTGCTTCATGCCAATTTGCTTAGTGATTTTCTATGTATTTTCTTGAGCTATTCTTATAAATTATATCAAAAATAAGGAAATTTTTAAAATTCAAAACTAGTTATTTCAGTAGTCTCCCAAGTGAACTCAAGAGGAAAGCTCTGTTTACATGCTTTCTATTTTTTTCACTTATTATTATTATTTTGAGATAGAGCCTCAGCTGTCACCCTGGGTAGAGTAATTAATAAATTAATTTACCTAATTTATTCTTCAGAATAAATTCTTCAGTGACCTTTTCTCTAGACAGACACAGCCTATTGCTTTATCTCAAAGATGAGGAAAATGCAACGTAAGCAGTTGAATGACTTGCCCACTGCCTTCGATTAATAAGAGATAAACTCATGACGTGGGCTCAAGTATCTTGGTTGAAAATCCCCTGCCTTTTCCACCACACCCTTCCCCTGCTTGACCAGTGGGGATGCTTTACTTTTCCTCCTGCTGCCTACTTTGAGAGTCACCCCTACATTTTAATCTTGGCCTGCAGAAGCCAAACATGGCTAAACCTGCGTACAAACAATCCGTCTTGAGATGGGCCGAGAGTAGGAGTCCTGGAGTATCAACTTGAGTGTAACATGTGGAAAGTAAATCCTTTCCCTTATTTCCAGAGATTTTTCCCTGAAAAAAACAGCACCTAAAGTAGATCCTGTGAGAACCTCCTTCTTAAGCCAATTTGTATTCTTCTGATCTTTCCCAGGAGGTCTCTGGCAGGATCATTTGATGTTGTAGAGATCAGGGCATGGAATGGCATTGTTTTGGGGGCCCAAACTGCTAAAAACAGCAAAGCCCTGCATCTAACCAGAGTCTCTGCTTTCGATTTGGCTAACCGGAAACATTGGGCTCTAACTTTGCTTCAGGAAGCTTACAAAGACCTTGGCTTTGCCCCATGCCAGCTGTCAAAGCTGGCAGCCATCTCCTGGAGTTTAGAGGAAGATATTTCTTCTCTTTGAACCAAGGGTTCAGTTGGATTTCTGAGCTCACACGCAGTTGATTCTTTCTGTTCCTTCTTTGTCTTCTTACTCGCTCATCATTCATCTAGCAAAGATCCCAGGCATGTAACTAGACCCTGTCCCTAAGTAATTCACAGTCTGGGGAGAGAGCTAAACTCTGTGCATCAAGGGCTGAAAGGTAAGCCTGAAATTAATGAGACAGCTACAGCTCTCTGGATTTCAACAGGAAGGAAGGCAGCTCAGGAACACTGAGCTCAAAGAAAGAGATGATGTGGGGCACTGTGAGCTCTTCTTTGGCTGCCTTTCTAAAGGACTGCAGAGCATTCCTCAACAGTGCTGCCTCCTGGGTTTAGGAAATTAGGGACAGTCTGTAAGGAAACAACTAATGCAGTGTATCCCCTACCATTCCTGTCCTTCCCCTAAAAGGAACCCCCGGTGTGTAGCAATATATTAGCTTCCTTCAGGGTCATTTTTAGAGGATGCCTTTGCGAGATCACCAAGAGTTCTTCTCAAAAGCAATGCTCCCTTCGGAAAAAAATTGGCCCAACCAAAAAGAAGAGATAATTAAATGAAGAGTAATGTCAAGATTCCTCTATCCTGGAGGTAGGTTGTTGTAGAAAAAGAGTTGCTTTGCCCATGATCATGGTAGCCTTGGTCTGGGGAGTGGAGACTGGGTCCCTTTAGTGCCTCACCCCCAGGAGAAATTTAAACCCCCAAACTCAGCATCCCTATACCATTCTTAGCCACCATTCCCTCATGTCCACACAGCACCCATGTGCCTCCATCCTGAGCCTTAAGGACGTACAGAGTTTAGGTTAAGCACTATGCTACGTGGGTTACAGAGAACAAGGGAGAAGGATATTCTTTTAGGAACAGCCAAGACACACAATAGTGTGACACAGGACTCAACATAGGCCTTGGCTTGGTCAATAAACCTTCGGAAGTTCCCTGTGAGATAAGAAGCCACAAGACCCCTGCCTAGGTAATACTGAATTCTTATCGATTCCATTTAACTGGAATTTAACTTAATCCAAAGTTTCTTTGTCACTGTTCTCGTGGCAAGTGCTTATCAAAAAAGTTTCTGAGGTCAAGACATACCACATTCATTGCCTTTATCATCCCGGGTGCCAATTTCCCACATATCATATATGCATCTTCAAGTAAGTCCATTTTAAAGATACAGATTATGTCAATGGCGGATAACTTTTAAGTCCTCACTGTTGAACAGTGACCCGAAATAGCATTTCTGGTTTTTTTAATCTTTGAGAAATTGCTCTTATTTCTTCCTTAATCTCCTTGTTTCATTCAGCAAACTGGACCACTAAACGTCTATCAGGAGTTTATCCAACGATTTTCTCTTTGTGGGGCTGAGCAAGAGGAAAGTAGAGTGGCAGAGTTTAGGAAGCTATGTGCTTGCATCCTGGGACCACAGAGAGCTGTTGCCCTTCCCTGCCTCCCTCCCCAAGCAGACTCACCCCTTTCTAAGACCCAAGTGCAACAGCTGGAACACTGGATTTGCCACCAACACATTCCACTCACTCAAGCCTGGTTTCCTCCTCTGCAAAGTAAAGACAGTGCTCCCAAGGGTCGCTTGACGTCCTAAAATTCTGTTATCAATACTCATTTGTCCAACAAACAGGGGGAAAAAAATGTAGCTCCACCCTTCCTAACCCATGTTAACATTAAGCATAAGAACCCAGGAAAATCTTCCTTAAACGGAAGGTAAACATCTCCTAAATCAATTAAACTCTATTTCTCTCTTCCTTGAAAAGATGAAGCCAACTGCTCACCTTAATAGACATGCTCAAAAGATATAGCTTGAAGGGAAAGAAAGACTTTGCTTCCTCCAATCCCTTTTTGTTGATGATGACAAGCAGTTGAAATGTACTGGGGTGAAGGCCAGAGCCCCTAGCTTGTCATGAGATGAGAACCAGCCATATTGGATGCACAGAGATTACTGACCAAACAAAAGGAAACCAAGCAAAAAAGATACAGAAAATTATTGAATTTTGTTTCAAGGGAGGGGGTGATATTTTTAATAGAGGGGAATAATGTTGTCCACTGCATTTCCTGAATGAGAAAGTGCTTCCACATGCAGTATCTCATGGATCTTCTCAAAAACCCTGCGAATAATAAAGTAACTCACTCTCAACATGCCAGTGAGGACACTAAAGTTCAGAGGGGTTAACCTGCCTGAGGTCCCACCAGCACAGGTGAGAAGGAGTCTAGCTTGGCATCTGACGCCCCAGGCAGTGATGTCCAAATCCCCTTTTCTTGAGAGTCAGAAGAGCATCAGGCCACCTCCCTCCCTACCCAAGCCCAGATTGACAGCGTCTCTTCTCCAAAACACTATTCCTGGGAAAATGTCTGAGCCAGGACAGCTCCATAACTAATGGAGAATGGGGATCACGGCCTTGTTCGAGGGCATGCTCTTGGAGTACATCTTTAGCTTTTGAATCACTCTACACATCATCTTATTCCTGCATTTCATTTTCTCCCTTGCCTTGTGTAAATACATCTGTGATCACAAATCCTTTCCAGAAATGTCGTTTCATCCACAAACTGTCAGATTAGAACTACACCCTTTGGAGAAAGCTAGGCAGAGTTCAGGGATTTATCTCGTGAATGGCAAGGGTGTTGGCGAAGGCCACTCAGGCAAAGCAATTTGAACCTTTGAAAACATTCCTTTCAAGGGAAGACCCAGGGTCAGTAGTCCCTGCAACCTCAGCTGGCTTGAAGAAGCCAGCCACTCAGTGGCACTCAGAGCAGTGAGCAGGGGGTCCCACCTCTGCACCCCAGAAAAGCAGGCCCTGGGCTGTATTTTGGGTGAGAGTGAGAGAACTGGGTGAGAGTGCATGCAATGTTTTGGGACAGCCACTTTGCTATAATAGGTCATGGGTGGGAACTGACCTCTGGGAATGCTTAGTAAGAGATAAGACTCAGCGTGAAGGGTAGGCTCTCTCCTGGCCAAAGAGATGAGTGGGCGTGAGCATCTTATAACAAAAGCAAGGGATAGGCACACAGGTTCTGCTGGACCTTGTCACTTCTAGAACAAGTCATGGTGGGTGCACCTGCTGGGGGAAGCACGCGCTGGAGCTCAGCACAGCTGTCCCCTCCCCCCATGACAATGGGAGCCAGAGCAGCGAGAATGCTGGTGGCACCAAGCCTGCAGGGTCTGGGGAAGTATTTTTTTTCTTCTTGAGGAATTTAGCAAACTTTTTAGAGAAAGCCCAAACTTCCTCCGATGGCCAAATCTTGCCCAAACAACTGGTGCTTCCTGGGCTCACAGCAACACCTCACCTTCTAGTTCAAATTTAGGAAAACTTCTCAACATAGAAGAGTTTGTGTTTCTTCCCTTCCTCAGGCCATGGGGGTGAAGTTTGCTCACCTCTGGACAGGTTGCTGGTAGGAGGCAGGTGGATCAAACCTCTGGCCACGTCCTAGGGGAGATGGGAGGTCCTGCCACCCCACCCTGCATAGCACTGGCCAGTCCATGACCTACACAGTGGGCTGTGATGTCTAAAACTCAGAGCCTGCTCCACGCAGTTAGGAGAGACTCAGTGGGACCTAGAAAGGGCCAGTCCAAAGGGTCAAAGAGTATTTTTCATGGGTTTGGGGACAGAATAAGATAAAAGGGGTTGCATGAGGAAGGCCACAGACCAAAAGAGACACCACGTGGCTTCCGTGGGCTTCTGGCCTGATGTCTTGAGGGTAAAGAGAGGGGAGGGCTCCTGAGGCCGTGCCAACCTGGCCTAGACTAGCTGGCCCTGCAGACCTCAGAACGGGGCTCTTCCTCAGCCTGCTTGCACCCCCTCCCCCGCCCCTGTCCTTCCACGTGATGGTACGGACGGTCACCTGATCACTTCTCTTAGCCTCATTGCTCTTTGCCTGCAGGTGAGGCTCTAGCAGCATGGCAGGTCTTGTTCTCAGATGCCCTTCCCCTCTCCTCCCTTTCAGAGCATGAGACTCCCAGAGGCACAATGGCCTTGAGAAGGGGCGACCCTGCGCCAGATGAAGACTCCTCTCCACTCCGGCCTTTCAGCTCTCATTTTGTTTTCCTGGGGGATGACCCCATGATGTTTTCCTTCCCTTCTGTCAGGTGGTGCCACTCCTTTTCCCAACAGCCTGGGACCAGGAGGCTGAAGCACAAAACAGCATTGCCCCAAGAGGCTCATGCTAAAAAATCCTTTTCCAGAAAAGTACAAGAAAAGCTCAGTGATGTGGGAAACACCCTTCAGACCTTCCAGCCCTCAGCCCCATTTTCCAGACCTTTTCTTGTTGGAATTTGAATACCATCTTTTTATTATCATTTTTTTTTTAATGGAGGAAGAACCTCATGCTAATGAGTTGTGCAAACAACCCCATTCATCCGTTCCTGTTTGAAGGGGTAAAGACCGCAGTGAACTGTGTTTTGCATTCTGATATCCATTTCTCGTGCTGGGTTGATTTCAGATTGGTGCATTCTCACTTATCAGGGACCTCTGATTCTAGCAGAACAAAATCAGCTATTTATTCTAGTTACTGTAAGCAGATACATAACTTTTACTGTAATTTGAAAAAAAAACCTTGCACTGTAATGGTTTAAAAAAAAGAAGAAAATCTTATTGGAACTGATTTTGTATTTTTGATTACATCTGAATTTTCACATTTTTGTAATCTAACCGTGACACGGTTGTGCTTCCATAGCTGTGTTCAAGGTCTTGTTTTCTCTCCAGGTCGGATTCTTAAGATTGTGTTAACACCAACAGTTTAAGGGGCAGGACTGGGGCCTGGCTAGCCGAACCTGTCATGGGGGTTTGTGTCTTTGGCCAGATACTAGCTGGCAACGGGAAATCTTGCCTAGATGGAGTAAGCGGACGTCACATTTCATTGCGTGAATTCCCACAGACAGTTCACATGTCCAATTAATTTAAGGCCAATGGTTTTGGCCAAGCCTTTACAAAGGACTCTCTCAACTGAGCTGCCCCCCACCCCTGCAATACCCAGCTTCCTGGGTAAGGGAGGACATTTTTGAGAACAAAACTTGTGAAATTAATTTGTGATTACGATTTTTTTTCTTCTTGCCGGAAACGTGCTGGGAAATAGACAGCATGATGTTACCGCTCTTTCTGCTTTTCCAATACACCTGTTGTGCTCTTTTGTTTCCTAGTGAAGAAAATTCTAGACACAGACCTGAATACGAACTCTTTTCCTCCTGTATTTCTGATTAGCAATTCTCCCTATGTATCCCTAACTTGTTGAAGTGTTTTCCTTCTTAGCATTGCTTCTCATATTTTACTTTATTTTTTTACTGAACAACAACAACGAACCCACAAAGGAACAAATAATCTCTTTCTCTCTCTGATGTGTAATGTTGTGTTGTCCAGATTCTGTATAAAATATGTATATGATGTATCTGATATTTGGCAGCCACCGGCTGTTACTTTAACCAGTATAATTAACAAAATGCATAATGTTGGTGTTTGATTTTTTTACAAAAAAAAAAAAAACAACCTAGTTAAGATGTTTGTGTATTTTTGCATGGTTAAAATGTATTTAGTGCATTGAGAAATGTTGTGGCGGTTTGCAGTGAAAGGCTGGTTTACTTTTTGATCCTAATGGTGATTGGTTGTTGACCAGACTAATGCCTATGATGTCCGTCTTTTTTAATTTGGCATATTTCTATTTACAACTTGTTTTAGTACTCAAGATTCAGCATAGTGTATCTATCTATCTCTATTGTATTTACTGTTCCTTAAAACCAGGTTGTGGAAGTTCACTCCGTCTGGCACAGATGTCTCCATTGCTGATTTCTGTTGAATTGTGTTCCATTTAATTTGCTGAACAGTCCAGATCTGAAGCTCCCCCAGGGCCCATGGACAAGGGCTGTTGTCTCTCCTTCCAGAGGTCTATTCCTTTGAGCAGTACTGTGGTTTTCCCTTGTCATGGAACATCTTTTTTTTTTTTAACCTAGTTATATAAAGGAGGAGAAAAGGACAGAAAGTTAAGCCGGAATCTAAGAATTATTTATATTTTGTACGTAATAGTATATATAATATATTACAGATAGGCAAAGAGAGAATTAAGCAGAAAAACAATGGACGATGTTAAAGGACTCAGAGATCTTGGGTTTTCATCCTAGGAGTGTTGTCCGGTCAACATGAGAGCTGCAAAAAACTGTCCTTCCTCATGGCTCAGCGTCATTCTATGTAAGCTCAGGAAGGACAGTGTTGGGTAGGTGGGGAGGCATTGACATTTCCTTGGGTCTTGAGCGCACTTAAAGGGCAAGTGGATCTTTAACTGAGAGATTGAATCGCTGTATGTTCAGAGACAATGCTCACAGCGTCCCTTCTCCTCTAAACATCTGGACCTGCTCTGGGGAGATGCATGTCATAAAAGGCACAGGCTCCTCTGGTTTAAGATCACCCGGGGATCCAAAGTCATCTCTTTCGCTAGGGGGCTCCTGCACAGCTTGGAAGGAAACAGAATTGGTGGGCAATGGAATATGGAATAGAATCTCTGGTCCAGAATCCTATTTTTTCTTTAATTGAGTCAGATTCAACGTGTTTGCCCTTCTCTGTTCCCAGCCCAAACTCTGATAGACGCTTCCCCACCCTGCTCATTGCTAGGAACCAACATACAGAGATGATACTGGAAGCACCTAGCTAGATATTTCCAGGATCTGTGTTTTCGTAGACTCTGGCCTTTTGGCAGGATAACGCATCTTCTTCCAAATGGGCTGTTCCCTCCTCCTCAAATCTGGAGACACAGCCAGTCCTCTGGGGTCCTGGGCTTGTTGGTTCTGCAGTGTAATGTCAACCCTGATGGCCGGCCAGGTGGAAACAAACCAGGACTATGATATCTCTGCCTTCCTCACTCTTCAAAGTAAGAGTGCAGAGCTCAAGCAGTTCCTGAGCATCCGCTTTCTCATGGGCACTTCACTCCTTGGTGATGTGCGGGACTCTGAGCATGGATCACATCCCCGTCTGCTGTCAGTGCGCGCCTTTCAAAACATTTTGTCATTTTCTTTAGGTTCGAATGCACTTCCTACTTTCCCCAGGAGCCACGGCTGACTGCCAAGGGCAGGATCCTCAGACACGTGGCAGGTACTATTCTTCTCCTGCTTGACTCTTCCAAGGCCCAAGTTTAGCTGGAACAGGTGAAAGTGTTGACATTGGCCAGGGCTCCCAAGGAACCTGTTAGAAAATGTACTCATGGTTCCCCAGGAGCAAGGTCAGCTCTCTTTGGATGCAAGGCTGACCAAGACCATCATGATTCTAGAGTTCAGCCCCTGTTTCACATCTATTTCAGAGTGATGTCAGTTGTCTAGGACCACAGACTGAACAGGACCTGAGAGGACGCGTGGTCCAATCTCCCTTCTCAGAGGAGGAAACCAAAGTCCAACAAAACACAGCTAGAAAGGAGCAGAGCTGCCCTTTAGCTCCTTCTTCCTGACCTTCTTTTGTCCCTCTCCTGACTTATTGCCAATAGCTCAGACAACCTTTGAATGTGTGAAACTCGCATCGTGGTTCCCAGACTGTCACATTTGGTTTAAGATCCTGAGAAAGGAAAGAAAAGAGTTTATTTTCTCAGTGACCATAGTCAGCGTGAACACCCACATCTACATTCCTCTCTCCCAACCCAGCCCCCGGAAGCTGAATGAAGGGGGTTAGGATTTTGGATACAAAATAAGCTGATATCTAGTTTGTCTCTATTTGTGGCATGAGGAAGAACAATGAGAATTAGAAAGCAGCAGAACCCAAATCTTTCACTGTTCTTACTGAGTCTCCTGCTGGAAGAGATTTTCCTTTAAAAAAATCTTGTAGTGGTCTGTCCATCATCCACCCAGCAACCCCATCTACCTTCCTTTTAGCTGTCTGTTTCAGGAAATGCTCAAACTTTTTAATCTAAGCAAGTCTTCATAACATTTACTATAAATTTCTTCTGGCTTTTCTTTCTTTTAATTTTCTCTCTTTTCTTTTTCCTCTCTCTCTCTCTTTTTCTTTCTTTTCTTTTCCCTAAAAGCCAAAGTGTGTTTTCCTTATGCAAACAGGTAGACCCAGGAACTTCTATGGGTATCACTCTTCTAAAAATGCCTGCAGGCCTCCTGGCCTCACCTTCCACCTTAAAGGAGCTGGGAAGCACCTGGATTATCTGGTCTGTTTTCCTTTGGGAGGACTCTTTGGGGTTTGTCCCCCAGTGCTTGCAAAGATCTAATCTAGAACGTGCTTTTCTTTGACTTTTCAGAACCAAGCCCTTTTGCTCAGAAGACACTTGATTGTGTGTCATCTCTGAGCAGGGCCTGGGGAGTCCCGTCCCCTCCCCTTAACCTCCAAGTCTTAAAAGTCTCTTTCTAATTAAATGGAAAGATGTTTTTTATTCCAGTTAAATTACGGTGCTGTTTCTCAAAAGAGACCAAGTCCCTGAGTTGAAGATTTTTAAAGGGCTTTATTCTTTAAAGGGCTGCTGCTCCAGCCTTTCACAATCCTGCTTCAGCTTCTGACTCCCCCAGAAGTGACAGCCCCTCCCGCAACCAGGCCCCCAATCCATCAGGTTCCTGAAAAGATAAACATGGCCCTGGGCTCAGGATGGACTTGAGTGCCCTTTCTCAGTGCTTCTCCTGAGAGTAGGTGAGGGCTATGGGAACTGCTCGGCCTCATCAGGCGTTAGGGAAGATGAGGGTTCTCCCTGGAACTGTCATGCCTGCTGGCTTCATGGGGGAAGAAGCGTCCAGAATTGGCCCGCAGTGGGGCAGTTACCCAGACAGCAGCCGGTTCTGGCAAGAAAAGGCGCTTCAGCAGCCACCTCCAAGTTAGAGCCATAGGTCCCCAAGCTAATTTGCTTGGTTATCAACAAAAATTATTATAATCTATTCTTTTAAAACTGGAAAATGTGATAGAGCTTGAAGACATGCTGTTTCATGACTCCACTATCCTAACACAACTCTTTTCCTAACGTGTCTTCTGAGTCCCCCCAGCAGTGCACGTGTGTGCACAGTCCCCACGTCACTGCCGTCATTCTCAGCCTTCACTTTTGTATGTCACAATTTGTTTTCTAAGCCGTGAATCAGTAGAGCTCCTCGATGTTCTTAAACAGACTTAAACAAGGCCCGGGCAGCACCTGCTGCCCCTGTGCCAGCTCACTGCTCAGAGTAACTTCAAACCCAGGCCTGCCGTCTCCTCTGAGCTCCCTTGACACCCAGAAGGGTGTCTGCCAGCTCAGCAAAGCAATAAAGGCTGCTCGCTATTACTGTCATGTTTTGAAGGCTGATGGGCAGGATTTTTTAAAGTCACTGCCTGCTTTGGGTAGAGCAGAGCTGAAGAACATGACATTGGTTTAAGAATGAGAAGCCCCCAGATCTACCGCTTAATTTTTAACAATCAGCGTTAACTCCTGGCCAACCTTTTGTTGTCTGTACCCTCACAGTCTGATTATCACATTTTCTTTATAATTCTTAGATTCCTGGATAAAATGTCACTCATTTTTTTTCTTAGGACTAAAACAAGATGGATCCTATCAGAGAAAGGCCAGGCAGAGAAGTGGTCCCCAGATGGCTGGTTAGAGCCACATTTCTTTCTCCTTGTACATTTCACATCCCCATCCTGAGTAATTAGAGCACAGCCTTCCTATACCATTGCCTGGTCAGGGCCCGGGCACCTCATGGAGCTCCCTGTCTAGACAGCCTTCTAATGCTGGAGGGCAGGGGGGATTTCTCTCCAGCTGATCAAGGTCATGTGTGGTTCATTTGCTGGAGGGGGTAGTTGTAACCCGTAGCAGCAACCGTCTATGGCAGGGAGTTCACCCAGCATCTTGCCAGAAGTTGGGCCAGAACAACAGGCAGCTCCCAAAGCTCGTCCTTCCAACAGCATTTCAAGGTCCAGAGCGTGGGCAGAGGAAGAGGCTCTGTCTGTCGTGTTCCATCTTCTCTGCATTTTCCTGAGAGTGGATTTGAGTCAAAGGAGCTTCTTTTACTTGGCCCCTGAGACTCTCCAGGTCCTCTTGTTCCCATGCACATTGTAGCTGTCATTCCATCTGTTCTAGGGGAACCTTCCCAAGCCCTACAAGGCTGTCCTCCTGTCCAGCTGGGGCAGGTGAGCATCAGGCCTAGCTGTCCAGGACATGCAGCGTTCAAGGCTGTTGGGTTGGGCCAGGCACCTATAGCAAAGGTATGGATCTAGCTTCTGCAGGAAACTTGGTGCTTCCGCTTTGCCCTCCCAGCCGGGTGGCCACAGGAAAGAGATCCTAGTGAACAGAAACTCTAGTCCATTTGCCCCAAGTCAGGGACCAGCCTTCTTTCCATGGAGCCTTCCAAAGGGCAAGCCCTCTGCTGCTGCGTACTGTAAACTCAGAGCTTCGGGAGTGGAGCTCCCTGTGCTTGGGGGCGAGGTAGCTGAGGAGAAAGGGACTCCTTCTCACCTTTCGTTTACCTTCGATCTGGCTGAATTTAGCTGCCCTTAACTTCTCGTTTGCTAATTGTCCTTATTGCCTTAACAACCACCTAAGAAGCAGTCAGAACCTGAAGAGAAGCCCCATTGTAAGCCCGTCCCAGTCCCCCAATGCTTCTGTGCCTAAAAAGAACCTAAGCAACCACCCTCAACCCTTGTCTACAAAGCCCAGGGTTCTCCTCTTGCTGAAGGAGCAACGTTCCCAGGCTGAGGTCAAACCCAGGACTGCTCAGGGGAAGCGAGGCCTGTACCCGCTTCCACCCCCATCTCCTCGGCTTCAGATCTGGACTCCTCACCTTCTCCACCCCCCCTCCCGCTCGCCCCAGAGACCCCCCCCGTCATGCTCAGTGCTGTCCTGAAGACCATCTAGACCTTTTTTTTTGGTTCTCTGGAACATTCTACTCACCTTCAGCTGCAGCACATTTCCTCAGCCTCTCCACCAAGCTCTTTACCATGAAAGGCCATCGCTGTCTTCCCTTGGACAATAATGAATGTATCTATTGTATGTGCAGACCATGTAGAGAAGTGGCTGGGTTAAGAAAAAAAAAAAAAAAGAGGGTTTTTGTAAAGCCTGTTTATTTTTTTAAGTCAGTTTCGAGCATTTCTATTTCACCACCCTTCACATGGTTTTGGGGAACCCAAATTGTTTTCAAGGTCTCATGCCAAAACAAGCCAAAAGTTGTTTTTCTTCACCTTTTTCTCCATGCACCATAATTTCAATGATTGTTTCGGTGTCATTTTAAATGTTTTCTTGTGACATGTACTGACGATAAAAGTCATCTTGACAAAAAAAAAAAAAGATTTATACATGAATCAGAAAGTATTTATTTCAATTTTGTACCTTTCCATTTTAATACATTATAATGTATTGACTCAACTGAGATAATATAAACAGTTCATTTTAATAACATGCGTGTGTGCGTGCCTTTTCCTTTAAGTGCGGTGGGGGAGGGGCATCCAATGGGGCAGTGGAAAATTCTGGCTGCCATGTGAGCGGAGGGTGGTCTCTGACTTCACCAGAGGCATCTTGCACCTGAGTCGGAAGCCACGAAAAAGGGTAAGTGTAGGGGGACAGGGGACAGCTCCAGATGCACTGCCCCACAGCTCCTGCCAGGTAGGAAGGAAAAACCAGACACGGAGCCGGACTACTTACCTGCAGAGCCTGGGTGACAGTCAAGGTTTGAGAGAGCGTGTAGGTAGGAGAAACTGCAAAGAAGCTAAGATGATAAGAAGCTGGGGGAAAAACTCAGTATTAAAAATGAGAGTCTGGAGATGGGGAGAGGCAGGGAAGTCCTGGGTTGTACTTTCTGGATATGACACTTCACCCCCTCAATGCCTTATGCACAAAATTCTGCAAATGAATCTTTGGGGCACACTGCCTTGAGGCCAAGCCCTACTGACATGGAGCAGAAAGGTTTCTTATGGTTCCATTACAATTATTTCTTATTGCCATGCCAGAAGAAACACATCCTTGACTACAAGCTCACTCATGCGGGACTCTTTACTGCATGGTGGGGGAGAGTGGGCTGGAGAGGGGGCAGGTTGAAGAAGAGAGGGAATACCAGGGGAGAGAGAGGAGGTGTCAGGTGCAGAAGGGTCCAGAGGGCTGAATTGAAATATCTTTCAAAGCATATAAGGCAAACAGGGTGGTGATTACACACGTCCCACAGCGTTATTCTCTACTCTAGTGCTTGGACACGTTCCATTTTCAAAAAGCATCATTTGGAAGGAAAGGAGGAACCCTATGTGAAAGGCATCTGTGTGCTATCAGCCCTTTCTGCACAGTAGGAAATTGGCCCAGTGTGGGCTCCCCTGAGGAGGGAGGGAGGGAGACAGGGAAGGGGGCACCTTCCTCAGAGGGGGTGTCTGTGACTCTTGGGAGGAGAGAAGGCACTTTCTCAACAACTCGCCAATGGATCGACCTCCCTCTTCCCTCATTTTCTCCATCTCCTTCCCTCACCACCAGCTTTTTAACTTACAAGTTTTTACACCTGCCTTCCTGGTACTTCCTCTCTAGGGCAGGCACCGGGAGGGACCCCCTTGGCCTCCTCAGTCCCCCCCCACACACACCATCAGTCTCTCCTAGGAACATGGGTGAGCTCTGCATGGGGACTGACTACAAGATGATGTCAAGTCCTAAGCCAAGACTTTAGAAATGAACCAGTTGCCAATCATACCAAATAAATGGGTGGGTGATCTTTAGCTTGCAGAGGGTTCAGCTGTTTAAATAGAGTTTGGGTTCTGAGGAAGAGATGTGTTTTACTAAGTGTTTTAGTCAAAGCCAATGATTGAGGACCCTCTTCTGAATTTTTGCTCTTGGCAAACATGGGTCTAGAACAGAGGGTTCTCCCCATGCCAGTGTGTAATTTTTCTGTGATTCTAGGCACTGTGTTTGCTGTAACAAAGTATCATACAAGACGAGGTAGCTTATAAGCAACAGAAATTTATTTCTCATAGTTCTGGAGGCTGGAAGTGCAAGATCAAGGAGCTGCCAGACTCCATGTCTGGTGAGACCCACTTTCTGGTCCGTATGTGGTACTTTCTTGCTGTGAACAGGGCACTAATCCTGCTCGCAAGGAGCTCCACCTTCATGACCTGCTCACCTCCTCACACCATTGCTTTGGATGTTAGAGTTTCAACTTATGAATTCTGGGAGGGGGAACAAACATTTATATCCTAGAAGACCCTCTTTTCTCTGTAATGCACAGAAACATTTGTGACTCCTTGTTCTCTAGTGCTTAGGTACTTGGGACGGGCTATTGGGAACATACCCTGTAGCTAACTGGGTGAGCTGATGTCCAATTCACACTTGCTGGCCTCACACAAACAGAACCCCCACTCCCAGGAGGACCCGAAGCACCACCCATCAGCCCTGGCCCCAGACATCTAATGGAGCACCATGGAGGCCCTTTTCCAAAGCTAAGAGCTGCGGAAGTGCTGTCTGTCCTTCTCTGCTCTCTTTCCTTACCTTGTTTCCTTCCAGCCCCCTACTCTGCCTTCTGCCTCAAAGGCCTGCCCTCCTCTGCCCCCAGATGCCAGCCCATCGATTTGAATGAAAAGCGCTTTGAAGAACTTCAACTGCCACAGGCAGGGAGAGATCAGCCCTGGTGCACAGGGCTGGTTGGTCTCCCCGTCCCTGCCCCAAACTCAGGGAGAGTGGGAAAGAATTCCATGTTGCTTGGGTCCTGCTGACACTGCTTTGGCTGCTACAATTAATTCTAAGGCCAAAGCTCCAGCTGCCTCACTGCCTTGTGGCTGTCTTTGTCCATAAAGGAGCTCTTCTGTCTGGGGCAGAGAGCCGGAGTTTTTATCTCACAGAGGTGTTGGTGTTGCACTCACTCTTGTAAGCACCTACCTGACATCTTGAGTGGAGACTGACTCGGGTAGCAGCCTGTCACTTTTCATCTGTCAAGTGCTTTACCTGCATTGCTGCAGCACCCACCCTCCCACACGTCTGCACAGTGATCGCTAAACTCAGAGACAAAAGCAGGTACAGGAGAGATCTAAGAAGGGGGAGTCCCAAGACCTCTGGTCAACCTCTGCTGACACTGCTTTGGCTGCTACACGTGGGTGCAGGAGACGCCTTGGCCTTCAGAGCTGCTTCTCAGATGCCCTCAACACCCCCTCCATGGATGCTGGGAAGGGAACGCTGACCTAGCTCAATGTCAACTCCTCAGACAAGACTGCAGCCTGAACTGAACACAGCAAACGGAAGCTAGTCTCGCACATAAAGAAGGGGAAAGGTTCCAGAGGCTCCTTCAACAAGACAGTGATGTTTGGTAAAAATATAGGACACAGAGAAATATTTAAGAATTTTTATAGTACGTTGAATTATACTCTCATCTTATTATGCAAACTGTCCTCAACACCTGCCTTGGGAAGCGGAAAGGTGACTTTGGGCATCTGGAGAGGAACTTTCCAAGCTCTTCTAGGAATATGGAAAATCAGATAGATCTCGTTCTCTCCCTGGAAATAACACCTACACATAAACCAAGAGCAGGAAAAAAAACAAAAAAAAACAAAGAACATGCACTTAGAAAATTTTCTATTTTCTGTTCATTTTCTGGGAGTAGCCAGTCCCTTATAGACCCTCAACCGAAAGCCTAGATTTATAAAATGACGTTGGATGACTTTAAGAAAAAATACATATCCCTTTGGGAAACCAGTTCTGCTTAGAGCACAGACTTCTGGGTGAGTTTTTCCCTCTCTGATTCTCCTACCTAGCGAATGATATTCCTGGATTGGCTGTTAATGTTTGTGGTCCCATAATGGCTATCCTTCCTCCAGTACCCCCCGCCCCCACAAACAACTTCCGTGTCTGCTAGGCTTAGCCTAGAAAGTGAATGTCCCTCTGGGGCTGAGCAGTGCCCCTCAAGGCCACAATCCCTAGCCTTCCTGCACCTGCTGATCTGGCTGCTCCTTCCCTGTGCTGCTCATCTGACCCCGCCAAGGGAATTTCAGGAGCAGTTTGTGTGTGTTGAGCCTCTTACTGCAAAGTCACTAAGTTGGACAAGACAGTCCCTGCCTACTCTGTGCCTTACTTTTTTTCTATGTAAGACTATGATGGAGATACAGGCCCCTGCGCATTCCTTCTCACCTGGGACAGACATTCTGCCTTTAGCAAACCCATGGCTCCCATTGAGAAAAGGCTTAGCAAAAGGTGATGGGTTTGGGGAAAGAGGGCAAGAGGAACGAAACCCTCCTCCACTGCACATGGAAATGAATGCCTAGGTTATCCTGACAAAAAGAGAGCTGACACTCCTTGGTTATGGAGGGAACACTTCCATAAGCTGACATAGCCCTTGTGCCATCATCTCAATGTAGCCATCTTGCCCTACATTACTTTAGTGCCAAAAATATGTTCACTACTAGATTTTCTTAATGTATATCATCTTGGTTAATAATCTTGTATCCAACCCCAAGGTAACTATTATTATTCCCATTTTAGAGATGAGAAAATTGACTCAACAAGAGTAAGTAATTTATGACTTGGAAATACCAACTCCATCAGTTCCAGTCCTCCTAGTCTTTCTAATCCACCCAGCATCCCTACCCACCCATCATGGGACTTCTCTCTCAACCTTTGTTCTTGCAGTATCTGGAGAGAATTCTTAGAATTATTCAAAAGGCAGCACTTGTCCAGATGGAAAGCCTCTGCATGTCTTTTTGTTTTGAAGTCCAACATTCATCTGGGCTTTGCTATACACAAGGACCCCTGGCCCAGGGAGAAGGAAGTGAGAATGATTCCAGCTTTGGCCAGGAGGTCTGGTTGGTGACTTGGTTAAACACAGACTCATCACCATGACTGAAATGTCTGCTCCTCCTTCATCATTGGCAAGCCACTTTCAAGTACATTATCCCCCTTGGCCAGGAGCCTCAGACAAGCCAGCTGGCCTCCTCGCCCAGTGAGTGGGAGAGTTGTGTGCCTGGTGTCCGGGGCTGCTGGCCCCAGACCTATGCTGGTCCTGCCACATCACACGCCACCTTGCTTAAATCTCATAGGCTTTAACAGGCTTTAAATAAAAATCAAAATCAAAATGGTGGTACATACCTGTAACCCCAGTGACTCAGGAGGCTGAGGCAGGAAGGTCACTTGAGGTCAGGAGTTTGGAGACCAGCCTGGGCAACATAGTGGAACCCCATGTCTTAAAAAATAATAATAATAAGTTGAGTGTGGCGGTCCACCTGTAGTCCCAACTACTCAGGAGGCTGGTGCAGGAAGGGCTCAAGTTTGAGGTTGCATTGAGCTATGATTGTGACATGGTCTTCCAGCCTGGGTGACAAGCTTTGAAAAATAAATAAATAAATGCACGCACACACATATACCTGTGTGTATATGTGTGTGTGTGTGTGTGTTTGTGAAAGTACTTGGAAAATTAGTTAGCCCTTTATAAATAATGTGATTATTAATATGGCACCCTAGGATGTGTAATAAACAAAGGAGAGGAAAACATTTAGAAAGTAACTTCTCCAACTTTATTCCTGTCACAGTTCACAGAGACAAAAATCAGGCCTAATATTCACACTAAAATGGAAGAGACTAAAAAATGGATCAACTTTGAACATTCAGACCAGTGTTAGGAGAGCCTCAGTGAGCCTGTATCATAGGCTCTAGAAAGGTCCCTTTGACTCAGATTTATGGCGGTTCCATTCCCAGTACGAAGAGGGCAAGAAGTTGCTAATGAACTGGCCCTGTCTCAGAACATCTATAGGTGAGATTCTTTCACTCTCGGTTATTGTACCCCATCCCACTACCTCCCTCTTCACCCAAAGTGTGTCATCTAAAACAAGACCCACACCCCATTTCCATGATTTTTGCCACTAGGCCAAAGCACCAAAGAAAGCACCTGTTTGCAATTACATATATCAAACGCTCACTGTGAGTCCTTTTGACAAAGCTTCCCCAGTCAACTCCTGGTATGATGAAGCTTGTCCTCTGATAGATTTAAGAAGGGCTCTTGAGTATAGTATTCCTTGAGTTCTGGTATGTTTAAAACTGTTTTTCTGTAGACCTGATACTTGAAGGACAGTTTGGTGAGATATAAAATGCTTGATTCTTTTCTTGAGTTTTTTTTGGAAATTTTGCCCTGCTTTCTATATGGATACTGAGAAGTCTAAGGTCAACTTAATTCCTTTGCCCTTGTTATTTATTCAAATTCTAATTATCATTTTGTCTAAGGATTTTTTTCTTTAATAAAGTCTAATTATTGTACTAGGATACATCTTCAAGTTGATCGTTGTAGGACAATTTTCCCAGGGACTTGATGAATCCTTCCAATACATAGATTCAGATATTCCTTTATTTCTGGTGAGTTTTCTTTGTAAGAGTTTTAAATGTTAGTTCTGTTCCATTATTTTTTCCTCTTCAAGGACTTCAACTTTATATATATGTTAGATCTTCTCTGCCTCTCTTTCATTTCTACCACTTTCTAGCTAACACTTAAAAAAAAAATAAAACTTCTATCTCACTTTCTCTTAGTTGTTTTCTTGCCTTTTTTCAATATATTTTTAAAATTATTTAATTAAAATAAATTAAATATTTTAATAATAAAAATAATATTTGTTAAAATAAATATTTAATTAAAAATTATTTAATCTAAATATATTCCTTTGGATGCTTTATAATTTAGTCTTTGTTTTTTTATATAGCTTTGCCATTTCTTTCCTGTATTCAATAAACTCTGATTTCATTTCTTCCTATTTTTGTCGATTTGGGTTAGCTTCTAAATTTCTGATTCAAGGTTTTTAGCTCCTTCCACAGCCATATGATTATCTGAAGATATTTAATTCAGTGTGGAATATTAGGTAGTTTCCTTCTGTTTTGTGGGGACAGATTTTCATGAGCTGAAATGTTTTGAGTTTCATTTTCTGTTTTCTTCTTATAGTAGCCTCACATAGATGACGATTGTGTTTATTCATTTCATGGACAAGCTGTTAGCTGTGAAATAGTTCTCAAGATTCTTGTTCTCTGTGTATCCAAGGGCCCTTTCAAATGGTACCCCTTTTGGTGGTGCTGGTGGGGAATGGGAGGAAATTAATGTTGTTTTTTGGTTCCCTTTTATTTTGCAGGCTCTTATATTTCCCCTTACCCTCACCCCCTTTTTTCCAGAGACTTGGTTCTTTACTACAATGTAGACAGATGAAATTGTCCAATATATTCATGGAATGAACACACATCAATATTCATACTGCTTGATGTCTTAGCTATTTTCAACACTGTGGAACCCTTCTTTAAACTTTTCTTCTCTGGCTTTTCTTCTTACCTGTAGGGAAGCTCCTTCTGTATCTCCCTAAGAGTCTCATTCTTTTTCTCTGGCTATTAAATCTTAGACTTTCTCAAGACTTAACCTTTTTCTGTCCTACTTACTTTTGGGGTTGCAGACATCACTCTCCACAACTTACATTAACATCTGCATTCATGTGATTCCTAACTTTCTCTTCTAGCCCAAACTTACACTGTGAGCTCTAGATTTGTTATGTCCAACTAATGATGCCTATACTCAAAGGCACCTTAATTTCAATATGCCCAAAAGTGAACTAATTTTATTCTTTAATGTCATCTCTTCAGTTTTAGAAACCAGAAACCTTGAGATTATTCTTGATAGTTTCTTCTCTCAACTCTTCATATACACACGATCATCAATTCCTATTGATTTTATCTTCTGTCTTTCAACTCTAATCTTCAGTTGCACAACCTCCTTCATTTTTCACCGTAACTACAATTGCCTGCTAATGGGGCTCCTCAAATACATTTTCTTCCTTCAATCTGTCCACCACACAGCAGCTATAGGAATCTTCTAGAAACTATTACCTGTGTTACTCTCCTGCTCAAAATTCTTCCATGGTTTCCCATAGTTCTTGAGACAAAGCTGGTAAGAGAGAATAAGCCTGAGAGAACTAAGAGAGAGATTATCTTTCTGAAATAATATACCAAAAATATGAGAGGCCTGAAAAACATTCACTTCCTGGCTAATTCACTATTCTCTATTGTATGTAACTAACTTCCATTTTCTCTGGTATAATTAAATAGGTCTGTTAATTATTCTAAGATTTCCACAATCTCGCTTTCCTGAGTCCAATTTCCTACTTTAATATTGTCCCTAGGTCACAACTTACCTGTTCCCTGCCTTGGCTGTGAAAACTCCATTCATTTGCATTTCTTCAAATCCTTCCCCATATTCACAGACACCTGTAAATATCCTTTCGGGTTTCCTCTTACTGATTTGAGGGGTTTACTTTATCTAGATTCCTAGTTAAGGGTTTTATTTAGAACAAATATCTAATTCTTCACAGTTTCTCTTGGCAACTGGGTGGTACTCTATCTTCCATTTATGTCTGCACTGTCACCTGGGGTTCACTGGAGAGTCACCAGTCCAGATGTCTTTATTGTACTTGAAACTGTCATTGCTAGAATCTCTTCAAAACTCTCCTGGAGATAGTCACTTTAACTAAATTTAGCAAACATCTAAGGAGCCCGTACCTTACTCAAATTATTTTGCTAGGTGTCAGATATGATAAAGACAAAGTTCCAGTGTGTGCATTGTGGTGGAGAAAATAAAAACTTTTGCCTTGTTGAAGGTATCACGTTATTTCTAGAGAACAATTGCTCCAGGATTAGTTATCCACTTAATTTGGGATCCCGAAGACAGGCAGATAGATGGAAAGATGCCAGATCTATCAATCACCTATCTATACGAAGGCAAAGGTGGTCTACGAAGAAGAGATAGCACGTCACGGTTCATGCAACACCGACAGCCCTAAGGACGGCAATTTACACACTTCTTTATCCCAGGAGAATAAGCTGCGTGAGACCACAATCCATCTTCTCTCCAGCCCGCTCTGTGGGGACATCCTGCACTTAACCACAAAGAAACCACGGGTAGCCGCGCGGTGGCTGAAGCAGGCGCTCCTAGGCGGGCCTTACGCGTGTCCAATCATTTCATATGTGTTCTGCTCTAGCCAATGAACGATGAGTACGTCATGGTGCCTCCTTCCGCTGGGCGGCCACCGCCCCGCCCCTGGCCGGCCCGTGGTGGAGGAACGGGTCGCACGCCACTGACGTCACTAGCACGCGCGCCGGCCGCCGCTTTCCACCTGGCAGGTGGAACCCGCACTTCTACCTTCTTCTCCAGCCGGCTGTCCGCTGTCCACGGTGGCTGGATTCGGAGGCCCCGGTGTCACAGGCTCTGCGATATGTCGATGCTGGCTGAGCGTGAGTGTCAGACGCGGAGGCCGGACCTGGCCGTGACGGTGATCTTAAGATGCCGAAGGAAGCGTGCGGTCGCCCGGAGTGGCTGGGGCCGCGGGTCGCCGGCGCGCAGCGGGCAAGGGAACGTAGGAGGCCGGGGTCAGGGTGATGAGAAGCCCGGCTCGGCTGGTCCTGTCCGCCGCAGCAGTTTGCCAAGCCCGGTCTTCCCCGAGAGTTAGCGGGCGGTCTGTTAGTGACAAATAGTGAATGTGCTCTCTGGACACTTCCCTCACACTCAGACGCGGAACGCGCGCGATGGGTTAAAAAGGGAGTCAGGACACCAGGTCGTGGGACTGGCCCTGCCGCCGCCGGTCGTGGGGACCCGGACTGGTTACTCCCCGGGTCTCAGCTCCCTTATATTAAAAAGAGGAGGTTGGGCCCGAAGGATCACTTCAGGAAATGTAATCTCGTTATCGAAGATGTATTGGACCCAGGAAAAGGAGAACAGGAGGTTACAACTATCAAATACAAGAAGTCAGACTTTTTTTGGCTGGGGGTGCAGGGCTAATGAGTAATTCTAAGTAAGACTGGCCGCTTGGATTTTGTTAGTAGGAATTACAACATCACTGAAGTGTTCGCCACAACCTGCTTCCTGCCCCCATTTGCCTTTGACATTTACCCTCACTTTGTGCAATGAAGTCTCCTAATTCCCTGTGTATGGAGAGGCTGTTTAATTTCTAACGGTACCTGTAGTTAAGGCCGCTTGCCACCAGATGGCAGTCGTGCTTTGGTCATGAAAAGCCGGTCCTTAACTTGGAAAGTTGTGAACAGTGGACAAAAACAGTTCATTTAACAGACCACTTGCACAGGGATTTTGGGAAATAAATGCTGTCAGCATCCTATTTTCTAAGAGGATAAGGACTGGGAGCACAAAACGAAATGAGTTAGGCACCATTCCAATTTTACGGGGTGGAAAGTGAAGTTCAAGGGAAAATAATTTTCCCCAAGGCATTGCGCTAAAAAGCAGAAAACTTTACCTAGTTATCTCTATGATATATTCTTACCACTAAGACAGGTTTTCTGCTGTTTTTAAATGGGGACTCACAGAAAGAAATGTATTTTAGACAGTGAATCTTTGAGGTCTATTTCTTGATCTATGAAAATAAGCAGTCAAGATTAGATCTGAGATAGGAAAGATCTCTTTTGGTGTTCATATTTAATGTATGCCTAATTCAGCATGCACTTGGGAACACTGGCCCTGGCTTTGCCATTCATTTATGTCTATTTGGTCAGTTTATGTGAGGCTATTAAAAAGTTATTTTATCTTTATCACTAGATTGCTTTAAAAAAAAATGAGATGGTGAACATGAAAATAGTTTGAAAAGTTGCAAATAGTTTAGAGGTGTAACATGCTATTTGTAGACAACAGTAATTCAAATTGCTTTTCAAAAGAATGTTATTTATAATGTTAAATAATTCATTCTGGAAGTTTCAAGAAGTGGTCATTTGGCCTTAGGGCAACCCAGATCGCAAACTCAGGGAAAAGGGACGGTGTATCATCTGTTGGTCACAACTGTGGGTGCAGTGGACTCTTCCCAGGACCATAAGGACTGTGATATGTTGTACATTAAGGATAGAAGCTTTAGAGTCGGTAGGACTTTGAACTGTTTAAAGGGTCTGGTTTTTGTTTGGCTATGTTAGGCATATTTTTTTTTCTAAGCCTCAGATTTTCTCATCTCAAGTAGGAAGGGTGTTACCTATCCTCACTGGGTTACTGTGAAAATGGAATCCAACTATGTATTGCATTCAGCACATAATGAATAGCAGTGGGAGCCCCAGTGATTGTGATGCAGAAGCTGGTGTTGAGAGCTGCTTCCATTTGCTGCTGGTGGCTGAATATAGAAGGCCCAACTCTGGCATATTGACTATTTCACTTTGTCACATTTGGAGAGAATGTTTCAATTTTATGAGATCAATTTATATGTAAAGAATATATAGTTATTAAGGAAGCAAGGATAAATGATCCAATCTGTTAATATTCTACTGGATGTTGAATCTAAAGTCTGTGTCATATTTTACCCAAGTATGTGTGCATGTGTTAGGTGTGTGGGTATTTGTGTGGTATCTTCCAGGTCTGGAAGATAAATGGCTGATGAGATAATTTTTTACATATAGGTCGGCGGAAACAGAAGTGGGCTGTGGATCCAAGAAATACTGCGTGGAGTAATGATGACTCCAAGTTTGGCCAGAGGATGCTGGAGAAGATGGGGTGGTCTAAAGGAAAGGTATTTTGGAGAAAAGCAAAAAAAAATCTGAGCCATGCAAAGAGATTGCAGATCAGGAGAAAATATCCTTCTTCTAAGACTGGGAGAGATTTATGTTTTGAATCAGTAAATAAATTTGATCCCAAATCAGACATGGTCATGACCATAAGATAGAGAGTCGCAGTCCACTTAGTGTTTACAGGGACCTTATGTTTGCTCTCAGCTTGAAGAATTGCCATTTGCTATTTTAAGTACATCCTTAGTATTATAGACACACTGTTTTGTAAGAATCCATGAGTCTGGGTCCTCTGAGGTAAAGGTATACCTCACTCCTAGATGCTCAGTAATTGAATGTTTGAAGGAAGAAAGGTAATCTCTCTTTCTACCTGGTAAAAATGCTAACTCTCTTTGTGTTTAATCTCCACAGGGTTTAGGGGCTCAGGAGCAGGGAGCCACAGATCCTATTAGAGTTCAAGTTAAAAATAACCACCTGGGACTCGGAGCCAGAGTCAATCATGAAGTGAGCAGCATTGTGCCTGCTGGGGCTTTCCTGGCGTTCTCGGCTTCAACTTTGTAAATATAAAAATTTCAATCAAGTTGACTGGTCTGTTTTTAGCTTTTCAATTATGTATTAATAGTATCCATGTTTTGGATAGATAAAGAGCCCCTGGCTAAGCTAGTTCTTGGTGGTGAAACCTGCTGTCACCTCCCTTACTGTCCACGGGGGATCCTTCACTTGCTACGCCTAAGAGATACAAACTAGATTTATTGCTTAACTTTGCAAAAAGTTTTCTTTTTATAGAAATATCCGTTTCAGGACAGAAAGGAATTTTTTATCTTTACCTGTGTTCTAGTATTTGTTTATATCATGAAAAGTTTGTGCCATTTTCTTTTAAAAATACTGTAAGAAAGTGGTATTCTTTTCCCGTCCCTTTGTATATAGGGACTGTATTTCCTGACTGTTGTATATAGAAACTATTTACAAATTTCAAAAGGAAATTATTTACATTTCCTTTTGAACACTGAAACTTTGGAAATGTGGCACTGTAATTAAAAATTATTGGCCTGCCATGTTTTTCATTTTCAAAATCATTGTTCCCTTTAGAAAGTGTTTAAGCTGAAATTTTTTTTGGAGACCGAATCTCACTTTGTCGCCCTTGATAGAGTGCCGTAGCATCATAGCTCATAGCAACCCCTAACTCTTGGGCTCAAGTGATCCTCTTAACCTCAGCTTCTGGAGTAGCTGGGACTATAGGTGCCCCTCACAACTCCCAGCTATTTTTTATTTAGAGATGGGGTATTGCTCTTGCTCAGGCTGGTCTCAAACTCCTGAGCTCAAGCAGTCCACCTGCTTTGGCCTCCCAGAGTGTGGGGTTGCAGGCGTGCATCACCATGCCCACCCCCATTATTTCTTAAATTCATTTAAATTTATCAAAAAGTATTTTGACAAAACATTTAAAATTTCATATTAACTATCAGATTTCCTTTATTCCAAAACATGTATATCTTATCTCAGTCAGTGTAGGAAAACTACAAGTATGCCACTCACTCCTTCTTTTGGTGTTTTAGGACAACTGGATTGCACATCAAGACGATTTTAACCAGCTTCTGGCTGAACTAAACACTTGCCATGGGCAGGAAACAGCAGGTAAGGAAACGGCGTTTTTAGCCCTCAAATTTAGAAGACAAACTCAGTGTAAAATATCTTTATCAGCTTTTTTGCTTTTATTATTTTTAATTGACACATAATTATTTTTATAGGGTACAGTGTGATATTTCAATAAATTATATACAGTTTCTGTAATGAGCAACTCAGATAATGGATAATATTCATCACCTCAGATATTTATCATTTCTTTGTGTTGGGAACATTCAAAGTCTACTCTTCTAGCTATTTGAAAATAGGCAATAAATGTTTGTTTATTGCAGCCGCCTGAAGGAACACTAGAACTTATTCCCCCGTTAGCTGTACTTCCGTGTTTATAAGCATCCTTTCCTGTCTGTTATCAGACTCTACTCTCTACTTTTATGAGATCAGCTCTTAGTTTCCACAGATGAGTGAGAATTTGCAGTGTTTACCTTTCTGCGTCTGGTTTACTTTACTGAGTTCCATCCTGGTCGTGTCGTGTCTCAGTAACCAGTTCCTCCTTACTGAGGAACCTTCCAATGTAAGGACAAGAGTTTGTTCAGCTATTCATTCACAATTAAAGGACTTTGGCTTATTTTCAGTATTTTACTATTATAGGCTAATGTGAAGTTTGTATATAGTGTGGGTTTCTGTGCAAAAGTAAGTTCCAATTTCTCTTCCTCAAGGATTTTCTTACTCTCTGAAGGATAGCCTGGCATGATCCATAGTACACAGTTCAAAAAAAAAAAGCATTTCTATGCATTTGATTGAGTTTAATCATAAGTTATAGAGCTCCTAAAAACTCTGTTAAGACTATTTATGGTAAGAGAACAAGTGAGAATGGATTACTCAGAGTTTAATGCAGTGATTTTCCACCAGTATTGGTGTGCCCTGAGAGGATCTTAGGTATGCCACACTTTTAAAGATCATTAATTAAATTCTTTTCAAAAGAAGTTCAAAGCCCAATAAATGTACATATCAAAATGAAAACCTCTTTAAATTGATTGTTTTAGTATATCATTGTTATAATAAACAGCTTATTTCTAAAGTGGGTGGCTGTTGCTTCGAAAAATAAGGTTTCGAAACAGGTCTATAGATGACGTGATTTGACAAGGATTTGCCAATGAACACCAATCTTGGTCAAAATCATCCGAAGTAAATAAAGCTGCCTGACTGAGCAATCCCTTGTTGCTCTTGAAGAAGTAAGGAGGGACAGCTCATACTGAGCATGTTGTATAGTTCTGTCTAGATTTGAAATAGTCAAGTAATAGGACACAATTACTTTGCAAATCTTAATTTGGAAAATTTTCTAAGTGTGTTTAGTTAATACCTGTATCTCTTTTGGTAAAGTTATGAGTGGTTTATTTACTTATTTTTTATTTTTGATTTGGCATTTTTATTTTTATTACCTAGCATTCGATTAAAATGGACAAGTTTTGGTAAAGAAACAAAAATTAGAAGACGACGCTGATGCGTTGAATGCTGCTTCCTTCAGTATATCGACAACTAAATTAAAAACAATAGTGATCAGTTTAATGAAGATTATTTATCATTCAGTTTCATATATAGTAAAGGAAATCTACCATGTCCCACAGGTGTAATATGTGGCAAAACATTAGCAAGAGAAGCTATGGTTCCTAGCAAACTAAAGAGACGTTTACAATCCAGACATTCTCACTCCAAAAGGCCAATGGAATATTTCCAATGACCTGCACTCAATAATACGAAAGAAGTATAACTATGGACCAAATGAGCAACAGTATCAGCTAAAGCACAAGAAGGACTCAACACGGGTGCAGGAATCGTAGCCAAGAAAATGGAATCTCATGCAATTGCAAAATCTGTCATTTTACCAACATCCATGTAATTGTAAGAATAGAAAAAGGAAATTGAAAAAATTCTACTTTCAGATAATACATTTTCTTGGCATGTTAAGGATTTATCTGAAAATACAGAATTTCAAGGAATATCTCACCTCAAGTAAATGTGTTTCCAATTCAGTTGGATGAATCTACTGACATCCGTGGTAAGCCCCAACATTTAGGATTCAATAGATTTGTCTACAAAGGAGAAATTATAGAATAGTTTTTATTTTGTTGACCACTCAAAACAATAACAAAGGGCCAAACTGGTATTGTCAACAAATTGATATTTTGAATTTTCTCTATAATTAGTTTAATTCTAATAACTTGTCTTGGGGATTCCTGCACAAGTGTTTGTACAGATGGAGCCCTGTCTATGTCCGGAGGTGTAAAAGGATTTGTTATCCTTGTATGAAAAAAATCCAAAAATTATTTTTACACACTGTTCTCTACACAGAGAAATGTTAACATCAAACTCATTAGGGCCCGAATTACAAAAGTCTCTAGATGACACTATTATAATTATCATTGATATAAAAAGCAGGCCATTGCAATCAAGATTATTTGCAGAATTATGTTTCTCAATGGATGCTTTTCATACGCAGCTATTATTGCATACGGAAGTGAGATGGTTATCTCAAGGAAGAGTTCTATCAAGATTTTATGAATTAAAAGAAGTGTCACCCTTTAAAAAAATAACATTCTAAATTAGGCAATTACTTTGTGATGAGGTTTGGTATAAAAAAGCTGCGTTTCTTGTAGTTTTATTTCAGTGTTTAAATACTCTTGTTAATAAGAGTATGCAGGGAAATCATGAAAACATTCTCACATCTACAGATAAACTTCATGCTCTCAGAGAGAAATGGCTGCTCGGGAGGAGAGGATTAAAAGAGAAAATACAGTAGAAATGTTCGAACCAGTGAGAAGGTGTCAACTGGATACGAATCTTACCTGAACAAATTTTACAAACTTTAGATTTATTGTACACAAATTTTGAAAAGTATTTTCCTGCACCTACACTTGACATAACTGCTCTAGATTGGGTGAGAAATTCCTTTACGTGCGTGGAAGTGATCAAATTTAAATTTTACAGAAGAGGAAGAGTTAAACAGAAATAAGAAATGACAGAGGATTGCAATTAAAATAGTCAACAACAGATATTACAACCTTTTGGTTATCTCTCAAGGGCAAACTTCCAAGTATTACATAAAAAGCAATAGAAATACTTCTTTTGTTCTCAATGTCATATTTGTGTAAAGAGAGCTTTTCTGCAATGAAGGAATAATACTAAAAACAAAAATCAGTCATGGCTAGAATCCTTGGAAGGAGATTTAAGAGTATGCTTGTCTACAATTTGACCTTGCAAAGAAGACGTTCTAAAGAAAGGTCAAGCTCAGATATCTCATTAAATGTTAAATTGTAATAAACAGAAAAATAAATAAATATAAAAAGATTTTTAAAGAATTAAATTGTTTTGTTTTGTCTTTTGGCTGTGATGGTGCACTTTGTTTATGTTAATAAATAAATCAAAAAGATACATATTTTTTTAACTCTTGTTTTTGATCAACATAGTTTGAGTGTGCTGTGGAAGTTTAACTATAGGTTGAAGTGTGCCATGAGATAAAAAAAGGTTGAAAAACACTGGTTTAATGTAATGCTTTTCCTCTTTTTTTAAGACTCCTCAGACAACAAGGAAAAGAAATCTTTTAGCCTTGAGGAGAAGTCCAAAATTTCCAAAAACCGTGTTCATTATATGAAATTCACAAAAGGTAAGAGTAAGCATTTTTTAAAATTTGTCTTTGAACTCTATGTGTTGATACTGAGTTTCCTGGAGCATTTCAGCTCTTGGCCAGCCGCGATGTCTTGTCGCGCAGTCGGCCTGCCGGGGTTGGTTGGAGCCGTGACCCGGAGTCACCCACCTTATTAAGACGCAGGTGCAGGTTCAGTAGATCTGAGCTGGGCCCAGGTTGGACTTCACGGGATGGGCAAGTCCCATGGCACAGCTGAGATGGAGGTCAGCTTACTCTTCAGAGGAAAGAAGAATTTGATGTGGTTAGGTGAGAAAATAATTTCTTGATTATCATAAAACTGAATATTTGTGTTGAATCGCTCTTACTGCGTCCGTGGAGAGCGTTACGGGCTGGATTGAGATCCATGATATGATAAATCACACTCCCTAATCGGCCCTTGTATTATTCCGCAGTTTCTGTTTCGTGGAGTGTTGACGTGGGCTTTTCGTGGTCTCTGTCGGATTAGTGCTAGGAAGCCATAGCTGGGGCTGGGGGGCCCATCTCCCTCCGTCTCCCCCCTGCACCTCGCGGCCCGGTTTGGGCGGGAGTGTGTGGGTGCAGTTGTCCCCTGTAACCACGAGGTGGCGGTCTTGCACTGGTTAGAAAAAATCCAAGTAACCACCTCCCCAGAGGTTTTCCCATAGAACAGTGTCGTGAATTAAATGTGCTTTCCAGCTACAAAGTCTACCTAACAAGTATGGTGACGATTATGTTGTGAAGTTCAGTCTTCTCTGGGAGGCGGGATGTATGTTTCCGTGTGCCAGGAGAAGCGCGTCTCTCTGCTGTAGTCCGGTTTCCACGGCTGCAGAGTTCCAGCTCCTGGAACCTGCCTGGGTAGCTGTGGAGCTGGAATTCCCACTACTCTAAATGGTTGGTGGTGTTTCTCATTGGGGGCCAGGAACTCAGAAGGTAGGACTGGGATTGGGTTAAGTGAGAGGCTGTGGAAGGAAGAGCTGAACAGCCTTGGGACTGTGTGCGGGAGAGACTGCTCCTGCTGGGCCGGCAGGTGTGCTGCAGGTGGCTGTCCCCTGTCCTCCCCTCTCAGCCCAGAGCTGACTCTGTGTGAGCCGGTGGGGCTTGTGACCAGGGCTTCCCCCCCCCGCAGCGGCCTGAAAATATTCCTTCTTTGTTTTTCATTATACTCTGTAGAAAAAAAAAAGATCTACAGCAGACAGGTGCTGTTTCAGAGCAAATTAATGAAAATTAAAAGTGGCCTGCAACTTTTGGATGGTATAGCAACCTCCTGTGCTTTTACATTTGCAGATAGAATCTTCTAATTGTCCTTTAGTACCTGACTGCATGCAGGACTTCCTCTGAAGCCGGGATAAACCTCTAATCCACTTGAGTCTAGTGGCTGCCAGGAGTATCTGCTCTCTATTTCTAGTTAAGCCTTTCCTTTCTGGGTTACCCTACCAAACTGCTTGGTGCCTTATTCCTTTTTTTTTTTTTTTTCTTAAAATGAGGTTTGTGTATTTATTAGCCTTTTTTTTTTTTTTGTAGAGACAGAGTCTCACTTTATGGCCCTCGGTAGAGTGCCGTGGCCTCACACAGCTCACAGCAACCTCCAACTCCTGGGCTTAAGCGATTCTCTTGCCTCAGCCTCCCGAGTAGCTGGGACTACAGGTGCCCACCACAACGCCCGGCTATTTTTTGGTTGCAGTTTGGCCGGGGCCGGGTTTGAACCCGCCACCCTCGCTATATGGGGCCGGCGCCCTACTGACTAAGCTACAGGCGCCACCCATATTTATTAGCCTTGTTTGGGGAGAACTAAAAAGAGGGGAGTGTGTATGCAGAGAAGAAAGAGTTCAAGATACATTGTCAGAAAGGTGGGGGGGGGGGATTGAGTGGAGAGGTATAGAACGCGCAGAATGGAAGTAAGGAGAAGGGAGGAGGGAAGGAAGCAGGAGTCCAGGTAGCCAAGGGACCGGGACTTCCTGCCCGGCTCGACAGTCCACAGCGAAAGCGTATGCCACTGTCTCCTCTAAGGTAGATCGTCTCTGATCACAGAAAACCTGGCTCTGGCCATTTCTCTCTCAGGACAAATCATTTCCCTTCTTGCAGACTCGGTTTCCTCTTTTATAAAATGACGAAGCATTTGAAAGTCACTATCAAGTTCTAAAATGGGTTTTGTGTTATTATTTATCAGAAATGACCCATTATCTGCAACTTTTACTTTTCAGCATTGCAGGTAGTCAGGATTTTAGCCAGTGGGTATGCTCTTAATGAAAGTAATTCACTTAGTTGGTAAGGATGATTTTAACTCATGTACGGTCCAGGAAACTGAAACACAGGAAGGTGGCATTTTACTGTATTTTGCTGTGTATAATGTGCACTTTTTGCCCAAAATTTTGAGAGAGAAATAAGGATGTGCATTATACATGGGTAGTACTAATTCTGTATCTGTGTAAATGAACATTTTAAAGTTTTTAAATTTATGCTTATGGGTTAAAAGTGTGACTGTAGAAAGCAATAATGGTGTCTGTATGCAAAAATAGTACCCTGGAATACGGAAGTTGCGCCCCCTCCCTGCTGCCCCCTCTCTGGGCAGGCACCCCTGCTGCAGGAGCCTTCAGCCTGCCTGGCCAATCATGACAGACACTACCACTGCCATCTTGGGCGCTGGCACACTACCACCAACAGCATGACGGTTAGCGCCAGACCTTGGTGAAAGGGACAGAAGTGGCTACACAGTGATGACTCCTTCTCTTTTGAGAGGAGCAAGCCTGGGTGGCTGATCAGAGTGGTCTAAATGAGCTGGGTGCCCAACCTCTCCCCACTGCCCCCTCCTGCCCCACCCACCCTTGTCCCCATAGTCTCTATTTCTTATTTTTACCCATGTCTGTCAGTGGGAACGTGGCCATGACCACTCCTCTGAGAACCCCAATGGGGTTATTTCCCAGGAAGCTGGTATGAGGGGCCTGGCCAGCCCTCCCTTTTCCAGGCTGCATCTCTCAGGCATCTGATCCTCCTCTGAGCACCCTGGGACACTGTGCTGAGGAGAAAAATCTTGAGCTGGGGTCTGGGAGACCTGGATCCTGAGACCCGGTTCTACCGCGGGCCTCACTCTTCAGGACGTTTCTGTCTGCATAGGTACCTGGCCGTGGAGAGCAGAAGCTCAGGGGTACCTTAGCCCATAGATTGTGATTTTGAGCCTATGACTTGTCTGAAACCCCAAGGAATTGTGTTGGTATAATTTTGCAAACTTCCCATAGGAAAAACCATTATGCTTGTTAATGGAACGGATACCCAAGTTGTTCTCCTGGAGAGCTGACTTGGTTTATTTGGGCGTGTTCAGGAGTCTCATTTTAACCAGTTCCCTGGGTGATTTGCAAGGGAGTGACTGGTGTCATTCATTCTGATATTACTGAGTGTCCAGCGTCTGGTTGGCTCAAGAGGTTGTGGTCTAGTCTCTAAATGAAATGGAGATGCAGAGTCCTTCACTGGGGTGTCATCAGGGAAGGCTTCCTCCTCCACCTGGGGTCCTGGGGTCCCGGAATGGGGACAGCTGTGCAAGAGATGAGGCAGCCCAGAAAGGGCGGGAGTCCCCTTTCAGGGTCCCGGGGCAGGTAGGGGCAGCTTCCTAGGAAATGAGCCCACTGGGGTTCTCGGCAGAGTGGTGATGGTCACGTCCCCACCAGTGGACATGGTGGGACTAGAAAATGAGAGGACGTGGGCGTGAGAGTGGGCTAGAGGGGCCTTTGGGAGAGGCTGGGCACACCGTTGGTCTGGCCCACCCTCCCTGCACCTGGGCATTGCTCCCAGGTTTCCTCAGTGGCTGGCTTGGCATCTCTCGCTTCTTGCAAATGGAGGGGCCACTGTGACCACTTCCACCCTCCTTTAAAAAATTAAAACAAACTATTTTTTTTTTTACCTGAAAGTTTGGGCCAAAAACATGATGTATATATTTTGTTGGTTTGTTTGTGTTTCAAAGACAGAGTCTTACTTTGCCGCCCTCGGTAGAGTGCTGTGGCATCACAGCTCACAGCAACCTCCAGCTCTTGGTCTTAGGCAATTCTCTTGCCTCAGCCTCCTGAGTAGCTGGGACTGCAGGTGTCCGCCACAACGCCCAGCTAGTTTTTGTTGCAGTTTGGCCGGGGCCGGGTTCCAACCTGCCACCCTCAGTATAGGGGGCTGGCACCCTACCCACTGAGCCACAGGCGCCACCCAAAAACATGATGTCTATTATACCTGGGAGCGCATTATATGTGGCAAAATATGGACCACAGCTTGATAAAGAGTGAAGCTAAAAACTTCACTATAGTAGCAAATAGTACTGTAAAGTTGTCTAAATATCAGCTCTAGCATTTTAGTTACAATACATAATTATTCCTTTCTCTGGCCCCAGATTTATAATTTTAATTTAAAATAATTTATTTTACAAATTTAGAAGTCAGTTTTATTCATATTTATTTAAAAGCCTAACTCCAGTGGGTTTCTTGTCAAATACCTGAGGCTAAATCTGCAGAGGGGGAAATATCAACTTACACAAAACCATTTTTGAGCCTTTTTATCTCTATAGTGAGATATTGTCAAGAGGGCATTGCTTTTTTTCCTTTTCATTTGTAAAATGGGTGGATTAAAAGTTTCCTAAACCTTAGTCATGCAGCTCCATCATGGGAAGTTTGCGGGCTCCTTACTCCAGTGACAGTTTGTGACATGTCATATGCTTCCTAAACAACTAGCTGCCCCCCACGCGGTCCAAGTGTTGGCTTGCTGTGCGGAGACGGAACTGTGGTATTCATAGAGTAGTTAATTCCTCCCCACAGTCGGACTCTGGTGGTGAAGCGCTTTAAGTTTCCTCTTCTGAATCTTTTGACATTTAAATATTAAGTAGCATCACTTTAGACTTGAAAAAAATTTAGACTGTCTTACTCTTAATTATCAGGTCTCACTTATTTCACCCCACACTTGATGCTTTCTAATTTCCTCATTTGCTAATGTTACCTTTTAGTGGCATTACTTTTATCTTCCGCCCTAGTGTTTACATTTTTTTTAAATTAAAGTATAATAGTATCATTTTTATCCTTCTTGACTGAAGAAGGCAAATGGAATCAATCTAAACAGTTGAAGCTACCCACATGAACGTTTAAGTCCTTTATTTTAACAAGCATCCTTCTGTAACCTACTTTCCTCACCCTCGTTCCTTTACTCTGAATAGATAAACCCTACTTTTCATAGTTTTTTGTTTTTGTTTTTTTGAGCCTGTTATAATACAGTGCTACAGTATCGGTTTATCCCTAGAGCTTGTTGGTTATTGCCTTTGCCTTGACACTAGTGGGTAATCATGCCCGTCTGAAGTCCTTGTACCTGCTTTTTATGGAGTACAGTGTCATTTGCTCCCCATGTGGACTTGTACTGTAAATGCGCCTGACTGTCCAGTCATTTTCCTCCCTTCCGGTTGGCTGTTAGCTCCTCTTACAGACTGGAAGTCATGGTTGTTAGACAAGGCTAAAGGGACCTGATAAGGTGCCCTTCCGTATGGCATCTGCTCGTCCTGGGGGACTTTGCCACACCAGTTGACTACCAGAAGCCTTTTTTCCTGGTTCATGGAATGTAATGGCCAATGAACAGATAGATGAACCAAATCTAGATAGATAACGTGTATTTCCTATAGTATACAGTTTTTTATTATCATTTTCTCTAAGAGCTAAGTTTATCAACAGTATTTGCTATGATGAACCATAATTCAGAACTAAGACTAATACACTTTTAAAACTCATTTTTAATATGAATGTTATTCAACAGTGGCCATAGTTGTCTGATACTTACAAACTATTCACCAAGACCAGTAATTAATAACTATCTCACAATCGCTTTCCTCTTCATATTTTTATCCACCTTTCCGTCGGTCTCTGACTCTTGTTTCTACTCTGTGTTCTTGTTTTCCAGATCAAATCCAGAGCAAAGCCTGTAACAATCCAGCTTCCTACATTTACTTAAGTGAACTTTGCTAAAAGATAAACATTTCTGATGCAAGAACCTTTCACCAAAACTTTAGAAACATTTGCACCTTCACTGGTACAGCTTCCTGTCTCTACCAGCTTGGCAGTTTCCCTTTGATTTTTGGATTTGTTTTTAATCTCTGTGTGTTCATATTTTGACATCCTGTTTTAGATTGTGATCTTGCTTGCTCCCTCCCTTCCTTAATCCCTCTGGCATTCCTTTTAGTTGGATTGCCATAAAACAGATGGTAATTTCCATTTCCTTTTAGTCTGTCTCCTCTACTCCAGAGAAGAGGTTAGGAATAGGTGGGCAGCGCACTTTTTGAATTAAGGACAGCTCCCTGCTCTGCCACCTGAAAGTGCCGTGGCGTGCAGGGTGCGTTGTGCTGGTGACAGTGCTGCAGACAGATCGCTACCCCTCCTGAGAGTTTGTCCCCCTCTCCTCGCCATGACCAACTTCTTCCCACTTCTCTGGTTCATTTTCTGAGCTCCTCTTACAGAACTTTTCTCCTGGGTCCTTTTGGGTAGGTTCTATTTAACTATAAACTAGAATCAGGCAGGGTTAGTGCCTGGCTCAGGCAGGAAGGAGAGAGCCTGCAGTGCCTCCCCTCCGACAGGAGCAAGCCGCACTGCCTGGACCACTTCAGCTGGTCCTGCTGCCTCTGAAACTGGTTTGGGCACCTGGTTTTTACGTTAAATTGAAGATTGTTTTGTTTTTTAATTCACAGAGTCACTGAGCAATATCGTGTTTAAATGCCCCAGTGATAGTCAGTGAACTAGAACCTTCTGGGTCGTGGTATTACTCTGCCAGGGCAGTTTGCTGCAGGAAACCTAGAAGATAAGCAAGTCTGTGGCAGTGGAATTTGGGCTCCAATTCCAAACTCAAATTCCTGGGTCTGACCCAGAACCTCCCTCTCCCAGAGCCTTCAGATTTTACACGGAGTGGTTTTTTCTAAAATGCATTTACCGTGAAGTTGATAAATGGGAATAGATGTGGCCGACCGCTCAGAGACTACTACTAGGTAGAAGTAGAGATTCCAAAGAAGTAAATTTTAGATTAGTTGGTTTGTGGGTTTGAAATTAAGTTAAAGAATTTCTTTTTCTTTTTTTTTTTTTAAATGAGAATCACAGATCCTTTGGACATTCTTTTTGCCAGAGCCATTTAATTTCCTGCTCTCATTATGTAGTCTTTTATTTAAAGACGATATAGCAGCTATATTATAACTATGACAGTAAATAGCATTTTAAAAAGAAAAATCTGAGACCCTTTCATCCTTATATAATAATTTTTATTTGCATTTATTCTTTTCAAATTTTTAGTTACTAGATTAATAAGTGAACCTCCTGTGTGTCACAAATGCTGCGTTCTCATTGTGTGCATAGGTGAGGTTTGAAGCTACGCGTCTAACTATTTTTTCAGTTCTGTGTTTCCTAATTCTCCAAGTAAGCAGCTCACATCTCTTTGACGAGAGTGAGATCGAGTTTGTGAGTGGGAGCCCAGAGCTGGAGACATTGCCCCCCAAAGGCACCGGTCCCAGCAGGGCCGCCTTTCAGTTTCACGGCAGTCTATGTGCTCTGGGTTGTTTGTTTCCTACGATTGAGAAGAGAACGTCAAGGGTTCCTGTTCTGAAACATTTACTTTGTTTTTAAATTTAGTGGATTTTATTTATCAATGAAAGAGTTATAATCTGTGAAGGAGGACAGAAAACCAATACTTACAAAATTGTTTATTTTCCAAAAGCCATTTTTCTTTCAGGAGTTGTGTCATTTATATGTGTGCTGCTTATTGTAGAAAGAACGGTCTTACTGAAAAGCATCGTGTTGTTTTTCTAGGGAAGGATCTTTCATCACGGAGCAAAACAGATCTTGACTGCGTTTTCGGGAAAAGACAGAGTAAGAAGACTCTTGAGGTATCACAGCACACACATCTGGTGGGCTCTGTTTTAACAGTGTTTGGTTTTCAGTGGTGGCAGGACTATCTGTGACTAGTACACCTGTAACTTGTACTTTTCAAAGTTACCCCCCCAAAACACCTTTATAGTCTAAATGTGATTCTCTCTCTCTAACAATAGCTAACAGATAATAAGCTTTATAAGGAATCAAGACAGGATACGTGCTATCTGCTGACTTTTTCTGGTGTAAGGACTAGATTAAACTTGGAGAAGAATGCCTGTTGCTGGTATACTCAAAGAAGAAAATATCTCTCTGGTCACCGAGAGAGCGGGAGGTCGCCTGCAGGGCTGTTGTCTGTTTTGCTTCGGACTTTGTCGCTGTATTTGGAGTGTAGCTTGGGGAGAGAGCACGTCTCATGCCTGAGTCCTGCTCTAGTCCATCTTAAAGGCCTTGGAGATAGTGTGAGATCAGGACCATCTGGAAGGGAGGTACATGGGGTATTCCTACGTTGTATAATATTATTTGCTTCAAAACTAGAAAATAAGAGTGGGGTGAGTAAACTATAGCCTAAGTGGCCTGAACCCAGAATTCATAATCTTAATTATTAAATTGGGCTGTATAATATTGCACAGAATGTTTATGCCACTTCCAAGTGTGAGAGCCAGCCCTGGATGCAGTTTGGGTGTCAAAATGTTAGGATTTTTGAAATATGAATTTCTGGAGATAATGAGATAAAGTATCCACTGCCTTGCTGTCAGTCAGAAGTGAACTGTTCCAGGTTCAGAAGGGCCAGCCTTGGGAGCAGTTTTACTTCCTTGCTAGTGCTGGAGCTTCTGGAACCAGGTGTGTGTTACTTGTGTGTTTTCTGGTCCCTCAAGTGAACTGGATGAAGGTCCGGTATATCTTCACCAGGTTTTCCTGTGGTTCCCTTCTGTATCACTTGTAGTACAAGATGAAACCAGGAAACCGGCGCTAGTACAATCTGTGTGTGCTTCTGTGCCCCTTTATCACATTTGCAGGTTGTGTGATCATTATCTCAGTGAGGATGCTGAACTGTTCCTTTACCAGGAAGACCTGCCCCTGCTACCCACAATCACAGTCCCATACCCCATCCCACCGCCATCCCTGAGCCCTGGCAGCCACTGTTGCCACCGAGTACTCTGGTTGGAAATGAATATCTGTGACTAGACCTCGCCCTCTCTCCTAGACCAGGCGCTAAAGGCCGATCACAGTCTCCATGGCTCACTCCTGTGCTTAGCCATGTTAGATTTTATGTTTGCTATTTTAATGGGTCTTTAGAGAACTTAGAGAGATCAGATCACTTGATGTCTTTAAAGTCTAAGCCTATCGATTAAGTCATTTACTGTAGTAATTTCAGAAGTATAATTAAGTGTATTAAGCTGTAAAGTGATAAATACAAAGTAATTTCATTATGTGAAAGGTTTGTCATCTGGTCAATATTGGTGAGCTCCTTGTTCTTATAAGCTTCTTAACCTATTAAAGTAGGTTGGTGACCTCTAAATGCCTGGAAAATTTGTGTGTCTTTATTAGAATTCATTGGATTTTCAAAGGAATATTTGATCCAGAAGCTTTAAGATCTAGGACTGTGTGTAAAAAAAAAAAAAATCTCTTCCCTGTTCAAAAAAAAAAATCACTTATGTAAATTTTCTTTGTGAGCATAGCAGGGGTGAGCTGTGGATTGTGTAGTGGAACAAATGCCAAACATCTGATTCCGTAATTATGCTGAATGTAACAGAGAAATAAAAAGAAAATTACATGAAAGCACAAAGACAATCCAAGCTCAATACAAGATATCTAGGGCACATTTGTGAAATTAAGTCACCCTGTCTATCTTCTCTCTGAGCTTTATACATCTGAAGAAGAAATTGATCCACTGTGGTTTTACACGTGGACTTTTGCGGTGTCACACACTCTGGATGATGAACAGTTTAGAGGGGACGGGACTTCTCATGGCGGAGTCCTTGGTGTGTGATTGGTTCAGGGCCTCAGCACATGGTAGAGATTCAGTAAATTGGAGTCTTATTATACTTCTCTTTTTAAAAAATGGACTTTACATGTTCCTCTTCATAAAAATTGTGATTTGTATAGCTTCAGGGTTGATATTTGAAACATCTCTTCCTGTGTGATATGTTCTGATCACGTATCTTTTCTGAGAGTGGGGAGCAGTCATCAGGCCACCTCCCATGGCAAGCACATCCACGGAGAGTCCTGAGAAAGGATTGCTACTCAGCGACTGCTCGTGCCATTTTACATTTTTAAAAATCAATCCACTTTGCCAGAAATTGGCTTTCAGGCTTTGCATTTTACTCTAGAATAGTTTCTCATAGCTCTATTTATTGCTATATGAACAGCGGTTTTCAAGGAGTATGCCATGAAAAATTTTAAACATTAATTATTTTCAAAAGAAGTTCAAAGCACTGTAAGTGTATTCTTTCTTTACTCTTTTCTGTTTCAAATTTAATTTTTTTTTATTAGGTCGTAACTGTGTACATTACTGCATTTGTGGGGTACAATGTGCTGATTTTATATACCATTTGGAATGTTGACATCAAACTGATTAACATAGCCTTCTCCTCACTTATTTAATTGTTGTGTTTAGACATTTAAACTCAATTATTAATGTATTTGACATGTACCTTTGCAATATGCACAGTAGGTGAGGTCCCCGCAATTACCCTCCCTACTCTTTGTTTTTTTTGATCCACATAATGTCAGTGTGCCATGGAAGTTTAACTATAGGTTCAAGTGTGCTATGAGATGACAAAGTTTGGAAAACACTGCCCTGGACATTACCGTCTTCACGTTGCTCCAGGGACTGTGCTCTGCCGTTATAGGACTTGGTGTTTCCTCGGGCTGCAGGGGCTCTTCAGAGGCACGTTGCCTCAGCTGAGTCTGGCTGTTCAGAAGAGAAGGGATCACCGCAAACTGCCAGTTGCTCAGAAAACTTTTAATAAACTGTTCTGTGTAGAAATGGCTGGTTGTACATTTCTAATTTCCAAGTTCTTCCTTTCCCACCGTCTTTGTACTGTATTAATTGGAAGACAGCCACTCTGGATTGGAATGCGCCTAAATTGGAGATGTATGCACTTTCTGTGGAGACAAAGGAATGATTGAATGTATTGAACTGAAATTCCCAGGGCCCTGGAGACCTGCAGTAGGTGCTTGTGCTGGCCAGTGCCTGCTAGGAGCTGTGCGCGCGCGGGTGCGTGTGTGTGTGTGTGTGTGTGAGAGAGAGAGAAGTGCGGGGTGCTTGTGTCTTTTTCTCACTTGGTTTGCAAGTTGAAGTTAACACTGAAAAGCAAATTTCATCAGTTCCTATCTGGTTGAACTTCCTGCTGCTCCTTTTTTTTAACTTCTCTCCCATTTTTCCCTCCCCCTTCCCAGTTTCCTTCCTCTATCCAGCTTGTTTCCTGATTCAGCCTTATCACTAGAGAAAATGCTCCTAAACCGTATCTAGGACTGAGAATGTGTTAACAACAGTCTTACTTTGTTTCTCTAAACAACATGCTTTTGGCATAGGCTTCTGGCGAGATAATTGTCACTTTCTTCACCTCTACAACCCGATTGAATTAGAAACCTTACACTTTGCCACTATACCCCGTTCATGATCACTTTCCTTGAATTACAACTTTTGCTTTGTGAACCAAAGCACGACTTCTGGGCAGCTGGTGCTCCTCTCGTCTGCTGTTGTGAATCCCATTTCTCGCTGATGATCCGCTCTGAAAACTGCGTCTCAGCAGAGCCTTCTCTTTTAGTGGTTGAGTTTATGGGTGTTATTTCTGCTGGTTATATTCAGCGCTTAAGTACCTCAATTAGCTTGTGCCTGAAATGTCTTTGAATTGAAGGCCGTTTCTCCTTGTTTAGAGTTTTCATGCTAGTGCTTGTCTTCATGGGTGAGCCCATTCGGGTTCCTTGATGGAATTTCTCTCTTCTTCCTGCAACCTAGTCTGCCCTGTTCCCCTCACCGCAGCTCCCGGCACCAGCATTCCAGAGTCAGCGTGTTCCCCACTGTTTCTGGAATAATCTTCTAATGAAGACCATTGGAGTTAGAGATCAATTTAAATTAAGCCCACAAACAAGCCAAATGATACCCTTGAGTTCTAAAAATTATTTTTTTCCAGCAATAATGACTTCAGTAATTCTTACCATTATTTTGCCCATTGATAACAGAATCAAGGTTCAAAATGATCTAAGCTGGGATAGTTGGCCAAAATGTTTTCACCTCTTCTAAGGTGAAATTTTGTGAGGATATATACTGTCTCATTTAATATTAGAAAGATCTAGTTTGGTAGCAGTTAGATGAAAATTAAGGAAGAAGGTGAGGCATGTCACCTAACCACACGGTTATCCTGAGCCAAACTGCGTGACGTGACACTTGCCCTTTACAGGCAGGGGCTGCCGTAGAGGGATTGTTCCCGCTGCTGACAGGAGCAGGCTGTGTGCTGATGACTGAGTTTGACGTGTTCTGTTCAGTCCTGGACCCTTTATTATAGAGTGCATGTACATTCAGAGGGCAGCGCTGAGGGACAGAGGGATCTGGGAGGACCATTGCACTGTAACAGATGAAAGAATTGGGTAGGATAGCAGTCGGGAAGTTAGGAAAAAGGAAGAACTAGGACCGATGAGTGAATCGTAGAAAGCTTCCTACTCAGAAAAAGGAAGGAGGCAGTATGGGCTGGCAGAGCCAGCCAGCTGCAGCTCTCACCTCATGGCTGGTGTCTTTTAGGAGTTCGGGGCAGGAGTCTGAACTGAATGCGTATGAGACCGTACCATCCTCACCTCTGATTCTGGAGGAAAGAGTGTCCTCCAGCTGATCCCATTTGAAGTGTGCTGGTGTGTTCAAGCCTTGACTTGAAGTTTGATGTCTCCGAGACTGCAGAGGAAAGCACATGACTTGGCTACTTCTTGATTCCCATAGACTTGGGCAAGTTTGGCTTTATCTACTTATGTTCTTTATCCAGGAGATGAATGTGAAAGGCCTTTGGTGTGTTCAAACAAGAAATTAGATAATCGTGTGGTAAAAAGGCAAGTCATCTGTCTTAGCAAATTCAAGACTTAAGAGTTACTAGAAATACTGAGGGTCAAGGTGAAGTTGCCTATCTCGGGTGTTTCTATTTTATCTATAAATTCAGTTTTCTTATCTATAAGGTGAGAATGTCAAACTAAATGTGCTTGTGGTAGATTCCGTTTTCCAAAGATGGTCCCAGCGATGGCCCCCATGTTCCCCGCGTCACTGTGGAGTGACGCTTGCCCCTTCCTCAGTGGCAAGTGCGGTCTGCTTCCCCTCCCCTCCAACTGGCCGGGCCTGGGACTTGCTTGTAGCCAATAGAATCAGCTGGTGGCAATGCTTCACGACTCCTGAGGCCTCGGAAAAAATGCTCACTCTTAAAGCTTTTGTGTAAGTTGTCCAGCTGCCCTGAGCCACCAGGTTGTAAGAGAGTCCAACACTCAAACCAGCCTGTGTGGAGCTGCACAGGTGCCCTGGGCCTGCAGAGAGGGAGGTGTCTATCCAGCCCTCAGCTCCACCGGGTCTCAGCATCTTTTGACAACAATCACATGAGAGAAACTCAGAGCTAGAACTGCCCAGCCAAGTCCTTCCTTGAATTGCTGACCCCTCGAAATAGGACATCATAGTGAAATGATGGTTTCTGTTTTAAGCCATTAAGTTTCAGGGTGTTCTGTTACATAGATAACTGAAACAGCTAAGGATTCAACATCCTGTGGTTCTCTTATACACTGATACCTGGTGTTCACATGTACTAGTTTTTTTGTTTTTTTTTTTGTAGAGACAGAGTCTCACTTTATGGCCCTCGGTAGAGTGCCATGGCCTCACACAGCTCACAACAACCTCTAGCTCCTGGGCTTAAGCAATTCTCTTGCCTCAGCCTCCCGAGTAGCTGGGACTACAGGTGCCCACCACAGCACCCGGCTATTTTTTTGTTGCAGTTTGGCCGGGGCTGGGTTTGAACCCGCCACCCTCAGCATATGGGGCTGGCGCCCTACTCACTGAGCCACAGGCGCCGCCCCACATGTACTAGTTTTTATACCTGTATACCCCTCTTTACCTAGATAGACCAGACATACCCAAGAGCTGTCCAGAAAGTATCCAGCCACACATGTCTCTATTTTTCATGTTACATGACTGGATACTCTCCAGACAGTCCTTATAGACTTGGTGGAACCATCTTAGCCAGTAGAATGAGGAAATCCTGTCATCCATTGAAATGTTCTATTCCTCTGGTTTCTTTTTAGAAAGACTCATTCAGTGGATCAGGTACTTTAGGGATGGATGTGCATTTGAGCTCTTGAATAGTTTGAAGACTACAATTTGGGGAAAGTTATTTAACCTCTCTGAGTCTCAGCTTCTGCTTTGCAAATGGGGATAAAAATCTAGTGAAGATTAAATGATTAGGCCGTGTAAAACCCATAGCAAAGTACCTGGCACAGCGTGTTGTCACTGGTGCTGCTGAGACCATGGTGGTCATTGTAGTTATCATTGGTGCATTCAGATTGCACGGTGGTGAATATCTTCTGCCGAAATGAGAAAACCTTAATCCACGTGTCCACAGCCACATGCCAAACAATATTTAGTATAAACATGTTGATGAATCTCATGCATTACCAGTGTCTTCCCCTTTCTTAAAGTCCTCTGGCAAAGTGGCTTCTTGTTGTAGAGGACTTCATAGTGTATTGAATTGTTCTAATTAATGTTTCAGAAAAGGCAATAATCTTTCCTTCTAATATGGTGGCCTCTGTAATTTTGAGTAGAAGTGAAGATATTTGTTCAGAGTATAAAAAACTCATTGCTTTTTAAACAATGAAAGAAAACCGAGAGTAGAAGCTTTTTATCCCAGCAGCATCTACTGGGTATTGGTGGAGGTGACGGCACTGAGTTTAACGAACTTTCCCAGCTCAGTACCTCTGGGGTTGGTTTGTGTAAAGATAACAGTATCCCTGGGACAGAAGTTCCCTTAGGATCCCCTGGTTTATGCTCTGTATCAGGTAGGTCTGTTTCTGTCATCATTCTAGAAAATTAGTCTAATTCCATGAACACTATAAAGGGAAAAGAGGTTTTTAATGCTTGTTTCACAGATTAGGTTAGATATAAAGAATGTTCTCATTTAAAGAGGGAGCCGACAGTACAAATTACCCAGAGAGGTCAGAGAAAATTGCCTTCTGGAGATATTGACAGTGGAATCAAAAGCTGTCTGAGAATTTAGGGGTTGTCCATTTAGGGGGCACCAGATACCGTTATCTTCACCTTTCCTGCCCCTGAAATCCGCCTGAGCAACATCACACTCTCAGAGATACAGACACTAAAACAAAAGAGAAAATCCTTTAGCAAGGATATTAAGTTTGAACCAGGGTGATTTTTTGTACTTAATCTGATATTCATTTCTATGTTTATTCTCAAAGCAAGATACAAAAGGCATGCTCTTAGAGGTTAGAAAGATATAAAAGGCATGCTCTTAGAGGTTAGAAAGATATAAAAGGCATGCTCTTAGAGGTTAAATACATTTCTTCCCTTCACAAGAAGTCTAATTCGATGATACTTAAATCTTAATGGAAAAGAAGAAACCTCAAAGATTATAAAATTTTAACCATCCTGTAATTACTCATTTCTTATTTAGTATGTGCCAATTATTATTCTAATTGCTGACGATGTGCAGACAATAGGATTTGGTCCCCTTCAGGAAATTCATGGTCCTCTGCTAGAGGAGGTAGACGGATGTATACCTTGAACATGACGTCACAGAGTCTCTAGTAGAGTCTAGTAGACTCTGCTCCCCAGAGCAGCTTGAGTGCTTTTCTGAAAATGCAAGTAAGATTATGTCACTGCCTTGCCCCAAACCCTTCTACGTTTCTCTCTCACGCTAAAACACAAGTATTTACAGCCCCTCACTCATGCACAGGTCCTGCTCGTCTTGCCCCCGCGCCCGCGTGGTCCTCACACTGCCTCCTGGGTAATGACGCTGGCTCCAATTTAGGTACGTAGGGGTTCTCTACATGGTTTTGATCAAATGCCGTCTCAGTCCGCCTCCCCTGGATATCCTCTTCATAAGTGAAAAAGTGAACAGCACAACCCAAACCCCATGCTTGTGCCCTCCCCCTTGCTTTGATTTTCTCATAGCCACGGTCACCATAAGATGTGCTCAGTCATTTACTGGTTGACTGTCTTCGCTCGGTAAACTGGAACCCCTCTGAGAGCAGGGTTTGTTTACTTGCTAACCTGGAGTGGCTTCTCAGTAAAGTTTGTGTTGAATTCAGTTATTGAAGTATGCTAAACAGTGTGAGAACACAGACAGGGAATGTTAATTCTTCCCAGGGATATCAGGAAAAGCTACAGAGAAGAATTGGAAATGGAGCTAGGCCTGAAGGGCTGGAGTCCTTTGGAAGGAAAAGACATAGAAACACAGAAGCCATGTGAAACTTTCATGCTGGTGGGGTTAAGTGTGTGTGTCTGACTTGACGGCAATAGGGAATGAAGGAAACAGTGATGGCCTGCTACCTGAAGCCATTCATGATTCATAACATTACAATGTTGGTGGTGACCATGCTGGTGGTGGTGGATACCCTCAGGACAAGCGAAACGTGTTTGTGATCTCATCCAATTCAAACTGCTCGGTTATAATCTTTGGCTTATTTGGAGGCCAAAAAATTAGTTTTTGTGCATTAGCATGGAATTGCAAAGGAAAAACCCATTTTGTTGAGTGTACATATTAAAGATGTGCATCTTGTCTCCTGGATGTGAGTTTTCACATCTGTCATTCTTTGGTATTTGAACTGCTGCTTGTCACAAGCACAGGGACAGATCTGAAGCTTAGAGAGAACTTGGTGGGAAGTTGATGGAGTGATTTTGGTGTGTGAACTGTGCTTGAGGTCGAGTTACTGGCTGTTTCTTCTAATTCAGAGTGCAGGTGAAATCATGCCCGTGTGAGTAAGAAGCATTACAGAGCTGGGTTTCCTATTGAGCATGGCTTTTGATAAAAGGAAGAAGAGCTCGATATTGACTTTTTGGTGCCTATTCTATTAGTGGCCTGTTAATCAACAGGATAAATTATTGCTCTTCAGAAACAGCAAAGGATACTCCTTGGCTGGAAGACATTTGTACCTTTCTTTTATTTGTTTTTTCTCCTTATTGGTCGAGGATCTTTCCTCCAGCCATGTGCTCCTTGGGGGTTTTGTTAAGGACTGAAGGGAAACTGAAGGCAGCCCTTTTGATTTATCTTCTATTCTTTCCTTTTGGTCACTCCACCAGGCTAAAACAGCCGAGCTGGCTTTAATATGTCGCCATTAGAGACCAAACATTAGCTGAAATAAACCATCACGCCTCACAATGAAAAATGTCCCCTGATTGGCTAATTAATCAGTCAAAGGGGAATGACATGGCTCTCGGCTTGAGGGACTCTGCTGGAGAGAAACAGCCTTTTGATAAATGGTTTTCCAACAAATTCATATATCAAGGAAACTTAGTCATTTTTTAACTACAGTTTGTGTGACTGCAATATTTTTTCCAACTTTTCCTTTTCTGCTGCTCTTGCTGTTTAGGCTGCGTTTTTGTGTTGTTGATAGAAAAATATAGGATTTTAGATATGAGAAAATAAACGCTTTCTACCTACTCATGTCTGTTAGACTGATTGGTTTTTGACTGTCTAGGTTTATCAATAGTTAGTTTTTCCCAAAATAATTTATGAAATTATCTTTTCCTGGCTTCCTTGAAAGTTACAACCTCCAGATTCTTTCCCAGGTCCTGCTCATCTTGCCCCCATCCCAGTTCTGAGCTACTGGACAAATCATTTAATCTCCCTGGGATTGAATCGTCACATCTTTAAAACAGGAATAATAGAGTCTTACCCTATAGGCCTGTTGTGAGGATTAAGTGAGGTCACCTGCAAAGCAGTAGGAACAGAGGCATGTGGAGAGCACTCGTTAAAGTTCATTGTGACATCTAATCAAACCAACATGTGCACGTAAATGTAAAAATTAAGCTGCAGCCAATTATAGCGATTACCCCTTGCCGCTTCCACTCCTAAGCCTTGTACCTACACTTTTAATGCTTTTAAATTATATGGTTTTTACTTATATTTTGAAATAATATCTTACATTGTCATTTTTTGATTGCTTATGGACTTCTGTTTTGGTAGATTGGGGATTTAGGTTTTTATGCCACTTATAATACTGATGTATTATAATTATTCATTTGTTATTTGTGAAAGGTATAAACGAGGGTACCCAGAGATGAGGCCGCAGAGCTGTTCAGGCCGGGTTTATTGAAAGGAGAGGGTGACCTGCCTGAGCAGTGCAAAGACGTTATCTGCGCACAGGGGGGCAGTTAGAGACCCCTTTGATTCCACAGGTCGTCTGTCAGGTTAGGGTCTTTGGGGGAGAACTTCTGGGGGTGGGGCTAGCTGGGTCCTTTGTGTCTTTGTCTTAGGAGGAGAAGCAGGGAAAAGGGTTTGTGGGTGGCTATGTTAGGCCCCCCCCCAACAATTTGACATTTATATTTTTATGGCTATGTAAATATTGTTCCCTGTTAAGCCAAATAGTGTACTACAATGACATTTCTTTTTACAATTTTGGGTTGTTTTCTGATGGGAAGCAAAAGGTTTCTATGTCTCTTTGTGATTTCCCCCATCCTCCCCGCCCCCCAGTATCTTCTCATAGCCTCTTAGCATCAAATTTTCCAGAATGTCATCTGGATCAGATGATGTGTCAGCTCCATTTCTTTCTGGAGCTCTCCCTTGGAGGGCCTCCTGCTTCCTGCTATCGCAGCCACCCCGTCATCCTGGACTTTTCCCTTCTCCTTGCTCCTTTTAGGTCCTCTGTGCTGAATCCCATGACTCCTTGTTCATCTTCCAGCAGTTTCTGAGAAAGATACAGGTCTGAAAATTTCCTAATATCATGACAGATTGTCTGGGTATAGAATACTGGGCGGAAGGTCATGTTCTTTAGCATTTTGAAGGTGTTTCTCTAGTGCAGGTGTCCTCAAACTTTTTAAACGGGGCCAATTCACTGTCAGACCGCTGGAGGGCCAGACTATAATTAAAAAAAAAACAAAAAAAAACTATGAACAAATTCCTATGCACACTGCACATATCTTATTTTGAAGTAAAAAACAAAACGGGAACAAATACAATCACACCGCCTCGTGTGGCCCACGGGCCGCAGTTTGAGGACCCCTGCTTTAGTGTCTTTTGATAGCCCCTGTTGCTGATCTAATTTCAGTCCTTTGCACAGACCTGTTGTCTTTGCCTTAGGAGGTTTTAGAGTCTTCTTGTCCTTGGGTTCTAAAACCTCACAGGCATGTGAGCTGGTTGGGTGTTTTTATTCATCAGACACTCAATGTCTTTAATTTTTTCTTTTTTTTTTTTTAATAGAGACAGAGTCTCACTGTATCGCCCTCGGGTAGAGTGCCGTGGCGTCACACGGCTCACAGCAACCTCTAACTCTTGGGCTTACGCGATTCTCCTGCCTCAGCCTCCCGAGCAGCTGGGACTACAGGCGCACGCCACAACACCTGGCTATTTTTTTGTTGCAGTTTGGCCGGGACTGGGTTTGAACCTGCCACCCTTGGTATATGGGGCCGGCACCCTGCTCACTGAGCCACAGGCGCCACCCTCGATGGGCTTTTCAATGTGAGGATTCATACCCTTTCATCAGTTCTGGGAAGTTATCTTTTGTTCATTCTGTCCTATTTTTCTCACCTGTTTCTCGGGACGTTGTCAGTTGCATAGACCTCTTACATTATTCCTCAGATTTTTCTTTGGCTTCTGATTTTTTTATATGTTTGTTGTACTTTGAGGGGGAGTAGAGTTGGCAGGTCTTTCTGCCAGTGGGGTTGGGTTTCTCTGGAGACGAGCTCTTGCCTGGGGACAGGACCTGGGCTTTGGCGGGCGGGGGTGGGGGGTCCTCACACTCCCGCTGGCCTCCCTCCTGCCCCTCGGTCTTCCCCCTGCTCTCTGGCTGCATCTTAGGTCCTGCCAGCAGAGCCCAGCAGAGTCATTTTTTCCCGAGGTCATACACTCTGTTGCTTCACATTTTTTTTTTATTTTAGAAGAAAAAAATGGTTGTTCTTTCCCATTTTGTAAATTTGAAAGGGCCTAATGCCCAGAGGTATTTAGAAAATGGTTATTAGAAGAAAGGAAGGCAGAAACACTAAAAGAAAACCCTGTCACTTGAAAAGAAAGAATTATTAAAATATTTAACAATCTTTTATTCTCATCTATCAAATCCAAAATGCAGTGAACTATCTCTGTGGACTTGGGAGGAGTGGGAGTGTTTGCTGTTTTCAGGTACCCGCCGTGGCATTATTCCCGTCATAAAACAGACAGAAAACACGGCTTACTCCGTTTGCTACTCACTGTTGCCACTGCTTCCTTCTGAGATGTGTTTGAGCAGGGCGGGCCTCATGCAGACGTCCTCCTCCACGCGTGCGTGTCCCCCGTCTGATGCTCCAGCCAGTAGAATCTCAGCCTGTGAAAGTCCAAGAAGGCCTCTGCTTTGCAGTGAAGGAGGCTGCTCTGCCGTTTCCCTTGTGACCTCAGCATTTCAGACTGGGAGTTAAGCACAGGAACGTGCCCTGTTGTCTAAGGTATGTCATGAAAACATGCCATTCCTAACTTACCTTACGGAACTGTGCAATGGATTACGGAAAGTGCTCTGAGCCTCCAGGATCACGTCGTGACTGTTACTCCCCTGACATGGACGCCCTTTGTCTGTGACTCTCTAGCCAGGGAGCTGTCCCTGCTGTGTGTTTCCTCCGAGTACACGCCGCAGGAGGTTGTACCAGGTCAGATCTCTTGCCCTGGCTCCCAGCTTCCTTTCCCACAGAAAGAATGCAAGGTGTTCTGCCGGGGATGGACAGAAAGAATGCCAAGTGTCCTGCAGGGGACGAGGCCTCGCCTCTTGCAGGTTTCTTAGCAACTGAGTCATACTATGGAAAGATTAAAGACTCTTGTAGGAAGGAATGGAAAGGGGAATGAGCCTGGTGCCAGCAGGGCCTCCACTTCGGGCTCAGATGTGTCAGTAACTCACTTGTCACCTGCCACTGCACCTTAACTTCTCTGGTCCTGAGTCTAGATGGAAGCATCGACAGTGAGAATGACGGTGAGTGGAGTAAGCCCATATGCAGGGTTGGAGGAAAAGAAGGAAAAGCCCTAATTTCATGCATCAGAGGTTGTCTTATTTCCCCAGAGTTGTGGGGTAAACAGCTGGAGTATGACGTTCAGTTTCTTTTCTCCCTTTGACTTGCGGGCAGGCCTTCGCCAGGGCTGCTGGTTGCTGTCGTTAGCACCCCCAGCACTGGCTCTGCTGTTCCCTCCTGCTGAGGATCCCGCTCCTCCTTATGATGACCCCTGAATTACAATCCCAAGTGGCCTCCCTAGCCCCAATTTTTCCTACTTTCAGGAAAAATTTCTCTTATCCTCTAATTTCTTAGAATAAGTTCTTTGTGCATGTTACTGTCCTGGTCACTAGTCCACAGCACGTAGCAACGCGGGCTTCCCGAGCCTGGTGTACAGTCCCTTGGCAGCTCTCACTAGGCTGTCTCCTGTGTGCTGGTGCCGCCATCTGGAATCCAAAGCTCCAGTGGGACCCTCCCACCATGCCCCACGCCACTGCCTCCATTTCCAGTCCCCTGGCTGAGTCCTGGCCCATCTATTGATTTGGCAGATTTTTGGATGCCTCTGTGCTAGGCTCTGCCAGACTATAGTGATGCAGCAGGGAACAAAATAGACAGGAGAAAGGTCATCATCATAAGGGAAACACACATTTTGGTTCTGCCATGGAATATCATTTTCCTGCCCTCGGAGTACCCCATCCCTCATCCCATAGGTCTACCACATTCCTTCCGTACACCCGGATCACATCTGGGGCCTTCTGTCGTCGTCTGCTCATGACTACTTGGGAAATCAGTCACCTGGGAGGAGCACAGTTAGGAAGATTTAGGAATGCAGAGTCACTAACTAATAGGTTGTGGTTGTCATTTGGGTTCTGGGAAAGAGACTGAAGTCCTAGAAGGGAAGCAAGTTCACAAGTGATTATTTAGGCCAGGAGTTGTGGCTCCCTCTTATAATCCTAACACTCTTGGAAACTAAAGCAGAAGAATCTCTTGAGGCCAGAAGTTCGAGATTAGCTTGGGCAATAGTGAGATCCCCATCGCTTCAAACAATAGAAAAATTAGCCAGGCAGTGTGGTGCGTGCCTGTGCTCCCATGCTAGGGAGGCTGAGGCAGGAGGATCATGTGAGTGTAGGAATTGGAGGTTGCAGTGAGTTAGGATGATTCCATTGTACTCTAGCCGAGGTGATGGAATGAGGTATGTCTCAAAAAAAAGAAAAAGAAAAAGATTGTTTTCTTTTTTCATAGGATGAAGGAGTAGAATGCAAAACTGTTCCAGACCTGAAATACCCAAATTTGATCGGCTGTTGATAAAAATCGTTTTCAACCTATGGAGTCTGCTCTTGTCTGGGGGGTGAAGCGCTCTGAGGGAGCGTCCTTAGTTCTGACTAGCTTGCTGGTGTGAGTCACAGAGGTTTGTCTCTTCAGCCAAGGTGACCCCAGCTCCGTCCTGGAGCTGCCCTCTGCACCCCAGCTACGGGGCTTCCAGCGACCGTGCTGCCAGCTTTCCGACTTGTTCTAAAGGTTTCTTAATTACTCTAAAATTATTTGCCTTTACTCTTACATCCCCCAAACTGCCTGTTTGTTTTTTTTTTTAATTTGTTCGTTTCTTTGAAGTCTTTGGGTCCTTTTCTTTTTCTTCCTGTACATTTGTTTGTCGGTAGGCTGTAGTCATGACTTGTAAGGCATACGCTTGTGGCACGTCCTCCCGGTCCTTGGTGAACAACGCTGTGAACTGGCTGCATTCAGTGGGTCTTGTGCCTGTGACATTTTCCTTCATTCTGTGACCAACAATTGCTCACGGTGCCATGACGATAACCGTGGTCGGTGATAGAGGCGCCTTTATCTTTTAGGCAAACTTACTCTTCTAGCGGTCAGGATTCTTGATACGAACGTTACCAATCACAGTTTCAAGCATCCAGGAGTCGGGTTGGAATGATGCCAGAAATTCTTTTTCATTAGAATGCTACCAGAATTTCCTTTTATGGTTTGATACAGGTCTGTGAGTACCGCTTGTTTTAAAAGTCAGAAACTTAGGTTCAAGTCTCAGTTCTGTTATTTAACTCTCAGTGTGACATTGGGTAAGTAGTAGAATTTCAGAGCTAGAAAAGACTGTCTAGTTACTCCTTGACTTTCAGAAAAGGAAACTGAGGTTCATAGAGGTTAAGCTTGCCCCCCTATCGAGCTGGGCTAAGAGAATTCCATTCTCTTAACTTGCGGGTGAGGGTACCACACAATACTTTCTCGGAGCTTCTGTGTCTTCACTTAGAAAATGTGGGTGGTAACCTATGCTTTACCTCTCTAACTGGTGAAATTATACGCTAAAGCACTTTGATAATCTTTAAGACATGCAGCAAATGCAGAGTCACCATTACGTTTGAGCAAACAGCAGGGCCCTGTTCTCTCCTGCTATAGTGTGTGAGAAGTAAAGTTCAAGGCACAGTTTCTTCCCTCTCTGCAGGGTGGGGCACGGTTTAATCTGTGACACTAGGAAGAATTCACAGAAGCTTTTGTGTTCCAGGATTCCGTTTTTTAGTAGCAGTATGTTTATAAAATATATCTATTTTCGTTTTGCTGAGTTTATGATAATAAAATATAGAGCTGAAGAAATATGTGCCAAGGATTCCCCCAGGGGACAACTTAAGGTCTGCCATGCAGAAAGGAAAGTTGGGACAGATGTGTCACCTACATACTTAATTTTTATTTGGTCCTGCCAGGTCAAGTGCTGTGGGAAAGCAGAGAGAAAAGAGCGATGTGCTTTTTCATTTGACGCTAGTATAACATTAAGAATTTTTACTTTATTCTCAATCAGATTGTATACAGTAAATTCCATTCTGCTGTTTCAGTTAACCATGACTAGGAAAAACCCAATTTACTTATAATAGCACTTTTAGTAAAAGGACCACAAAATCATGATCATTGACGTTCTTTTAAACCCTGCAGTAACATCTGATTGCATTGGTGCAGTTTAGCAGCGAGGTGGCTCTCAAGTTGGGTAGGTGCGTGTAGACATGTGCTCTGTTGGCGTTCACTAACCCCCAAGACTGGCACTGAATGCTCTTAGGTGATATTCCTGCAGCCACAGTCTCTGTGGGAGTGACAGCATAGATAAAAAAATGTAATTTAAGTCAAACTGAGAAAGGAGAAGTCTTTAAGACCAGAAGTGACAAATACGTAAGTGGTGCAATATGGTGGGAGAGTCCAGGCTCCACAGTTGTACAGACCGGGATGGCGGTCTCCCCTCTGCCACTGTGAGCCGAGTGACCTTACACAGGTAACTTTGCTGAGCCTCCGTAGTCAGCTAGTGACACATTAGCCCAGCAAAGGCTGACCCTGACCGTGGTGGAGAGCAAGTTCCCTGTTCAGAAGTCACTCTAACCTGGAAAAAAGCTACTTTGCCCAGTAACCTTCCCAGGGTCCCACTGATAGTCCTTGAATATGTCATGTCCTCCCGCGACCTCGGGCAGCTGCTGCTTCAGTCAGACGGGTGCAGGGGTCGTGCTTTGTCTGCTGCAGCCCAGCTGAGGGGCAGACAGCGGGTAAGATTAGACATCCACGAGGTATTACCCCCCACGCTTGTTCCAAGGAGCTCTGCTCACCCCGGGGTGCTTTCTCCTGCTCAGGCCACTCAGGCCTGTGTGTTTCAGACCCCAGCAGAGATGGACTTCCATCAGCCCAGCTGGGTGGTGAGGAGTGACCCGGACTCAGGCAGGGCAGACGTGTAATGTAGAATGAAATGAGCAGCAGAGACAGGCAGAGGAGGATGGGAACAGGAGCCGACGCTTCTGTGCTCTTCTCCCCAGCAGCAGTCAGGCCTCTGGGGCCTCAGAGCCGCTTCCTTGTACAAGGTCACATGCTAGCAAGGACACCAAATGACACTTAGTAAGGCGTTTAGCTGAGTGTCATTTTTGCAGTTACTCTGTCTAAACATAGTTCAATAGACCTCCAGTACACGGAAATTGAAAAAATTGAAAAAACAGAAAACCTTTCTCTAAGTACTGTTTTATTGAAATAAAATGTAAATATTGTGATATAGCTTATCAGTTTCCTAAGGAAGAAGGAAGGGTCCTAACCTCTAATATTTTTTCTATATTTGGGTAAAAACTCATTTGGTTATAATTCATGCAGTGGATGGGACAATTTTTCTTAGAACAGAAAATGATGTGCAGGCAAAATACAGAACTCGCACATCAGAAATGGTCCCCAAACAGGTATTAAGGAAAGGGAGAGAGGGTGTGCCTTGTAGGACAAGCGGGTGGCCTTTTCTTCTCTGACCTCTGGTACTGCTGATTTGGGTGATAATTGTTATTTTATAATATGAAATAATTGCTTCTTGTGCACAATTTGGGGAAAGTGTATTTCCTGAAAACCCGACACCAGGAGGAGCCCCGAGCATTGATTTACTCTCGGCCTGCAGTTCTTAGCAGCTCTCAGGTGGCGGAAGAACCACCAGGCAAACTTGGTACCAGTGTGTGTTGTAAGCTCTGGCCGGACGCTAGAAACGGGAATTTTAACAAGCTCCCAGGTAACTATGATATGTAAGTTCAGAAACATTGATGAGGCCATTAGACACAAAAGAATTCACCTTTTCTGAATCTAGAAAGGGCATCTTGCTCTTGGGAAAGAGTTGCAAAAGCAGCTGATGAGGAGATGAAAGCATATTCATTTTACCGCCCTTACTGCCAAGGGACTTTCCCCCAATACCCATAAAAATAACTTTTGAATTCCCTGTTTGACTTACTTGGCTCAGAAATCCTAGCTGCATGCTTGACTGATAACAATAAATTATACTGTTTCTCTTCTTTAATAATTTGTTGTTTCATTTTCTTTTATATAATCAAGCCTTCATATGGACTTTTTTTTTTTTTTAACTATGTACTGGTTTAAAACTAGTAAGTAACAACCAGTACCTCATTCTGATTTGTTTCTAGTTACATGTTTAAGGAACATGGATTTGGGAGGGGCAGAAAACAGCTTTAAACAGTAACTGAGGATTGTGTTTCTCTCGGTATTTCAACAAGACACATGCACACACGTGGCCATGCGCCACACACGTGCACTTTATCCAGGACAGGTGTACTCTAGAGAAAATTGTTTCCTCCAAATCCTGGCTGGCCAGCTTATTCAGAGAAAATCTACCCGTAACTTACTTACGTACATCCCAGAAGCACATGTGCTGATGGACAGTTCCAAAGTGGAGTGTCCGCCCATCTCTTCCCTGCTTCTAGTGTAGCTGTTACTCCTCAGAGAGCAGCTGGCACCTCCTCTAAGCATCCTTGCTTTCATCTCTGACTAAGGGAAGCGGTGGCATTTAATCCATCCTTCGGAGCTTCTTGGGTAGATGCGTCAGCAGGATGACTGAGGCTTTCCCCACACCTTCTCCCCCCGATGGCTGAAAGGACAGCAGCTCCTGTTGCACCACTTCCTAATTATAAATGTTTAAAGAGATTATTATCAGTTAATACATTTCTCTGACTGAAAATAACAGCATTAGGTTTCTTTTCTTCACGTCACTTGAAAATACCAAAAGGTACTCTGGGGAGTTTCTTGTCATGATGATGAGCATTAGAAATAACTGAGTTTTAGATGCCCCAGGGTCTTCTAAATCTCTGCTCAGGGGTTCTTTTTTTATTTTGAATAAAATAATGGTTTACTAATACTCCTCAGACTTCAATAATCTACATGACTAAGACCCTGTTTGTCTTTAGGAAGTTTAAAAAAACAAACAAACGACTTTTTCTCCTGGCTGGGGCACAGTGCCTCATGCCTGTATTCCTAGCACTCTGGGAGGCCAAGGTGGGCAGATTGGCTGAGTTCAGGAGTTCAAGACCAGCCTGAGCTAGAGCAAGACCTCGTCTCTAAAAATAGGTGAGTGTTGTGGCAGGCACCTGTAGCCCCAGCTGCTCGAAGGCTGAGGCAAGAGGATCGCTTGAGCCCAGGAGTCTGCGGTTGCTGTGAGCTATGACGTCACCGCACTCTACAGGGGACAACCAAGTGAGACTCTCTCAAAACAAAACAAAACTATTTTGTCTCCTGTAAACATGTGTTTAAAACTTTCATCGAGGTCAGTAGAGCACCATTATTGGAGGTTTAAGCTCTGCCTAGCAGGTTTGAGCTGAATGCGGAACGTGCAAGGTGTTGATCCACACTCTTGTTAAACAGTGGGTGCTTAATGGTGACGATGCCTTGTACTGTATGGGGCTTTGGGTTTAGGGAGGATGGTCCCAATATTGTTTCCTTCTGGATCCACAAACCTTTCCTACCCCGAGAGGTAGATAATAAATGTGAAGAAACTTTTTTTTTTTTGGTGAAAATCTTTTTTTATTTTATTTTTTTTATTCTTTTGTACATAGATCATAAATACATTTATGCCAATTTCAGTGTGTTGATTATTTGTACAACTGACTCAGAGAGGTTAAAGTAACTTGGCCGAAGATTCAGACTAGTAAGAGTCAAGACCCATGCTCAAAATGCTCAAACTCAGGTCCCTTTCACCCAGGTGGGCAGCATCCTACCTGTCTTCCCACTTTACTCAGCTACAGGTTAATAAAAGTTTTGAGTGGGACTGGATCAACTTCAGCTGGTTCTTACTGTCAGCATTGCTACAGAATAGGGTTTCTCAAAGTGTGATCCCTGGAACAAAAGACTGGGGGGTTGTCATGTCACGGGCTCAAATACTGGATTAAACATACAATGGCTTAGCATATTTTTTTTTTATTGTATCCTTCTCAGAGCCTTTATGTGGCTATGAACTGGTATATTTCTAAAATTTCTATTACTTTTTTCTTTTTTGATTTTTTTTTTTTTTATTGTTGGGGATTCATTGAGGGTACAATAAGCCAGGTTACACTGATTGCAATAGTTAGGTAAAGTCCCTCTTGCAATCATGTCTTGCCCCCATAAAGTGTGACACATACCGAGTCTATTACTTTTTTCACTGGAACCTTTTTTTATTTAATAGCTTTTATAGTAAGTTGAGGAAAGCTGCTCTAAAGGAAGAAATCACTGATAAAAAAAAAAATGTAGACTGAGTAATGGACTTTTATAACCTGTCAGGAGTGAACAAGTTTGGTTTTTAAGATTTCTCATATACAAGTATAAAAAGTTTTAAGGAACTTAAAACTCACCAGGATAGAGCTAACCTGGATGACATGCCCAGCTGGCCATGTCATTGCTGTGACAGGGAGCTCATGGCATCCCCTTCCCAGTTTGCCTTCTGTAAGGTGCACTGATGGCCAAGTGAGTATTGGTAAGGGCTGGACCACAGGTGGGAAATGCAGAACTCAACCATGTTCTTACACATTATCTCCACTCTGGTTGAAATTAACCAAATTGAAATTCCTTTGCACCCCCATTGACCCAGAGGAGACCTGTGCCTTTTATATCCCTCAGGTCTTTTGACTGCAAATGAAGCTGCCCTGGTCTGCCCACAGTTTCACAGAAGCCTCTCTTATCTGAGCGAGCAAGCGAGCTGCTTCCACGCACGCAGCTTGTATGTGCAGTTCTAAGTCACTGCTCTTAAGAAACCTTCCATCTCATTTGCTTTGAACTTACTGGTTCTCCAAATCTCTAAGCTCTTTCACCACGTGTATCCAAAGTTGTCACCAGTAACCTTTACGACTTACCTGCTTCTCGCCTCTGTAACCGTGATGGTTTTTCTCACACTACCCTTTGGCAGTTGAAATAATTGCTCCATTTTACTCATCCACACAAGTTCTTTGTTCAGTTGAAAGGAACAGGTTGTAGGTATCATGAAAAAACTCAAATCGTATTTGTGAATAAGGAGCTTTTCATCACTTTTGGTGACAGTCATAATATTTAGCATTCCCTAGTATAGAGCAGATTTTAGTTTAAAAAGTGAGATAACTTTATCTGTTTAGGTAATACAGTATGCTTTGAAGTCTTGGTTTTTTCTTGTGAGCAGTGAGTATAAAGTAATTCATAAAGTTTAAGGTTAAAGATTTATTTTTTACTTAAGGTGACATTGATTGTTGAACATTTTGCTGGCATCTTTGGAGAGAACCCTTTCTGCTTCATTGATTATAGCAGCTAGGAAAAGCTGGGAGTGAGCCAAGCTCTCTTTGCTGCCAGGTCAGAGAAATGGCTATGAACTTATTTGGCCGAAGTAGAGATGAACTTTGTTATTTTGATATTAACGTTTTTATCCTGCTCAAGTGATCTTTTTGAGTGAATTAATCTTAGAATTTTCCATCTGTAAAGTCAAGAAGCTGTTGAATTTTATTTTCTGATTATCTGGATAAATACCCACTTTGGGGATAGGTATAATATTAATCTTCTTTAAGTGTTTGGAAATATGTGGCGTTTTCACGTCTAGCTTCAGCCCCCTTGTCACCAGCGCCCTCTTCAGCAGTGTTAAATTTCCCAGCCTGACATGCGCAGGAAGCCGCGCTGAGTAAATATAGGAGATTAATGGTCTCCCTGTTCCTGGGAAGAATTCAGAGCACTTTTTATATTTGATATTGCTAAAAACAAAATGCCATCTTAAAACACTTATTTACTTAGATTTGTTTTAAATCCTAGAAGTGCAATGGGAAGCCTTCTCTCCACTCATCTAAAAGTAATATAGGCAAAGAATCTGTTCTTTTTTTGCTTTGCAATACTGTTTCAATACTCTTAAGTCAGTACATGGTGAAGCTACTTGTGAATAAACAAAACTTTTCTGTATTTGAGCGAATATTTATAGGATATATATGTATTTAGAAATGCATTTGTAATTTGAAATTTTAATTGTGAAAAATCACCAATGATTAAGCACTGATATTTTGGTATGTGTGAGTCCATTCCTAAAAACACTCCCTCTTTGCCACTCTATAACATTCTCATTATTGAACAGAAAAATCAATGAAGAAAGTTATTATGCTAATGCGAAACAGCTGCTAAGCTGATAGTTGACATTTGCTCAGGTTTAAAACGATTCAGGTCTTTGGATGTGTCGTTGTCCTCTGTGACAGGTGCCCCGAACATCGCAGTTTTCACACACCCTGTTGAATTAGTTTGCCTCTTGTTTGAATCTGTTAATAGGTACTGATTACAATAATGTTTTTTTAAGTTTATCCGAAGTTAAATCTGTACGGGTAATAAGGACTATGCTAACCTCCTAAGTGACTCCCGTCATCGTGATTCGTTGTGACAACAGTAACTGCGCACGTTCCTGCTTTGACAGCGATCCCGGAGGCAAAATGATTTGTAAGCTCAGGATACTTTTATTTTTAGAAGGAGGATTGTCTTTGGCTATTGAAATTAATGGCTTTTCATAATTAAAATTTAAACAAATGCCCTCATTCCAATGGACATGGGTCTCTTTGTTTTAGCATTAGGTCATTAGAAGGTTTTTGGTAGGAAGGTAACAGTCTAAGTGCAAATCTTTGAGCAAACTGAGCTCAGAAGCACAACTCTAGGCTCAGAAAGTCTTGCCATAAATAATAATTTGGCTTGAAATTTTTTTGTGGACAAGCTAATGGAAGATTATGTAGATGACATGTTCATTGACATAGTTTAGGGAAGGCAAACAATGTGTATGGACGGGGAAGCAGCATTACTCAAGCTTATGCTTCTAGAAGCTCCTCCATAGCAAGGACCAGGCTTTGGTTATCTGCACTTGTATTTCCATCCCCAGCAAAGCACTGGCGCACAGTGACTCGACAGATTTTAGTGAGAGTCAGAGTGGTACACTGAGAGCCCGTCAGGGGAGTGTGGCTCCAAAGGTCCGAAAGTGGAAGGAGACTGTGCCCCACCCTGGGGTCGTGGTGTGCACCGCGCCGGGGGCATGGCATGCAGTCAGCTTCCACCTGGGAATGAAAGAGGCATTCTGGTGAGTTCCTCACCATCCAGGTTGTAACGGGCATCTCTGTGGCACAGACTGAGATAGGCATGGGCTGTCCTGAGAGTCACAAGTCCTCCAGAAGCTAGATACTTCTGGTTACCCCAGAAGAGGGGCAAGACTTCCACTGGGGTCCTGGGTCAGAACCACAGCCGCAGTGCAGGCCAGGTGCGTGCCCTTTGCCTCCAGCAGTGCTAAGATGGCCCACCCTGGCCTCTCTCCCAGGGCTTACGCTCTCTTGTCAGACTCTTTCTAGAAAGTCATGTGGAGCCAGCACATGCGCTAAGTACATCAGGGCAGCCACAAAGATGGGGGCTGGGGCTCCCCAAACCAAAATTACTTACCAGTCTTTTTAAAACAGCATAGCTGTGTTTCCAACTTTGCACTGAAGCCGAAATTCTAATCGTAGCTTAGCAAGCATCACCAGCCAGCTTTACTCCTTAGGCCAAGTTTAGGAGCCGGTGTGCCCAGAGTGGATTGTAGGTATACTAAGGTATTGATCCCCTCAGCTCTTGGGGTGGCCGGGGGTCTGGGGCAGCTGGCATCCCTAGGCTGTCACCTTACACTGTGCGTCACCCTGTATGCTGTACCCATGACATCTTCTGTGTGAGCCTCCACCAAGAAGGGTTGAAAGCCCCTAGAGGCTTCAGAAGATACTGAAGAGGCAGCTTGATGTCAAAATGAAGGGAGATCTTGTTACACATTAGCTCCTACTTTGGGATGAGTAGTAGAAAAAAGGGGGGGATTTTCCCCCAGGAAACCCCATTAAGACATGTGCCAGGAGCATAGGCTGTATTTACGTGCACTTAGATTTCCTGGGGAATTTGAAGTGTGGGAAGGGTAGGATAGTTTGTGCATTTTGGAAAGACCACTTGGCTGCAGGAGATAAGAAAATAAGAGTGAGAGCAGGAAGGAGCATCGGTTAGAGGCCACTGTCCCAGAAACGCCAGGAGCCTGAGCCACCGCTGTGGCCAAGAGCTGAGGAGAAAAGAGCAGATGGGGGGTACTGGGGAGTAGAGGCCCCAGGACTTGGGGTCCGTCTGGGCACGGATGGATGGTGGCACGGCAGGGCAGACGTGTGGGTGTGAGCAGCTCGGGACTGAAGCCTCTGTGGGACACCTGGGCCTTCCTGGCAGCCGCACCCCTGCTTCCTTCCCCCACACTGGGCTTCGTTTGCCTGTCATTTCTTCACCCCTGCCGTTAACCGCTTTTTCCCACATTTCCCCTGACGCTGTGAGGTCTTTCATTCCTTGAATGGTGGACCCAGGCCCTCTGCCGGAGCCCTCTCTGCCACTGAGTCCTGAGTCCTGCTGAGCCTCCTTCATTCTCAGTAGGCTGATTTTCCCTGTCACTCGCAGAGCCAGGAGCCTCATCATTCAGAGTCGTGGACAGAGCTCTGAGAGAGGCATTGGGATGTTCCAGAAGTGAAAGAAACAAGGGGAGTGTGGAGCGGGTGCAGAAGGAGCCGCTGCGACAGCCTGCCAGGAGGCATGACGGCACTCTGACCTCAGGCAGCCATCCTCCTGCAGAGTGCTGTCTGCCCCAAGCTTGTGGGGTAATTTCAAGTAATTTCTTATTACAAAAGCAGTAGATGTCCACTCTAGAAAACTTATGACCTAAAGATACGCATTAGGAAGATACGCAAAACTCAGGATCCCAGCAGCCAGAGGTCATGGCAAGGAGGTGAGCGGGTTTTGTCCCTTGCAGAGCTTGCGTTTTTGGCTCTGCCACTGAGCTTGGGACGTGTGTTGGTTGTGGTCCCTGTGCTATTTGTGAACATTCCTAAAATGCCACTCCTATGACCAGTGCTCCCTCTACAGTGAAAGGAATCTCCTTTGGTCAGAGGGTGCAGGCTTGTAGTTTTAAGATGAAAAAGTTCTGGAGACTGAGTGTGCTGTAGTTAGTAGGAATTTGCTGTGTGCTTGAGATTACTAAGCGAGGTCTTCAGTGCTTGCTGTCCTCACCGCCCCCCCCCACACACACAGTAATTCTGTGAGGTGACACACATGCTAAGGAGCTGGACTGTGGTAATCATTTCGCTGTGCACATGTCTGTCAAAACATCATGTACACTTTATTTTTGTATTTCAGATTGATAGGAGAGTACAAACGGTTAGGTGCTGCGCCCTGCACCCAGGAGGTGTGCCATGTACCCTTACATTGTGCCCATTAGGTGGGAGCTCGCCTGTACCCTTCCCTACTCCCCCCTTCCTCCAGCTTGAATTGAATTTTTTCCCTTGTGCGGGGCCGTGTTAGATCATCTGCTGGCTTCATTTTACTGTTGAGTCCATTGGATACTTGCTTTTCCATTCTCGTGATATTTTACTGAGAAGAATGTGTTTCAACTCTGTCCAATCACATAACACTTTAAACGTACATACCTTTTATCTGTCAGTTATGTCTCAATAAATCTAGGGGGGAAAAAGACCCCTCCGGGACCCTTCAGTTCCACTGTCAGCTGTGGAAAATCTGGGATGGGCCTGTCCCTGTCTGTGCTCTGAGGAGGCCTGATCCTTGGGGTGAGAAGAAGGCGCAGGCTGGAAGAGGGAGGCTGGCGGAAGCTGGTATGCCTTGTCCCTTCCACACCCCCATGAAGGGCTCTGCCTTTCCATCCCTGTCCCCACCCTCATCCTGCTTTTCCCCTGTTCCTCCGTTCCCTGGTATTACATAATATTCCTGTTCAAATCAGTTCCTGTTTTTCCAGGGAGAGGAATTGTGACTCTTTCAGGGAAAAACCCTGTTCTAACATTAGCAGTAGCTGCTGGTGGCCAATCCATGATCTCATAAGGGAAACCCACCACAGCGCCATCTTCTCTGTTCCTGCCTGAGTCAGCGCACAGATGGGATCGCTTCTGCCTCGCTCGGCTTCCCTTTGGCCTTATTTGTTCCGTGGGAGGCCACGATTATTTCTCTCAGGGTAATGGAACTGCCAGGCTTCAGTGGGCCGGTTAGCTAGTGACACTTTCACTTAGACACAGACACCTTGGGGAGTTCACTGCGCTCTAGGAAAACTCTCCTAGGGTTATACCAGCAGATGTGCCTTCACCTCTCACAACTTTTTATTATGGAGAACTTTAATTGTGTATGACAGGAGAATAATGATGATGACCACTTTCATGGTCAATCTCATTCCAATTGTATTCCCACCCACTTTCTCTTGTTAACTGAAGTAATTCTAAACGTATCATTTTACCTGTAAGTATTTATTATATATCTCTAAAGGATAAGGACTCTCAAACACACATAATCACAGTGCTGTCATCGTACCTAAATAAATTAACCACCATTCTTCAATAGTATCAAATCCAGTCGGCGTTGAGACTTCCCCAGTTGTCTCAGTACTTTTTAGTTTGTGTACATGTTTGAATCACGATCCTGACAAGGTCTGTATACTGCAGTCGACAGTGTCTTTTAGACTTTTAACCTGTGGGCTCCCATTTATTGGCTTTTTTTCTTTGCAATTTATTGTTGAAGATACTACCATCTTTAATTTGATTTTCATGGTGGTACCAAATGTCAAGCTAAAGAGGGAAGAACTGTTCCCAGTACATTATTTGTCTTCCTTTAGAGCATATATTACTCCTTCCTTACATGGGGAGAGGGGGTTGTACACACTACACCAATAGTGCCAAAAAAATTTACACACATTTTAAGAAAGAAAAAAACTGTATTAAAATTGTAATACTCAATATACACCAGTAATGAAATAAAAATACAAGTCACACCAAGCACCTCTTGTAATTGCAGGAGTCAAACGTGACTTGAGTATTAAAATTTTAATACAGTCATTTCCTTTATTAAAAGGCGTATACATTTTTTGGCAATCTCTGCATGTAGATATACAAGCAACATATATTCACATATTGAGTACTTAAAATTGATCTTTTAATACTAATTCAATGTTGTGAAAATTATTTGTATTCAAGATTTTTTAATCTGAGTTTGGGGTTTAAGAACCTTTGTTCTAGAGGAAAAAACAGCTTCAACCCCAGCTTATTGTTCAGCTGTCCCAATGGAATTGCTATTATGAGAACTAATTGTAATTAGTACAGCAAATGTTTGTATATTAAGTGAGAGTTACCCTATTGCTTGAGGCTACCTAAAAGCATTTTTATAGTAATTTAAGTAAACATTTCCCTCTGCCTTAGGAGTTCTTTGTAATTCAAACTGTTTGTAAGTAAGTCATTTGGATAATTTATTACCAAAACTCTATTGAATGGAGTCTCTGAGTCTTGTCTTTGGTAGACTTTGGTTCTAGCTAGAGTGTTAAACTGAGATTCTGACTTGTTAATTTGTGAGGCCTGTCCTTCCAAGAACAATGCAAGAAGCAGCTTAAATTTAGCCCTAAATTAGCAGGATTTCACTAATAGCTCCAAGCGCAGTTTAGAATATCTCTTGGTATTTACCTATCATTAAATTGTAATCTTATGCAATTCAGTGGGAACTAATTTATCACCACCAAAAATTTTGGTTTGAAACCCAATCTTTAGCCTAGAACTTTGTGGGAGTTTTCCAAATAATTTTTTTCTCTGTAAGCTGGTAAATTGCTGGTAGGTTTCTCTGTTTGTTGAGATTTTGTTAATTCATATCTAAACCCGGCTGAGCCTCTTGGAAGTTCACTCAGAGTTTGTATTTCTTGGAACAACAGCGAGTCTCTGCCAAAGAGCACCGGTCTAACATGGCTGGGCACTTGGATGTCCTCTGTTTTTCTTTGACAAGTTTATCTTTTCTGCATTTAAAAAAAAAAAGTTGTTTTAAGCAAAGTAATATCAGTCTTGACATCCAGCTCCCCTCATCTCTGTCCCCAAACTTGTCCAGAACTCCTTTTGTAACTCTTATTCTGACTCTTAAAATTACATGAAGTTTCTAAGTTTTACTGGTTTTGAAGCATTTTGTGAGCTTACCCTCCAAACAGCTTTTTAGGACATACTTAAACTTATTTTATGTCTTGATTTGAGTAAATCAGATTTTGAGAGGTTTCTTTTTCTGTAAAAGCTTGCCTGGGAAGCTACTTTACTTCTGAGTAAATCTGAACATTTAACGTCAGCACTCTTTCTAGAACGAAGGTAGCTTCTGTAGGAAATTGTTGAGTAGACTCTGGAAATCAATAAAGTTTTCTGTGTAGCACTGAAACTTACATAGAATCAGCTTTAAGATTTTTTTAAATCGTGAATGGATTAATAAACTGTGGTATATGTATACAATGAAATACTATTCAGTTATAAAAAAGATAGAGACTTTACATCTTTTATATTAACCTGGATGGAGTTGAAGAACATTCTTCTTAGTAAACTATCTCAAGACTGGAAAAGCAAGTATCCAATGTACTCAATACAATATGAAACCAATAGATAAACAACTATGTGCCCACACAAGAGAAAAACACAATGAAATTCAAGTGGGGGGAGGAGGGAAGGGATTGGTGAGCTCACACCTAATGGGCACAGGGTATATACAGCACACCCAGTGGGTGAAGGGCTCAACTACAACTTGAACTTAACCTAACAAATGCAAACAGTGTAACCTAATCATTTGTACCTTCATATACATCTGAATTTAAAAAAATAAATAAAAATTTTTGAAAGTTTGATGGGGAAAACAAGATACTTATTTAAATCTTATCCCCAAATTGCTCAAGTTCCAGATTAGAAATTGTGTACCTGCTTACTTTGTGATCTTAAACTGTGTGATGTGCTATATAAATAGTGACACCGTTCAGCTGGTTAAATCAGCCATTTCATTTTAGATTGGCATCTTCATGTCTGTTTGTTTATTTTGGAGCAAAGTCTTGCTATGTTCCCCAGGCTGGCCTCAAACACTTGGGCTCAAGAGACCCTTTAGTCTCAGCCTCCTGTGCTGCTGGGATTGTAGGTGTGCCTCACTTTAGCTGGCCAGTTCTTGTGGGGGTTGTTTGTTTTTGGACAGCCTTTCTCTGCCGCCTAAGCTATAGTTACAGTGGCATCATTCTGTAGTCTTAGGCCTGAGGCTCAAGTGATCCTCCTGCCTCAGTCACCCAAAGTGCTGGGATTACAGGCATGAACCACTATTTTGTTTTTTAATGGACCTCAGTTACATGACATATTATCATCATTGGTCATAGTATATTTTAGACTCCTTATTAGCGATCCTTACAAGGTCTAGACCTGTTAGACTTTGGGTCCACTTTCTTAAAATTAATGAATAAAATCAGCTGTCTATGAGTTGAAGTTACAAGAGAGCCATAAGCAGAGCTTACTTGCTAGTCCTCTGTGTTTTAAAACTACCAGATCAGGCTTAGGCTGACTCGGTGTCTTCACACAGAGCTCTAGTCTTAGTAATGACACCCTTCAGGGTAATCGTTCCCTAAAGTAATATTACTTTCGTCATTTTCTTCCTATCTGGTTCCCTCTACCTTTCCAATTCCTTTTTCTACTTAACACAGATGTTTTTCCTTGTCATCCAATATTACTGTTGTGTGACAAGTGACTAAATGAATAAGACAGAATCCCTATTCCCAGTCCAGCTGGGAAGTCCATGACGTACACAGTCAACTGGAGCAGAGGCCTCCACTGTTGTGTCAAAGGATTGGACACATATGTGACACAGTGATGAGTTTCAGAGATGAGAGCATTTGTGTCATGTCTCAAAGGAGCAGCAGCTAGCTAGGTTGAGAGGCCCTCCGGGAGATCCTTCAAAGCAAAGACACACTCGTATGGCTAATCTGGAAGGCTGGACAGACCCTTCCCCCGGCTTACTGTGAACCAGACCCACCCCAGAAATCAACACTTCATCCATATACATTTTTAGTACTTCAGTATTTATCTCTAAAGATTAAGGGACTCTTTTTAAATGTATAACTTCAATACATTATTATACTCTATAATAATTTCATATTATTATCAACTATTCTAAGTTTTACTTTTCATAAATGTCATTAATCTGGGGGGGGTTTAACAGTCTCTTTAAATCAGGATTCAAATAAATAAAGATCATACATAACAATTGGTTGATACATATATCTTTTAAATTTCTTTCTATCTGTGAGTTCCTTCATATATCTTTCTGTTCCTCTTATATTTTCAGAACAAAACTTAGAATAGAAATTTCCCCTTATCTACTTGTAGATTAAGTTGAACTACACTGTATAAGAAGGTATAACTATTTCATTCATTTCCTTTACTTAGCAGTTTCCAAAATTATGAGGAAGTTTGATTAATGAGTTTTCCTTTTTTGTATCACTCATGGATTATTATGTTTGAAATGTTTCAGTACTAGCAGTTATCTCTGTTGATGGTCCCATTTTTCACCTTTGGCCTGTGGGAGCTTCTTCAAGTTGATTCCTGAGAACCTCCAATTTATTTGTGTCCTTTTCAGGTTTTTTTCCATCAATATTTTATAGTTTTCAGTGTAAGGTTTTATACCTCATTTGTTACATTTATTCCTTCTTTACCTGGTAAACAAGATTGTTTTCTTAAATTCTTCTTTGGGGTAGGTCCTTATTCATGTGGAATTTTTCCCTGGTTTAATATACACAAATCAATTAACAGACTGAAAGATAAAGCCACATAATCATCTCAGCTGACACAGAAAAACCAATTTGACAAGGTTCAACATTCTCTCTTGATAAAAACTCTTCAACAGTTGGGGTATAAAAGGAAAATTCCTCAAAATAAAAGCCGTTTATGAAAAATCTGCAGCTTACATCATCATCAATGGGGGGGATACTGGAAGTTTTTCTTCTAAGATCTGGTTGTAAGGTGAAGATGTCCACTCTCAACGCTTCTTTTCAGCATTAGACTGGAAGTCCTAGCAAGAGCAGTCAGACAAGAAAAAGAACAGGTCTCCAAATGAGAAAGGAAGAAGTAAAATTATCTCTATTTGTAAGTGGCATGATGTCAAAAACCCCAAAAACTCTCCCCCGAAACTGTTAGAGCTAAAAAATGAATTCAGTAGAGTTGCAGGATACAAAGTCAGCATACAAAAGTTCGTGGTATACACAGGTAATGCTGGGTGCTGTTGACATGACCCTATGTGGTATTTGATAGCTTCCTTCCAATCTGGTATAAGCCTAGACTTGGAGTCATCCATTTCTCCCCACTTCCTTTTTTGTGGTAAATGCTACTCAGAGACCACAATCCAGGGATTAGTCTTGCTTATTGTTCCTAGTCTGGTCTTTCTTCCCAGGCCTTGTTACATGGACAGAACTATGATTTTTTTTAATGCTTAAATATATCCTGAGTTCATACTCATTGCCAATTTAAATTCAGGACCATAGGACTTAACTTCATTCATCTTTATTTACCCACTGTAAGAATTCTTAGAATCAATAGATCCCAGAAATAAAAGCCATTAAGATATCATTACTCATTTGCTTATTTCCTGTTCTATACACAGTAGGCACAGAATAACACCAATAACTTGATTATTAAAGTAAATTCAGAGAGGGTTTGGGGTTTTTTTGTGAGTGGAGTTAGTAGTTCTTTTTATCCTTAAGGTATATCCCGTTAGGTATATATTGTTAAATATTTTAAAGTCATTTGGAATTTGGTTTTGTGTAGCTATTTGCCAACTGGTTGCAGAATCCAGTTTGTTTCCTTTTTTAAAAAGAAGGATTGGATTTTGTTATCTATTACTCCTGATTATGTTCTCTATTTTTATTCTTTTGATTATATTATAAATTTACACACTATTATGTAGTCTGAACTTTCACAGACTTTTAGTGGAACCCAGTTCTGGGATCTTCTTCATAGTGGTTTTCTCACTGGTTAGACTATAAAGTTCTTGCTTCTCGCAAATAATGCTAAAAAGGAAATAAGGTTAGATGATAGCTGTTCTTAACATTGGATGTGTCTATACTCGGCATCGTTTAGGACATTTTATTTCTCTGGCACCCTCCATTGCAAAATGGAAGAGCAGTTTTTCTGACTAAATGTGGGAACAGATATCCCCATCTTAACAATGGAGCAACTAGGTTGGCGTTAACCTTTCCTCCCACAGTCATCCAGCAACCTGCTGGTTCATGGTGAAAGGCTCACCTGTCTGCTTTGCCCTTCTCCATTATGTTTTTGCCATTTTTGCATAAAACATGTTGTCCATTGGTAAAAGCCCAGCCCCCTAGACAGACCAAAGTAAAACAAAGGTTTAACTACCAGATTTAATCAAGAGAACTCATTTTATCCAGGTATTGGAAAAATCTATTTGAACAACTCTTTCAAAGTAGGGTTCCACAGAATGGTAATTGCACCGACACTAATGGATGTTATACCAAAAAGGGTTCCAACGTCAAATAAACTCAGGCAATTCAGACTTTAACAGCTGCCACATCTCTCAGATGATAGTGTACATATGAGTCAAGCGGAGGAAGAGCATGGGTTTATTTCCCAAACTTATTTATCCAAGAGTTTACCTGATTTTTCATAAAGCAGCACTCTGCATGAGTTGTTAGAAAGTAAGGCTGCCTCTCGATTGAGCTTGGCAGAGAAATGTGCAAATCTACACCCCGGGGACCCAGTCAGTAGGACAGGACAAATGGCTGGCTTTCATCAAGGACAATTGCAAAAAACAAAAACGAGAGAGGATAGAAACTTCTAGCTTAAAAGAGACAAGAGACTATTTGTATAAACTTATGGATCTTACTGAAATTGACTCAAATAAGCTGTAATAAAAATCATAAGTCAATAAAGGTAATATGAACATGATTAGTTATTCAGTGATGTTAAGGATTTTTTCATCTTTTTATGTAGTAAAAATTATGAATTTTTTTAGAGCTGTCATCTTTTAGAGACGTGTACTGAAATACAGATGGGAGTACATCATGTCTGCTTTGCTTTGGATGCCCGGAGGAGAGTGGGATCTAATGGTTATATGTCGGTCATTGCTCAAACTTAGTAATGGAGCCCTGGGTTCATACTGCTATTTCCTCTACTTCTCTATATGTTTGAAATTTGCCATAATAAAAATGTTTAAGACTGCCAGATTTATATTATAGGTTGAGTATCCCTAATTCCATAGTCCAAAATTTGAAGCACTTCAGTCCCGAGAATTTCAGATAGGATGCCCTACTGTACTTTCAGGTGAGTTCGTTAGCAATACCTGAGTCTGTAGCTAATTTCACATTTTCCTGCTTAGTCTAGAATAGATTGTTTTCCAGCAGCTATGTTCCTACCTCCCAATCCCTCCTTAAAAGCCCAAGATTTTGGGAGAGTGTGAGCCTCCTTGGATTCACGGGTGTGAGTTGATGACAGACAAAGCCGCTGGCTCATCCGTGACTTGCTTCCATGTGTGTGAGAGCCTCGTTGTGTGTTTGCGATGTGGGGGTGGTGTTGCCCTGGCCCCCAGCACGTGCTGCTTACTGGGAGGCTCGCGTGCAGGTAGAAGGCACAGATGCTGCCCTCTGCAGCCCGTGCTCTGATCTGCCTACGTGCCTGGAAGCTGGTAGCCCCGGCAGCTTGGGGCAGGCTCAAAGCAAGGAAAGCAACCAGGGAGGAAGCTCTTATGAAAAGCTTTCCCCCAGTTGCTGCAGTTTAACAAAATGCAAAAGTTTATTTAAAAAAAGAAAAGGCAATTGGGAGAGCAATTGGCAAGTGGTTTTAAAATTTATGAATATGTCTCTATAATATATTGTCTATACTCCTGCCCACCTTACCCCACCCCACCCCACCCCCAAGCCACTCCCATTCCCAGCCCCCCTTTAAGCCAGTTTAGTTCATTGCCAGCCATGGTGCTGTCTGCTCTGGAAAGTAGCAGGAAGAGCTGATAAGGTGCTGAGGACAGACTCTCCGGTCTTATCTCGCCCCAGCACATGGTACCCAGAGTGCATCCTTTTCCTGTTCTAGGAGGGGAGACATAGACACTGGCCGTCTCCTGGCAGCAAGGACTTCAAACGGGGACTGGGGCCTGCCTCCACTTTCTAGAGGAGCCAGAAAGGAGAAAGTGGGTCACGGCTTTTTTGAAAGTTGTTTTTAGTACCAGTAAAAATTGATGTTGTCTTGCAGGTCAGCAAACATAACATTGTAATAAGAAACTCACTCATAAAAAAAAAATAATAAGAAAAGAAAAAGTGGTGAGGGTTAAGGGAAGGCCTACCAAAACAGCCAGGGGCTATAAGTCACTGGACCGTTTTGTTTGGTTAGAGTTTTGCCAGGACATAGGTTTGGCCTGAAAGGATTAGATTTGGCTTTTTGTTTGTTGACAGATGAAGCAAATGGTTTTAAGAGCTTTTGTGATAGTAAGAAATTGACACACAGATGGCTTAGTGTGAGAAGAGTGAAATACTGGCTCAATTTGCCCTCTGTCCTCTCCTGCCAGGAAAGCAGAAATAACATTCCTTCTTAGCTTTTCATCCTGTGATGCCATGAAAGGAAGATGAAGAGGAGCCTTCTTTTGGGTTGGAGCATGGAGAAGAGGGGGCAGAGAAGGTGCAGCTTTGCTTCTCGAGCTGTAGTCTGGGGAAAGCGTGGAGGGGATCCTAGTGACTCAAGGCTAGGCAGCACCAGCCCTTGCCCCATCCCCTACCCCGTGGTCTTTGGGGCCAGCCTAGAGGTCATCATCAGCCATCGTGAGCCTCAAGCAGAACCCTGTTTGCAACTCAAGGCTTTTCAGCATTGGGGAGCCCTGCCTTGATCATTTTTGGGAAAAATTGATTGGCTGGACAATTCTGACAGCCATTTATTGGAATTCCAAATATAAACAACAATTTTCAGAATTATGTATATCATACAGCACTAAAGATCCAGTTTTATTCTCAAAAGCTCATTAGCCTGGGGCCACATCTATGGTGCATCTTAGAATGGGTACAGGCGATTGCACTAATGTACACAGCTATGATTTAACAATAAAAAAAAAAAAGTTCAAAAAAAAAGAAAAAGAAAATTGGCTTTGCTGGAACCTGTAAAAAAAAAAAAGCTCATTAGTCCCCTATTGCTGAGTGTTGTGAGATTACCTAGATTACCACAAAGAAGGTTAGAATTGTAACAGACCTGAAAAATGTACCATAGAGGCTGAGAGTCCCGGAGGCTTTTAGAGAGGACCCAAGGGAAGGTCAGGGCATAATCTGTGGGCTGCCCCACCCCCACCTCAGCTAGAGCTCGTCTATGTGTTAGACATGTTGGCCTCTGTCAAGATTTTGTTTGAAGAAAGGCAGGTGGTGCTAAAACTGTTCGAAAAAAGTTAACTGAGTAGCTCTGTTCCTTGTCCTGCAAACAAGGAAAGTCCAGTCTGCCGTCCAGGATCACATTCTCAGCTGTGAATCAAGTCTTTGACACCCAGGTCAATGCCACATCTACACTGAATTCAGTGCTTGTTTCCTATGGTTTGGTAGCTAATGTTTTATAGCAATGCCGTGCGATGTATGGTCCATAGACCAGCCCATGACAAGATAAGGACAGAAATTAACACTGAACATTTAGAAACTCATAATAACTTAGTCATTTTATAAATTAGGACTTGAGTTTTATGTCTTTTTTAAATTTAACTTTTTTAGTAATTTTTTTCTTAACTTACAAAAATCTTGCCCTACAATTGAGAGGTTAAGGGCTGAAAATGAGAGGTTATTCCAAGATATGAAGGAAAGGAAGTGGAGTCCAGGTTCTGTGTGGGCAACATGGCCTTTATTCACTTGGGTGCGAGTGGGCTGAGTTTGAAAAGGAAGTCAGCACGTGGGTTAAGGCGGGCTGGGAAGGTAAGAGTTTGGAGGGGCAGGGATTGGCACACTCTCTCCTTCCTGGGCGGGACTTTTAGGGATTGGCACACTCACTCCTTCCTGGGCGGGGCTTTCAGAGATTGGCACACTCACTCCTTCCGGGGTGGGGCTTTCAGGCACTCTTTCCTTCCTGGCAGGACGCTCTTTCCTGGGCAGGATGGTTTTATGTGGGCAGCTCCCTATGTTGGCCCTATCAACAATGGCTTGAATATTTGAAAAGGCAAACAAGAAAACAAAACAAAAAAAATGGAATCCTTTACCCCTGATAGTGGGGGAAACACTGATACGTGACATTGAATTTCCAGGGCCTGGGTCAGTTAGGGATTACAAATGTGCTTGTAAACAAGAGGCACATCTTGCTTTAAGGAAACTTTTCCGAGCAGGAAGGGAGACAGCATTTCTTACTCTTTTTTATTTAAACTTTTAGTATCTTTTTTGCATATAAAATTATTGTAGCTTATGTAAAACCAAGGGAAAAGGTCATTAAAGGATTAGATGCTTAATCGATGCCTCTCGAATGAGCTTGGCAGAGCTCCTTGGAATTGTAATCTGAATTTAATTGGTTAGAGTTTTTCTTGAATACAGTTGTTTTGTAGTACTTGTTTGGTTTCTGTCTGTTCTAACATTTAAGTTGTCCCAGTGTATAGCTTTTAGATTATTGTTAAAAACAGATAACATGAGATCTGTCTGGTATATTATTTTGTATCATTTACTCACACAACTCACTGAGTTCAGAGCTGTATTTAATTTGGCTTTCCACTTCATTATGTTTTACACACAGAATGATTTTACCCTATCAAATTTACTCCTAAAAATGTTTTTTGTTTTGTTTTGTTTTGTTCGAGACTCAGTAGAGTGCTATGGCGTCACAGCTCACAGCAAGCTCAAACTCTTGGGCTTAAGCAATTCTCTTTTTTTTATTTCTTTTTTGTTTTTTTTTTTTTGTTTTTTTTTGTAGAGACAGAGTTTCACTTTATGGCCCTCGGTAGAGTGCCATGGCATCACACAGCTCACAGCAACCTCCAACTCCTGGGCTTAAGCGATTCTCTTGCCTCAGCCTCCCGAGTAGCTGGGACTACAGGCGCCCGCCACAACGCCCGGCTAGGGCTTAAGCAATTCTCTTGCCTCAGACTCCCAAGTAGCTGGAGCTACAGGTGTCCACCACGATACCCAGCTATTTTTGTGTGTGTGTGCAGTTGTCATTGTTGTTTTAGCTGGCCTGGCCAGGTTCGAACCCTCCAGCCTCCATGTATGTGTCTGGCGCCCTACCCACTGAGCACCGCCCCCTAAAAAAATATTCTTATTTTCTACTTTCATTTCTGGTAAATTAAAAAGAGTCTGTGAAAATATTAGCCTTATGTAGTGTGTAAGAACTGAGAGAGAGGAGACTGTATTATTAACCTGAATTAATTTACCTTTCTCTTAAAGATGTTTTTATGCTAAGAAGATTTTAGGTTCTCTAAAATCTTTCAAAACTGCTATGCTTTCTATAATAAGTAGCCTAAGTTTGAGTTGTCATGGTTCTAAAGCACTTTTCACATTTTCCTGCCGAGTAAAGATGGGAGACAGAACATTCTGGAAGCCTCTTCGGTGTGGGAGGTTCAAGTGCTAGCCTTCAACTGTTTATAAAAGCTGTTTATTCTTCCTCCAGAGAGCAGGGGAGGGACCAGCTGACCTAGAATACTAAACTGCGGGTGCTTTGGATTATTTTTAGACTTCATTCAAAGAAGCTGGTCCCTGTGTCACATTGATCTTCTCTGGCTTTAGAGGAGCCTCGTTTATCTCCAGTAGACCCTGGGTTGTAAAGTGTTGTCACATGAGTCACTGCACCTTCCAAGACCTGCAGGGAGGCCGGAAGCCTGCTCCTTTCTTTTTCCCTCTTTCCCTCTTTCCCCAGAGGTTGGACGGCTCTTCTCGGTGATGCTGAGGGCAGGTACTTGAGAAGTGTTGCCATGCAGAGCCGTCCTTCTAAACGTGTTGACATTGGCTTTTCCTAGTGAGTGGTAACTTGGGTAGCTGACTGGGCATATAGGAATAAAAAGAAAAGAAAAGAGATAAAATGAGCAGCTTTGTTAACGTTGGCTTTCATATGAGGAATTTGACCTTTCTCTGCGAAAGTCCAGTGAACAGTCAGGTCTGTCATCCCTCCTGGTTCCTGTGTCTTCTCTGAGATGTTCAGTTCTTTTGTCTGAGTCTGTAAATCCCAGGCACAGTTCTGATGCCTCATTATTAGAAAGGTATCTCTGCATACTTACAGGGTCATTCAGAGTTTTCTTTGATGACAGATGCCTTTATAACCAAACTCTTTTCTGATCTACTGTCTTTTGCTTCTCAAAAACAAGCAGCAGTTAGCCATTTCAAGACATCAGGAAAGGGACATTCTGTCACTGGCAGGAGACTGAGCTTGAGGACTCCATCAAAACCCAGATCCCTCCGATTCTGTGTGTGTGGGTGTGTACATTTGAAAAACATCTGTCATTTCCAAAAGTCGGCAATATAATATTCACAGAAGCAGATTATATTTTATAATAAAGATATTCATTCAGCAAATATTTACTTAGCACCAATTAGGTATAGCTGTGTAAAGAGAGAGAAAACAAATTTCCACAAATTTTTTACTTATATAATTCAGAACTTTATGGACACTGACATTTGAAATTCATATAGTTTTCACATGTAATAAAATGTTATTCTTTTCATTTTTACCTCCCAACCATTTAGAAATGTAAAAGCCATCCTTGGCTTGTGGAGTGTACAAAGACAGGAGCACGGCCACGGTTGGCAAGTCTCTGTTCCATAGAGAACCCTCTGGAATCCCTGCAGAGTAGCTTCCAGTATGAGTAATGGGTTGCTGTACCTGGTTGCACATGTGTGAACACATACAATTTCTATATGTGTTTTCCAATCGAGCTGTATACAATTTTCCTTCTGTTATTATAGCTTTGCTTTTTAACACCAATTAAAATTTCTCTTCAATCTGTGGGGTTTTATGTTTTTAACTCCTGTGATACTTGCCAGTGCCAAAAGTGGTTGTGTCTCCCGGGCAAATTCCCTAAATCTGGTTACTGCTGAGACTGTGTCGTTAGCCTAACTCCAGATGTGAATGATGGATGTCTTGAAGAAAGTGTGAGCATAAGAATAACTCTGTATCAGTAAAACCCTGGATGGCAACCGCAAAGGAAATGCATACACCCTCATCAGTGCCGTAGAAAGGGAGAAAGTGCTGCCTCGGTGGCCTGGTTCTGGATCCCTGGGGCTTGGCCTTCAGTGGCAGACACATCTGGATGACTGCCTAGAACCAGAAGCTTTCCCAGGTTGTGTTCAACTCAAGATACGACACAGGCTGCACGTTAACAACTTGCTGCCAGCGGCTGCTGGTGGAACGTCCTTCCAGCTGTTTCTCTTCTTCAAATGAACTGCTGCCTCACAACAGAGCTGCTATAGAACTCTCTTTTCTCCGCTCTTCTCTTGTGATGGCGAGAACAGTTCAGCCATACCATCATTTCTTATGTTCAGTTGGTCCAACAGAAAGAATGTGACAGCTCCCACACCACCCAGCACCTTGCTTTGTTTTCAATTGACTTTTCCCCTGGAAGGTGACTAAGGTAACGTGGAATAATGGACCGGGTAACTTCCTAAGTTAGCTTCTGTCTGTTCCGCCTGCCACCCCACACAGACTCCGGTGGAGTCTTCTACGCTTATGGGTTCAGGCCTACCATAAGGACAGAAAGAGAAGCTGGCTCGCAGCCTTGTCTCCAGGTTGCTGTGAGTGGCCCCAAGTGGAGTCCTTCTGGGTACTGTGAGGGGTGAGCTGTTGGTGCTTAACCTCCTTTTAACTCTTTTCCCTCCTTAGGACAATTCCAGCCCCTCTACTCCAGATGGAAACGAAACCTCCACCACAACAACCAGCGCCTTCACCATCCAGGAGTATTTCACCAGGCGCATGGCAGAGCTGAAGAGCAAGCCCCAGGTCACAGCTCCGGGGCCTGTCGTTTCAGATACCCAGGTGGAACCAAAAAAGGGAAAGAAAAGAAACAAAAAGGTAACAGGTGAAAACGTGGAGAGTTACACCCAGCCTGGGGAGGAAAAGCATGAGGAAGAGGAAAACCAGAAGCATCGGGCCAAGAAAAAGAAGGCTGCAAGGAGACAGCAGCCCAGACAGCCCTGCCGGGATGAGGACTCGGATGGTCCTGCTGAGGCCGCAGAGGAATGCGATGATCCAGACTTGATCCTGAAGCCCAAAAAAAGGACAGGGAAGAAAAAGCTGCAAAAGCCAGGAGAGGTACCAGTGGACCTTATGCTAGCCAAAACACCAGTGAAAAAGAAGAAAAAAAAGAAGAAGGGTTCCAGATGAATTCTCTCCAGCCAGGGCCTTCCGACCACTCAGCTGCAGGGCAGACGCCTTTGGCCTGAAGTCAAAGCAGAGTGAACCCCAGATTTGGGCACATCTGTTAACATGCCCGTGGGTTGCCGAGCCTCGCCCTCTCACCCCATTTTCCCACCTTAAATTCCCAGAAGTTTTCAATATGTCCTAAAAAATGGCTCTCATAAACAAAATGTTTGTAAACTCTGAGCCTCGCACTGTGAGTGTTTCTTCATGTGTGTGATACGTCCAGCCGTGTAAGTGTGCACACATGGGAGTCAGTATCTGTCTGGATTTGCTTTTGATTTCCTTCAGTAAAGAGTGGTGCTTCCTTCTGAAGGACTTAGTCTAATTAAAGGATTAAGAGGCAAAAGCTTAGATTCAGATAGTTCCTTTTGTTCCATAGCCAACCATACATTTTTGCCAAGTAGGAATTACCCGATCACATCTCCAAATCAGAGAGTTTTTCTGTTGTGTGGCATTGTTTGGGTTTTGATAGGGAGGCTGTTTTGATGGCCTCTCTCCCCTAAGCCACGGCAGCCAAGTGTTCTCAGGTCTTCACCCCGTGACATGGACCAAGCTGTCTGCAGCCGGCAGTGTAAGGTTTCAGTTCTCATAGGACACCTCTCTGGTCTCCATGCTGCTGGGAGTGGTCAGATGTGTTTCCATCTGGGGACCCATGAAGACAATCCCTAGAGTGACTCTGACTTCCTGATCAGGATCAGGTTTGCAAACTGAGAGGTGAAGGTCATGGAACTAACATCAGTCTCTAGATTGGGACCACCTTATGAAAATTCGTAAAAGCATAAATACTGTGTAAGTAGTAAAAGATACCTTTCAGCTCCGCTCAGTGGTGTTACCTCGTCCTCCTGCCGCAGCCTGACCTGTCCCTCCGTGCTGGCTCAGCCTCCCCAGGGGGTTCATGCAGGTACCTGCAGATGCTTCCCACCCTCTCTGGGACGCAGACAGAGAAGAAACGCTAAGATTAGAGGCCCGGACCTGTGGTTCTCAGCCTGTCCTCTCCTCTGCTTTCTTTTTACTCTTCATCTCGCCCTTCTTTTCTTCATCCTCATGTGCTTTTATTTCTTCTTCCAGTTCCCAGTTTTCCCGTACCCCTGCCCAGTCCCTTTGTCCTGTCCTGCCAGTCCCGTCAGAGCAGCCGTGGGTGTGGCAGGGAGGCATAGGCGGCGTGTTGTTCTCCACTGATTTATAGATTGCTACTGGTAACAGAAACTAAAACTCGCCCACACTCCAGTGACCTTTTGCCCTTGATTTTAGTTCTCGAGGTCATACATCAGATAGGAAACTTGGTCTCCAGATTCCTGAAGTGGAGAAAGTACATGGAGAATGTTTGTTTGTAGTCTCCAAGGTACTGAACAGTGCCGGTTGTTTAAAAAGTCACACACACACACACACATCCCACAGAGTTCTTACGAATTCAGAGCCTGAGGACTCGTCTGAGTTTTATCACATTCCCCAGAGTTTAGAATCCCAGGAGTAATAAACCCCAAGGATTTTTAAAGTCACTTTTGCCCACAGAGGGCACATGCCCAAGTTATCTCTGCTTGTCCCATCTTGTATGCGAAGCTGAGAGCCAGCCTGAGTGGGGATGTGTGAAAACCCAAAGGGAGGCAGCTTGTGAAAACTACACACAGGTGGCCGTAAAGTTCCTGTGCCATTTAAAATAGTTTAACACAGTAAATTGCACACCAACTTTATGTCCACCCTGTATAAACAGATTTTTTTTCCCCATTGTTAACTTTAACTGTCTCTACTAATAAAAAAAGAAAGAAAGAAAAGAAAGCTCGGAGAATACATCAAATCACAGGCTGCTGGGTTGGAGGAGCAGAGGGGAGGTCTAGTCCTGGGTGTCAGGAGTCCCCAGGTGGCCGTGCCATGAGGTCGTTTACGAGTCATTTTTATAGAAAATATAGAATGTGGTGATGATCATTTTCATGGGTGAGAGAAAGGTCTCCTGCATGTTTTTGAAGTTGAGTGGGCAGCCTGAGAGTCAGGCGTGTGCTCAGCAGAGGTGGGCAGGGGGGCCATTTGCTCCGATGGAGGTGGAGACTTGAATTTCCTCTAGACCTTCTCAGCTTTTCTTCTCCTATATGACACTTTCAGGCCACTTAATTTTTAGGTCTAAGTGAAAGTTGTAACAATGAAACAGATATTCTGAGAATTACATTTTATAGTCTTGATACTTTAAAAATTATTAGCATATGAACCTTGGTTTTGCCTTGAGTTATTTTCACCAAGTGAAAACACATTTATTCATTTATTCAGTCCAGTGCTTTCCTTGGTGTCTTTCAGTTTAAAGACGAAAAGTGGGGCGGCGCCTGTGGCTCAGTTGGTAGGGTGCCAGCCCCATATGCCGAGGGTGGCGGGTTCAAACCCGGCCCCGGCCAAACTGCAGCCAAAAAAAAAAAAAAAAATAGCCGGGCGTTGTGGCGGGCGCCTGTAGTCCCAGCTGCTTGGGAGGCTGAGGCAAGAGAATCGCTTAAGCCCGGGAGTTGGAGGTTGCTGTGAGCCGTGTGAGGCCACGGCACTCTACCGAGGGCCATAAAGTGAGACTCTGTCTCTACAAAAAAAGAAAAGAGGAAAAGTGGTTCTCAGGAAAATTACTTCTCCACTGAAGAGGTTCCTGTGAGCTGGATAATTATTGTTAGGGTCTGAAGTCTTAGATATCTGGTTTTATTCCAAGTACCTTAAATAAATCAACTCAATTCTCTTAACAATGCAGTGAGATAACCATTGTCATCATCCCGTTCTACAGAAGGGCCTCTTTCCATTTTCCTAACTAGTTTGTGCTTCTCCAAGAGACCCAGTGGTGCGTCAGTTCCCTCTCTGCCACAGGCACAAACGGCCACTCCTTTTTCCTCTGTCCTACGGCTCCCTAAGTCCCACTTCACCCGACAGGCAAGGTTCCCTGGGGCTGAATTTGACTCTTCCCGTGTCATTGTTACTTTTAAACGGGGGATGTATTTGAAAGCAGCTGTTAGCTATGATGCTACGGGACAGAGTGACAGAGTAAGACTCTGTCTCAAAAAAAAGGAAATTCTCAATGGCTTTTCTTTTCCAACTTGGTCCCAGGGATTGGTGGGAAAATGGGTAAGCCAGCTTCCTAAAACCTGTTTGGGAATGAGAAAAGGCAGAAATTCTACAATGTGTAGAAAATGTGTGATGCTTTGGAACAACGAAGCTCAAGTGAGCATTGGTTTCCTAGCACCGACCATCCCTCTGCCTCTCCTGCTCCACCTGTTCACTGATTGGCAGGCGCTTGCTGAGACCTGTTTTTTGTTTTTTTTTTTAAAGCAACAGCATCAGAGAGTTGTTTGAGCGCAATCTCTCCAAGCGATCTCAGCCTTTGGATCAGCAAGCAGCAGCAGTGTTTAGGTTTGAGCAAGAGCCTCACCGCCACCCTATTTCCCTCTCTGGCTCTGCAGCCACTGCAATTTGGAGCCTGTTGTGCTGGCAGGCAGGGCGCGGAAGGTCAGACTGGGTGCTCTAGTGTGTGATTTTATAGGGCTCGGTTATTAATGAGCAAATTAGTACCATGTTCTAATAAAGACAATGACTAAACTTGTATAAAAGTATACAGTCTGTTTAGGAAATACTGAATATACTCAAACAACATGCCCAAAGCCTTCCTGGAACCAAGAAGAGTGTGGAAAAGCCTGAAAAAGGTGGGAAGGGCAAGTGAGAATAGCATTGCCCTCGACTTCCAGGGCGGTGTAGACGCTGATGCAGACTGCACACGGAGCTGAGTCCCCCCACCCGGACTGAAGTTTGGTGCACGCATCAGCAGCAAACTTCTAAGGAAAGCAGTGGTGAATCCCTTAGCTAAGGGAAGACTTTTGTAATTAGTTATATCAGAAATTTTCTGTGTGTAGATTCTATATTGGGGTTCCCTTAGAGAAATGTATGTGGATACTGAGAGCAGTTATCTGTTCTGAAAACATTTATTGAACAACATTTGGGGGCTAAAGGCCAATTCAAGATGAAGTAACTGACTCATTGAAGAAACTGTCCACATTCTGGTTCTACCAGTTTGTCGCTGAGAGCAGGACACCCTATCTTCCAATAACCTCCCTATGACTCGCCCAGGCCCTCGCCTCCACCCTGGCCAGCCAGGGCTGCGTCCCCCGCAGCTTTCAAGTCAGGCTGAGCTGTGAGAAAGTCTTTGCTAACTCATTCAGTTGGAACCTGAGGAGCAACTTTTCACAAAAATCTCCCTATTCACATTTCTAACTCTGTGATAAATAAACAAAATTATATGACACTTCTCCACATCGAGTACCATCGAAACGCATTTTGCCTAAGTGGGAGGCTCTAAACCTGCTGTCCCCCACTCCTAGGCTGTGGTCCGGTACTGGCCCGTGTCCCGTTAGGGACCAGGCTGTAGAACAAGAGGTGAGGGCGCGAAGCTTCATCTGCATTGACAGCCGCTCCCCACCTCTCTTCACTGCCGGAGCTCCACCCCGTCACATCAGCCATGGCTTTGGATTTTCACAGGACATGAACTCCACTGTGCAGGGGGGTCCCAGTTTCACTCTCCTGTGAGAACCTGATGCCTGACGATCTGAGGGTAATGTAATGTGCTCGAATCATCCCAAAACATCTGCCCCTCTTCTCCCCATCCATGGAAAAATTATCTTGGTGCCAGAAAAATTGGGAACCACTGCTCTGAACTGAAAAGACCAGTCTGAAGATGGAGCTCAGCTCCCCTGGCATCCTCCTGTCACCAGCAGCTCTGCTGAGAGGAGGTAACCTCCAGGGAGCCCCTTGAACCTGGATAGGCCCCAAACAGAGCTATTAACAAACATTTGTTCAAGAGATGGAAAACCCCAACTCTAGCCTTCAAACGTTGGAGAAAGGACAATCCAGGTTGTGGTGAACAATCCGGGGTAACCTAAGCGCTTTGACAGATGGACACAGCCTCGACTTCTGCACCTCCTGGGTATGTGTCTCCCCTGGTGGGTGACTTCATTCTAGACCACTGGTCTTCCTGCTTCAGCTGTCCTGGCTCCCCCCGACTCCTGGGTCTCCTCTTCTGAACCTCCTGGCTCTTCCTTCTCGTGTGGACAACTGAACGTGAGAAGGAAGCAGGAAGCCTTGGAATGTTTTGGAGCTACAGGTTCTGGCCTCCATTCTATCTATGGCTCATTTGCTCATATACAGCATGGACACAAAGTTCATGTGCAATTTAAAATAGTTTAACATAGTAAATCAAACGTGAACTTTATGTCCACCCTCACTTAGGGCTGGCATTTCTGCTGCTTTTTGGACAATTCCCTGCCAGCATCTCGACTAATCTCAAGCTTTCCTTCTGCTTCTCTAGCTGGCCATCACGAGGGCCCCTCCAATTCACTGGGTCTGAAAGGAACTCCTGTTCATCCCAGGCTTCCCCCTGCACCCTGTTACTATATTGGGTTGAGGGTTGTTATCAACAGTTCAACCCAGTCAGGTGTCTGCTACGGGCATCCACTGGGTAGGGCCTTGCCCTCAGGGAGCTCACTTCTCCCTCTGTCTCCCTCTGAACCTTGCCTGGCCAGTGCCACCTCTGCACCAAGGCCAGGCCGTCCTTTCCATTCTCGCCACGTCCTGTTCATCACCTCTGATACTGCTTCCTGGGACCCTGCCCTCTGTGTGCCCTCCCTGGGCTGCAGCCTCTCCCCCTAGTCCATCACTGTGGCTCCTGCCAGCTTCCTTTCTCCACCCACTGGCTTCAAGGCCTGCCCCAAATGCCAACAACAACTTCTCCAGCCTGCCTTGCCCCAGCCACCAGAAGCAATCTCTCCCTTTGAGTTTTCATAGAGCTCTCTGCCTCATCAGAATCTACTTGTATTAGGTTTTGGATATATCACTTTCTGCCACCAGCTCTGGGGCCTCAGAAGGCGATGTGTGTCTTTGTATCACCAGGGCAATGCCTTGCACACAGGTCTTAAAGGAATAAAAATGAGCAGGCTGCACTTACACAAGAGCCCATACTCTGAAGGCCTTAGGTATGTCCCAGGACAAGGGTGTCTGAGCAGGGAAGCACAGTCCTGGCCACAGTCCCTCTGGGTTCCCCGGAATCCCAGCCCTGTATCCATTACCTGTGAGGCCTCAGCCCAGTTTTCCTAAGAGCTTGATTATAAATTCCTCCACACTTCTCCCCTAGGGCTTCCTTGTACTGCCCTCTGGCCTCTGGGATTCAGATGACCCCTTCCAGAGGCAGCTCTAGGAGTAAGTGAACAGGGACAGGGCAGAATACCCCAAGCAGTGCTCAATGCTCAATGCACTCTCCTCGCCCCTCACGCCCATGAGAGGAGAAAACGAAGCAGGTGCAGAGGGTTTTCAGGACCGTGAGACTACTCTCCACGATGCTATGACAGGACTGTTGGTAGTGGGGGGCGCATGTGTGGGGATAGGAGGGAGATGGGAAGTCTTTGTACCTTTTCATTTTACTGCAAACCTAAAACAACTTTAAGAAAATACAGTCTTTTATGAAAATGTAAATCACTCTGCACAGCTGCTTGTCCTCTCTCAGATGAGGGGTGTGGGTCCCGGGACTCTGCGGAGCCTTCACCGGGGCTCCCAAGGCACTGCTTCTGCCACTGCCACTCAGGACTGACCAGCTCCCAGGCGAGACATGAGAGGGTGTGGTCAGGTCATCCTGCAAGCAGCCGAGTCCCACGAAGGTGCAGGGCTCACCAGTGGAGGTGGTGACCCGTGCACAGGCCCTGGGGTGGGGCGGGGTTACAGTGACTCAGACTTCTCAGGTGACAGGCTTCAGGATCCTGCTCTTGCCTGGACTCCTAGGCAGCCTCACACCGGGCAAGCTGTTGCAATTCAGCCTTCAGGGATTACAAAATCCTGCCTTGATGGGGCAAAGCACTGCCAATGAGATAAACAAATGGTGTTAACTGAGCTGGAAGGGGGAGTGGTATTCTGGACACATAAGCCAGAATTGGAGGATCCCTAAGACAAGAAACCCTGTTCGCTCCATAAAAGCCATATCCTTACGTTCCTCATTTTGCTAAGTACTTTGACCAATGTTGCCAATTCATAAAATGGCAGGGGGGAATATCTATCACACCAGGCCACCTCTCCAAGCTCTGACCCCTTTTTTGTCCTGAAGAGTTTAATATGGATACTGTGTTCAATTGTTATTTTTAATAATTTGTTCTTTAATAATTATTTAATAATTTTTTAATAATAATAATAATTCATATAATAATATGATTTAGTCCATTTAGGGATGTAAGGTGCCTTCATACTGACTATAATTTAATTCACAAGAGGAGAGATATACAAAATGCTAGCAGTACCCTCAGATATGTCCATTTGGTCTTTCATTTCACAAACCTTAAGTGGTTAAGGCTCTGTGACAGGGGCTGGGAACACAGCTATGACAATAACATGGCCCCAGTCCTCAGGAACTCACCATTTAGTTAACTATGCACAAAAGTTGGAAAAACAAAGCTATATGCTTCCTTTGGATATTCACAATTAATCCAAATTCAGAAGGAAGTTGTCAACTTTAGAAGACTTTGCAAGCCAAGGAATGCTCATTTGGAGTGTTCGGCGCATTGGTGTGAAGGTCCAGAGTTAGAAGGAGCTTGTGCCAGGGAACTTTTAACTCTTCAGAGGGAAGTTCAGGAGTGATGACCTAGTGCCCCTTTGCTGGAGCTAGGCTTTTGAGTTTTGAGTTTTGCTTTTAGAATTGGAAGGACCCTTAGAAATTTCACCAGAGAAGTACAAGTCAGGACAGCGATTTGATACAGAACTCCTCCGGGCAAAAGGAAGGGCGCTGCATGGTGTCCCATGACCCCTTCCAGGGCTGGGGCCTCTGGCTGCTTCCTGAGGGATGCCAGGGAACAAAGAGCGCCCGGCCACAGTTCTGCTGGTTGTGACACTGTGTAAGCCTTGAGTTTGGGGCAGCCCAGTTCCTGTTCCCTTCATTGCTATGTTTAACCAGAATGGTAGAAAGAGGTTATGATAATCAGGGAGGCTGGCTGATATGTATGTGTCCTTGTAAGTATTTTCTAACTTATTCTCAGAGCAACTTATTGGTAATTATGATTACTCTGTTTCTGGAACAAAAGAGACTCTGCTTAATTCACATTTCCTTAAGGTCACACAGCTAGCAAGTGGCCAGGCCAGGACTGAAGCTTACATGTGCCTGACTCCAAAGCCCCTACTGTTTCTTCTCTGTGACAGAAATGCCCAGCTATTCGCTACCGTCATTGCGTAAACATGTTTGGGGAAAAAGCAGGCTGTAGCTTTCAAGGTAGCTCATCAGCCACCTGCTTCCCAGTCACTCTCGTCTGGGATGGGTGTCTCTTCTGTACCCTTTTTGTGCTGAGTGAATGCCTTTTCCTAAACTTTTCAAAGAAGAAGCTTTCCTCGGCTGCGTCCCCAACACCGAGCGCTGTCTAACCCCTAATACATGTTTAAGAAATATTCTTTAGTGAATAAATGATAGAATTATTAAGAAAGTGAAATGATTTCCTCTTATTTCCACATTTCTCTGTCTTTCTGGACAGTGGGACCTTTCAGAATGGTAAGTGGCCACCTGTACCCCAAAGAAATCTGATTCCTGCCCCAGATTACATTTACAAAATCAGATTTGTTGAAGTACCCAGGGTGACAAAATGAGACTCTGTCTCAAAGTATAATTTATAAACAATAAAAGTCATGAATATATATGTATATGTGTATGTGTACATATATATACACACATACCTGCCACATGCATATATGTGTGTGTGTATATATATAGAGAGAGAGAAAACCAAACAAATTCCAGAGCTGAAGAAGACATTAAATGAATTTAAAAATTCACTACAGGGGTTTAACTGTAGCCTAAGAGAGGAAGAAAACAAGGAGCAGTGAACTTAAAGACCAGTCATTTGAAATTATCATGTCTGAAGAGCAAAAAAGAAGGACACAAAAATTAACAGGGCCCAGGGGACTTATTTGACGTGAACAAGTAGACTAATATACACATTATGAGTGTTCAAAAGGAGAAGAGAAAGAGGTAGAAAATTTATTTGAAGAAGTGATGGCTGAAAACATCCTAGTTTTCAGGAGACACATGATATGCAAATCCAAGAAGCTCAGAGATCTCCAAGCAGTGTAAACCCAAAGAGACTCACCCGAATGTATTATAATCAAACTGTTAAAAGTTAAAGACAAAGACTGTTGAAAACAACCCATAATGTACAAGAAATCGTCAATAAGAATATCAGTGGATTTCTTTTGTTTTTGAGACAGAGTCTCAAGCTGTTGCCCTGGGTAGAGTGCCATGGCATCATAGCTCACAGCAACCTCCAACCCTTGGGCTCAAGTGATCCTCTTGGCTCAGTTTTTCTATTTTTAGTAGAGACAAGGTCTCACTTTTTGCTCAGGCTGTCAGGAACCCGTGAGCTCAAGTAATCCACCCGCCTCCCAGAGTGCTAGGATTACAGGCAGGAACCACCACACCACAATAGATTTCTTAGAAAAACTTCACAAGCCAAAAGGCAGTGGGATGGTAAAGTTATGGCAGAGAAAAAATATCCTGTCAACTAAGAATTCCATATCTTTCAAAAATGAGGATGAAATTAAGATATTTCCAGACAAAAGCTGAGGGAGTTTATTACCACTAAACCTGCCCTACAATAAAGTGGAAGGGCATCCTATAAGATAAAAGAAAAGGTTTGTAGAATCAACACAAAAGGAAATGAGAAGAGAATCAATACATGCCACTACAAAAAGCCAACTAAACACAAATAAAAGCAGTAATGGAAGAAATGAGGAACGGTGGCGCCTATGGCTCAAAGGAGTAGGGCGCCAGCCCCATATGCCAGAAGTGGCAGGTTCAAACCCAGCCCCGGCCAAAAACTGCATAAAAAAAAAAAAAAAAGAAAGAAAAGAAATAAGGAACAAAACCAAAAAGCTATAATATATACAGAAAAAAAGTAAAATGCAAAAGTAAGTGCTTCCCTATCACTAATTGCTTTAAATGTAAACAGATTAAATTCTCCAATCAAAAGACGTAGAATGGCAAATGGATTTTTTAAAAACCCAAAACAACAGTACCCAACCATATGTTGTTTAGAAAAAGCACGTTTCAGTTCTAATGATAAAGATTGAAAGTGAAAGGATAGAAAAATATATTCCATGTAAATAGTACCTAGAAGAGGGGAGAGGTGGCTATGATGATACCAAATACAACAGACTTTTAAGTCAAAAACTATATTACAAAAGACAAAAAAGGACATAAAAGGATCAGTTCATCAAGAATTGATACATATAAACATGTAGCAAATATAAGAGCTCAAATATATATGAAGCAAACTTTGACAGACTTACAGACTTGAAGGGAGAAATGGACAGTCTACAATAATAGGATATTTCAGTACCCAGTTTCAGTAAGGTACAGAACAATCATACAGGAGAGCTATGAGGAAACCGATGACTTGGACAACACTACTAACCAGTTAGACCTAACAGACAAATACAAATCAGTCTGCCTTACAGCCGAATATAAATGTTTCTCAGGTACACATGTACATTGTATTAAGGCCACATAACAAACCTTAATAAACTTTACAAGGTTTAAATCACACAAAGTATCTTTTCTGATCATAATAGGATCAAAAGGAAATCTGGAAAAATCACAAATATGAGGAAATTAAACATCTCAATCATGGGTCAAAGAAGAAAAACTGACAAGGAAAATTATAAAATATCTTGAGACAAAAACAAAAGCAGAACATACCAAAATTTATCAGATCCTGGGCGGTGCCTGTGGCTCAAGGAATAGGGCGCCGGTCCCATATGCCAGAGGTGGCGGGTTCAAACCCAGCCCCAGCCAAAAACCAAAAAAAAAAAAAAATTTATCAGATCCAACAAAAACAGAATTAAGTGCACAGAATGAAGCACGCCCATCTCACAGTGCCGCTGTGTGGCTCTGGACATTGTGAGTCAACCAGGTAAGTGGCTTGCTAAAGTCTGAGCAGCCAGGAGTGACAGAGTGAACTGGGCTTATGGCTCTGGCTCCAGCTGTTCTTCCCTCTGAGGAGTCTCCAGGCACCCCCAGGAGATGTGATTAGTCAGAGACAGGACTGTGCACAGGCATGATGTGTGTTGGGGTAGGGGTGGGAGGGCTTCCGTAGTAACTAGTCACGTCTCGTCTGGGGAACCTTAAGAAAACTTGGGTTTCTGTATCCCAGTATTTCATGTTACAAAGGGTATACACTGTCCACGTTTAGAGCAATCTAGTCTGAAAACTCCTTTCCCCCTGGTTACATAGTAGGGCGCCGGTCCCAAATGCCGGAGCTGGCGGGTTCAAACCCAGCCCTGGCCAAAAAACTGAAAAAAAAAAAAAAAGAAGAAGAAGAAAAGCTATCAAACTTAAGAGCCTGAAACTGCACAGCTGTTCTTGTGTTCACTCTGCTTCAGTGAAGCCTGCAGGTACATCTTTAATCCCTATTTGTTTTTAATCCCAGGTTACTCTAAATTAGGGACCTTGGTGGATTTCTCCTCAAGGATTATGGAGAGAATTCTGTGATTGAAAAGGAAGAACTAGAGCACAGCGCCTTGTAAAGGAACTTGGGCTGCTGATGGCTGGACTGCCGCAGGGTGGGGGCTGGCTGGCCGGCCCTGGCCTGGCCAGGTCCTGCTCTGAAAGAGGCACATCACCCGTGGCCGACAGGGTTTACCCACTTGCTGTTCATGTTACCTTGTTCAGGACATGCCTTGAACTTCAGGTACCCTTTGGAACTTGGCCAGATCAGACTGGAGAGGGCACACCAGCACCAGGTGCCCCAGTGGCCGGTTAGAGCCCTTCCCTTGGGCCTGGGGCTGGGGAGGGCCAGCTGGGAGCCCTGGCCCTGGGGGACTGGCAACAAAGGCCTGAGGGCGAGAGCTACGGTTGGGGCCTCTGCTCTGCCACTTGCAGCCACAGCTCACCTGCGAGGCTGGGAAATGAGCAGCCTCCTTCCCAGAGACGTGTGGAGACGGGAGGAGCCCGCGGTGGGGGGGAACCTGCTTTGCAAAGACTGTCATTCGGGGATGGACTAATCCATGTGACCCAACCTGCCGATACTGACTTCCACCTCTTGCCTGCAGTGAAAGCAAAAAGCAGCAACAAAACACTTGCGTCAAATCCGCAGTGCTGGTGGGGTCGTGGGCCTCTGCTGCGGTCCGTGCCAGGTCCCCTCCCGCTCCCCTTCCCCGCAGAGCTGCCGGAATCCCTCCCCACCCCCGTTTGGATAGAATGAAAAAAGCTCCTGGAGGGGAAAGTTTGGGAGGCACGACCCTTTTAATTTTATTATAAAAATTTTCACCCACTTAGGATTTTACATCTCACAGTTTATTAAATTATGAGGAGCTTTTGCAAACACTGCCCGCAACCCTGTTTTGTCCCCATTTTACAGGTGAAGAAGCTGAGGCTGAGATCGGGTAAAAGAACTGCCACACTACAAGTACTTCAGGGGGTTCTCGCTGCAGGTCCCACGTTCCTGGAAACCACTGTTGGCAGAGCTGCAAAGCTGAAAGGCTGGAGAAGGAGCGGGGGAGGGCAGGAGAGACGGAGCGAGGGAAGGAAAAGGAAAAAGGAAGTAAAAGACATTTAAGAGGTGAGGAGAGCGCACAATTGACATAATACACAGCGGAAGAGCACCCCCCAGCTGCGGACAGGTCGGCTGCGAGGCCCTCGCGCGGCGTTGCCCCGCCTGGTCCCTCGGGGACCCCCGACTCCGCCCCCAGCGCCTGCCGTTCTCGCCCCGTCGGGGTCGGAGTCCCTTTGGGTCTTGGTCACCCGGGGGCCGCGCTTCGCGATTCACTGCCCCGGCCTCGACAGATGAGCCGCTGGACCCACAGCTGGCCGCGGCCCCAGGCCCAGCGCTGGCTACAGCAGGTGTCGCGAGGCCCTGGCTGCCTAGTTCGGCCCTCCCCGCCCGTCTTTGGGGCTCCTTGGGGTACGAGCGGAGCTCTGGGAAGAATGAAGTTCACGGTGACCAGAGAGGCGGGCGGAGTCACGCTCACACACAGCTGCCCGGGTGAACCATTGAATCGACGCAAGTGAATGAAGGAAACCGGAGTGGAGCGGGCGGGCGAGCCTTGGAGGTTGGGGCGTGCTGCGCCCGCGACCGGGTGATTGATGCTCAACTCCCGGACAGCACAGGCTGGCCAGCTCCCCAGACAAAAAGCGAGGCATTCAATATACGGAGACAACTATCACTGCACCAATCGCTCGTCCCCGCCCCCACTGTTTTCTCAATTTGCTGTGCGTCACCGCTCCACACTCCTGGGTTCTTCGCCCGGTGCCTGACGCCGCCCCGTGGGTGCGCGCTCAGCTCAGGGGCCAGGTGGCAGGGAGCCTGCGGCTGGGGCAGGAGCGGAGACGCCCGGCGGTCCAGGCCCCTGCGCCCGCGGAGCATCGTCCCCGCCCTAGAGCTGCGGCAGGGCCAGAAAGGGTCGAAACCGAGTTCCTGTCCCGGGTCCGCCTTAGTCCCGCTATGGGACCACCATGTCTCTCCTTCCCGAAAGGTGCGGCCCTCGATCCCAGCGCAGAACACTGCGGCCTAGAGCTTCTCCTGTTGGGATTTCTGGGAGTGGCCCGCCCCTGGAAATGGCCTAGGCCTTGCGGGGTGGGGAAGTCCGCCTAGATGGCAGAAGCTCTCTGCAAACCGCCCCCGATTGTCCCCTGGGCCAGGCACCCTGCCTCCCCGCGCCCGCACCCCGTCCTGGTCCGCTCTGGTCGCCAGGGCACCTGAGGGCAGCGGGCGGGGTGCACGGGCCTGGGGAGCTGGACTGGAGCAGAGGGCAAAGCCCGTCCATCTATTCCATGCGGGAAGCGCGTTCTTGTATCAAAATTATCCCAGTCTCTAGAGGTTAAAATTAGGATCTCTTTTGTTTTGTTTTGTTTTTAGGCAAAGTTTCACTTTGTCCCCCTCAGTAGAGTGCTGTGGCCTCATAGCTCAGAGCAACCTCAAACTCTTGGGCTCAAGCGATCCTCTTGCCTCGGTTTTGTTTTGTTTTGTTTTCATTTTTTTTTTTTAGTAGAGACCCTTGCACTGGCTGGTCTTGAAGTTGTGCGCTCAAGCGATCCACCGCCTCAGCCTCCCAGAGTGCCGGGATTACAGGCGTGAGCCACCGTGCCCGGCCTAGAGGTTAAGTTAGGATATGAACATGGAGAAGTTGCAATTCTCTGCGCCGTGAGAATTGGGGCAATTCTCTTGCCCCACTTGCCGTGAGCCCCATTGAACGTTCTCTATAAGGTATTGGTCACTCGCTGTGGTCTGGAACAGTGACATCTGGACCTAGGGTTCGTGTCTAGAGTTGGATTACTCTCAGGAGGGGTGGGGGCTTCACAACAGCCCTGTAAGGTCAGTCTTATCACCATCCCATTGTAGGATTAGGAAAGGGGGTGTAGAGAGATACAGACATTCCCAGAGGGACGCATTAATTAACCACCCGATAAGGCTCAGACTCACGCCACCACCACGCCACCTACTTCCAGGGTCACCTCTGCAGGGCACAGGGGCGGCGCTCCGTAAATATTTGTGAATTGAATTCCAGGATCCAGTCAAGCCTGCTGTAATTTATACGGTGGAGTGCGTCTGAGCTGTATTTACTCTTTCATTCACTTATTCCGAGGTTCTTGCGAGTCCACTGCGCGCCACACCGAGGGCAGAGCGCGGGCACAGCCGGCAGGTGACGCCGGCAAGGGACTGTCCTCGGCTCCCAGCCCGCAGGCTGCCGAGCTGCCCGCAGCTGGGTCTACTCCGGGGCTCCCGGGGCTCTCAGGAAACTGAGGGAGCTTCCGGGTGAACCGAAGCGAGAGCGATTTCCCTCGGAGCGGTGGGGCCGCCAATCGGAGGAGGAAACAAAACGCGAGGTCTAGCTGGAGGCGACAGAGCTGGAGACTCGACCCCGGGACAGGGAGGGGCTGGGGGAGGCAAGAAGGGAGAAATCGGACCCGAACCCGGGCGGCAGCTACGACTCCCGAAAGCCGGGGTGCGGCGGGGCGTCCAGGGGCCCCGGGCGGGCGCGGCGCCGAGCCGGGCGCGGGATGCGCGGATGCAGCCCCAGCCCCTGCCCCGGTCCTCACCAGCCTGCGGGGCGGCCGAAGCCCGGCCTGGTCGGGAAGCAGTGGGTGAGCTCTCTTAAGAACGGCGCCCTGGCTGCTCTGGGGAACCCACGGTCAACGTCTGTCGGGCACACGCGTTCCCAGAGAAACCTGTTGGCCCGGGGTCTCCGCCGTTCCACGCGCCGGGGCCGTAGGTGCCGTCTGGTCCGGGGCAGGGGGCGGCAGGCGGACCCCGCGCGGGCTCTGCTGCACCTGCGAGCCGCGAGCGGGCGGGGCGCGGGTCCGAGCGGGCGGGGGCGGGCGCGGCAGGAGGCCCTCCCTCTGCCCTCCTCCTCCCTCCTCCCCCACCCCTCCCTTCCCTCTCCCGGCCCCTCTCGGCAGGTCAGAGCTGGGACCTGCGACCGCCGGAGGCGCAGGGAGGGAGCCGCGCGGAGACCGAGGGAGGGGCCTCGCAGCCGTTAAGAGTCGTAGGAGGACCCGGCCGTCCGAAGCTGATAAATAAGGGACCCGTCGCGGCTGCCGGCCAAGTTGGACGCCCCGACGCGTGCGAGGGCCAGGTCGGCGCTGGCCCCGCGAGGTGAAGCGAGGCAACCCGCGTGCGGCGATGGCCTCGCTGCTGGGAGCCTACCCGTGGCCCGAGGGGCTGGAGTGCCCGGCCCTGGAGGCCGAGCTGTCGGACGGGCTGTCGCCGTCGGCGGCCCCCCGCCCTCCGGGGGACAAGGGTTCGGAGAGCCGTATCCGGCGGCCCATGAACGCCTTCATGGTGTGGGCCAAGGACGAGAGGAAACGGCTGGCGGTGCAGAACCCGGACCTGCACAACGCCGAGCTCAGCAAGATGCTGGGTGAGCGAGCGGGCGGCCGGGCGGGGTCTGGCGGCTGGAGGCGGCTCTGGGCGACCAGCGCGGGGGACGCGGGGCTGGCGGTGTCCGGGCGGCTGCGCATCCCCGGAGCGGGACTTTGCGCGCGGCGTCCGGGATTCAGGGCAGGGATAACTTGGTGAGGCCCGAAGTGAAACCAGCCCCAGCCCGGGCTGCCTGGGAGGTCTCCGCGCTGCAACGGGAGCCCAAGTCCGGGTCCCAAGGGGCAGGCGGGACCGGGCAGCAGCCGGGCTCGGACGCCTGGCGAGGGGGAACCGGACCCGCGCGCACGGACGCTGCCGGACGGAAACGTCGAGGCTGGGTGGGACCCGCGCTTGCTAGGAATCCCGAAGCAGGAAAACCCGTCATTCCCTGCACTTTGCAACTGGGACAGTCACAGAGAGGGGTTGTCACCGATGGAAGTTAACGAATGTTTGTGAAGAAAGACATTTCGGGAACGAATTCCTGCTTTAAATCAATCGTTAACCGTAAAAAGACGATTCTCTAATCTAGTTCTGAATCTTTTCAATCTCAGGGGTGTAGATAACTTGATTCAGATGTTTAGGGCGGCCAGTGAGACTCTTCCTGCGCTGACCTGGTAGGGCCTTGGGGACAGGGACCCCCAGGCCGAGGGAGCCCGGAGTGAGGATGTTAGGACCCGAGTGCTGGTCGGGTTTTTCTCTTGGATGTCAGATGTCGGATGTCAGATGTCCGGGGCTCAGCGCTTTACAGCCTGGGCTTACCTCTGAACTCTTTGTCCTTCCAGACGGTTTTTATTCATTTTAACCAGTGAAATCCTTTCAGAGCCCACAGGCTCTGTGAGAAGCGACCTGCCTTCTCTAATTCCACCCGGCCCAGAGCGGAGCCCAGAGCCTTTCCTTTTCTGTGGGAACCCAGGGCCTCTTCCCTGGGCGGAACCCTGGAAGGAAGGTTGTGGTTCTTCTCTCTCTTCTGACCAAAGCCCCATACCAGCAGGGACCAGCCCTACAGCAAGGACCTGAGCCTCCTGCGGTGTAGACCTCTGTAGAGTGTTGCAAAGAAGCTGGCAAGGGCTGGTTTCACAGGCCCACTTGCCCAGAGCCCAGCCTCTGTGGGCCAGCTCTGCTAAGGGCAAATTAGTGGGCCAGAGCCTTCCTGAGCCCCTTCCCCCATTAAAAAATAATAATAAAATTTATATTTTTTACTATGTTGGCATAAGGACAAATATATTAATATATACATTATAATAGAACATTTTCCTTGATCTCAAAGTTCATATTTTTATTTGGATTTTAAAAGAAACAATAACATGTTTTTTTTGTGGATCTCTGAAAGTTTTTTTTTTTCCCCCCTGTGGGACCCAGCCACCGTGCCTGTTGGCCAGACCAGCCAGGGACTGGAAACTTGGTGGTGACCAGGATAGAGCAGGATTTGGTTGCAGGCCCAGGTTAGGGACGGCAGAAGAGGGAGTTCAGGGAGCCTTCCCCTGCAGAGCTGAGACTGCTGCCCCCAGGAGAAGGGCAGACAGAAAGGGTACAAATACCTCTGCGAGCAGGTCCCTGTGGCCACCTGCACCAAGGTTTCAGCCTTATGGTTCATTTTGCAGAAAAATACTGATTCCTTCTCACTTACTTAGCCTCAAAGATCCTGGCACTGGGCAAGGGAAACCAAAGCGCTTTTAGAACTATGGGCTCTGTATACCTGTTAGCAGGGGGGCAGTAGGATCCTCTCCGTTGTCCAGGGTACTTCCTTCTCAGCCCTCCTCCTCTGACTCTGAAAGGGCTGGATGTGAGAGCCCCAACTTTTTCCTCTATAAGCTTTCCAAACTTCAACATTACAAATTTCACCTAGACTCAGTAGTGTTTTCAGTATTTTATAAATGAGAAAGTGAATAAAAGACAATTAGACATTTGGTAGCGTTTAAAAACGAACCTGTATTTTATTACCACTACTATATCCAGGAACATTTAGACACTAGAGTCACATTTTACGTTCAGACCACGGACAGGGTTTGAGGTGCACTAGATTTTGTACCTCTTGGGACAGTTTTGTGGCTTCAGCTCCAGACAAGGAACTGATAGCTAGCCCTGAATCCTTATTTCCTAACACTTTTCAAGTCACTCTTTTAATTGATAGCTAGTGTTGTTAATTGATGACTCCATAGAATAGTTACAAGCTTTTACCCAAGTGGTAGAGCACCTTTAACAATCGCCCTTCAAAGCCCTCTGTCCCCATTGACAACCTGGCCCATGGAGCCAGCCGGTGTGGGGCAGAGGATCGCTGTGCCTGCCCTTGGCATTGCACTGAGTGTGTTGAGTGGGAGATGGAGACCTCTTCAACCTGCACCTCTGGGCTAGTGAGTCTCCAACTTAGGCTACACTAGTGTTAGGGGGGAGCATGCTAGAGTTGGAGAACCCTGTGCCCACTGATGAGGTGATAATCCACAGGGACTAGAAGTGACCCTCAGCAAACACTGCAGCAAGAGGAAGGTGCAGTGTCCTGAGAGGTGAAAGGGAGTGACTTATAAGCAGACAAGCCAGCAATGATGAATGGAAGTTCAAGTGCAGCCAGAACTTAGACCCAGTGGGTTTCACTCGTGGGACGCTTCTCAGAGAGAGTTTTGGATTGAGGAGGGTCACGGCATCTTTACTTTATATTGAGGAAAGTAGAGACCCAGAGAAGTGAGGGGATTTACTTCTGTATGGAGATCAGAAAGCAGGTGTCTTCACAATCAAAGGGTCCTAAGTAGGTGGTTGGCAGCAGAAGCGTGTGTGTGTGTGTGTGTGTGTGTGTGTTTACGAGTGTTGTAGGCAGATACTGGCATTCTGGCCACAGTCATCCAGCAGTCCTATTTGACCTTCAGAGGTAAGGAGTAGGCCAGGGGTCCTCAAACTGCAGCCCACGGGCTACATGAAGCGGTGTGATTATATCTGTTCCCTTTTTGTTTTTTACTTCAAAATAAGATATGTGCAGTGTGCATAGGCTTTTCTTCATAGTTTTTTTTTTTTTAAACTATAGTCCAGCCCTCCAATGGTCTGAGAGACAGTGAATTGGCCCCCTGTTTAAAAAGTTTGAGGACACCTGGAATAAACATTTGTTAACCTAAGTGAAACCCTCCAATTTACTCATGTCTGTGAAACTATCGTCAGGGCCTGGGTTCACTCACAGAAAGGGCTGTGAGATTTTAGGCCACACGTAAATATTATAGTATCATTTCCTAAAGAGCAACAATAATTAGTTAAGGCAAGAAGTGCCCATGTGATTAGAATAGACCCTTGACAAGTAAAAACAGCCCCAGTCAATGTCACGGTCGCTAGGTATTTGTTTCCTGTTGCTGACATGCGTCAGGTGGGCCCTTCCCTGTGAACCCCAACTTGCTTGCAGCAGTGGTGGCTTATTCGGTGGTTTTCATATGAGAGATGATGTGCGAGGTGGCTTTGTAGGATGCGGGCGGGAGGAGTAGTTTGGCCTCACTGTGCCCGCAGGACCTGGGCTGGGAAGAAGGTTCGAGGCATGCCCATGTGCACTGTGGCCGTGAGCAGGGAGCAGCGGGGAGGTAGAGTGGAGGAAGGTGGAAGGCATGTGTGTGTGTCTGCCTGCATGTGTGTACCTGCATTTGTACATGTGTGTGTGCGTGTGCTCACAGGCACACATCTGTGCCAGGTGCGTGCGCAGCAGCACAGATTTTTAGTGTCGTCTCGTCTGCCTGTGTGAGCAGGAAAGTCGTGGAAGGCACTGACGCTGTCCCAGAAGAGGCCCTACGTGGACGAGGCGGAGCGGCTACGCCTGCAGCACATGCAGGACTACCCCAACTACAAGTACCGACCCCGCAGGAAGAAGCAGGCCAAGCGCCTCTGCAAGCGCGTGGACCCCGGCTTCCTCCTGAGCTCTCTGTCCCGGGACCAGGAATCCCTGCCTGAGAAGAGGAGCAGCAGCCGGGGGGTGCCGGGGGAGAAGGAGGACAGGGGTGAGTACTCCTCCATCACCGCCCTGCCCAGCCTGCGGGGCTGCTACCACAAGGGACCAGCTGGTGGCGGCGGCACCCCAGGCAGTGTGGACACATATCCATACGGGCTGCCCACGCCCCCAGAGATGTCTCCGCTGGACGTGCTGGAGCCGGAGCAGACCTTCTTCTCCTCCCCCTGCCAGGACGAGCCGGCCCATCCCCACCACATCTCCCACCTGCCGGGGGCCCCGTACTCACCAGAGTATGCCCCCACCCCCCTGCACTGCGGCCGCCCCCTGGGCTCACTGGCCCTTGGCCAGTCCATCAGTGTCTCTATGATGTCCACCGTACCCGGCTGCCCGCCATCCCCTGCCTATTACTCCCCTACCACCTACCACCCTCTCCAGTCCAACCTCCATACCCACCTGGGCCAACTCTCTCCGCCTCCGGAACACCCTGGCTTCGATGCCCTGGATCAGCTGAGCCAGGTGGAACTCCTGGGAGACATGGATCGCAATGAATTTGATCAGTATTTGAACACTCCTGGCCACCCAGACTCTGCCGCCAGTACCATGGCCCTCAGTGAGCATGCCCCAGTCTCCCAGGTGACACCAGTGGGCCCCACAGAGACCAGCCTCATCTCAGCCCTCGCTGATGCCACAGCCACATACTACAACAGCTACAGTGTGTCATAGAGCCAGAGGCACCACGTCCAGCCCAGCCCTTACACCCTCTTGTTTCATTCCCTGGGAGGAGCAGAGAGCCCTCACAGCTGTCCTGCCCTCAGCCAGGGAGGCCGGAATGCCTGTCCAGAGCCTTCAGCCTAACGCCAGGTAGGCTCTGCTGATCTGAGACCCCTCTGTCCCCTTTCACCGTCTGCTCCCTGCAGCATGCATTTTGAGTATATTCCTTCAAATGAGCTGTCACTGGCTGCATGCTGGGAATAAGGCCACCAAGTGGTTGAGAGATGCTGTCTCCCAGCTGAGTGTTCACTGACCTCTTTTTCTTGTCCCTATGGTTGAGACACATGGTGCAAAGCCCAGCAGCCTTTGAACCTCTCCTGGTTTTGGCCAACTGCACATGGTCTTTGGATCCTCCAAGTGAGAAGAGCCCCAGGCGGGGATCCTGGAGGTCTGGGATTCAGTTCAGTTTCACCATGGACACTGGAGAAATGTGGACACACCACCTCTCCCCATCCAGCCCATTCCCTCATCCGTGAAGCGAGGGACAGACTGGTTGCCAGGATTGCCTTCTGCCCCATGGTTTTCTAAGTTAGGATTCTTTCAAGGCTAAACTAAAGGAAAATGGGAAAATGTGACTCATTAATGAGCTCATTAACATGCAACCTGGTGATGATTTTTGTGTGCACAGCCCAGAGACACAATGCTCTCTGCACTTTCTGCACTCCCTCCAAAATGACCATAGAATTCTGAAAGGACTCTTCCAATTTGAGAAAAAGCACTCATCCCGATTTGGGGAATTAACCTGTATGGTTAACTACTTCACTAAAAATAAGATTGCATTCAAACTGTTTTCTTAAATACAGAAAGGATTTAATGTGTTTAATATAATTTCTTTCTTATTGTACACACGCTTCAAGGGAATTCACAGTCTGGAAATACGCAATGATGAGAGACACCTCACTCTTCATGCACGCGCGTGTGCGTGCAGCCTCAATCAGGGACACGCTCATTAACAATGGCAACTTCTGGCCAACTCCCTTTTCCTAAGGACCCGCACAGCCAGGGGCCCTGAAAGGATATCTTAAAAAGCAGCATCGCTGTCTTTAAATCTGGACATGCTGGTTTCTTGAGCAAAACCGCAGCACGTTCTCCCCTGTGTAGATGGAAAAAGGGTTTCCTTCCCCAGGCCCTCCACTTCTCTCTCTTCCTCGCCAGGACTTCTTTTTCTCTTCTTTGCTCTTCTTCCTTTCCTGAATTGGTCTCTAACTCAAAGAAACCCGGACTTAAAATCCCAAGCACAATTCCTCTGCTGTGATGGGAATTTGTTTCTCTCACGAGCTGGCTGGTCCTTCCTGCAATATTTTTACGATAAGTTCCCCAGATCAGAAACTCACTGTGATTCCAAAAATGTTTCTGACCCTGGCCACATTTCCATGTTTCCCAACTCTCCTTTGAAGGAACATACCTAACAGTGAGCTCAGAGACTGTTGTTTGTCTTTTAATTTCAGCATATTGTTGCCTGTATGAAAGCTGTGTTTTATGTATTCTATTATTTTCACCTTATATTTTGTATTGTTGACAGATCTTTTTTTTTCCTTCCAAGAAGTCTTATTGTAAAATCACTTATAAGATATGATTAATCTTTATGCTATTACTGTATATGCTATTTGGTAATACATAGTAGATTGTTGATGATATAATGGACTGGTTCAGAGCCCAGAATGTGTATTAATAATCTTGTAAAACAGTATCACAGACATTAAGCTAAACTGTTCCATTTTTTTTTTTGTAAGAATTACACGTGCTTTTTGGAACGGTTGTACATATTGATTTGTTGAAAATATTTAATTTAAATAAACATTTTTTGTACCATGACACCTCTATCCTTTGAAATACAGTTTTGCAACAAGAGAAAGTGTCCCAGCGAGGCATCCTATTCGGTGCTGTCTGTAGTACTGGTCAAAATGTTTTCTGCATCAGCTTTTTTTATCTTAAAATGTTGTTATCTTGTAGGGGTGGTTTATTTTATTTTATGAGTTACAGTAAAGAGATAAATCCAAATTTTACACACTGGAATCCGTGTGATCATTGATATTGAAAGACAATACCGACTCACAGCGTACATGAAGAGCAGTTTTCTGCTTGAGCTGACTGCACAGCAGAGTACAGTGAGGTGGCCGGTCGTCAGGCTGTCCGAGGCCTGAAAGTAAGTTTTGTCCAGTTATTTGCTTACTTAAAGCTACTACACTTTTTTCTTCTTTTTAAGGTAAGGTTGAAAAATGCCTAATTTGCTCCCTTTTCTGGGTATTTATAATGTGGTGTCACAGTCCATTGTGGGAATTTGTGGGAAGGTTGGAAGGCAGAAGGGTACAAGGAGGAATAACTAAAGGATGCAACATCTTGCCAGGTTTAGTATTAAAATTCCAGCCAAAAAGCATCTGGAAAAAAATTGATTACTCGGTGCTTGTGCAGGTCACCTCTGTCTGGCTTCTGTCCACAGAGGAGTCATCGTAATTTGTTCACATCAAGGTAAGCCTATGTTTTCCCAGGCCCTCTAGGCCAAGGAGTGGGCCTTGGGAGGCCCTAAATGGGCACACGTCCATCCTTCAACTCCTATCATAATCTATAGTCCCTACTTTAATAGTGCTTTATAGGTGTATGGAGCCTTACAGAAGGTTCTATAGGTTACTTCTCATCCACAGCATCAGGTGGGGCCTGTCATCTCCCCACCCCAATGCATAGATGGGGACACTGAGACCCAGGTGGGAGGTGGCAGAGGGCAGCTCACCCCACCTAGCTGGGGGAAGCTGAGTTTTAGCACATCATCAGATCCCATGTGGGAGCGTCAGCCAAACTGTCTCACAGCTAGAGGTCAAGTGCCTTTCTTCATCATTGTATGGAGTTAGTTATGTGCGGTCTGCTTCATACCTATTACAGCCCAGGAAAGAACGAAGAGGAAATAACAGGACCAGAGTTTGATGTCACTGAAGATCTCAATGTTGAGGCCCTGTCACTGCAACCAGCCAGCAGGGTCCATCTGCAGTGTCCTCGGCTGCCCGAGTGATTGTCTGGCAGTGTCTGTCCAGGACATGGTCCCTTGACCATGCCAAGTGGGCATGTCTCATTCAGCTCACAGGTTGGGGAAGGGGGGCTGCCTCTGGAGGGCAAGGAGCAGGCAGGTGCAGGGCCATCTTTCCCTGTGCTCAGCTGGGAGTGGGACTGTCCTGCCCAGAAGCCAGCAGGCCTTGAGGTTGAGCTGCCCGGTCTGGGCACACCCAGGTGGCATGGAGGCAAGTTCCTGCTCCTGCCCCAGGCCCCTCACTTGTGCAAGGTCATGGGAGGGGCCTCAGCATGTGTTCACGTGGCCATTTGTCTTTATAAATTTGCAAAATGGAAGATAAATTTTTGTATTTTTTCCTTTAGGAACTTCCCTTCCCTCAGGCAAATGTACAAGCCTCAGGCCTCATAACCCCTGGCTCAGTCCCCATGTGGCTGCCCCTTCTTTTTCTAGAAGCCTCTCACACAGGGCCCCTGACCCCACCACAAGGAAAGCCTGGCTCTTTGAAAATACCCTCCTTTCCCCTGCTTCTGTGTCTCCAATCTGGGAGATGCTCACTCCCTTCACCTGGCTGCGGCCACCCCACTTCCTGCCCAGCTCAGTCAGACATGCCCAACCCTTTCTAGCAGGGAGGTGGCCACTGTCCTTCCTGAGCTCCTGGACTTTGGTGGGTCCTAGTTACCACATTACTGTCGGGCATTGAACTACCCAGCAGTGCTGACCCACAGAGGCTTCTCAGCAAATAAATGAATGAACAGAAAACCATCTAAGATATCCTGTAGGTATCCTGGTTCATCGTGGTGGTAAAGACCTGAACCCTTCTGGGTCCCTAATTTTATCTCTCATCTCGCTGGAAACCAAGACCATGGGGCCTTTGTGTGTGTCCTTCCTCAGGGCTCTGAGCTGGGTCTAAGGTGGCCATAGCTAAACTCCTGTACCTGCCCGAGTGTGGCCTGGAGGAAACAGGCCAGAGGTGGGCACAAGGACCCAAGGGGGGAGCTCCACTCCCATCTTGCAGTAGCAGAAGGGAGCAGAAGACCATGAATTCTAACTCTGCCCACCTTTCCTCGGGGGGAGGCTGCACCCCTGGTTCCATCCTAGTGAAAGGGGGTTGGAAAGGAAGGAAGGAAGAGAGGGAGAGAAGAAAAGGACGACATCTATTTCAGTCTGTCGTTTGCCTGCCTGTTTCAGCCAACCATCCACCTCCCTAGGTTTCTATCTCTCTTTCTTTGTATCCATCTATTCATTCATCCTCGCACATCTACCTGTCCGTCCACCTACGCTGCTTTCTTTCTTTCCCTCTCTTTCTTTTTCTTTCCTTCTTTCTTTTTCTATCCATCCATCCATCTAACCATCCACCTACCCACATATACATTCACAAATCCAGCCACCCTTCCATTCACTTCCCCACCCACCTCGCTCACCCATCATCCATCCATCTACCCACTCATCCATCTATCTATCCATCCATCTATCTATCTATCTATCTATCTATCTATCTATCTATCTATCTATCTATCTATCTATCTATCTATCTATGTATCTATCCATCTATCCATCCATCCATCTATCTATCTGTCTATCCATCTATCTATATATCCATCCATCCACTGATGCTTGAATTCTCAAAAGAGACACATAGTGTTTGCAAGATGCTTAGGAAAAAAAACAACAAATCATAAAGGAAAAATAATCCAGATATTGCTCATAACTTAGAAACACGGGTGATAATTTTTTGGCATATATCTATCTAGTCCTTTTTGTAGTCCAGATACAGTACAAAATATGTATGTCTTATAACATTTTTATTCATCAGTATTAAATGAACATTTTCCTATATCATAAATTATATTTGTTTGCAAAAGGTGTTTTCTTCTTAGTTGAAAGTCACTATGAAAAAATTTTAGAAAAAAGAAAAGAAAACCACCCACTCCATGACCTCAATGTAACTATTTTCCCATCCAAGCACTAACCAGGCCCAACCCTGCTTAGCCTCTGCGATGGGTGTAACTATTTTTGCTGTACTCATTTTTGTATCCTGGACCCCCTAGTCTCATATTTGTGCACACACCGTTGCACATGGTGTGATGGTAGTGTAGAGGTACAGACAGATGTGTGTTTGGTTTTACCCCTTCAGCATCCTGTTACCTGTTACAGGCATTTTAGCACAGGACATCTATCTTCACGTTTTTAGTGTAGCTTAATGTACTTGGTCATCCCCTTCCTCTTAGATAACTCAATTGTTCCTCTTTTCACCATTATAAATGACCCTGCAGTGGGCATTAATTGATTTGTGTCCTTAGCTGGATTCCTCGGAGGTGTCCCTGGGTCTAAGCGCATGGACACATTTATAGCATTTCTTTTTTTTCTTTTTTTTGTAGAGACAGAGTCTCACTGTACTGCTCTCGGGTAGAGTGCCGTGGCGTCACACGGCTCACAGCAACCTCTAACTCTTGGGCTTACGTGATTCTCTTGCCTCAGCCTCCCGAGCAGCTGGGACTACAGGCGCCCGCCACAGCGCCCGGCTATTTTTTTGTTTTTGTTGCAGTTTGGCCGGGGCTGGGTTTGAACCCACCACCTTCGGCATATGGGGCCAGTGCCCTACTCACTGAGCCATAGGCGCCACCCCATTTATAGCATTTCTTACAAAATGTCCCTGAGTCTCAATTGAGGCACAAAATGACCCATTTGATTCCCAACATGAACTCTTTCTTGTAAAATTGAAATCACTGAGGACTATTTAATACCGCCTTGAATTTGACTTGATTTGCTGGCTTCCACTGGCAAATCAAGAGTGTTCCTTTCCCCAGACATTGTGCTGGATGACACTCTGTTTCTTGGCTTCTGGCCTATACGACTGCTCTCAGCCTGAGATGCGTGAATGTCATTTTCATCTTGAGTGTTGGCATCAACTTCCTATATAGGGGAAAGGATACTCCTTTCACTTACCAAGGCGACCTGATTTGTTCTCTAGAGTTCCCCAGGTGCACACAGGAGCTGCTAGTGCACCTGTGGGGCATCCAGAGAGAGCTGGGACTGGGGACGGGGGTCTGGCTTCAACCACCACTGGAATTTTACTGGGATTTCCATAAGCCCCTGAACCGCTTCTCTGCCCTAGGAGAGAAGTTGATAGTGAACTTTTTAGGCATTTAGAAATTGCAAAGCTTCACACACATGTACAGGACAACTATTGCCTATTTGGGATTTCTTTAGACAGTTTAGGTTATTTTTAGACAGAAAGCTGGTATTACTTTGTGAAATCTGGAGCCCTGTGTTCCGCGATCGTCATATTGGGATTGATTGTATGGGGAAAGGGGCAGAAGTATCCTGCAGTGAAGCTAAGAGAGGCGTCACAGAAGAACTCGTCAGTTTCTGTCTTTGGGCACCGAGGTGGGATTGAAAAGGACTGTTGGGGCCCTTGCTCAGTCTCTCCTTCCCGTAGTGAGCATGGCCTCTTCCCATTCTTGGAACATGGGTTTCTATTTGATTTGAGAATCCTCTGAAAAGGGAGTGGTTTTGCTCTTGCAAGCCGGTCCAGCCAGCTCCATCACCCCAGAGTTCTTCCTTCCACCTCACCCAAACCCTCCTGCCCCCGTCTGATCCACGTCCACCTGACATCACCTGTGGATCCTAAAGCAAGTCTTTCCCATCTTGGCCAGGGAATCCCTGACCCTGCAAGGCTATGGGTCGCTCTTTTGTCCATTTATGGGACCATGTGTGAGGCTCAGGTGGGGCTGCGGTTTCCTTCAGATGCGTCCTCAGGTCTGCGCGTCCTGGGGTAGGAACACTGAGTACTATGCAGATGTGGGAGGAGGAGGGTGGAGGCGGCTCCTTATACAAATGGGGAGAGGGGGCCTCCCAGGAGTGGGAGAGGGACTCTCTGGGTGCTTCTGTGCGTGTAGGATATTGTTGTTTCTTAGCGGCTTACTCTACTGCACCAGATGGCGGGTTCCCCAGCCCGCCCATGTCCTTTCATCTGGTCACTCATCTTCTGTCTGTGCAGAGTGCTATGGGGTGCCGTGGGTCTGGGACAATGGGGAGGATAACAAAACAGGAGAAATATACCACCTGGAAAGATGCTGGCTTCTGGTGAATGAAAGGTCTCTGCAGCCTGCAGGGGCCTCAGAGAGGCTGGGAGTGGTGTCTCAGGGGTCCCAGTGATGACACCTGTGCTGTAAACCTGTGACTTCCAGGGCTGGGTGAAGAGGGCAAGGAAGGTGGGCCTGAAACCTTCTTCCTTATCAGAAGAAGAGGAAGAGTGTCCTAGCTCCTCCATCCCATCCTAAGGGTCCCAGAACTTTCTTTTTCTCTATTTCATTCCCTCAAAAACAGCAGCACCAGCTTCCATATCTCAGGGTGCTTTAAAAGTCCAGGAAAGTGTGTCCCATCGTACGATCTGCAGGAGAGAGTAGAAGACGAGGGATCCATTGGATGATGGATCAGGGCATTCGGGGCCTCCTGAGGCAGACAGAGCAGTTGCATTTTTACTGGAAAGATCATGAGACTTGGAACTAGATTTTTATCCCAGCTCTGTAACCTTGGGAAAAAGATCACTGTATATTGGAGATGGCAGTAGTCACTGTCATTGCTGACCTCAGATTCTATGAAAAGGAAATGGAGGCCCAGAGAGGTAACGGTACCCACTGAGGGCCAGCAGCTGAGAGCAGAAGCCAAGACGAGTCTGGTCTCCAGGGGGAGATCTGGGGTGGGCCACTCAGAGCCAGGGCAGGAGGGCTCAGCTGCACCTGGGGTTCGGCAGGGGGCCAAAGGGGGCCCAGATGCAGGGCCTGGTGAAGGGAAGAGAGGCCTGGGAATGCAGCAGGAAGAGCAGGAGGCCCAGTGGTTAGAAGTCTCCAAGAGACTCCCAGGAATTTCCTTCTTGAGTTCTTGGATCCTAGCTCTTGTCAGTGGGTGCTGGCCCGGGAAGGCATGGCTGGGACAGAAGGTCCTGAATGGGGGCGTATCCCATATGTATCTATCTGTAGGCACACCCCAAGAGGCAGGGCCTTCGGGAACAGGCAGTGGTCTGATGGCCAGGCTGACACAGACCGGCTGGCCAGAGGAGCCTTCCCTTACCTCCCCAACAGTCAGAGACCCTTTGTCATGTTTCTGCCATCCCTGTGTGCCCAGCCCTGCCGGGGGCGGCCCAGGGACCAGGCTTCGGTCCTGGTGAGTACCAGGCCCCGGGGAGGCCAGGGCGCCCAGCAGGGTGGGCAGAGACCACAGAGCATGTACTCTCATCTGTGAGGAGGGACGTTGCGGGAAGGGCCAGAGAGGGCCGAGGAGGAGCAGTCACCACTGAGTGTTTTCCTGCCCATGGGAGCTGCTGTGACCAGGAGCAGGAGGATGTGGCTGGAGCCCAGTGTTTCCTGCCTGATAAGCTGGCCCCTCCCTGCAGAGCCCTGGCCGGGGCTGCCTTCGCCTGCTGAGAGCCCTGCCCAGGCAGGGAAGGGCTGGCTGAGGAGGAAAATCACTTCTCCAGATTAGTTGCTCAGGCCCGGCCTTCCTCCCCTGCCCTGTCCCGCAGTGGCCACAGGAAGCTGGCAAGGGCCCAGCACTGCCTCAGAGCGCCGGCTCCACTGCCCAGGTCCCCCAGGAGCCGATGCCTTCTTGCTCCAAAGTCAACCCTGCTTTCAGGCGTGGCAGTGACTGCGTCCTGTGTGTCTTTGTCAGAGTCCAGACTTGGAGTTGGGCTCAGAAATTTGGTGACTTCACTCACGGTCAGTCCACAGCCAAACCTCCTCCCAGCTGGTCAGCTGCTCTCTCTGTGGCCACCTCACGGCACGTTCTCTGAGCTGAGGGCCGAGAGTTTGGAGGCAGGCTGGCACCAGGCCCCCAATCCCACCCCTGCCCTGATGAACCATGTGACCCAGAGAGCTCCGGCCCCTCTCTGAGCTTGGCCCCCTCTCTGTTACTTGACCAATGAGCCAAATGGGAGTTAAGGGTCCTCCTCCCCACAGGAGCGTCAGGAAGCGCGGCCTTCCCCGAGCAGCGCTGGGCCCCTCTGAGAAGGAGGGTGGGGTGGTCAGAGGGACAGTACCTGCTTTGCAATGTCATCTTGGGCTGAGTCCAGTTCATGCTCCCCTCCTGGGGAGCGGGACACGTGGTTCCAGGCTTGGGAGCGGGTGGTATGGAGGAGGGAAGGCAGGTCAGCTGGGCTCTGCAGCTGGCGGGGGGCATCTCGGGCAGCACTGTTGATGTCCTCACTGTGAAATAAGAACTGAGGTCCAGTTCCACAGTCCTTACTCCTCAGTTCCACACATAACACATGGGAGAGGGCCCGTGCGGTGACACAGATGTGGGCCCCAGCAGGACCACGGCTCAGCCCTCAGACAAGCCTCCCGCCACGGCTTACTCACCCTCTACCTGAAGAGGAATCACCTTCCCACACCAGAACCTGCTTCTCTAGCCCAGTAATACAGTCACTTGTGCAGCCCCTTCCCGGGGGAGTCAGCTCCTGGTAGTAAAATGTTCACAAAAGGCTGCTCCCTATCCAGACAGGTGAGCACACACTTGGCTTGGAGACAGTATTTGCACACATGTCCACAGAAGCTATGTGACTCTGCACTTCGTACTTGCGAGGTGAGGGGTCACACTCCATATTTTGTGTGACCGTCATGGTGCTCCTGACATAGGCACGACCGTTTGCTTCCACGGGAGGTGAAGGGCTGAGGGAGGTCACATTGCTAGATGGACAGGGACCCCAGCTGTGGAGCGGGGCACACACTCATCCTGCCCCTGGGGTCTTCATGGCCGGGGCTAGGAGACCTGACCCTTGGTCCCCTCTAAGTTCCTGCCCAGAAGGAGCTGCTGTCTGAGCCTGCTGCCTGGCTGAGGCTCTGGCTCTGAAACAGTGATGAGAGGAAGGTGGGGACTCCCCGGGCAGCAAGGCAGCCTGCAGCCACCCAAAGCCACCGTGCTGCTGGAGAGTTGGGGAAAGAAAAATTGGGGTCTAGTCCTTTTCCCCTGATGCTCTGTGGGGCTGGGAGCAGGACGTGTGGTTCTGTGTAGCCTTGGGCAAGTCTCTTCCCCTCTCTGGGCCTCAGTAACAGAACAGGGACGCCACAGTTTCCAACACTAAGTATCTCAGTTCTCGTAGCTGGTGAAAAAAGAACAAGGAAAAGAAATGAGTTCCCCTCCTCTTTGCTCCTGGCCTCAGCTTGAGGGGTGGTCCCTAGGGAGGTGTGGCTGGGGGCTGTCCCCACGGTGCAGAGCCACAGCGGGTGAGTCCCAGGAGCAGCATGCAGCTGAGCCAGAGCTGCGGCTGCTGCATCGAGGCCCCAGATACCGCCCAGCACATCATCCCCTCCTGCCTCACCTGCGCTGGGCCCCTGGCCAGCCTTCTGTCACCACCTGCAGCATGAGGCCCCCAGACTCCTGGCCTGGCATAACTAGCCCCAGCCCCACCTCCGGGAATGCTGCCTGCCTTGCCCACATCACCTGATCCCTCCACCTCTCCGTGTGGGGTGTTGGGCTGGACGGGATGAGGCAAGAGGCTGCAGTCGTCTGAGCCGAGCCTTGCAGGTCCTCACGTAACCCTGGCACCCAGGAGCACTCTCCCTGCCAGCAGGGCCTAGTGCGAGGGCTGTGGCTGCTTCCCAGGGAAGGTGGGGCCTCCACGCCTCAGGGACTGTCCACTCACTGCCCAACACCCTGAGTCTCTTTTCCTCCCATTCACCTAGAAAGATAGATGATGGCTCCCTAAGATCTGACAAAGTAACGTTTTTGTTCAAAACCTTTTGCCTGCCTGATACTGCCAACGTGGTGAAGCTCAAACTTCTCGAAGGGACATTCAGAGCCCTTGATGACCAGTTCCACCTCACCTGGCCAACCCCTCATCACCTGACTCATCTTCACAGCACTCCCTGTGTTCTGGGCACCGCAAATTTCCAAATAGGATGTTTTCTTGTATCCCGGTGCCTCTGAGCAGGCTGTCCCTCTGGCTGGAAGACCTTCCCCACCCCTTCCCGCGGTGGACCCCTACTCACGTTTCATGACCCGGTGCAAGGTTCCCCTCTCAGACGGGATTTTCAACATGCCCTCCACCCACTCACACCAGTCCGTTCCCAGTCTTTTGTGGCCGCATTTTCTGCATGTTCTCGCAATCCTCTCACACACTTAGAGCCCAGTGATGTAAGCACTCTGTTCCTGAGCGTCTCTCCTCCCACGAGTCTGGGAACAGATTTATCTGGGAAAGGCATCTCGTGTACCTGTGACTTCATGGGGCCGCTCCATGACAGGCACATGCTGGGTGTCCAGCCAGTGCTTGTTGGATGGTTGAACTTGGGGCTCTGACACTGACCAATCAGCGCTCTGCTCAATGTTTGGTCTCAGAGCAGTGGCTGGTCTATGTCAAGAGTTTCCAGATCCCAGTGAGAGGCAGAAACAATGGCCCAGGAGAAGCTCGGTGGTGGGATCTAAATTCCTAACACAATCACCTTTTCGTGATCCCTGGAAAGATTTAATTCCACATTGATCTCCTGGGTCTCTGCCATCCCCAAGCTGTGTCCCCACCCTGCCCTTGGCCACCACTCAAGAATGAAACTATTTGTAATATTGTCCTCACTGGAGCGTGATAAGGAAGAGAACATGTAGACTCACACATACACACATGTCCCAGAACTGGGCTCTTTTGTCAACTGATAGGGACTGATACTGATGGGCAGTAATAGGCTGGATCCCTGTGGGCTGCTGAGTCCATAGTGACGAGAGTGTTAAACTTAGCCCTCTGGGGAGCTACTTTACAAAGCTGCTTACTGTTTACTGAGCATGCTGTGTGGACACGTACAGGAAACTTGGAAGTAAAGTTTAACTCAACAACGAAGGCAGTTATGGGGTACCCATAACCTCACTGTCTAAGGATACCTTCTATGACAGTTCACCGTATTCCTTCAGTACTTTTTTCCCTAGATCCATGTGTGTGCTCACATGAGCATCTTAAATTGCTTTTAGAATGAATGTCGGGATTCCTTTGCTCTGAACGTGCACCCAGCGCAGGGGGCTTCTGTGTGACCAGACCCCACGGATGTTCTCTAGTCTGCTGAAGAAGTCTGAGGTGCTCTAAATGAGACCCACCTCTGACACTAGACAGCATTGTACCTGCTGACCCTGCCTGAGGAACCGAGGAGGCAGCCCTGACCCTTTCGGGGTTTCCTGGCCTCCCCCCTCTCCTGAAGCTGTGCATCACCCCTTCTTGGGCGTGTTTCCATAACCCAAGAGCTTTGTGGAGCTTCCTGGTCAGTGGCGTGGGTCAGGAGAATGAGCGGGAGTTCTCCTTACTTTCTAAATGTGAGTTCTGTTATTCCATTGACTATCAGTTTTCAGACATATCTCCCACTCCCCTGTAATCATCTGGCTCCGTCCCCACTCAGCTAGTGGGCCCTTCTTGGAAAGGCCTCTCTGGACATCCAGGACACAAGAATCCCCACTTTCAACTCCATGCTGGGTGCCGGGAGGGAAATGACTTGTCTGAAGGTTACAGGGTGAGTCAGCAGCTTGGCCCTGGCTGCCCCAAGTGCTGGGAATCAGCCCTGGGCCCAGGGCTTCCAGGCCCCGGCCTCTGATGTGTACTGTCTTGCTCAGGGCGGAAACCTGTCTTCCTGGGAAGGGGGGGCAAAGGCACCCAGGGGTGCCCGGGTCTGGAGATACCTCCCTTTGCTCGAAGCTGCACAGGGAAGATTTGGGGATATTTTCCTCAGTGTGTGTCCTCTGTCCAGATGCACAGTAACTGTGCAGGACAGGACCTTCCTGGCTCCTGCATCTCCCCAGATGCAGCCCCTTCCCGCTCACCACTGAAGAGGGGAGGAAGCTCGGCACAGAGCGTGGGCCTGCCTCACAGCTCCTCCACCTGCAGGCTGAGACCCAGTGTGAGCGACTTCATTTCCCTGAGCCTCAGTTTCCTCACCTGGAAGGACATGCTCTGTGAGAGACTGGAGGCCCCCTGGCTGGGTGGAAAGGTGCATTGGACTCCACCCAACAAGTAAAGCAGGAGCTCCGCAATGGCTGCTTCCCCTCCCGCCTCACGCTCTCTCCACCCGTGAAGGAGCCAGCTTCCCACCAACTGGACCACAGCACAGAGTCTCAGCCTGGCCAGGGCCCTCAGCCTTGTCCCCCTCCCAATCCTCGTCTGCACGAAGACAGGCTCAGCTAAAGGTGGCTCATGATGCAAGTGCAGTTGCAAGACAGGTCCCAAGATCCAAGCTTTGAACTTGTAGTCCTGGAGCCCCCAACCCCTACTACACAGAAATTCTGGATCCCCCAGGCAGCCTGGTCTCTGACCACTGAACAACCCTGCCGTCCACACACTGCCCTCCCCAGTTAGTTTAGCTTGCGGCCCCTCTCACCCTCCCATCCCCTCCTGGGTTCCGTGGTCTCTCTCGTGCCCGAATCCTGCATCTTCTGTGATGGATCCTGTCTCTGCCTGTCTGGAACTCATGGATTGAGCATCTATATCAAATCTCCCAGAGGCAAAGGACACTGCATCACGTGATGGCTGATTTAGGGAAAGAGGCAGATAGGCCTGGATTTAAATCCTGGCAGGTTACTTCTCAGCTGGGGGACAACAGGGAATTTACCCAAGCCCTCTGAACCTGTTTCTTTATGCATGAGATAAAGATACTGAAAGAAAGAGGCTAGCACGTGACTGAGTTACAGATGATATTCTTTTTTCATCCTCCTCGGGGCCTTGCACATCCCAGTTTTCACTTACCACCACCAAGAATTTGGAGCATGAGTTTCTGAGGGTAAAGATTCACAAGGGCCCTGAAGGTGGGGTTTCCTGTGGGAAAGGCAACCAGCTTCACACTGTAGTGCAGAGAACCTGCACTAGGGATCTGGGCCACGGGGTGGGGCCTGCCCTACTGATGACCATGGCAGTGGACAATCTCTTCCTTTCTCTGTTCCTTTTCCTCAGCTGTCCTATGAGGTGGCAGAAATAGACTACCTCTTGGAGCCCATCAGCTCTAATATTTTATGACTCTGAGGTCAAAAACTTTCTCAAATAAATTATCAAATTAATACTTTAAAAATACAAGTTTGTGGTAGAGGCTGTGTGGGTGGGTGGGGAGGTTACCACTGAGTCATTGCCAGTAGCATTCATTAATTGATTTGCTTACTTATGTATTGGACTTCATTTATCTCATGTTCTATGTTAGTGTGGCAGAGCAAAGGGAAAGTTGGTGATGCTCTTTTACTCCCCACACTGAGAGGTGTGTCTGTTCTCCCACAGTTTTGATTCTGGGCCAAATGTGACACCACTTTAATGAGAAGAATACCTTGGAAGTGGTGATCTGCCTGTCCCTACCATTTAAAGAGAACTGTCAGTCACCATGTTGTGAGAAAGCTCAAGCAGCCACGTGGCAAAGACCATGTGGAGGAGAATTAAGGCTCCTGGTGAAGTCTCTGTCAACGACCAGCCCCAACATGCCAGCCACAGAGACCAACTGTCTGGGAAGTGGATCCTTCTGTCCCATTTGAGCCTCCCCAGCTAGTGCCTTATGGAGGAGAAATGAACGGTCTACAGGAATCCTGCCCAAAGTACAAAATCATGGTTGTTGCTGCTTTAAACCATTGAGTTTGGGGGTAGTTTGTAATGCAGCCATAGATAACCAAAACAGACAGGGCTAGTGTGGCACAGGGGAACACAAAGATGGAATCACGTCTTAGCCTAGGTTTTGCCTTGAAAACAGAAGCCAAGATAAAGGCTTTCTTATAGCACAGTTTCTGTGGGAAGGGATCCCAGATAGCAGACATGAAGACCAGAGAGAGACAGAAGGAGGAAGAGATGATGTGAGATGTGTCCCTCAGTGGTCACATCTGTGACCTCTGTGACATCTGTGACTGTGGGGACTGGTCCTAGATCTCCCTGGGAGCCTTTGAGAAGCCAGAAAGCTATGTCTCGGAAATGTCCACTGGAGGAAGGACAGGGAGACACGATCGCCCATGGGCTCCCACTTCCCATTGGCCAGGTTGTTCCATGGCTTATTAAGCTCACTCCACCTCCTGGTTGTCCGTATGTGGTGGCCACACTGGCTCCTGGAGTTGCCCTATGCTGTAAGATCAAAGTGCCATGATAGGAAGCAGAGACAATTGGCAAACACAAGGAACAGTTTTCTGTAGCCTTGGCTGAAATCAGAGGTAGGGCCAACAGAATAGGAGGTGGCCCACAGTACGTGTCCAGGATGACATGGACGTTTGAGGAGCTTGCAGTCTCGTACCCCTCCCAGCACATGGGTAGTAGCTATTCCATGAAGCTGCCAGCTATAACTGGCTGTGCCTGAGGGCAAGGCTTCCTTTGGGCTTGAATACCCCCCACCAGCAATCTCCTCATTCAGAGTTTGAAATTCAGTCTCTTCAAGACACCTAAGATGTCCAAGTGTCCTTGAGACAGTAGCTGCTGGCCTGAGTTAGTGCTTTTTGCAAAAGCCTTGAGCAGTGGCGGCCCACCTTTTACCCACAGCTCTATCCTATTTCTAGAAAAGTTCCACATTTATCTGCCTGTCTTTCCTAAACCCATTGACAAAAACATTGGGGTTCTTAGGGGGAAAAAAGCACTAACGCTGGTTTGCATGAGAGGTTCTGGGCAATTTCAAGCTGTGCCACTTCCTCTGCTTGGAGGGTCAATGAAGATGGCATTTCCAGATTCTGCCAGAAATCTGAAACCCACAGGAAGGCCAGCCTCCTGAGAAACAGGAGGGGTGTGCCAGCAGCTCGCTGGAACGATGGCACTTGGATCATAGTCTCATTGTATCAGAATCCTGCATCTGGTTTAGAAAACCTATGTCCCAGTTCCCAGGTGCCTTGAAACCTTGGCTGAGAGCCATGTTCCTAGAATGTTGGAGTAGGAAGGGTCCTTAGAAAGGACACAGGGCTACCTTATGCCTCGATTCAAAGATGTGGGCCTGGGAATGACCCCTGTTCTCACAACCTTGTGAGTAGGTATAAAAAGAATTTTACAGAAAACATGCGAAGGCCCTTTGGGTTCTTTGGAGGATGTTCCACCCATAACACGGAGAGGCTCTCCGGTGATGAAACATTGATGGCTGATGGAAGTTTGGATTCAATGCATGTTAGGATCGATGGCCCACTCAGTGAGTAGGAGATGACATTACCGTTGGGGTAGACATTTTCTGAAGACAGCGCTGTGACAATGGGTAAATTCTGTTCTATTTTGCTCAATGCACTCATTTGGCTTTGTGTGTGCAAGTTAGTAGGGGACAGGTTCTACCCTTGGGCCTGACAGTTTCTAAGAGTAGAGGCTGTGGTCTCTCTCAGAATCCATAACAGAAGGGTGGCTTATCCCCAGGGGCTACCACACACCCTAGCAGCAAGCATGTGGTCTAGCTACAGGGGGACATGTCCTTTGCGGCAGAGGCTGGGACATGGGGCATGTCCTCTGTGGCAGTGGCTGGGACTGGAGCTTCATCTGGGAGGGAGGAGGTTTGCGCCCTTCTGTTCTGGCTTCGCCTCCTATGAGTCAAGTGACTTTGAGCAATCATGCCACCTGTTTGATCCTCAGTTTCCTTATCTGTCATGATTGAAGCATTCCTAGCCCTGCCTGTGCCACTGACCTCAGTCAAATAATGGGTGTGTGCACATCCGTACAACCAAACCACTAGAGAGCATGGTGGAGCTGCCCCCAGGGGAGAATGGTTTCAGGTTCACCCAGTCTCTCCTCCCTGGCCTGCTTCTCTCGGGCTGGCTTCACAGCCACAGGCAGCTCTGACCTCCTGGGATCCTCAGAGTCTCACAACCTGGGAGCTCCCGGTAGGAAAAATCCCAGGTTTGCCTCTGTGGCTGGGGTGGGGGGTGGTGTTGAAGGGAGAATTGGTTACTTTGATTGGTCCAGTTTGGGCCATGTGCCCGTGTCTGGTCCAACCACTGAGGGCCAGGGCAATGAGCACTCTGATTGGTTCACTTGGGAACTTGCTCACCCTTTGCCCAGGAGGGAGGGACTTCAGCCGATTGTCCCCAGGGCTGGCCGGGATGCCTGACTGTCTCCTGTTCTGATGTGGGGGCTTCCAGCCCCTGGCCTGGCCTGGGCAGGCACTGGACTTACTTGCCTGCCCCTTCCACCAACCTCCAAGCGCACACACACACGCCTACACTGACTTTGAGGGTATTTGGGATCCTGGTCAGGCCCTGGACAGCAGAGGATGGATGTTCCCACACCTCCCTCTGAGCCATAGTGGTTTCACCTACACAGAAGATGTGGATGTTAACAAAAACGAGGGGAAAAGGAAGGTGGGAGGGAGCAAAGGAAGGAAGGAAAGAAAAGGAAATGAAGGAAAAATTTTAAGAACGTGGAACCTCCTTCCTCGGTCCCAAAGGTACCATGAAGTTTATCAGACTTCTCAAGTATAAACACAGCTGGGTGCAGCATCAAGGTAAGGCAGGGGGGAAAGTGTGGGGTCACAGCACCCAGCCCAGACAGGCTCCCTCCTCAGCTGGGGGTCTCTTGTCTCCTGGGAGTCTCTGCAAGGGCTGCAGAGAGCTGCTGTCACACGGAGCTGGGCCCCCTGTCTCTGACTCCAGCGGGGCCCCCCTGGGAACACAGACTTAGGTACACCTGGGGTGGAATGACCTAGAAAGCAGCTCTGGCAAAGGAGAGGTGGGTGTAGTGAGCTCAGTGCAGGGTGACCTGCCCCAGGGGAGCAAGGCAGGTGCAGAGGGAGGCGGAGCAGGTTGCTGGCTTGGAAAGAGGCAGCATGTGGTAACCTCTCTAGTGCTCTGATTTGGGAGGCCACCGTCACTGGTTTAACCAACAGCCACACGATCTATGCCGCTGTTTGCATGAGAAGCACAGTGCCCCCTGTGAAGGGCACAGAAGTGAGAGTCTCAGGGCCTGAGTTGTAGTTCTTTTGCTCCCCTTCTGTGTGACTTTGAACTGGACCTCCTTGAACCTTGAAACTCTTAACACACAGGAATAGTCTCGTGTCTCTCCTGGGGTGTTAAAGTGAGAAAGGGACCTTAGCCACCACCTGACAGGAGAGAGAACTGGTGTCAGAGACACGGGCATAGTTGCACAGCTAATCAGTGGCAGAGCTGGGCTCGAAGCCTGCCCTCCCACCTCGGGGACGTGCTTGTTCCCTGCCTCAGTCTAGACAGTGTAGATTCTCATGAAAGGAGATTTCTGGAGGTCATGTGGCTGTGGGTCCCCTAGCAGGGAGACCAGCAGGCTGCATGCACCAAGTCCGGGTAAAATGTCAGGACACGTCCTTGTCACAGAAACACTGTCGGAGCTGGAGGGCCTTGCAGGTGTCTGGGGCGCCTTCACTCTTACCTGAGTACACCGGCCAGTGGTTCTGTCTTCAGCAGAGCTCAGGCTCCTTAGCAAATAAAGCCTGACCCCTCCTCTCCGCCACCACCACAAGGCTCTGAGCTTAGCAGAAGGGCACAGCCACCTCCCGTCACTTAGGGGAAATCCATTTGGATTGAGTTTTCAGGTGGTAGAAAGTGGTTTCTAAGACAGAGATGGGGGGTGGGTATTGGTTTGTTTCTTTTAATGGATAGAATTCTCTATCTATTGAGCCCTGGGCTCATTATATCATATACTGCTCACAGTTGCTGCCGCCACATCCCCGGCTGGTCTTCAGGTGACAGTCATGGGGATATCTACTTCTTGCCTTGCTTTCTATGGGGACATCTATTTCTTTGCCTTCACTTTCTTTCCTTTGTTTGCTTTGTGAGGCTTAAGGGATTCCTCCTGGGCTGGGTGGTCCATGATGGAGGGAGGGAAGGGGATAGACGCGTTGAGGTTTAAAGTCTTCTTCTGAAGCTTCAGGTCCAAGATGTCGAAGGTGACCTGAATCTCGTGCTGCAGCAGCTCCTTCAGGCACTCGATCTGGATGTGAATGGCCTTACCGATGAGGTTCTCCAGGTCCTGGAGGGAATGGGACAGGGCTGGGGGCCAGGGCCCGGGAGGTCTGCAGGCAGAGCCCTCCCCCACCTGGTTCTCACCTGGGTCCTTGCTCTCGGTGCAAAGACATACCCACTCTCCAGCCCCTCGGTCCCTCCCTGGAAAGTCCTGGGGGGCCGCTAGGGAAGGGCTGCATCCCCAGACTCCCTTGACCTCTGGGTCCCAGCTGAGTTCAGCCAACAGGAGCTCTCAGCAAGAGCCACAGCTGTGTTCCTCATACTTCCTGTCCCCAGCCCTCTCCTATAGATGCTGCTCTTTTTGGGGTTCCACTGGTCACTTCTCCTTTTTTTTTTTTTTTTGTGGTTTTTTGGCCGGGGCTGGGTTTGAACCTGCCACCTCTGGCATATGGGACTGACGCCCTACTCCCTGAGCCACAGGCGCCACCCACTTCTCCTTTTCTCTTTAGGCTTCGGGTGACAGTCACCCTGTTTGTGTCATTTATTCCTAACTTTGATCCTCTATTTCCTTTGGACTCTACTTTCTGGTCAATGCAAGCCCCATCTAGATACCACATACCACCTTCACCCTCACATCTCCAAGTTCTATTGGCCAGCTTCATGGGGAGGACAGGAGAACCTGCTTCAGAGAGTAGGCATGTCAAGCCAACCAGCTGGTGGTGGCAAGAACGCAAACTCAGCCACTGTCTACCACGTAAAACAGGAGACCCTCTAAGTGACCACTCCAGAGTTGTGATGCAGAGCCTGGAAACATGAACAGGTGACCGGGCCTCTGGGCAGGTCCCTTTGCTCAAGCAGCCAACAGCAGAGGGGAGTTTCTGTGGGGGGTTCATACATGGACCTGTCATACATTCCTTTGAGATCACATATTTTAACTTAAAATCCATGCAAAATTATACATTTGCCCCAGAATATCTCTTTGGCTATTTTTATATAAAAATGATGTTCTTCCCTTAAGTCTGTGGGAAGATTGTGCTCCAAGAAGATGCACTGGGTTCCTGCCAAGGTGTTTAGCACCCCCAACTCAGATACACTGCCGGGGCACCTAGTGGGGGGCTCCTGGGCCCCTGGGCTCTGCCAGGAGGATGCACAGGTGGCAGCACCATTCTGGGGCGTAGAGAGGACTCAGGAGGAGGAAACAGAGACAGCAGCAGCATGTGTGGGGTGACAGGGTGACATGAACCCCTCCTGTGGCCAAGCCCATGGAAGCTGGAGCAAGGTCCCCTGAGGGGGCTGGGTTTTGTTGGGTCCCCACTGGGTGTCCTAATGCACCAAGACTACATGGCCTCCTTATGGGCAATTTATCTGGAGACTTAACTTCAGATGGGCATCGTCTATTCTGGCACACGTGTGCGTATGTACATGTGTGTGTGCGTGTGTGCATGTGTGCGTGTATACATGTGCATAGCTTTAAAGGAGTACTCACTCGCTGTGATCATTTGCTCTTTGGCTGATGATTCAGAAACCAAAGCCCTTTGGGGACACACAGCCCCTGCACCGCCCCTCTCCCCCACACACACAGAAACGTGCACATACATGCTACACACGTGTCTCTGTGTTCAAAGATGACGCAACAATGATGCCTTCAGTGCCCATGTATAGCAAAGACGGTCATTTGGACTCAGCCAGGCTCTCAAGGAGTGGCTGCCCTGGTGCCACTAAGAGCTGGATGTGGGAGCCCCTGACAGCGGGGGCCCTAGTCCATAGACCATCAAGAGGGCAGCCCAACTGCTTAGAGCCACACATCAGATTCTTGTAGGTCCCCACTGGGCCACCAGCTCCACCTTCGCCCACCTGGCCACATCTCCTTCCCTGAGCTGGCCTTGTGTTCCTGCCTCCTTCACCCTCTTCCCTCAGGCCCCGAGGGATGTGGCTCTGTGGGCAGATGAAAGGCACAGGGAAACTGCAGCTGTCTGGAGCCTGACGTCGCCTCTAGCTCCTTGTGTTGGAATCTCACCACTCATGATGCAGTGGAAAGAGCTTGGACTTCAGGGCCAGCCCAGCCTCAGTCCAACGTAAGACCTACCATGGGCCAGCTTGGTGACCTTGAGCGAATTGCTTGAGTTCTCTGAGCCTCAGGTTGTTTCATCACTAAAATGGGGACATAGATTTCTATCTCATGGGGACCTTTCACCTCCTCTCCTGCACGCTGACAATGAGGCCCTGTCTGCCATGACTGTGGCCTTTGTCTCGGTAGGTCTTACCTGCCTGACCAGGCCACGGCTGGGCCTCCGGGTCAACACCTGGAAGGCCTTCCTCAGCAGACGCTCCTGTTCCAGCCTCAGTGTCTCCTGCAGCAGCAGCTGGCTGCTGCGCTTCTGTGCCTCGGCCATCTCGAGTTCGGCCACCTGCTGCTCATGCCTCCAGACATCCCTGTCTTTGCCCTCGGCCAGTGGGAGAGGCTGGGGCGGTGCACACACCTCCAGGTGGGTGACCGTAAGGTTGACTTCCTGCTTCTGACCCAGGACATACTGGAAGAGCTTGTAATGGCGGATGAAGGTGTTGTGGAAGTAGTCGCAGAGGGCCAGCAGGTGGGAGGTGTTGAACTGCCTCTGGTAATCCCTGAGCTTGTTCGCCAAGATCGTCACAGCCCCAGTAATGGAGCAGCCTGTGGGCACAGGGGTACAGAGTGTGAACAGGACAGAGCTGCACAGATGGCCAATAAGTAGAGGCTCTGAACCTAGACACTCTGACCCCGGAGTCCATGTCCTAACCATGATTCTATGTGACCATTCATTAGCTCTTGCAAACTTCAGAGAGTATCCTATTTCCCTTTTTACCATGGCTTCCAGGAAGCTCAGAGCCAATTTCATGAATTATCTTATATGTATCTCTTTTTTTCTGAGTATTTTTTCCATATGAATATCCCACTCCTTACCTGTGTTTTATCTTTTAACTCCTATTTTAAAGACTTACCTTAGCTGTGCATTACATGGTCTCCACCCTTTAAGGAGGAAATATGGATATAAAAAGGGGATTCTGATATGAGTGGAGCAGGAGGTGATTAGAGGGATGTCTAGGCTTGTGTCTTATATCACAGGGTTGGGCAAATGTTGTTGATTCCATTCATATCATCAGCTCTGAGAGTGGCAGTTGGGTGAATCCCCTCAGAGGGGGACCTATTGCCTCCCATCCCTCCACTGCTCTCCTGGCCTCTCACTCACTCTTCCTCTCAAAGCTCCCTGACCAGTGCTGTGGTCAGAGGGGGGCTCTCCCCACTACGTGACTAGAACTTGACAGGGAGATGGTTTGTGAAGGGTCTTGGCTGAGTTATGTGCCTATTCTGGGGAGCAGATATAAGAAAGAGAGCTGGCAAGCCAGGGGCCCTGCACTGGGAAAGTAGTGAGACTCTCCTGTCTCCCGACTCAGTGTACCCCCTCTGCAGGAAAAGAGCTCAGGCTGGTATACACCAAGCTGCCAGGTTGGAGAAGGGCCCAGGCCTGGGCAGGGTCAGCCCAGAGCAGGACTGGCCCATCCTCACTGACTAGACGGTGAAGACTACCTGCTTCAGGGCCACGGAGTCCTTTCCCTCCTGTTCGCCACTCAGAGCTGGGCATCAAGGTGGCGGGACGTCTCTACCACAGGCCTGCTCATAGTCGGTGAGAGAGGGTGAGGCTCTGAGAAACAGAGGAGCCACACGCGTCCCCACCCTCGGGGGACACTAGCCTGGGGTCCAGAGGCCTGGGAAAGGCCATGAGAGGCGGAGGGACAGCAGGGGTGAAGGCTGGAGGCCAGCAGAGTACAGCGCGTCTGGCTGCACAAACCACACCCAGAGCCGAGTGTCTGAGTTCCGAGGACAGGGCTGCGGTCTCCGTCTGGACCGGGACGCTCACAAAGGCCCCGTGTGCCATGTGAAGAGCAGACTTCATCCCAGAGCCTCAGGGCTTCCCAAGACAGGCTTCAGGATGGGATGTTCCCCCACAGGGATTGTGTCTGGGATCTTGCCTGCATGGTTTTTTTTGTCTGTTTGTTTTGGGTTTTTTTTCCTGGGTTGAGTGTGTGGAGAGAGAATCATCAAATTCCTCAAAGTCAAGAGCCACAGCAGGGAGGTGCTAAGGCAGGATGTGAGCGGTGGGGGCTGCCCAGAGGGGAGACGGTGCCCAGAGGAGGATGGCAGGGCAGCCAGTAAAGGGTGGCCACAGGGTGGGTGGACATGAGATCAGCGTTCCTGATAGTCAAAGCCGGACTTAGGTCTGTGTGGAGGTGACTGCTGTGAACTTCTCCAGGTGACTCATCACACCTTCTCTGGGCTCCTCGTTGCTAAACTTGCCAGAAGGTGCCCTGCTCCTCCTCCTGCCCAGCCTGGCCTGGTGGTGCCTGGGGCAGGATTGCCAGAGCCCTGCGGATGTGGGTGGCTGTGCTGGCCTCCTTTGCCAAGGCCGGCCCTTGGGCTTCCCTGCTCAGTCCTGCAGCTGTGCAGAGCACCCAGCTCTGAACCCAGGAGTCCGTGTCAGTAGATGTGCACACCCGTTCCAGGAGGCTTGTCACCCTGACCGATGTCCTACCGAGGGCGTAGGCTGTGGCCATAGCCTAAGAGGTAATAAAACCCAAGTGCAGACCTTGTCCTAGGTCAACAAGGAAGGCACCCTGGGCTGAATTCTAACTTTCAGCCCCGAGATGCTCTTTCAGCCAGTTCTGGGTTTCAATGAAGCTCATCCAAGGCTGGCTCATGGGACGTACTTTCTTGGCATCAGACCATGCTCCACGGGCCCCAGGTTGAGAAGTTCCTGGTGACTCAGAGAGCAGAGGGATTAAGTCTGGGGGAGAAGCCTCTGTCTGCCAGAGGACAGATCTGTGCCTGCAAGTTGCTCTTCAATAACAGGGAGTGGCCTCATTTGCATTGGCCTCTGGGAACTTCCTGAAGATGGTCTGAAGGCCCTGGAGGGCAGCACCTGCAGAGGGGACTGGCGGGCGGGATAGAGGAGGAGAGGAGAGGAGAGGGGAAGAGCGGGGGAGGCAGCAGATGACGGCGCCAGGCTCCCCAGAACCGGGGCAGAGGCGCTGGCTAGGACAGGGGAGATCTGGGTGCCTTCCGTGGCCCAAACTCAGATCCAGGTTGGGTGAGAGGCAGGAAGCCGCGCCTTGTCCCCAAAGGAAATGGTGAAGAAGGGATGCCCCTTCCAGGTAGGCCTAAACGGGAGGACCCATGTACCCCCGACAAACCAGTTAGATTGCCCCAGTCTTGGCTCCTAGGGGAGGAATTACTTTTCCCAGCACCTCAGCATCCACCAGAGTGGCCTGGTGTGGTGGGAAGCACGTAAAAATGCAGGGCCTGCCACTGCCACTCAGCCTCATCCTGGGGCCCCCAACCTCGCCCCCACCCCCTTTCTGCTCTTGAGAGGCCAGCTGAGCTCTGTCACCCAGAGTGCCATAGACTGTGACCACTCAGGTGTCCTCTTGGTCAGGGTGCTCCCGCCACACTGTGCCACACGCACGCTGGGTCACGTAGCCTTCCAGCCCCTGCCATCTCAGTGAGGCTGGTATAGGCCCCAACTCCTCTTTACTGGAGAGGGAAACTGAGTCCCAGATAGGCCGAGGGAATTCCTAGGGGCACACAGCTGCTAAGTGGCAGAGCCAGAATTCAAACCCCTACCATCCAGCTCTAAGCAGCTTTAAGCTTTTTTTTATCAACCCTTGAGGGTGGTGCTGGGAGGGGCATCCAGCCCTGCTGGTCTTGGTTTTCCAAAGGATGTTCTGCAATAGATACATCAGCTGACCTTGACCAGCATAGGTTGGAGCTGCATGGTCCACTTAGGTGTGGACTCTGTTCCTCCTATGCCACCTCTGAGACTACAAGACGGCCTTTCCCTCCTCCTCCTCGGCCTACTCACTGTGAAGACGCGATGAAGACCTTTGTGAAGATTCACTTCCACTTAGTGAACAGTAAAGATATTTTTCTCTTCCTTAAAATTTTCTGAATAACATTTTCTTCCCTCTAGCTGACTTTATTGTAGGAATACAGTATACAATATATGTAACACACTACGTATGTGTTCATCATCACTTGTTATTGGTAAGGCTTCGGGTCAACACTAGGCTGCTAAGTAGTTCAGTTTGGGGAGAGTCAAAAGTTACGTGGGGGCTTTTGACGGCACAGGGGATCACCACCTCTAACTCCCACGTTACTCAAAGGTCAACTGTCGTCAAAATGAATGGTCCACAGCCAGGGATCTTTAAGAAATATTGCAGCCAGTGAAATTAAACGGAGCCTTCATATGCTAATGGACTCAGCAGATCACCAGGAAGCATTGGGCATAGCAATGTTTCTCAAATCTGCTTGGGGAAAATAATCTTTCTGGACAAAGGAACACATTTTGGGAAATAGTAAGCTAGTCTAGTCCTTTTGATCTGCAGGTGAGGAAACTGAGGCCCAGAGAGAAAAGCAGGACTTGCCCCAAAGTCAGGGCCAGCCTGGGGTGAAGTTGGCCCTCCTGGGCTTCCTGGTTCATGGATTTTCATGCCCCCCCCCTCCCCAGGTCAGGATGAAAGATTGCCTGGCAGGTGTGTGCTCTGCTGTCAGACAGACCTGGGTTCAAATCCTGCCACCACTTCCTCAAGGTGCAGCCTTGGGCAAGTGACTTAACCTCTCCAGACCTCAGTGGCTTCACCTTTGAAATAACAGCTGCAAGGTGGCAGCGTGAGGGGCCTCTGCAGGGTGGACAGCTCTTGGAGAAGGTAGGGAAAGCTTCCTGTGGCAGTCTTGATTTCTGGCCCGCATGTTCACACTGTCACCTGGTGAGCTGTGGCCTCACTCTTTGATGGCTAAATTGTGCAAACACCCTAGTTATATACAGATGTCCGAACCCCCAGGACCTCAGAAACTGACTGCATTTGAAGACGAGGTCTTTAATGAGGTAATTCGGGTTAAATCAGCTCATGAGGGTGCGTCCTAAACCAGCAATATGAGTTGTGTCATCAGAAGAGGACACGTGGACAGGCAGAGGAATGTCCCCGGGAGGACCCAGGGAGAGGGTGGCCGTCTGTAAGCCCAGGAGAGAGGTCTCAGGAGAAACCAGCCGTGCTGACGCCTTGTTGCAAACTTCGGCCTCCACAACTACGAGAAAGTAAATATCTATTGCTGAAGCCAGGCTGCCTGTGGCACTTTGTGACAGTGGTTCTAGGAAACTAGAAACCCACGGAGAAGTCTCTGAGATGGCAGTTGCCCATCTGTCCCAAGATCTCTGTCTGTGGTCTCTGTGGGAATGTCCATGTCCATCAACAGGAATTCTCATCCAAAGGCGCCTCCAGGGCTCATCCAGGGGGGTGCCAGGATCCTTCTGGGAAGGAGGGTCCTGGGAGGTGGCACCTGCTATCTGCACGGGCTGGTCCTGAGATGCTGCAGGCCCCCAGTGTGAGGGTGGGGTACCCGGGGCTGCTGGTCATGATCATGCATAGCTCAGGACGGACAGTCTCACAGGGGGGCTGAGGAGCGTCATTGCTTCCTGCCAGCCCTGTGTGGCGGGAGGTGGCCAGGCAGCTGCCTTCCCCTCCCACACTGCCTGGGTGGTATTTCCTGAAGGATCAGGAGTGGCCGTGGGTGGAACTGCAGATGCCAGGACTATGACTTATCCTGGCCCTCGACTCTCTGGGCTGCCTTGTGCCTCTGCCGAGGGTGATCAAGGCCCACTTTCTCTGGCCCTGGGATTTGGGGGCCAGGCCAGAAGGAAAGGGACTCTCCCCAGCCAGCTGTCCAGGTGGGGCACCTGGGAGACACTGGTGCCTGCCAGACACGATGACGGTGACCGGTCAGCTGCACAGTGGTCGAACACGGCAGATGGGCAGCAAGGGCCAGGGGCCACATCCCCCAGGGAAGCCCAGGGCAGGGGAGGCTGTCCTCTCCTCCCCTCCCATGCAACTTCTCCTGGACACCTGAAGTCTCTCTCCTCTCCTCAGCCTCCTGAGCCTAGGCAAGGTAGGCAAATTTTGCCCCCTTCCTGCGATTTCCTCCCACCAGGACGTCCCAGGCGGGAAGACTTCTGCAGCTCTGTGCTGCGGCTGCTGACTTTGCCCTTGGCCTAAGGTGGCTGGCTGGCTGTGATCTTCCCTGGGCTCCCTGGAGGCTGGCCCAGCAGGCACCAAGGAAAGCAATCTTTCTTTTGGCCTGCAGTTGAGACCCGCACATCCTGGTGAGCTGTTTGCCAGGACAGAATCAGCCTCTGCTTTTGAATAAAGGGCCACCCTTTTCCTCCCTGCACCGAGGCCTGATTGGGCCAGGAGGTGAGCGGAGTTGGTGGCTGTTCAGGCAGAGCATGAATCACCACTGTGCAAACCTGACCCTCCTTGCATGCCGGCTGCCAACTTTATTATCTTGTACCCAAACACAGCTCAGCCATCCTTAGCCCCGGCTTAGTAACAACAAAAAGTATCCCTGGAAAAGCTACCTTACAACAAGAGTGACAGTCCAGTGTGGATTTCAGAAGAAACAGAAACTTGAGTGGTATGTTCATGGCTGTCTATATCCTGGGCCCAGCCCCCTGGTAAGTGGGACAGTGTCTCAGAGGAGAGCAGGGAGGGCTGTGAGATGGGGAGGCTGGTGCAGGGCTGGAGGGGGAACCCGCCTTGCCGTCTTTTCCAGCTCTCCCTGCTTCTTACTACAGGGGTCCCTCACCAGGGCAGTGAGCAGTTTGCTTCTCTCTCCCACCAGTGGGCTTTGAGGCCTGTTCCCCTGTGTGCAGGATGGCTCATGGGTGTGGGGAACCTGGGTAGAGGTTGCTAGGTAGAGGTTGCTGTGTCTCCTTTCTGTTGCCTCCTGAGAGCCAGTGTCCAGCTCCTTGTGGGCATCTGCTGTCCATCCCGTCCCATGTTGTCACAGCCGGAGAACATCATGGAGCACTTTCTGTGTGCAGGCTACCTGCCATGTTTTGAGTGTCCATTTTCCTTCAATCCTCCCAACAGGTGAGTGAGACCTGTCATCGCTCTCATTTTACAGATGAGGCAGTGGACGGACAGAGAGGTCAACAGATGCTTGCTAGTGTGCGGGCGGGATCTGAACGGAGAGCTCCTCACTCAGCACGCTGCCTTGGACGCCAGCCGTGCAGGCCAGTGTCGAAGGAGCAACGTGGGCAAGGTGAGCCCTCACCTCCTCTGCCTCCACGTGCATCGAGAATCTCACTGATGTGTCAGCTTGTTCATCGGACACCCACAATGTGCCATGTGCCTGGCACCAGGGGACAGAGAAGCACAGAGCACAGGTCCCCTGGCTGGAGCTCAAGCCTGTCCATGCCCAACCTTCCCACTGTCCTGGTGTGAGACTTGGGGAGGCATTTAGTCTGAGCAGAGAGGGAAGGATGGAAACATAGCAGAAGGGAGAACAAAGCCGGCATCACAGGAAGGAGGCCCAAGGCCCAGCACGGACCAGGTGAGAGGTGCCAGGGCCAAGGGGCATGGCCGTGGCCCGGGGAGAGCTGACCCTACACGGCCTGCACTGCTGAGGCCGAGACCAGCTTTGTGGGGTAGAGCCCAGAAACTGGGAGAGGCCTGGTTGGGGGCGTTTATTCAGGTCTGGTGGGCACAGGAAGGGAGAGAGGGTAGACAGGGGCAGACAGCCTTGGAGACAATGGTCCAAACTTAGGTAGTGCTTCTCAGATACCAGCAGAGGGGGAAAAAAGGCAAGAACAAGACTGGGGCTGGTGTTGGGCAGAAGCAACTGAGCAGAGCCAAGGGCAGCAAGGCCTGGCAGTGTCCATGCCCAGCGCTAAAGGTCTACAGCCACCCATCTGGGTCAGAAGGGGACCTAAGGTTCTGAGCGGGCGGCTGAGCCCACGAGAGCCTCTGAGCCCCAGGAGCAGGTATCATAATGGGCAAGTCCTCTGCACAGTCCCAGCACGTCCTCCCTGTTCCAGTGCTCCCCCTAAGTGGAGATAAGCACCTGGGAAGGGGGGGCCTTCCTGTCCTCACTTTGCAGATGAGTGACCCACAGCACAGAGAGGTTGAGGGAATTGCCAAGATCACACAGCTAGAAAATAACAGAACATCCAAGGCTCAGCCGAAGCCTGGAGTTGCCTGCAGAGAAAGAGTTGTCCAAGTTTGGGGGATAACTGTCCACAAGGAAGAAGGTGTCAGCCATGATTCTCCTCTGTACCCCTGAGGAGTGCTGGACTTCTTTGAGCTCTTACAAGTGTTCATGCCAGCCAATGACCTGGCTGCTGATCAGGATGCCCCCCGGGCTGGCCTCCCATCTGCAGAAGCAGTAGGTGTTATCCTGAACGGCGTTGTGTGGATCAAGGGAGGATGTGGGGCTCTGTATCCATGTCCGGCTTCCTGCCCCCTCCAATTCTCACTGACCTGGCAAGTGCTCACAGGAATCAGCACTCACCATGGATCAGTCACCTGGGAGCTGAGCTGGGGCAGTCTCTCTTGCCTCCTTTCTCACCCCAACTTGTAGGGAAAGTCTGCAACTTGCTGTGTATCTGGGTACCTGCCTCTTGCTGAAGCACCGGGTCCTCTGCTCCCAGCCTGTGGCCCTGCCTGCCCTCAGCAGTGCAGGGTCAACTGGGGCAGACTTCGTGCCTGGTACCGTGTCTACAGCCCCCTGGCCTCGATCTTGCAGGAGCTGATGTGAAATGGGTCACACCTGACTAGGCCAAGTTTCTGAATCGCATCGCACTTTCCTGAGTCTCTGAGTCTTTGTTGCACCTAAAAATACAGGTGACCACTCCCTGGGCACTCACCAGACATCATAGACTGTGCCCTGATCTTTACTCCACATCCTTGTTCAGTCCTTATAAGACTTCTAGAGAGAGGGTAATCTTGTTTCCTGAATTTTCTAGATGTGTAAACAGAAGCCCGGAGGCGATGTGACTTGCCCACAACACATCCAGTGAAGGGCCAAGATGGGATTTGAGTTTTCCTTCCGGCCCCAAGCCGGCCCTAGGTTCTGCTTACTGCCAGTTGAATTTCGGGTATAGGGAACCTCTTCTCCCCCAAGAGCGTGTTGCTATCCCATGTTTGTATCAACTACGTTTCACGCGTTTTCAAGTAATACAAAGGTGAGAGGGGGGACTCGTGAGCTAGATGGGCCAAAATCAAGATGGAAAAGATTTGAGGCGGAAAGACAGAGCCAATACAAACAAGACAGCATTAGCGGGGTGCCTGGCAAGTCCTGCGTCTCTGCTCAGCGTTCCCATCACAGGGGGGCAGGGTGCAGAGACTCTAGTCCGCCTGCAGGACAGTGGCGAGAAGGAGGGCTGAGGTAGGGGGTAGGGGAGGAGCAGCTGTGGAAAGGACGCAGTGTTGAAAACGCTGAATGCTGCTGTTCCGGGCCTGCACACCCCCTCTGGAAGGCAGACTTTGGATGGGTGCACAAGGCAGGCATAGGCTAGATAGAGAGAACGACTTGGCAATGATGAGACAGGTCACATAAAGGAGTGACCTGAGGAGAGAGCTCCCTGTCCCTGGAGGGTGTCAGCGGCCGCTGGATGAGCCTTGTTGCCTGGAAGGGGTTCCCTGCAGTCGGAAAAGACATTTCCTGAACACCAAGTCTCCACCTTGTAACTCTCAGGTTTGGGAAGTCCGGGGCACATGTTGGCAAAGGACATTCCAGCCAGAAAAGCTGACCCTGTGGCTACCTGGTCAGGCTGAGCTGCTGAGTTGGGTTTGCATCACCCTTGACTGCTGTTCAAGGGTTCGGACTGCAGAAGGCTCTGAGGGAGACTTGAAAGAGCCCGAGTTCCCAGGCTGACGTCCTTCTCTCTGCTTGTTTGTTCTGGCCACGAGCCCCTGCTGAGCTCAAACGATGGCGTCGAATTCTGGTACCGCCTGTGCTTGGGAGTGGCAGGGATATGGGACCAAGAGGGATGCCAGGAGTGCTCCAGTCAGTGGGCTGGGGGCAGGGGTCACGTCCCTAGGATTTGAGTCCAGCCCATGAGCAATGCCATGTCTTGCTCAAGCCTTTAACTATCTCCCCACTGGATGGGGACGGTGTCCTGGAAGAGAGAATAGAAGGGAACACGGGCCGCGGAAGAGATTGAAGAGGCTGACTACGGTGCCCAGGTCGGGGGGTCCCAGGCAGCTGCTGGCAGAAGTATACTGGGGTTTCCCGAGTGTCTGAAACATCCCCCTGCAGCTGGGCAAACAGGCTGTGGGAAGCGAGATTAGAAAGCAGTGGGTAAACCAAAAGACGGAAGTAGAAATAGTGCTGGCCGCGAGGTGGTTAGAAACCGTGAGATTAGGGAGGGGACGTGGGTGTCGCTGCTGGGACTGGATGGTAAACCCAGGCTGCGCTGGGACAGGGGCCAATGCAGCCTGTGTGCTTGGCAGCTGTTGAGATTGTGACCAGAAAGCCCTCCAATGTGCCACACATTTTCAAAAATCTTATACATTCGGTGGAAATAATTTTTAAATAAATACAGAACACTTGCAAAAGTAGTAGAAAAAATGTTTTCCCAGTCTATTTAGAATAAGTGGTCCACATAAGACCCCTACCCCTTAGCCCAGGACCTTCCCTGTGTACCCCCAAAAGCACAGACACACGTAACCTTGGCCCTGAGATCCGGGCGCTCACCCTTGACACGCCACTGCTGTCTGGCCCCAGACCTCACTCCGGCTTCAGTAGTTCTCCCAATGACCTTTTCCATAGCAAAAGACCCCAGTAGGCCACATGCCATGATAGGTGGTCACGTCTCCTTAGCCTCTTCCAGTTTGGAAATGTTCCTCAGTCTGTCTTTGGCTCTCGTGGCCTTCGGGTGTTCAAAGCTTCTAGGAGAGTGACTCCGAGTGATGCTCCTGATCTGATGTTTTCTCTTGATTAGATTCTGGTTGCACGTCGTTACTGGCAGCCATCACAGAAGGATGCTCGCTTCTACCGGGTGGCAGGTGATTCTCAGCGTAGCCTCTTACTGACAAGTCCACATGGACCGTTTGATTGAGGAGGTGTCTGTCAGCTTCTCCTTTCCTGGTTGTCACCAGTAAGGGTGTCGTGGGGAAGGTTCTTAGAAAGCCGTAGGCATCTCATTTCTCTCCCGATAGTTTTACACCAGGAGATGACTTGCGGCTGAGCTAATATTGCTGTGATGTCAGCCACAGAGCGGCTGCTCCATGTATTTGCCTAGCAAGTGAATCTGCAGTCCACATCCCCTCGTGCCACAGGGCTACTTTCCCCTGAGAGACATGCTGCCTCCACAGAACTGACTGCACCCCCTGTCCCCACACCAGCAAACTCACACCTGAAAAGCCCTCCCCAGGATGGGCAGCAGGGCCACGCCTGGGAGCAATTCACAGTCTCCCAGGGGCCCACGAGGGGTTTCAAGTAGGGCAGTGACACGTTTGATTTATGTTAAGCAAAAACAAAAACAAAAACCCAGCTGCTGTGTGCTGTGCATCCAAACACCCCAGCTGCTGAGTGCCAGGCATCCCCCGGCAGCCCCAGGGAGGTTGCTGGGAGGGCCTAGAAAGGGACCATATTTCCCAGCATATAAAGAGGTGCCATGCCAGGAAAGGCAGGAAGGGACCCTGGCTACCCCGAGGGCTCTGGAGCTGGGCTGCAGGGGAGGCCTGTGCACCCCGTCTCTGCCCCTCTCCTCCTGCCTGGGTCACCCCATACCTTTGGTCTCTCTCAGCAACTCTTCTGTGAACTTGACCACTTGGGCCACCTGTGACCATGGAAAGCCTTTGCCCACAGCGAAGATGACGCTGTCATACAGAGTGTCCAGCAGGATGCTCTGGCGGGAGTCTCGCAGTTCATCAAACTCTTCCCAGTTGAGGAGTTTCCGCAGGTGCTCCCGACCTTTCGGTTTCTGTGGGGGGTGGAGGGAAGGTTGAGGGGTCAAATGCAATGCTTACGGGGCAAAAACACCACTGGGAGCCCCACGCAGCACTCCAGGGCCCTGAGGAATAAGCAGGAATGTGGGTACACCAGGGAGAAATCACGCTTTGATTTCCAGGCAGCCTTCCTTCCCCCCTCCCTGGCAACTTTGGGGCCTTTCTAGCACTGTTGTTTCTCTGTGGGTCACAGCAGCCTCAGGTGTGTACACCCTCAGCAGGCCGCAGGTTCTCAAATAGGGTTCCCCTACCCCCTTCCCTAAAATGTAATTTGAATTCCCTCCAAGGCTACTCTCAGCTAGCTGTCCCAGAGGTCTTGTTGTGAAAACGAAATTTATACTAAAGTGTCCATGACTGACAGAGAAGAGGCTTGGAGAGGCAATGCTTTAGCAGAAGGTAAAGTTGTGCTTGGTAACAATTCAGGCCCACTGGAGGCCAGAAGGAAAAAGCTGTTCAGGGTGCCTTTCTTCCCTACTTAGAGGTAAGAAGCCATTTTATATGAGAGTTCAACCGGCCCTTCTAGAAAGGTCCTTTTAGGTCACCAACAGATGTAGGAAAAGAAAGTGCTACTTAAAGGAAGGGGTAAGAAAAGATGTGAATAATGTGGAGACTCACTGCACACAGGCGTGTTGCTCTCCCAGGGTGAGGGGAGGCTCTGGTTGGTGGGAGCCTGGGGGACCTTGGGGAACTTGTTGACAGACGGAGGCAGAGCTCTGTCCTCAGCCTGAGGGACTCCCTCCCCTTCTACTGCTGCTATTCTGCTGCCAGACGCAGGCAGCCCTTCCCTGCAGTACCCTTCTCAAAGCAACAGAAGCCCCCACTCCCCACATGGCCATGCCCTTCACCTGGAGGCTCCCAGGACCCCACAAGAGGCAAGCACAGCCCCTCTGTCTCTCTAGGCAGGCCCTACTGCCTCTGGGCCTCCACTGTGGGTTTGAGAAATAGCCGGCACATGTCATGGGCTGGTCCCCCCTGGCCTGGAGCTCGGGCCCTCACACCCTGTTGCACCTCAGCGTTGGTGTGTCAGGACGCAGTGGCCACAGAAAGGTCCCCCCAAAGAAGGGCTACCTCAGCCCCTTCCAGCACACCTCTCCTGCGGGACCAACCCACGCCAACTTCCTTTTAAAGCCATGTTTTTTCTTTTTTCACCTGAAATTGGAAGACTTCTTTCATTCCCTGGGGTGTTAAGAGTGCCATGGCCCCCACATCCGGTTGCCAGGAGACCCAGCGAGGACTGACTCAGACTTTCCGGAACCCTGGAGGTGGCTGGGCCAGCTTTGTTAGGTCACCGGGCCTGCTTCCCCAGGCCTGCTTCCCCTTTCCCGGGCTTCTTTCCTTCCCACCTCTCCTCTCTGGGCCTCACCGCCTGCCACTGCCTGGGGACTGCCACCCACTATTTTTCCCTCCAAACCTGTCTTCACTCCTGGGCTTCCCCAGATACACAAGCACCCCCGTACACACAAGCACACATACACGCACACAGACACACACACACTTGCATGCACACTGCCCCCTCATCCTACACGTCCTGTCCCCATTGCCTCACCCCATTAGGATCCAGCCTGCACCCCACTTCATCACTGGCTAGCGGCAGCCATGCTTCCATGTTTCTGGCATTGTGACTTTGACTTTGGGTGCAGAAAACAGCTCCGCAGGGGTGTCTCCCAAATACAGTGCCTGAGCCCCCACATGCCACAGTCAGAGGGATCCCTCTCTCTGTCCTAAGAGCCCCTGGCCCTCTCTATCATCTTGGGGGAGTCCTTCTCTGCCCTGCTCACTGCTGGAGCCCCAGTGAGGAAAGCTGGGCACACTGGCTTGGTGGATGGCTGCCCAGGCTCCAGTTCCCCAGGTCATAGTGCTCCCCCCAGGGCAGGGTCAGAAGAGGCCCCAGCTGTGCCACCTGAGACCCTGAACCACAGTCCTGCCCCAGCTGCACGACCCCACCAAGGCTCACTCCCTGGCCCCTCTCTGTCCTTCCTGGTGACAATCTCTCAGGCCCTCGCTGCTCTTGCCCACACATACTATAGAGACTTTATCCAGTCCCGTGGTCCATCGATTGCAAACAACTCCTGCATCGGCATGGTGGAGGTGCCATTCTTCCCTGTGCCTGGTGGGGTGTGCTGGGTGCTGCAGCCTCAAGGAGTGGGTGCCCTGAGGCACTGCCCTGCCTGCATGGTATCCTGGGGGCTTATGAGTTTTGGGGTATAACACTGGCAGGAGTCCTCAAGCAGTGGTCCAAGGGAGTCCTGGCATCCAGGCTAGCCTGGCAGAGAGCTGCTCTGGATGTGCCCAGGGTGGATACGCCAGGCCTACAGGTGAGCCCTTGCTCACCTTGAATTCTGCCAGTGTCTGCTACCCCAGGCCCCTCCAAGATGCAGCTGGGCTCGGGGATCACCAGCCTGGAGCCTTTCCTGTCCCTGTCCATTTTCTCCTCAGAGTTAACTAGCAGCCACAATTCTGTTTTTGCACCTGTCAGAAACTCAGCCTGGCTAGTCCCACATCCTGAACTGCCTAGGTGCCTGCACAGAGCCAGGCAGGGCCCAGTGGCTCAGGCGGTGCTGCAGGGTTGGGGAGTACGCAGTGGCCAATAAGGAAAAAACAAGCAGCTTCAGCCTAAAAAATTATGTCTAGATATGATCGTTGGTCCCATGTGTTACCTGCATGGAATCAACTGGAAGCAACTACAGCCAAAGTGAACTCAGTCTCAACAGAACCACGTTACCAGAGAAAGCTGTGGCCACAACATCCCGGGACTCTCAACTTCCTAAAACCATTCCTGAGTGTCAGCCCCAGAGTCAGAGGAGGTGGGCTTTCTAAGGAAGGCCATCCCCCCAACACCCGCTGAGATGAAACGGGAGATTAGTGGGCCAGGAAGGGCCTTCCAGAGGGAGAGCAATGAGGCCAGTGCTCCAGGTTTCCCCCAGAGGGTGAGGCAGAATCAGCCAGGCTGGTTTTCACCAAGGAAGGCCCTGCCCTGCCCAGGCGGAGCACCTCACTGCTTCTGGTCAATAACATTCAATAACTGTCAGGGCCCAACGACTCTGACGTCTCCTATTATTCTCTTTTCTTGATGAAAGTTTCTATCATAGTTCTCTTCCTTTGCTACCATTGCATGTAGGGTGTGTCGGGGGCAGAACCTTTCTTTTTTTTTTTTTTTTAGAGACAGAGTCTCATCTCAGTTTGTCGCCCTCGGTAGAGTGCTATGGCATCACAACTCACAGCAACCTCCAGCTGTTGGGCTTAGGCGATTCTCTTGCCTCAGCCTCTGGAGTAGCTGGGACTACAGGCGCCTGCCACATGCCCGGATATTTTCTGTTGCAGTTGTCATTGTTGTTCAGCTGGCCTGGGCTGGGTTCGAACCTGGCGGCCTCGGTATATGTGGCTGGCGCTGTAACCACTGTGCTACAGGTGCCGAGCCAGAACCTTCCCCTTTTTGTTTTTAGAGCTCTGGGCCATAATGACATCTAGACTTGGTAGGAGGGCACACCCAGAGATCTTGTGACCCTAGTGGAAGGGCCAAGTATATGTGAGTGTGAAAGAGTGATTATGGCTGAAGGGTAGCTCAAGAGGTAGACTGTGGTAGACGTTGTTTGTGGTCTGTCTACTATTCTTTCCTACTCCTTACTAATAGAACTGACGCTGTTGGAGGTAACAGTGCCCCACAGTTTTTTAAAAGTGACTTTTTGATGCCTCCCTTACAGGTTGTACTAGTCATGTGACAAAAAATGTGGATAGTATTTCCGAGCTTTGGAAAGTCCATTTGCCTTTTATGCCTTTCTTTCTTCCAGTCTGGGATGCAGAGATGATTGCTGGAGCACCAGCAGTCACATTGTGAGCATACGAATGAGATCTTGTTCTGGGGTTTCTGGCAATAGCCGAGATCTGCTGCACCTGCCTCTGACTACCAACCTCTGAGGGCTCTGTGGCGTGAGGGAAGGAAACACCCATATCTGGTTTAAGCTACTGTTGCTTGAGTTCAGAGTTCCAATAGCTACACACAATCCCCTGGTCCTCTAGACTTGGATTTCTGACGCCCAAGAAATTGGGTCAAATGAGGTCATGAGGTGGCCCAGGCAGCAAGGAGCTCTTGTTCTCTGAAGCAAAGCGATTTGCCAGAACCAGGAAGTGAGGGAGCTGAGGCCTCAGGATATCTCTCCTCATCCCCTTGTGAGCTGATGTCCCACTTCCTGTCAGGGCCCTGAGAAAGGGATAGTCCCTTGGTCATCTTGGGAGACTTTTCCAGGACTAGGGGAGGGTGGGGAGACTTGGGGAGGCCAGGAAGTCTGCTCATTAACATAAAGGCAACTCCATCAAGGACAGATCATCCTGATGGAGCAGGAGTCTACCCCACGGTGGACACTTCTCAGAACGTAAACTTCAGCTTTGTGAGCCTATAGCCTGTCATCCGTGGTGGCAGCCTTAGTTTCCCTGGGAGAGAACCCTTAAGAATTCAGGCCATACTCCCAGGCTACAATAATCGAAACAGGAAAAACAGTCCAGAAAGGCCATTTTTAGCATGTTTCAAAGCATTCATTCGTTCACTCAGTGAATGCTCATTGAGCCCCTAGAAGCAGCCACACTGCTGGGAGCTGCTACACAGGGACGGCCCGTAAGGGCTTGTGTGCCACGGCCCCGACGTCCCCTCTCACTTGTTCTGCTTTGTCTTGCTCCACTGCTGGACTTTCTGCGCCCCAGTGCAGCTCCCTCCTGCGGCTTTTTTGCCTTTTCTTCTGTCTGGAAGGCTTTTCTGCCAGTGTTGATATGGCTAGATCACTGCACTCAAGCTCCGTTCAGCGGGGCCCCCATCCGTGGCCCTGAAACAGCAGCCTCCTCCTCTGAGGTTCTACCTCCCTGTTTCAGCCTCCTCCCCAGCTCCATCCTCACACCCCCAGCTGTACTTACTATGTTTGTCTCCCCTGAGAGAGGTGATTTCCAGGAGAACAGGGATTGGCCTCCTTCCTGCTGGGACCCACGCCTGGAGCAGTGTCTGGTGTGGTAACCACCCTCCCTGCAGAACCCAGGCCTGGACCTCGAGAGGCCTCCAGTGCAGGACAGGAGCCAACCACTCACCAGCTGGGGCTGCAGGGAGGCGGCAGGGCCCTGACCCAGACAGGCCTTTCTGGAGAGGGAGACTGTGGTGGAGACAGCCAGACTACCTGGGCACCAAGGATAGGCAAAGAGCAGGCGGGTCCTAGAGGTGGGCCATGGGCACGCTCCGGACCTCTCTGCCCCTGACGTGGGGAAGTGGGAGGAGGTTGAGACACAGAGGCGTGGTTAATTTCACCTGGCGTGATGCTCTCCCTGCTGATTTTGTTGACTCTTTCTTCACATTGCATTTGTCCTGTGTCTTTAAACTTTGGTTCTAAGGCTCACCTGGAGAGGAGGGTTGTTTTTGTTTTGTTTTCTCTCCCCACACCCTGCTACCCGCCCTGGCCAGTAGTCCTGCGGTTGCCGATGCGGTTCCCTGGGTCTCTAGACAGAACGGAATCTCCTCGTGCCGTTTTTAGAGTTCTTGCTCTGCAAAGAAATTGGGGATATTCCAGACCCAGTCACCAGCCTTGTGGATGAATCTTCACAGCCTCTTCCCTTGCCCCTATCAGGCCAATGGCTTCTCACAAACTGGGCTTCTTTCTTGGCCTCAGTCCTATTGACATTTGGGGCTAGATAATTCCTTGGCATGGAGGAGGCTGTCCTGTGCGTCGTACGATGTTTTGAAGATTCCCTGGCCTTTGCACACTGAATCCAAGCAGCACCCCACCTTCAATTGGTAGCTACCTAAACTAACCTACCAACCATTGTCACAAGTCCCTGAGGGGCACCCCCTGGCCTGCCAGTGGAGGTCTGCTGTCATAAAGCCATGCTCTTATGCAGGGATCAGTGTCACCTTTAATACAGCCTCCGTGTTGGGGAGCAGTGGAGGAATCCAGCCAGCTTTGGTTTCAGCTCTGCTCGTGTTTTTTCTTCTAGTTTTGGGCAATTGAGATGTTTTTCTTTTCAGGGGCGTGGGGTCAAGCTCGGCTGTATCTTTGGTTTTTTGTTTGTTTTCCTTTATTTTATTTTCATGGCTATGAACTTGGAGTAGAAGGTATACACTTGTGTATAAATATGCTGCTTCCTCTGGTCTAAGTGTCCCCTCCTTCCTACCTTCAGAAATGGGTCCTTCTGATATATTTGCAGCTTCAGAACGCACACAGCACTCATGTCAATAATAGCCACGTGGCACGTTCTGCTTCTGGCCACTCAGAAGTCTTGTGAAACTCTAGGATTGATATTTAACATTAACTGGCTTATCTCTTATCTATAAGATGTCAACTTGTCTGAGATCTCTCTGCATCTTTAATACGGGCTAAGGCAGCAGTTGGCATATGGCAGGTGTTCTGGAAACATTGACTCACGTGTCTCTTAATGATTGAGAAGAAGGCCTCCGAGGCTCAGGTTGAAAAGTTCTGGTTACCCTTTTACAGCTTTGAATAATTAAAGTAGGTTCGCTACAAGACAAAGGCTACTCGACCATGAAATCCATGGGGTCCTAGGTATTTACACCTGGCCATACTTGGGGGGTGGGGGTGGGGCAGCCCCATTGCAACTGGCAATGTCCTGCTTTCCTCCCCGAAGTGACTTGGTTAGACTGATAATATATGTGGTCACTCCACTTAGAGGCTGCTGAGTCCATTCCCCTTAGTTCATAAGTGTGGACACTGAGCAAATTATATTTTCGCTTTATTTGCAATGCTTCCCGACACTCTCCTGGGGTTGCAGGGCAGGGAGCCAGGGAGTGTTTTTATTGCTCTTGTGTGCTTATTCCCGTATCCAGGGGGACCAGCTGGTAGGGAATACCAGTGAGTGTCACATACGTTATAGGTATAAAGTGCACTCAGTCCATGGGATCCAAACCCAGGCCCTCTGCACTGTCTTTGTGCTACCCAGGTTCTGAGCTCTGCGTGAAGAATCTAGACTTCAGCTGATGACTATGGGGCTTGACAATGCCTATTCTAACTTCCTAAAATCCCTCAGGCAAACCCAGCTTTCACCTGCAGCGTGACCCCACTCTATGGCCCACACCCACACACGTGTGACTGTTCGGACTGACCTGCCATATCTGCCCGTCAGAAGCAGGCTGGGATACTCGTGTTTGCCGAGTCAGTTTATGGCAGCGCACCCTCAGTCCTAGTCATTTCGCCCAGGGGTTCTTTTGGCTGATCCATTACTTCCAGTGATGAAAACACCAGGCAAGAGAGCAGCATTCACGCCCTGCCTCACAGCAGCCCTGCACCAAAACACAGATATTCTAAGGAAAAAAAGTTTCACTCCTCAGAGAGTGGATTTGATAACTCCCAGCCCAATAGTTCCCAATAGCTGTTCCCAAAACCAAAAAAGATCAATTCAGTCTGAAATGGGTAAGAAGATCCTTCCCTGGGGAGAGGTTACTCAGCTTTGGTTGAGACAACAGCCGAGGGACAGATCAACTTGTCGGCTGGTTCTTTCAGTCCTCTGCATATTTAATTCCTGTCTGATGCCTTGTCATCGTGTTTCCTTTTCTGCTTTCTTCAGGGAGATGGCCAGCAGGCAGACACCACGTCCCTGGTGCCCTCACTCAGGGAATGGGGCTCCCACCAGCCAGACTGGTTATAGGCCCCCCCAGACAGCTGGAATAGGGTCCCCTGCAGCCCCCGGGCCATGTTTGACAGTCTTGATGAGTGTACCCTTGGGCAGAGGGCCAGGAACAATGTGTGTAACCCCACTAAACCAATTATCCTCTCTGCAGATGGCCTCCCCCTAATCCTCTTGGGTTGGTCCTAATCCAGCCCTCTTCTGAGCAGAGCTGCCAGGGTGGTGGGTCTCAGTGCAAATGGGCCATCTGCTTGAGCTCAGAAGACACAGCTCCTACCTACCAGACTGGGGCTTTGGGCTTTCAAGCCAAGAAAAGCAGCCCCAAGGACAGGCTAGAGGAGGGTGGCCACCCCTGCAGCCCAGTGTGGGCTGTACCAGCCACCAGAAGAGAGACGGTGTCCACGTTGGCCTGACTTTCCTCCACGGGATGCCCTGTGGCCCAGGGGCTCAGAGGAGCTGAGCCATGCCTTTGTGTTCCCTGGAGCACGGCGAGTCAGTAGCTGCCTGTGTCCTGTGGGGTGAGTCACCTGAGGGGCAGAGAGTCTTACTCTGGGAAGTCACAGCAGACCGGGAGGCTTTTCAGCCTGAGTCTGGGAGGGAGGCCTTGAGCAGGACAGCGGGTGATGCAAGACTGGGTTGCCTCCCCGAAGCCTGGCGGGCCGTTTGGGAGCAGGTCATGTTCAGACACGGTGCTGTGGAGTTCAGGTTCCTGCTCGTTGGTTTACAGGATGTTAATATCACAGCCTGTCTGATTCTCCCCCCTGGACCTGGAAGGAGAACAATGCAGTCTCTAGAGCCGGAGAGGGGGTCATCCCTCCAGAGGACCCTGCCTGGGTGCTGGTGTGGTGGGAAGGGTGACTTCCGCAGGGCGAGGACAGCTGGAGAGGGGGCTCAGTTTGTTTCTCAAAGGACCCAGACTGCAAGAGGAAATCTCTGAAGAGTCAAGGCAAATACAGGGAATGGCAAGGGCTGGGGTCCTATAAGTGATAATGACTTTGATGAATTTTCTCCACCCAGCTTTCAGGTCAGTATCCCGTGCCCATTTCTACAGAAGAAACTAAGGCACAGAGAGATTAAGTTATGGAAGGGCCACAAAATCAAGTTGGTCTGCTCTTTTTATGGCCATGACCTTCCCTCGGTGGGCTGGGCAAGTGTCAGTCTCTTGTCCCAGGTTTACTGATGAAGACACTAGGCTTGGGGGGAGACATGTGGTTCTCAGAAGGCCCCATAGCCACTGAATGTAGGTCCACGGCCAAGTCTGGGTCCCTCAGACCAGGTCTACATGGCTGCAGCTACTGTCCCCATGCCTCGGCTCTGTACTTTCCCATAGGGACCACACCTCGCCCCCACCCCAGCTTTATCCACACTCCTCAGTGACAGGGAAGAGGGCAGAGCCACCACCTACAGTGTACCTGCAGGGGAGGCCCTGGGAGGCAGCAGGAAGGTGCACAGCCCAGAAATATGCCTCCCGGCGAGAGCATCCCCCAGGGAGGTTCTGTATTTACCCTCCTAGTTCTATAAACATCTTCTAGAAATCCTCTTACAAACTACAGTGACTCAGACTCTCTCCTAACTCAAGGGGAAGCCGAGGAGCTGATTACTCTTTTCTGCAGCTTAACACTTAAACGGGGGTGTACAAGGGTGATACGTACAGGTGTGCGTGTGTGCGTGGGCATCTGGGTGTGTGTGTATGCTTGTGCATGCGTGCATCAGTGAGACCCCTGGGCCCGCAGTCACAAACCACAGACCTGCTGGCTGTGTGGCCCCCGGCTCCCGGGCCCTACTTTCCCAGGTGGGAATTGAGGGGGTTGGGCTGCACAAGCCTCCGATTCTTTCCCACCCAACAGCCTGCGCATGCTGTATCCACCAGCTTTCTCAGCTCCAAGTTAAATAATCCCCATCCCTACAACCTTCTCCTGTAAAACACATTTTCCAATCCTTTAATCATCTTGGTTACTTTCCTCTGAACTCCCTCCAAGAGACCTGTGTCACTGGATAAGTATGTCATATAAATTAGTCAGTAAATCAGTCTGTCAAAAATATCTGTTGAGCAACCACTCTGCGGCTTGCTGGAGGTGCTGGGCTGATACAGTCCAACCACACAGGAACAAAAAGAGTTTTCACTCCACCTTGGACCAAGAGTTCATTTGTCCAGCAGTGGCCTGAGGGACCTACTGGGAGGATGCTGTTCCTTTTAATGCTACTAATCCCAAGAGCCTGGGGCCTTCCCTAACACAGATGTCTGAAAATGCTTTAAGTAGATACTAACTGGGCACCTGCTATGTCCACTAGACCGTGAGGGTTAGAAAAATGAGCATGGGGCGGCATCTGTGGCTCAAAGGAGTAGGGCGCCAGCCCCATATGCCGGAGGTGGCGGGTTCAAACCCAGCCCTGGCCAAAAACTGCAAAAAAATAAAATAAAATAAGCATGATGCCATTCCCAACCTGCACAGTGACAGCAGGAGCCTGAGGAGAATGGGGGGCTTCTGGCATTGAGGGGCAGGGGTAAGTGGGTCCTGAGTGGGGATCTGGCCACTGTTAAGGCTGTGCAGATGGTATCTGGGTGTTTAAGATGCAGGCTGCTTTAAAAAGTCCCCCCGCCCCAGCCCAAGACAGCAGAATCAATCATAAAGTGAAGTAGTTAAAAAAACTCACAGGCTCAGCGCCTGTGGCTCAAGCGGCTAAGGCACCACCCACATACACTCGAGCTGGCAGGTTCGAATCCAGCCTGGGCCCGTCAAACAACAATGATGATGGCTGCAACCAAAAAATAGCCAGGTGTTGTGGCAGGTGCCTGTAGTCCCAGCTACTTGGGAGGCAGAGGCAGGATAATCACTTGAGCCCAGGAGTTGGAGGTTGCTGTGAGCTGTAATGCCACAGCACTCTACCCGGGGTGACAGCGTGAGGCTCTGTCTCAAAAAAAAAAAAAAAAAAAATTAACAATTTGGAGAAAACCGGACCTTTATTTGAAGAATGATTTTGCCGCTCATTAAGTACATGGACCTTGGCTGCATCATTTCATCTTTCTGAGCCTGGATTCTTTACAATAATGTGGGGTTGGCTGTACCCAGCAGAAAGGATTAAACTTAGATGACATCACATTTGTCAAATGTCTGGTGCGTAGCAGGTGATCCACGTGTATAGTCTCTCTTTCCACGTGTCGTTATGGGTCAGCATCTGAAGAGGTCCTTGTCTCTTCCAGACAGACACAAGTGTCATCAGCTGTATCATTAGTTGGGGTTCCAAGGTCTATGCATCTGCTATGTGATATGTGCAATGTGACTGTCCATGCTTACTGATCCTAAAATGATTTCCTGCAACCTTGAAGGATGGTCTTTTATTTATAATAGTCACATGTGGCTTAGTGATGGCGACACGTTCTGAGCAGTGCGTCATCATATGAACAACATGAAGTGCTCTTACCCAGATCTGAATGGGACAGACGTCTCCACACCTAGCCTGTATGGTGCAGCCTGTCACTCCCAAGCTACACACCTCTACAGCACGTGACTGTGCTGAATACCATAGGCAACTGTAACTCCATGGTAAGGATTCGTGTCTGTAAACGTAGAACAGGTGCAGTAAAGACACAGCATAAAAGATAAAACATGGTGCAGGCGTGTAGGCAGCTCCTCCATGATACTCTTACATAACCACTATCACGTATGTGGTCCATCGCTGACAGGTGATGTGGTTTGTCTTCTGATTTTACAGTGTTAGATCAACAGCGATGAACATTGCTTTTATCTTTGTGGTTGGGGTTCATATTTTTTCAGTTTAGACTCAATTTGCTATACTAGAAAGAGCACTTGGTCCTTCACCAAGACTTGGGGTTTACCTGGCCAGGTGATTTTAGACAAGTGACAGAGATGACAGCAAGGGTGCATTAAAGAGCTTCCCACACCTGAGCGTGCATCAGAGTCACCTGGGAAGGTTAGCAAAACACAGGTTGCTGGGCTCCACCCTAGAGTTTCTGATTTAGTGAGTCTAGGGATTGGAGGAGCTGATAACTTTAATTTCCAGAAAGTTCCCAGGTGACACTGAGGCAGCAGGGCAGAGGCCCACACAGGGAGGATCACCGACACAGGAAGAGCAGCCGTGGGGCTTCAAGATGCTCAGCCAAGTTAGGAGGCCCTTTCAGACTGCCTCCTTATTGATCAGTGTTTACCTTATAGACTAGATCTAAAGATAACCACTAAACTAATTATTTGATAGCACTTTGTAAACCATAAAACCAGTCTAGCTATTAATAGCTTATTGTTCCCCTTCAGCTTTAACTAACCTATAAAATGGGGGTAATAATAGTAATTTTTAAAAGATTAAGAGAAAGGATCTACATAAAAACACCCTGAAATACAAAGCACTGTGGAATCTGTTCTCATAATTGCCCTAACCCTCAATTTCCTCATCTGCAATATGACAGGGCAGCCAATGAGTCTGTCCCATGTGCCAGCCCCGACTGAGTGGCAGCCCTTTTTATAGATGTGGATGATGCATGTTTATATTCAATGCCCTGGCTGCTGCTGCACTGTGTCTTGTCAGCCCTTTTGGTCAAAGCTGCATTTGGCATCATTCAGTAATCCAGTTAGGAGGCTTCTGGTTGCAAGAAACAAAATACTTAGCTTAAAGTGGCTTTAAAAATATGTGGTTTGCTGCCCTATATAACCGAGAGGTCCAGAGGCAGAGTAGTTTTGGGGGTGATTCATTCACTGGCTGGACAAGGAAAGACTTGAAGTCTCTTGGGGCTCTCCTCCTGGTCACATGGTGGCTGCAGCATCACCAGCCATTATATCCAAACCCAGGAGGAGATGACTCCCTGACTTGTATCTCTTTGAATGAATGGAAAACTTTCTCAGAGCCTTCTCATTGGCCAGGATTGTATCACATGTCTTATAACGAGGGAAATGGAATTGCATGATTCCACTCCAAAACATCCAACAGACCTTCATCTATATTCTCCCCTCAATTTTTCTAAAAGTGCCTAAATTTTATTTTCTTATAATCTTAGCCAGTACTGTTTATTATTCTCTCCTCTCTTCCTTCATTTTCAACTTTCCAATTATTTTTAAGTTTCTCCAGAGCTTTCTAATAGAAATAAATCCAGACAGTCTCAGCTCTTTCATTTCTGTAGACTTATTACCCTTTATGCACAACTAAAACCCAGGCCAGCAAATTATCTTTCCTTTGTAGGTGAAAATGCATGGGCTTGGAAAAGGAGCAGAGAGAAATATGGTGAATTACATGGTGTACTACTTAGGAGTAAGCTTAACAACATGTAATGGAAAAACAAATTTCTATGCCTCAGTTGAGCAACTCAGAGGCAATCCAGAGCTAGTATGATGTCTTCATGGTCATTGGCATATGAGCTCCTCCCATCTTTTATCTTTCCTACTGGATTTCACTGTGATGACAAAACGGTGTCTGTAGCTCCAGCCATTGCATACATGTTCTAGTCATCTGGAAGGAGAAAGGAGCAAGGCAGGAGGGCTTTAGCAACCTTTAAGGAGATTTCCTAGAAGCTCTTCCAAATGACTTCTGCCTAAAGCTCACTGGCCATCCCCATCTGAAAGGGAATTGGGGAAATGCAGTTTCATTAACTCATTCACTGGATATATTGAAGCCCTGAACATGTAGGGCCTCAGTGAGGAAGAGAAAAGAGGGAATAGATATGAGCAGTCTTTACTAAACATGGTGATACTTTGTGCCTCCGTCAGTCTTTGAACTTTAAAAAAACTCTTTCAAAAATTAAACCTTTTATTTTTAGATAATTAATTATAGATTTATATGCAGGTGTATATAAGGTGGCTAGTCTCCCACAATGGTAACATCATTGCATAAAGCTGTACATCATAACCCAAATCCTGGCACTGATATAGTGGAGACACAGAACATCCTGTCACCACAGGGACACCTGCTACTGCCCTTTACAGCACACCCATATCCCTCACACACACACACCCACTGTGTAAACCCTGGAAACCATTAATCTAGTCTCACTTCTGAAATTTTGTCATTTCCAGAATGTCATATAAGTAGAATAATACAGTATGTAATACTTGGGGTCCAAATTGCTATGTGCATTGATAGATCATTCCATTTCACTGCTGAGCGAGGTCCTGTGGTATGAATATACCATGGTTTGTTTAACCGTTCATCCTTCAAAGGATACACAGGCGTTTCTGGTCTCAGCACTTGTATACACGTGCCTGTGTGAGCCTAGTTTTATTCCTCTGGGAATAAAATGCAATTGCTCAGTTATATGGTCAATATTACATTACGGTAATATCGAAAGCAGGCAAAAAGCTGAAAGCTATTTTTTTAAATTGGTACCATCTAAAAAAAGCAATATAAAAATTCTAGAGTGTTTCTCCCTCTCGTCTTTGTTTAATGTGTGTTTTCATTCTTCTTTTTCTCAAGTTTGTGGTGCATTAGTGTAGATAGGCCAGGTTATGCTGCAACGACAAATGACCCCCAAGTCTTGAGTGCCTTAGTCCTGCAAAGTTGTTTCTCTTTGATACAAGATTGCTGTCTGTCCAGGCTGCCCCAGCAGCTGCTGTCCTGCAGGTGGTAACGCCAGGGCCCAAGCTGCTTTAGTGTTTTGGCTTGGCTAGGGCTACTGTGAAGCAGAGGTGGTCTGTGTACAGTTGGGTCAAACTTTCTCTGAGGTCACGAAACAGAAATGCTCACAGTAAGATGCATCAATAGCACGGTTATGCAACAAACCTAAACCAGCAGCAAGATTCAAAGGTACGAAGTGGGACAGGTTAACACACTTAGGATAGATATACATTGTCCTGGGTCAGACACCACCTGTGTCTCCCGCCCTTCTCTCTCTGATGCATGAACTCTTCCTGCCTATGGTAGGATTGTGAGCACAGAACTGAGGCAAGTTCACAGTAGAGTCAATGTGGTCTTTCTCTATCAGAGGGCAGAGGCAAGTACGCCAGGGCCGCACCGCGCGCTGCAGCTTCTCTGTTAATTTGCTGGGCTGAGCACCGAGTGTGACTCAGCTGCCTTCCCTCATAGGCTCTGTCAGTGTCCTTATGTCTGACTAAGTCCCCCTGTTTGGACTTAGTCCTGGTCCCACCAACTCTAACCCTCAAACAATATGAGTAGATATTTTTATTTAATTTTGTGAGGAAAAAAAATCTAGGAATGAATTCTTACAATCCTTCCTTCAATTCTCACCCCTAACAAAACTGTCAAAATTCCTGCATGAGTCCCAAGCAACCATGGAAAGTGGCAAATTGGTGCTTCTGTGGGTACTTTTATCATCAAGGGCAACCAAACTGTTTTACTCTTTGATTAGACCTCAGTGGCAGTCCCACGTGCCTGTGGCCACACAGACATGTGTTGGAATGGGTGTCTTGATTTCCGTGGGTAAGCTGAGCCAATATTTCTGTGTTTACATGCATAATCCACATAAGCAATACCCAAAACCAACAAAATACTGTAATCAGCCTGACAAGGTCTCACCAGAGCAGGTGTTGGCCAGTTGCTCTTTCCTGCCATGAACTTGGATGTACTTCCCCGGATCGGAGCTGTACCTCCCAGCTGCCCTGGCTACCCAGGACACCAGCTCCTGCGGCGTGCCCCCGCCTAATCTTCTTGCAAAGAAGGGGACCCAGCCCTGGGGGTGTAGGCAGGAGGGTAGGGCCATCCCAAGAACTAGCTCCTTATCAGGAGGATGCAGAGCCCTGAGAGTCCCCCCACCCCCGCAGTTTCTGTTTCCTTTTGGATCTCTGAGCATCTTTTGATCTTGAAACTAATCCATTTTTCCTCTCTTTCTTCCTACTTCCCCCCTCTATTTCCCCCCACCCCCCACCCCTACCCAGTCTCAACCAACCTAGGGAAATAAACTCCTATGTGGGAGATAAGTGACCACAAATAACAGCTGCGTTAACTCTTTCTTTGCAGGAAAGCTTAGCTGAGCTATCATTAACCCAGAACGTCCAGAATATATCAAGTAGATTGTGTGACTACAAATGGGGAGTTCTTTTAGCCATATATGTGTATTTTTTTAATTGTATTTGTTTATTTATTTATTTCTTTGCTAGAAGACTGTCTTTCTATGTTGCCCTCCTGGGCTCAAGAAATCCTCCCTCCCCAGTCTTCCAAGTAGCTGGGACCATCAGGTCTGCACCATCTTTTAACCATAATTTTTATTGCTATGTTTATTCTTTCGTTTAATGCTGGAAAAGGCTGAGAGTAGTTTTCTGTCCTCTAGGTAATAATATCCCACACAGTGGATGCTCATTACATTTTTTGCCCGATTGGCTTCATTTTGGTGCGTGGGGTAGATGCTGAGGAGGTCACATGCTCTGCTCCAGGGCCAGGGAGCACCCAGTGTGACCCAGCAGCCTATTTTGCTCTGCTCTGGTCTCTGAACGCTCTCCTGTCTCCGTTCCTCCCCAGGGTCCCGCGGGGGAGGGTGCTCTGTATGCCAAAGACTGTGTCCCCACACAGGGCCCTACTGTCATGACCTCAGGTTAGTGAAAGTTCAAGGGCTGGGACAGACCCGAGAGCTGTCCCAGGCAGCCGTGTGGATGGGCTGAGCCTCTGTCTAGCTGTTGCAGCTCCACCAGGTGACTGGCAGGTTCCCGGGGGCCACGGAGCCAGGGCAGCTCTGGTGCTGGCCAGGAGGGTAGTGCTCCCCCAACCTGCTGTGGGCACGAGGCTCGGCTGGGAATTACCCAATCCCAGCTCAGAGTATGTCTGATTGCCTGACCGCTGACCCCTGCAGCTGGATTATCAGATGTGGCTTTGGGGAATAGCCCTGTTTATAATGCCCGAGACAAAGGGAGGAAGCTGAGAGCAGTTACAACAGCGGCCCTTCCTGTGGCCCCAAGCCTTTCATCCAAGGAGGCTGTGGAGAGGCAGGCCCCTCTGTGCTGCTCCGAGACGCCATTCAGGGGTCAGGAAGGAGGAAGGGCATTGCCTACACGGGAGGACTCAGCGGATCGCACTGCAGTCCTGTGAGCAGGTGTGATGTTTTCATCCTACAGAGGATGGTAACCAGGCTTAGGTAGATTCATTTCTCTAAGGTCACATTGCTGCCATGAGGGTGTAGAGGGGGCCTGGCTGAGTCCAGACCTGCTTCGAGTCTCAGGTTGACATCTTTATGTTGGACAGGGCAAGGCTCACCTGCCTCAGGTGCCCCTAGCACCCTTTCTCCAGACAGAGACCTGGGGTACCCCAGAGCCCTTGTTCCAGACATGGCAAGGAAGTGTGAGCTACACAGGACTCCTAAGCATTGCTGAATCGAAGTAACTTGTTTTACAGATGAGGAACCTGAGGTCCAGAGAGGCAAAGCAACTCATCCACACCAAAACACTTGGAGTATGTCCCCTTTTGGAGGAGGTAACAATCTGGGGCCATTGAGGCTGACGGGTCACTCAGAGAACATCTGAGCTTCCATTTCCTCCCCCACTTTTTAGATGGGAACCTGGTCCCAGGGAGGTGAAGTGACTTCCTCAAGGACATGCATTGGCTGGTGGCAGGATGTAAGGAAGGCTCGGTCTTCAGAGCCTTTGCTTGTTTTGCCCCCAGTCCATTGCCCTGTGCATTGATTACTGTCAGCACATGTCAGTGCAGCAGAGAGGGGACAAGACACTCCAGTCACACTTCAGGGCAAAGGGACGAAGCAGGCTCGGTGGGCTCATAGAGTCTTGGTGGATGTGTTTCTAGGGGAGAGGGGACTCTAAGCCCTGCTGAAGAGAGTCTCATGAACACTGGAGAGGCCACGACTCTTGCTGACCCTAGAGGAGAGTATACTGCAGTTGGGAGTGGGCGTGCAACAGCCACAATGCCTGTGGTGGGTTTCCTCTGCACACAGGTGCACTGGGGTCCCCTGGCCTAGGGGGTTCTGCGTGGCAGCTTCAGTGACGATAGCCCAGTAGCAACTGCAGCAGCTGCCACTGTGCCTGAGACTCCGTTCCAGTCGGGGTGTCCTCCACACTTTGGATGACCTCCTATCTAGCAAGAGCCTAAAGAATTGGCTCTTTCCTGCCAGCTGCCCGCCAAGCCCAGAGCCTCCTGTAGCTCCTGCCAGCGGTGCCCCAGCAAGGCCAGTAACCCTGGGAACAGCCCTGGATGGTCTTGAGAACTAAGTTCTTCCAGCCTCAGGCTCTGGCCATTTGTATTCTGTGTTGATCTTCCCAACTTGTCACATGGCAGCAGCTCCCCGGGAAGCAGGACGGTGCTGATGAAGACACACTATCCTTGGGCGCAACCCAGCCTGTCATCTCTGTGCTAGAGCTCTGTTCTGCAGCCCTGGTGGCTGCTCCTTCTTGGATCCTGGGAGAGCATGTATGTTGAACAGTTTGCAGAAGAAAGTGGTGGACGTGTGGCTGAGCCCATGTGAGAGAGTGGGGTGACAGGGGACTCTTCTCCCACCGGCAGGTGCTGTGTGGCAAGAGTCCTCCATCCATCTGGTGGCCTGTCACTTCTTTGCCTGCTCTGGCAACTGTGATGTAGTCCAGCCTGACCCTCTGCGCCCTGTTCAGCAGCTGGGGAGCAGGGTGAACACCGGGTCAGACCCTTATCCACAGGCAAAGAGAGAGGGGACAGGGTCTCTAGAGCCATGAAGCCTGGGCTTCCCTCACATTAGTCAATAGCTTTTCTCATCTGAAAATATTCAAGGAGGATGGAAAGGGGTGTGATCCTTGCACCCTCAAGGGACCATGTGGGTTTAGATACAATAACATGAAAATGCCTCATAAGCAGCCCCCCACCATGAAGTAGTGGTTACTGACGTTCACATGGTCTTAAAGTAGGTCCAGGAACATTCCCACCCAAGAGTAACTTGGTCACACCCTGGAGGTCTGGAGCCTCTCTGGCACCCTGAGTTTAACTCAGAGTCAAGAAAATGTCTGTGGACCACCTGCTCTTTGGCCTGTCACCTAGGCCGGTGTGCTCCTCTGAGCAGAATCGGGATCCCCCAGGGCCTCCTGGTGCCCAGCACCTCGCAGGGTCAAGGAGGGGGTTGTGCAGAGGAAGTGCATGCAGGTCTTTGGGGATGTCACCCGTGTCCTCCCAGGGCTTCCTCTGGTGAGGACTGATGTGATCTGGGGCATGTGGCTTGTTCAGTCTCCACCTGCCCCTCCAGATGTGTTCTTTGTCTTTTGATTGAGGAGTTTGACCTCTGTGGGCTGCCCCAGCACACTTGCCCTCTGGTTTCTGCTTGGGCTTAGCCAGTGGAGCCACCAGTAGGAGATCTGAGGGCAGGAGGAGAGTGGGTTGGCATCTTTGCTTCCCTGTCCCCAGCCAGGCCACAGCTGTGGCAGTGTCAGCCTTCCTCTGCTCAAAGTCACTGGGTAGCTGCTCCATAGCCCTGGCTCCCCCTGAACAGAGTTGCTTCTCCCCTCCAGGTGCAGATGTGGTGATAGCTTTACACCTTGCATCTCCTGGCACATCACTGCCCTTGCTGGCTGCTTGTTAGACACAGAATGTTGGACACAGGGTTGCCCGTGTGATGTCCGTCAACTCTCTAAAGTTATTTCTGTGATGCTGGCTTTCCCTTTCACAGGGGCTCCCAAGGCACTGAGGTGCCTGAAGGTTCTGGGGGTCCAGCCCAGGAAGGGATAAGTAGAAACTGGTTGATAGGCTGAGCAGTCTCAGAGGGGGAGATCATCCTTGGCTTCAAATAATGTCAGAGCCGTCGAGGTGTCCCCAGAGGGTTTACACTCCTTACACTGCCCTCGTCCACCCTCTGTCAGGCCGACCTCAGATTGAGAATCACATAACCATTGTGTCCGGTGGGAATGTTCGCCCATTGGCTCGTTCAGTCACTCAACAAACATTTCCTGAGCACCTACAAGGTGCCCCGTGCTATGCCCCAAATGGGTGGCCAGTCCTCATCCTTAACTGTCTCCCAGTCCGATAGGAGAAATAAGCTGTGTACACACTCAACAACTACACGGGCTGCATGTCAGCATGAGAACGAGGAAGTGGCGGTAACGTGCTGCAGGTGAGCAGAGTGGGAGAGGAAATCAGGAGGTCCAAATGGCAGAACTCAGGAAAGTGGATCGTGCAGGAGGAGCTGAGTTGACCCGTGAGCTCCATCTTTGCTGCTGCCCTGCGGTGTGAAGGTTGCTTCAGACCATCATCTCAGGCAAACTGCTCCCAGCCGTTTTCTGGAGAAGGAAAGGCTGAAGTGGACTCTCCTACAAGACTTTCTCCACTCGGTGAAGGTTACTTGGTTGTAACTAAATCTAAGCAGGGAAACTCGGGCTCGCCCATGGTTATTGCACCTGGCGGTAACTCCAGGTTGCCTTATGATGACGACATATTTTAGGACCAGAGACAGGATTGTGAGAACATGACATCCCTCTCCACCCTGGGCTGGGGGCTGGGGGCTTGGGTCACCCCCTGCCTGCGTGACTTCCTTCCTCAACAGGATCCATCCTCTGGTGCCCCTCCCCACCGCCCACTGCGTGAAGCTGATGAGCAAATGACAAAAACATTCTCAAGGAAATGCGTGGCTCTGCTCCCAGAGCTCTGCTCCTAGGGCCACCGTGTCAGAGAAAGCGGGGTCGCTGAGTTCCTCACTCTGCTCCCCTGGAACCGTCCCAGATCCGTGCCGGGCCTGCTCCCCCTTTCCTGTTTTCGAGTATGGCCCTTGTCCCGGCAGGGTGTCCTGCATGGGGCAGAACCTCTAAGGGTCCATCGCCCCTGGCTCTCCTCCCATCGGACCGGGATGCTTCTCTCCTGCTCCCCCGCCCGCCCCGTGCAGGCTCTGAGGCTGTGCTGGGCGAGTCATGTAGGAAGTGGAGGCAGGGACAGCCCGCGGAGTGGTGCCAAGCCCGGATTGCTCCTTTGTTCGGTGGTGTTTCCAGCCCCCTCCTCTAGGTAATTGTGAGGCTGGTGGAGAGATAATATTTATGTGTGTGCATAATCACTTTGTGTGGGGGGAAGAGCTTTGCACATGTTGCTGTGTACTGTAAAGAATTGGCCCCTCCCCTGTGTGTGTGTACTGTTGCCATGACAACATCTGGCCTGGGTGTTCCTCCCCACAGGCCCTGTCACTTTCACGACACTGATGACTGTGGCTCACAACTGTGGCATCTGCTTTACACAGCCTGGCGACGCCATCACTCGGGAGAGTCAGGCACTTTCTCTGCTCGACAAGGCCCCACTTACACGTACCCCGTGCCCCCACACGCCCCACAGGGAAATTGCATCCAGGGTTTCCTACTCGTTTACGAGCGTCTGTGCACAGAGGCTTCACGTCACCTGGGCCCACGCAGTCGCCATCCAACCCAGCCAGTGGGTTTCCACACTGGCTGAGAATTACTGGGGAGCTTTTTTAAAAAAAAAAAAGAAAATGAAAACAAAAATTGAAATGCTAAAAAATTACTTGAGAAAGTTTTTTTTCCAGGAGGTGAACTTTGAGGTCATTTTGCTGACAGGAACCTGAGGCCCAGAAGTGGAGAGTGCTTTGCCTGCATCAGCAAGGCAGAGCTAATCCCTGTTTCCCCGCAGACCTGGCTGTCTTCTGCCAGGAAACAGAACAGGAAAGCAAAACCCTCCATTCTCCAGAATTGACCTCTATGTCTTCTCCTAATCTCTGAATCTGTCCTTTATAGCTGTCAAACGTTACCCCAGTTTCTCTTCTCTCTATTTGAATGCCAATAATGGCCAAAAGGGGCCACCCTGCTTTCCCTCCCCTCCCAGTCCCTGTGCAGGTACGGCAGTCTCAGAACTAAGGTCTGCAGTGGGGTAGAGACAGGAGTTGTTAGAGGGTTGACTTCAAAGGGGGCCGACGTGGTCAGCCTTTGCCCCTCCTGTTCCCCCTACCTGAAATGTGGTAGAGAGAAGAAAGGTACAGGGCTGGGGAGCCAGCTCCGCTCCACTCCCAGCTGGGGACACCAGGGAAAGTTGGGGGAACATTTAGATAAGCGAGAGACTCTCAAAGACAGGGGCTTTTGCCCAGCCAAGCCCATGATTAAGCTCTAAAGAAAACCCCCTCAACCAGCCCGCCTCCCACTTAGGGTGTGACCTCATCAACCTGTTAGGACAGAATGGGTTGGGGAAGGCTCTGACATTTGTCTGTCCTGAGCCACCTCAGTGCCCATGCTGTGTGGATAGGACCACACAGGAATGGTGAGCAGTTTCTCTTAGGGAGCACAGAGACCCACTCATGCCAAGCTGAGCTGGATCCCAGTCCAACTGCAGGACCCACAGCAGCCATCTTGTAACTATGAGGAGTTTGTGGGAGGACTGAGCAGAAAGTACACAGGGTGAAGAGACTGAGGGAGACTGGGTCACAGGTGGCACCAGGGAGACTCCACACCAGTGCGAGATCATCTGTCTCTAGACTTCTTCTATGTGAGAGGAAAATAGCCCTCTACTTAGTGTAAGAAGGGTCTCTATTGCCAACAACTGGGTTCAATTTATGATATAACAGCCCAAGACACCTCGGAACAACTCCAGTTGTTTAAAAGTTTTCCAAGTTGAGCTGAGATCTGCCTCAGTGTCCCAGGCAAGTCCTGGCCATTCCTAACTCCCAGTTTGGCCTCCAGAGCTGCTCCAAAGAAATCTAGTCTTTCTCCTCTCCAGCTTCTCCCTTGCTCTTTGGGACCCTCTTGGCTCCATCCACCTGAGCTTGCCTGTTTGTTGGACTCCAAGCTCCCTTAGTAGCCTTCTCAGCTTCTCAGGGCCACAGGCAGTCAGTGCCCTGTCCCTACACTTCCCAGCCCCTCGGTTCCTCACTGTTCATCAGCTTCCTCTGTGCACTTGGCCTGCGGTTGGTCCAGAGACCTTTGCCTTTGTCCTGTTTTATTATTATCCTGTTCTTTGCTGACTGTACTTCTCACCCCATTCTCACCATGGCATGTTTCCCCAAGTATCGTTTATTCTGCAAGCATTTGCCAAGCACATTCGATGTGCCAAGCACAAGGGACTGAGACGAACCAGACCCACTTCCTGCCTTCAGGGTGCTCGGACAAGGCTGCACATTCCGGTCTGCAGGGTAAACCCTGTAAATCCAGGCCATCTCATTAACCTACTTCCCGTGTTGATAAGCTGTCTAAAGAATTCTAGCAAGTGTGTGTGCTGGGGGAGGGGCAGGAAGGTGGCCGGCCCTGGCTCTTGTTTTGCTTTTTGACAGTTTCCAAGGATTCTACTTCCTGTGTCAGTATCAGATTTGTCCCAGTCCTGAGTCTCTTTTCCTGACCTGTCACAGATGTGTCCTTCCTTCATTACCACACAGAACAGGAACTGTTGTTGGGGAAACTTTTGCCCGTGACTACAGGATGGACGAGAGTCCGTAGTTGCAAACACGATCTCTTTTCTTCTTCCGCAGCCAACCCAGAGTGCTGCCGTTGTTCTCTCTTCAGCTTCCTCATCTCCAAGAATTAGATTAAAGATTCTTAACCTGGGCTTTGTGGATCTCTGGGGGTGGGGGTGCTCTGCGGATGAGCCACACAGGCTTGTGTCCCAGAAATCACGAGGAGTATTTTGTACGTGTGGACATGTGCTCATGTTTCAGGAGGAGCATTGGTTTGTGATTTTCACCATCCTTCCGAAGGGAAGAGGAGTATTGGAACATTCGAAGAATGGCTGCTTTTGATAATTTCTCAAGAGGTCTCCTGGACTCCAGAGTAATGTTTGTAGGGCAGCCTCGTGTGCTACCTTTTCCTACAAACTCCCAGTGTAACTGGGCAGCCCCAGGGTAGCCAAGCTCGGAGAGGCCAAGCAGCTCGCTGAAAGTCACCAGCTAGTTACTGGAAAGTTAAGGTGGGCCCATGAGTCTGGAGCCCTCCAGTCCCAGCTGGGGCTCTTGTGTAATGAAGGGCGAGGACTGGGTGTGAGGTTCTGTTTCTTTCGTGGATTATAAATTCTGTGAGGCGTGAGCCTGTCCCATGGCAGGTGATGGCTGTTCACTGCTAGATTGCTTATGCCTGTGAACCAAAAGTATCCCTCTCCTTAAACCCTCTCTCCCTGCTCATCCCGCTGGCGTCTACCTGATTCCACCAGTCAGAGCCCTGAGCTCCAGAGAGCACTACGGAAGGGAACAGTGTGACGTTCCCTAAACCCTCATCCATTTAGTAAGTGGCTTTGGGAAGCCTTCCTCCACCAAATCGCCTTTCTTGAAAGGCAATTTACTGCACCCCCGTCTTTTAATTTTTTAATAGTTTTTTTTTATTTTAGTGAAATACACGTAACATTTACCATCTTAACCAGTATTAAATGCACAGCTCTGTGGCCTGGCGTACATCCATATTGTTACATGACCATCGGTCTCCAGAATGTTTTTGCCTCCCCAAGGTGAAAATCTGCACCCATTAAACACCATCTCCCCAGCCCCAGCCCCACCTTTCTGCCTCTAAATTTGACTACTCCAGATGCCTCGTGTAAATGGAATCAAGCAGCATTTCTTTTGTGACCAGCTTTTTTTTTGTGGAGGATAATGTCTGCAAGGTTCACCCATGTTGGAGCGTGCGTCAGAATGTCCTTCCTTTTTAGGACAGACTAACACTCCACCGTGTGTATTGATTATGTGTCGCCCATCCATTCATCCACAGCTTGTTTCCACCCTTTGGCTACTGTGAATAATGCTGCTATGGACGTGGGTGCACAGATGGCCCCTTGAGCCCCGGCTTGCAACTCTTTTGGAGAGAGACCAAGAAGGAAGCTTGCTGGGATCCTGTGGCAATTCCGTGGCTAACTTTTTGAGGACCCACCATCTCATTTTCCATAGTGGCTGCTTCATTTTACGTTCCTGCCAGCAAGGCTCCGGTCTCTGCTCAGCCACGCCCACACGAGTTTTCTCTTCTTGATTTTTATAGCAGCCATTCGAGTGGGTGTGAAGTGGCACCCACCCCCGTCACACTCACCCACCTGCCTGGCCTGACCTGTCAGGTCAGAGCACTCTGTCCCCGGTGCTGTGCTGTCAGCTTCCGAAATCAATGACAGTCACACTTGATAAAGTGCCACAGCATCATCATGAATATGCGCGCTGGGTGTGCCAGGCTTTTTGTCATCCTGTCTTCCCTGACTTTAACACGCACAGGTCGGGTTTTTCCCTAATGTTCTAATATCTTTGGCATCAAGATGCATCTTGGAATTAATGGCGTGTCTTTGTTGTAGTTTATCACTGTTCTTTTCCTTCTTACTGCTTCATAAAATATTGGTGCTCTTATACCCCAGAGCAAACTCAGTCGCTGGAGGGGGTGTCCAAAACGAAAGTGGCTGCCCATCCCCCCACCAGCTCTTGTTCTCTCTGGGGCCTGTCCCCTGTCCCCAGGTGGCCACTTTCAGCTGTGCACTGGTAACACAGGCCAGCCTGGCCCCATTCAACCTTTTGAGGTCTGCCTTTGGTAGCATTGCCTCTCCCTCAGCCCACTCCTTCTTCCTGAATCCCCTGCCCTGACTCGGCTGGGCCTGCCCACTTCCAGGACTGTGACAAAACTGTTTCCTCCCCAAAGGCCCTCCCTGCCCAATTCCTCTACCACTGGGGCTGTCACCTTTTTCCAGCATTTCCTGTGAGTTCTATTTTTTCCTCCCTCTGCCCCTTAATTCATTTTCTCTGCTCTCAGGCCCCCCCACTCGCTGGAAGGCCACCTCCGCTTTCTTTCCGGGCTTCCTCCCGAAATCCCCTGCACACTCGCCTCCCTCCTTTGCCACCGCCCTGCCTGTGGACTCAGCCTTCCTGGCTCTGCTGTGGGCCCCAGGGTTTGCTGTGCTTGCAGGGACCCATTCGGCACCAGTGGTGGGTCCCCAGCCTCTGTGCTCACACAGCACCCAGCACCGCTTCCCAGCCGGACCCCAGGGCCTCCCCCACCTCTTCTGCCTGCCAGGCCCTGCCCTGAGTGGGAGGCAGGTTGGGGGCTGCTCCGGAGCTCAGACACGGGGCTTGGCTGAGCAAAGGCCCTCTGTCCCTGGAAGGTCTCCTTATGTCCCAGCTGGGGGTGGGTGGACAGCTGGGGACCAGACCCTGGCCAGGAGCCCTGTAGTTCTGCTCCCTTCTTCTCTTGGCCTCTTCCCAACAGGCCCTTGCACACAGGGGTCAGCCTCTTCCACCTTCTTGTACCTTTCCTGCTGACCAGGTGGGCAGTGGGCAGGCCCTGTCCTCTCCCTACAGTGAGGGAGCTTCTGCCCACGATGTGCTCAGGGAGCTCGGGGGTCCGGGGTCCTCTCTTTGGGCCAGGCCTGGGCACCCCCTACCTTGCTTATCTTATTAAATAGGTCTAATCTTCTATTCCTGTTTGATTTTTAAAGGAGGAAAATAGAGGGGAAAATGACATTGTAACTCTATGCGCCACCGAGTATTCCTCCTTTGTGCAATCTCTGAGGCCTGTCTGTTGTGCAGGAATGGGGCAGGTGTCCCAGATGTCGCCTACCAGCCACTGGGCAAGGCGAGGAGAACTGGCCTCAGCTCCACCCCACCCAGAGCCCTCCTGACTCAGAAAGCAGTGAAGGTGGCACTCGCTTGCACTGTTCCCAGGGCCACCTCTTAGGCTCTTCCCAGTCCTCACGACAGACACTCAAGCTCAGGCCCGGTGAGGTTAGGAGCTGGCTCATGGAGCTGAAAATTCCAATTTTCCACTTGGGGTTTTGAACACCCCAGTGCAGCAACAGCAAGTGTCCAGCACCCAGAGTGGCCTTTCTCCACCCTGACTCTGTGACAACTAATAGCAGCACATGGGATGTCTCAAACCTTCTCCCCCATCCCTCTAAACCCACCCCCTGAGCAGAGTTGGCACCACAGCCGTATCTGTGCTGTGACCCTCCTAACTTCTTCCTTCTTGAGTTTATCCTAAATTGTCTTTTAAAAAGGCTCCAGCTCAGGAGTCTTCATGTCACCTCCTCCAAGAAGTCTTCCCTGACCAGCCAGTCCTCTCTCTGTTTAATGTCATACCTTGTGTATATTATAGACACACACACGTATACACATTAGAACATTGGTTATGGTATGTATTAGCGATTCTGTTTGTCACACTAGGATGTGACGTTTCTGAAGATGGTGTTAAGTCTTAGGAATCTTTGTATTCCTCAGACCCCAGCTGGAGCCTGGCACGTGACTGATGCTCAGAAATCTTTGCTGGCTACATGAATAAGTGAATGAATGGGTGAATGAATGAATGACCTGATGGGGCTGGGTGATTTTGAAGGGGGAAAGACTAGAAGTTTAAGCCTCTTCCAAGAAGAAAGCCATTCCTGTTTGCATCTGCCTTCCCTGAGCTTACTGGCGCCTGTCCACAGCACTGCCGCCTCCCCCGTCTCTGTTTGTGCCCACGAGGCTGGAGAGCCATGGCCTCCTCTGCCTGTGAAGAGCAGTGTGGTATTTGTCCCGGTATGTTCTCCCCTCCACGTCACAGGGCTGTGTCATCCCTCAGCCCCTCCTCCTAGACCTGAATTCCTTCCAGCCTGTGTTTGCGAGCGTGAGCCCCCAATACTATCTGCTGTTAGCCACGTGAACTCCAGCACAATTGCTGGAGGGATGACCAAGGTTACACTGGCTCCCCTGGGGCTGTGTGCCAGGTCATGGAGCACCCAGTATCAGCCTGGGCTTTGGGACTGAGGGTTCCTTGGGTCACATCCCCTTTTATTTAAAAAGTCCAGTTGGAGATGAATTCCAGCTCAGGCAGATAATAGTCTAGAAGCATTCCAGGAAAAGAAGGCTAGCAGCCAGCGGAGGGAGTGCTGCAACGCGGTGTTCTGCTTCACCCGGGGCCTGAGAGCACAGAGGGGCTCCGCCTTCTTACCAGGCAGCCCCCATGCCCCCTGCAATGCCCTTCAGAGCTGCCATCCAGGGGCATCTGAGAGGGACGCCCCGTCCTCCTCCCCCACATAGGAGGGGCTGCAAGGAGCAGAAGCCCTGGGGGGCAGTGGGTTTGCTGGAGGGCACAGTGATGCTTGGAAAATGGTGACGATGGGGCATGGTGATATTGGGGACGTGGAGTTGCCAGGGACATGGTCATGGTGGGGACACAGTGACACCTGGGACAAGGGGGCACTTCCTTCCTTCTTAGTCCCTCAGTGAGGGCCACATGGATGGTCTTATAGTTTCACTTACAGTAGAAAGTGAAAATGAAAGCTGAGTTGGGAGAAAGGCTAGTCCCCCAGGGCACTGATGGGGCCACTGACTGGAGGTGGCCCTGCAGGGTGTCAGCTGAGGTCAAGGAAGAGAAGCTGCAAGGGATTAGCGGGGAGGGAGAAGGTTGAACAGCTAATTATATAACTCGCACCAGAGATGGAAGAGGATTACAAGGTCTTTTTGTGCAGCGTGGTTTTGAAAATGAGTGACGTGGGGCGGTGCCTGTGGCTCAAGGAGTAGGGTGCCAGCCCCATATACTGGGAGTAGCGGGTTCAAGCCCGGTGCCGGCCAAAACTACAATAAATAAATAAATAAACACTCCTTTAAAAAAAAAAAAAAGAAAGAAAATGAGAGACGTGTTCTTTCCCTTTGGACAAATGAAAAGGAAAGGAAGGAAGGAAAAGGAGAGGTGAACCCACACGTGGCCATGAGGGCAGCACCAGGGAAGATGCTGTTACCTGTGGGCGCAGGTTAATGAGGGTCCATTATGGTTCTGAAATCCCTGTGAGCCGGGATGACAACTCACCTGATGTCATTTCTCAGGGGACGATGCCTCACCTGATATCATTTCTCAGTGCCCAGCTTTTACAGGCCTGGCCCTGGCACAAGGCTCTGTGAAGTGTCAGTATCCCTGCTCCAGGCTGGGGCCCTGGGGAGGGTGGGTTCTGCCTCCCAGACTGGGTGGAGCAGGCCAGGATGCCGGACCTGGTGGGGGAGCTTCACTGAGAATGGGGGTTGGCCCAGGCCCAGGGAGGGGTCTGCAAAGGATGAAAGCCAAGGCAGGGGCTGTAGGACAAGGGTCACCTTGCAGGCAGGACCTTGGGACCACGCAGCCAATTGGCAGAGGGATTTTCTTTTTTTCTTTTTTTTTTTTTTTGAGGCAGAGCCCTGGGTAGAGTGCTGTGCCATCACAGCTCATGGCAACCTCAAACTCCTGGGCTTAAGCAATTCTCTTGCCTCAGTGTCCCAAGTAGGTGGGACTATAGGTGCCCGCCACAACACCTGGCTTTTTTTTTTGGTTGTAGTTGTCGTTGTTTGGCAGGCCCGGGTTGGATTCGAACCCTCCAGCTGTGGTGTATGTGGCTGGCGCCTTAGCCGCTTGAGCTACAGGCTCTGAACCAAGGGTGGAGGAATTTTTATGTGGACAGAAGCAGGAGGTAAGGCTCAAGGGGGCGGCTGGGACTAGTGGGTAAAGCCCGTGAGTTGTAGGACAAAGCACCTGGGCTTTTCTGCATCCACTGGGGGAAACTCTGGAAGGTTTTCGAGCACAGGAGATGTCTGGGTGAAAGCCTGGTTTCAGGACAACCAGGCCATAGGTACACAGAATAGGGTGTGGCCACCACCTGGTCATAGAGAAGCCAGGAGGAACACAGGGAGGCTTGTGCAGAGTCCTGAGTGAGGCCACAGGCTCCGTGGGAATAGAGGAAGGCAGTGGGGTGTGGGGGAGCAAATGGCCTTGACCAACCATGTGGGTCTGTGCCCCATCTCCCAAGCTGGTGGCAATGAGCTGGGATAGGCAACTGTCATCATGCACCTTGCAAAGTCTTTGGGGGTAGTGTGAGAAGCAGCATCACTTTTTTTTTTTTTTAAGCAAACATCAATATAAAATAGAGGAAACACATAGCATCAGTGGTGGCAGGTCGCAGACAAAAAGCTCAGAGTCTCCTTGTCTGTGCCCTGTCCCCGAGGGCTTAAAGGCCTATGCCTTACATTCTGGCCCTGTCACCTGAAATCCAGAGAGGTGGGAGCCCTGGGGGTTGCACGGAAAGACCTCAGGAGAGAGCGATGCTTCCAGCCCTCCTGGGCCCTGCCCCACATCTCACTTCTGCGTTTACCCACCTCCCGAGGAGGGAAACCACTATTCAGAGGAGCCGAGGGTGGTGAAAGAGGGTAGGAGGGACAGCGGGAGGAGGGAAGGGGATAAAGACCTGTTGGTGTTTGTTCTATGTCAGCAGCTCTCTGTGTGAAGCTCCTTCCACTGCTATGACCCACGGGGCTTGTAGCCACGTCTGACAGATGTGGCCACCAACACCCAGATGACATCATTCACCTGTGGGGCCACACCGGTAGTCTGTGATGACATCAGGATTTGAACTCAGATCTGTCTGATGCCAACCCTTTACCTTTCATCCTAGTCCATCCAAATGGATCAACCTGCCTCTGCATAGTGGGACGGAACAAATTTGGGGTGAAAAGGAGGCTCCTCTGCAAAGAAGAGGAGCCACAGGAAATGCAAAGCCCGTAAGCTGCTCTGACTCTTTCCGTCCTCTGACCTGTGACAACCACCCAGGCCGCTACACCATGAACAGTGCACCAACGGAAGCCCAGGCCCCAGGCCACCGCGAGTGCCTCCTGCCCTCTGTGGCTCGCACCCCCTCTGTCACCCAGGTCACGCCAGCCAAGAAGATCACCTTCCTCAAGCGAGGGGACCCCCAGTTTGCCGGGGTTCGCCTGGCTGTTCACCAGCGCGCCTTCAAGACCTTCAGCGCCCTGATGGACGAGCTCTCCCAGCGCGTGCCCCTCTCCTTTGGGGTGCGCTCTGTCACCACACCCCGGGGCCTGCATGGCCTCAGTGCCCTGGAGCAGCTGGAAGATGGTGGCTGCTACCTCTGCTCTGATAAAAAGGCTCCCAAGACCCCCAGTGGGCCAGGCCAGCCGCAGGGAAGAAGCCCCTCTGTCCAGCAGTCTTGGGATTTTGAAGGCCAGCGTGAGGCACCAGGAACATCCTCTTCCTGGAAGGGTCCCAAGGCCCCAAGGAAGATACTTCTGGTTAAGAACAGGGATCCTAGAGTCCAGCAGATGGTGACTCTCAGTCAGAGAGATACCAGGACCCTGGCGGCCTTTCTCAGCAAAGCCTCAGATCTTCTGCACTTTCCCGTGAAGCAGATTTACACAATGAGCGGAAGGCAGGTAGGCTGTCAGGCCCGGGGGCTCCTTGGAAAAGTTCTTTGGACCTCCGATCAAAAGACTTAGATGGAATGGGGAGGTTATTCCTTAAAAAGAGGCACTTGATTGAGCTGCTACTACTTAAAGCTGAGTGGGGTGGAAACATTTAGTCACATCAATTAGTCAACACACAATTGTTACTGACATTTTTAGCTACCATGCAGTGAGCACTTAGCAGGTGCTTCTGTGCAAGGCAAGACCTTCTCATCATCTTCTTACTCAGTCTTGAGTGTTCAGTGTGGGAAACAGAAACTCCTCCAGGTACCTCAAGCAGAAAGTAAAACTCACAAGGTAGCTGATAGTATTATCCCCTAGGGATAGGGGGGAAAACGGAGGCTGGGAGTCTAAGCCTATTGGCTCATAGTTGCCTGGCTGGCCAATGATAGAGCCAGCATTCATAATTTCAGTGCCATAGTGCAAAAAGATGCTTTTGAATTATTATGCATTTAATACATAGTAGCATATCCTACATGAAGTAGGCAGAAAGATAAGACTAGGTCCTAGCTTTGGTTAGCGCCCAGGAGAGTGAGTGTGCGGAGGGGGACAGAGCAGGCACAAGATGAATTATCCTGAAGATATCAGGATATTTTCACCTAGACGTACCGCAGAGTTATTAGAGTTTCTGTAAACAGAATGACCTTGCTGTTCCCCAGGAGGGACTGCGTTGTTATTATGAACTTGTGGGTCCTCTACTGGACAGACACTCTTTTTCCTGTGGATCCTACACGTCCACCTCTCCTTAAGGGGTGGGAGTGCCATTTAGTTCAATGCTCCCTTCTTCCCTGAAAGGTCTGATTCCCCAGAGGCATAGCTACATCGTACACGGATAGGCTTGGGTCACAGTGGTCTTTTCTGGATGGACTAGAGATTTAAACTAAAGTATCTGGTTTAGGAGTTCAGCAGTAGTTTAAAACAAACTTCTAACTAACTGAGCTAAAAGATTTGGGTGTACAGGAAATTTATATGTCATTTTTCAGGGAGAAGATACAAGAGTTCTCTCTCTTTCTCTCTTTTTTCTTGTTAATGAACATACCCTTTTAATTTGAGAAATTGAAAAATTCTATATGCTACCCTTTAAAAATAGAAATGCATCCCCTGGTATTTCTAATTACAGCAATGCTACCAATAGTTCAAGTCTTCAGATATGCAGGGACCTCTGGGGCCAGGTGAGATTGTCCAGAAGCAGAGACCTGTTTGCTGAAATGGAATCCAGAGGGACCAGTATGGGCAGAAGCCTTGCTGCTGGCGGGCCCATGGAGGGGGCCGGGAACCTAGAGATATTGTAGGATTCTGGAAGGGAAGAGATCCCTGTAGAGGGAGCAGTGCCTGGCCCCTTTCCACCCTGCTTGGGTGAGGCAGAGGTGAGGGGGCCAGATCATACTGGAAAACACAGAGCAGATTCCAGAGAGGACCCTCTATTTGGGAAATAGGTCGGATGTGAATTGGGTCCCCACATGGGAGCTGGAAGGCCTTCTGCTTCTGTTGCCTTAGGAAACACGTGTCACGGAGAGTGGATATGTGGCTCTAAAGTATTTCTGCCCGAGGATCCTGGTGCAGGGAGGGGTGAGGATAGAGAGGGAGATTGTGGTGGGAGGACCTCAGCTCCCAGTTATGGGGAGGGGGTGGAATCCTCAGATCAGAAACCTGGGGTGAGGTGTATAGAAATTGAGAGGCAGTTGGAGACACTGGACCCTCTGGGCAGAGGGCCTTCTTCAGCGGGGCCTGACTCCGTGCCTACTGCCACAGGTGGACTCCATGCAGACTCTGCCTCGCAGCACTTCCGTGCTGGTGTGTGCCAGTAATGAGGCCTTCAGACCGCTGGCTGTGGAAGATGCCAGAAAGAATGGGACTGAAACTTTAGCTGGGCTGACTGCAAAGAACAAAAATGGTGAGTTGGTTTTTGGTTTTCCCCAATCTGATTTGCACTGGGTGGTGGTTCAGTGGGGCTGAGCACACATATCCCATCCAGAGTGTTTCGGAAACCTACCTTTGGTCCCAGTTTTCAGGTAATCCGATCATTTGGGGATATCTCTTATTTTTCCCTCATTCTTCCAATCACCATCAATCTTAACTGGATGGGAGAGAGCAGAGTTTGGCATTTAAAAGGGAACAGGGATCAGGAGATCTTGAACTGGAAGTTTCTGGGATCTAAACTGACTTTTATTAAGAAGGAGAGTGGGCAGTGGGCCATGCCTGGGTGGCACCTGACTCTTTTGAGGGTACGATTATCTTAGGCAACAGTGGTGGCCTGCAGACAGGTCAAAGGTTGAGAACCGTGGCCACGGAACAACTGCATTCACAGTAACTGTGACGCTGACCCACAGTCCAAGCTATGCTATTTTTTTTTTTTCACTACAAAAGCATAAAAGTTCAAGCAAAAATTATTGGAATGACAATTGGCAAATCTGGTGAGCAAATGAAGTACTCCCCCTTGTGAAAAGCTAAGAAAACATCAGCAGCAATCGTCCTGAGACTGCTGTATGCCAAGTACTGGACATACAGAGACGGGTTAGCCCGAGCCCCCATCCTGGAGGAGCCTCACTGGATGCTTGTGAAGAGGAAGGATGCGGCAAAGCCACCTTCTGCCCAGATGTGCTGTCCGGCTCTGCTCTTCTGCTGGCCGAGGGCTCAGCCTGCACCAGCCCTGCCCTCTTGCCTGCATTAGTCCAGGAGATGAAGGGTGAATGTACTCAAGACCCCTTCTTTCTATTCCCAGCAGCCTCTTCTTCTCATCTTCGTGGCTGGGGATAGGCTGTGTGACTAGCAGACCTGATTCTGTGCTCCTGCTCTTTCCTTGCAATCATTTATCACTTCAAGAGCGTGATGAGCATCAGGGTGATACATCACCACTGATAATGGCCCGGCCTGGTATAGTTTGCCGTCAGGTTCGTAGGCCACAAGAAGGGCCAGGAGTGAGCCCCGGACACTGCTGCTCCACCAGCAAAAGTGCCGGCCACTATTCAGGAGGTTTGACAGGCATGGCCATGTGTCAGTTCTGACCTACCAATTGGTGTGTTTACACTGATTTTACAGTTGGAAAACAGGCTCTGCCCAAAGCTATGTGGCTGGCAAGTGGCAGAGTCAAGAGGGAATTCAGACTCAAGTTCATCCTGCTGTGCAGTTCGCAGTTGCTCTGGACAGCTCTGCCCGGGCCCCCCAGTTAGGATGTAGCGGGGCTATCCAGGTGGTGGAAGGCTCGCGGCCTTTGTTTTCTGCCCTCACCGTCTTCCCCTCTTTTTTCTCACTCTTCACTGCATGCCAGGGAGCTGGGGGCCAAAGGCCAAACGGAGCGTGATCCACGCCAGGTCCAGGTCCAGGTCGGGCAGCAGGCCGCGGCGGTCTTCCTTGCTGTCAGAGCAGTCCAGGCTCAGTGACCCCCCGGCATCCCTGAATCAAGCCTGGGTGGGCCCTGTTCCCAATAGGCGCCCTCAGGACATGCCCACCCAGGCCAGCCCCTTGGTGGCCAGCGATGGCATGAAGAAGAAGGTCCGTATGAACGAGGATGGCAGCCTGTCCGTGGAGATGAAAGTCCGCTTCCACCTCTGTGGCCAGGACACGCTCCTGTGGTCCCGGAGGGCAGGGAAGGCCAGCGGGGAGGGCCCCGACCTGGGGGAGGCAGACCCCCTCTGCTGCGTGTGGGAGGGCCACCCTGTGGGCTGCTCAGTGCCTGGGGTGTGGGGGCCGGGGCCCTGTGGGGCGGGGTGCGAGGAAGTCTGTGGCCAAAGCGGGCCATCACGGCCCAGATATGAGATCTGGACGAACCCCTTGCACACAGCCCAGGGAAAGGGGCTGGCTTCTCGGAGGAAGTTGGGGCTGACCCAGCACCCTGGCTGCAGAGGCCCCTCAAGTCAAGGGGCCACCATCAGGGAGAGACCCCAGGATAGCATCAGCTCTCCCTCTAGCTCCGGCCCCTCTGAGGGCTCAGAGCCAGATTCCTCTTGCTGTCCCAGGACCCCAGAGGGTGGAGTGGGCAGCAGTGGTCTCTCTGCCCAGAGCGGGGCCAGGAGGGAAGCTGACCCATGCCCAGAGGCAGCAGGGCTGGGCAGCTGGGGTGCCAAAGGAGCTCTTCCTGACTCATTGGCTGGGGCTAGGTCTCTCCAAGGGGGCAGCAAGTGCTGCGGGCAGCACCAGGGCCACTCAGGCGAGGCAGGGGCTGTGACATCCCAGAGGAAGTTCACCCAGGGAAGTGGCCCAGGTCCTCCAACCCTGAGTCCCTCATCTTTAAAGAATGAGGACCTACAGGCAGAGACATGTGGGCAGGGCACTGGGTGCTGCAATGCCAGGTGGGAGTCTGTGACAAGGCTGCCCCTGGCTCCAGGCCATTCTGGTTCCTGGGACACGGAAGGAAGCTCTCCCACACCTCCCACCTTTGCCTCAGCCCAGCAGGGGACAAGAAACCAGAGGACACAAGCTCAGTCCCTCCTCCACACTCCTGGCCTTGGCCGAGTGGCTCAGAGAGGCCATACCAGGCAATGTCACCACTGCCTGCTAGACTCACCTGCAGCTCAGCCAACGCCAAGGCCTCCCAACCAAGGAAGGTCCTGCCCAGAACGGCCAGAGCCACAAGTTTCTGAAAGCTCCTCGAGCACCCAGACACAGGCCTCCAGGGACCTGCGAGCCCTCTGCTCAGGCTCTCTGCACTACCGGGACTTCCCCGGGGCCAGCAGTGCCACTGTGTCTCCTGCAAGCAAGTCAGACTACACTTCTGGTTCCTGCCACTGTGATGCTCCTTCTGCTGGGGGGACAGGGGAAGCAGGGTCCAGGGCAGGCTCACTGCCGCCATCTCCTCCCCACACACCCCAGTCCTGCTCTCAGGCCAGGGCTGGCGGCCAGCGGGAAGAGGCAGAGGACACCCCTGAACCTTCCACGACCTTGGCCTTACAGGTCGGATGGCCTGAGCGAGGAGAACAGGGTCATTGCTGCTCACAGTTTGGGGCACCCCCAGTCCAAGGGGCCCCCAGCGGTAACACACGGGCACTGTGGGCCCCCTCCCCTGAGGCCCACTGGGCGGGCAGCAGATACTGCCCCACCCCACCTAGGGAGAAGCGGCCTCCCAGCTGTAGTAGTGGCAGCTTCCACAGTGCTGTCCGGGGGCCAGCTGGGAGCCAGCAGAGGGAGGAGTCACCTGCAGTGGGGTGCACCCTGACGCCCGGCCCCAGGGGGCCATCCCAGGAGAAGACTGCCATGGGTGGAGGAGGCCCAGAGGAGCGGGAGGACTGTGGTGGGGTGACTCCGGGTGCTCTGCCCCAAGCCTCACCAGATGCCATGGTCCGAGAATGGCTGGACAACATCCCGGAGGAGCCTGTTCTCATGAACTATGAGATGGCAGATGAGGCTGCACGTGTGGCCAGGGATGGCCCAGGGAGTCCCAGGGAGGACCCTGGGGATGGCCGTTCTCCAGAAGGCCCAGGGGTGCTAGCTCAGATCAGGCCCCAGTCCCCTGAAGGGGATGCTGGTGAGAACCTAGAGGCAGCTGGGGCCCTCCTGGGGGCTGGTAGTGCTGGTCTCTCATCAGGAGAATGTCCTCCCCAAGGGGCAGCTCTGGGCAGAGATCCCAAAGCCCCCGTGGAGGCCAGAGAGGGTGGAGGGGTGGTGGTGGGCTCTCAGGAGGGCCAGCGGAGGCTTCCTGCCAGGGTGTCAGCCTCCACACAGATCCTGAAGGTGCTGATGGGCTTCAAGCAGGGCCGGCCCAGCAGCCTGCCCGAAGTGTCCAGCCCAGTGGCCAGGAGGCTCAGCCACTCGGCTGGGGCCCTTGTCACCTGTCTGGCCAGGCTCCACTTCCTTGATGAAGATCTTGGATCTCCTACTGGCAAAGTGAAGTTCACGGACTCTCCTCAGTACCAGGAGCTGCTCAGCATCTCCCGGACTCTGTGGCCAGGGTGCAACCTTGGCCAAGACCAGGCAGACTTGGGCCTCCAGGAGCTCACATGGAGCCAGGCTCTGCAGGGCCTTGGATCCCATGCCGGGACTGAGAACCTCACACCAACATCCTCCTCTGGCGTGGACCTCAGCAGCGGCTCAGGGGGCTCAGGGGAAGGCAGCGTCCCCTGTGCCATGGACTGTACCCTGGGCCCCGAGAGGGGAAAGCTACCACAGGAAACCTTCCACCAAAGGCCTGATTCCAGAGCCTCGGAGGAAGCAGAGTGTCTGGGACACCCACAGAAGAGCTGCTCCCCAGCCTCCCCTAACTCGCCTGCCCCCAGCGAGGGTCGGGTCGAGAGAGATGGCAGAGAGCCAGGGCTGGGCAGTGACCCAGGGCAGGCAGTTGGAAACGCCACACAGCAGGAAGGGGCACATTTAGAGAAGATTGGAGGAGAAATAGAAAGACAAGAAGAAGGCACCAAAGAGGAAGGGCTTCCTGGAGAGGGCAGGGCGGGCAGCCAGGGCTGGGCAGGGGCCAGCTGCCCAGGCAGGGAAGGCTCCCCAGGGGAGGAGGGGGCCAAAGAGGAGGAAGATGCCCCCGTTGTGGGGAGAGGGGAGCTCACAGAGCCCCCTGGTCAGCTCAGTGAGAGGGACCCAGATGTCACTGCAGGTCAGAGTGGCCCTAGATTTGCACCCATTTTGGAAAAGCTGCCTGGAGCAGCCAGAACAGGCCAGGAGCAAACCCAGGCCTTGCTGCCCCTGGGGGCCAGAGAAAGGAGCACCCTCATGGCCGGCAGAGCATCGCTGGATCCTGACCGCATCTGGGTGTCCGCAATGCTGAAGAAGATGGAGAAGGCCTTCCTGGCCCACCTCACCAGCGCTGTGGCTGAGCTCCGGGCCCGCTGGAGCCTGCAGGACCACCCTCTGCTGGACCAGATGGCGGCCGAGCTGCAGCAGGACATGGGCCGGAGACTCCAAGGCAGCACCCAGAGGGAGCTCCGGAAGATCCAGAGCCGGGCTGGGAGGGGGGCTCCAGGGCCCCCGAGAGAGGCCCTCAGGGGAGAGCTGTCCCTGCAGACGGAGCAGCGCAGGCGCTGCTTCCGGGACCTACACAACTTCTCGGTCTTCTCCCAGCGGACCCAAGGCCTGGGCACCCTCTCCTTGGAGGACAGGCCGGCCCTCGGTGCAGCCCTAGGGACCCGACTGGGCAGGGAGGCTGAGGGGGAGGAGTTCTGTCCCTGTGAGGCCTGCATGAAGAAGAAAGTGAGCCCTGTGTCCTCAAAGGGTCTGGTGGGCATAACCAGAGCACCCATCAAAGAGGCCTTTGACCTGCAGCAAATCCTGCAGAAGAGAGGCGGGCATTCCAGTGGGGATGCAGCTGAAGTGACCCCTGAGAAGACAGGGACAGAGCCGCTTCAGGAGGACCCCTCGAGCCCCCAGCCCTCTCAGGGAGCTGATGATGGGCTGGGGCTGGAGCTGGGACCTGGGGTGCAGGGGGAGGACAGCCAGCGATGCGGCAGAGATGACTGTCCAGAGCCAGAGGGGACAGAGGGGGCTGGCCTCAAGGAAGGTGGTGAAGATGCCGCTGCTCAGAGGGGAGAAGGGAACAGCCTGGGGGCAGCAGAGAGGGAACAAGATAGAAACCAGGGCCCTGGGGACAAGGGTAGTTTAGAGGATGAAGCCCCCGCTGGAGCTGACCAGATTCTAGTAGGACAAAGAGATGGTGCAGAAGGTGAAGGGGAAGGTCGGCCTGGGTCAGCAGGGGAAACTCAAGGTGACAGAGGAGGGAGCCCCCGGGTTAGCCCAGAGCAGGACCAGTCAGAGGAGGCTTCTCAAAACAGCAGCTTGGACCAAGAGGGCAGGTCCATACCACCCCCTACCCCAGGGGGAGACACACCCCGACAGAACCCAGGCCCTTCCTCCTCCAGGCCATCCTGCCTGGGCAGCTGCTCTCAGAAAGGCTCAGAAGACGGTACAAGTGGGGACATAAGAAACACTGAGGCTGAGTCCCAGGAGATCTCTCATGCAGAGAGAAAAGTCATCAGGATGTATCCTGAAAGTTCTACTTCTGAGCAAGAAGGGGCCCCTTCCTGCCCAAGGACCCCAGAGCAGAGGGCCAGCGAGGGTTCTGACCTACAGGATGAGGAGTCAGCTACAAGGCCACTCTTCCCTGGGGAGGCAGGCAGGGAGGATGGCTTTGGCCAAGATGACTTAGATTTCTAGATGAGATCAGGCTGTGAGCCAGCCCACGCAGTCCGTGTCCACTGCAGATGTGCAAAGCACATGGCAAAAGACTTGCCAAGGGCACGGCCCACACCATGCTGTCCCTGGTTCTAAATTCAGAAGCTTCAGAGAGCCCCAGGGCCTGTCCCACACACAGGGTGAAGGAGAGCTTCACAGAGCTGACCTGTTATCAGAGGTCAGGGGCTCCCCTGCGTTGGTCTTCAGTGCTCAAGAGGATGGAACTGATGGGGAAGGTTCCAGGAGAGTTTTGTTTGTATTTGTTTTCTGCTAGCAAGTGTGTCTCTCCTCTTTCCCTTACTGATCTCCTGCTGTTTTTCTCCTTGGTCTGTCTTGGTACTCACCCCCTTTGATTTTGAGATTTTTTTTTCAGTCCTGAATATATTTGGTGACTCTGCAGATGTGAATACTTGGGGAAAGCAGATAAATTCAGGGTCGTTTGATGAAGTTTGCTCTCAGCTCCAAAGTCCAAGTGTTCTTTTAAAAACAAATTTTATTCTGTAATGGAAAAATTGGAAAATGTAAAAAACACAGCAAGGAGGAAAAGTAGCCATTCAGAATCCCGTCACTCAGAGATAACGTTGGTCAGAGTTTGGTGTGTTTCTCTCCCATCATTCTCTAACCATTTTATAGTTGAGTTTATTCTTTACATACACACTTACATATTTTTAAAAACCAAACAATGAAAGACTATCTTTAATATCTGAATATCTCCCGTTATGAGAATATACGGTATTTTACCATTTTCTGATTGTTGACCATTTTACATGGTTTCCATTACTTTTCTCTTAAAACTTTTCTTTTCTTGAATTTCTGATTATTTCCTTAGGATAGATTCCCAGGCATGGAATTACTGGGTTAAAGGATCTGGGCAGCTTTAAGGTTCTTGACATTCAAATTGTTTTTCTAAAGGTCTGTACTGATTTACATCACTGACCCACCACCTGGTCATTGGTATTGTCATTCAAAATGAGACATCATTTACTAATTCTGTGGGCAAAAAGTAGTCCCTTATTTTAATGTGGTACTATTTTAGATCTATCTGATTATTAATGAGATTAAAATTTTGTCTAGGGCTTTAAAAATATTTACATATGAATTACTGTGTGTATGCCTTTTATCCATTTTTCTACTCAGGTTCCAGCTTTTTCTTTTTTTAATGAATTAATTTACATGTGCCCTTTGTAATTAAAAAAAATCTTATGTACCATGTGTGAGATTTTTTAAATGTCCTCTCTCTGGCTTGTTCTACAACAGTACTTGGACTGGGCCCTGTCCAGGTAGGGGGTTCCTGGGTGGGGCAGAATTTCTTTGGTTCTCACAGACTTTCCTGCTCATTAAGGGGCATTTTGTGGTGTCCAGACTTGTTACCATGGAAGTCTGTGCTGCCAGAGAAGTCTTGTTCACTGGCCGTCTAAGCAAAGGGTACAGCATGCTATATCTAGTGTCTGCAGGCATCAATTTTACCAAGGGAGGAGATATTCTTAATAAAATTTGACATGTTTTTAGAATGTCTGTGGAGGTGAATCTTCAAAGTTTTTATGATAAAAGCATAAATACACACACACACACATATATAAACTTATGTGTATTTAGGGGCGTCAGGTGTTGCTGGAATTGCCTGAAGGGGTGGTGAGGGCTATACACTCATGGGTCCCCTCTCAGACAAAGTGAAGATCCAGCATCTTAGCCACGAGCTCCAGGGCACAGACTGCACTGTGGGCTTGCCTAGATATGGTGATGTGCAGGGTTGAACAGCAATTGTCCCACTGGTTGGGACTAATCATCCCCGGGGCAACTCTTCTGTGATTCCAGATCCCCAGTCACCCCTAAGAGATGTTCCCAACCCCTTTGTTTCACTCCCTGCTACCTCCCCAAATGCCCTGCTACTTGCTGAGCTGACACCTCATTACAACGCCATAATGCGTCTCCAGTCAAGAGCTTGCCATGGAAAGAGCATGCTACCTGGAGTTGGAGGACCTGGGCTCAAGTCCCAGGGAGAGCACCTTGGTTTCAATATCCGTGAAATGGGTGAAGTGATGTTTTCCTCACTGAGAGATAACATGGAACTTCATTACACATATGCTAGGGATGTATTGATATTTTAATCATAACTCCTGTGTATTCAATGTCTGCAATCAATCAGGTAGCATACCAGACTCTTATGAAAAGTCACCTCGTGTTGTGTTCCCACCTCATCTGTGAAGTAAGCAAGCAGCCATCGCCACCTCCACAAAAAAAGAAACTGAGGCTTGAAAGAGAAAGAAACGCACCCAGGCTCACACTACTAATCAGGCAAAGCCAGAATTTAAACACAGATATTTCAGACTCTGAAGTCTACATCCTCTTCTACTGTATCAGTTTGTTTTTTGTTTTCTTTTAATTTTTTTTTGTAGAGACAGAGTCTCACTTTATGGCCCTCGGTAGAGTGCCGTGGCCTCACACAGCTCACAGCAACCTCCAGCTCCTGGGCTTAAGCGATTCTCCTGCCTCAGCCTCCCGAGTAGCTGGGACTACAGGCGCCCGCCACAACGCCCGGCTATTTTTTGGTTGCAGTTCAGCCCGGGCCGGGTTTGAACCCGCCACCCTCCGTATGTGGGGCCGGCGCCTTACCGACTGAGCCACAGGTGCCGCCCAGTTTTTTTTTTTTTTTTTCATTTTGATTCGGGTCCTATAAAACATACCTTAGGTAAAGGTGGTTAATACCTTGTGGAATGAATTTACTACAAAAGAGTCAAGACTTAAGAAAGTGACTTAGATGAGATTTTTTTGCTCAATTGACTCCATTCTGTCTGAGGAATGTTCCACTTCTGTAGAGGTATCAGGGCCCCGAGATAAACTGGCATTGTAAAGCCGAGTGTGCAACTGAAAAGCAATCTGTCCATGGGATTCTCCTGTGTTAAGCCCCCAAACATTTTTGCTCTTCATATTGAAAAAAAGTGTTGTGTTAATGGACAACTCTGTTTTCTTTTGACTTGGAGATGAAGCCTTTCAGGGCCATCAGCTAAGGTGGGGATTCTTTGCCTCCACACCACTTTTTTCTCCACAGCAGTCAGGGGCATCTCTCCAGTGCTGGCCCTCCTGTGGCCCTGCCGGCTGCCAGGTCCAGACTGAGCCATCAGGCACTGGGAAAGCTTCCCAAACACAAAACCCGGCGGGCTTTCTCCTAGAATGGCGGGGAAAAGGAGCCAAGCCCTTCTCTCCTATCCCTGATGACTGAATGGAGGGGATCAGAGACCCCAGCTCAAGAGGACCACCTTTTAGCAGCTGAGAACCAAAGCTCTGTGTCCAGAGACTCTGGTGTCCTTGGTTTGGGTTAGGCACTCCTGGTGCATGTAATGTTCAGTGGAGCTGGTGGGTCACTGATATATCAAGTCCGAAGCCCTTCAGCCTGAGATCTGTCTTGAGAAAGTGAATTGTCTAAATCCCACAGCTTTGCAAGTGAGTGGGCTGAGGCCAGATACCAGGCCTTTTCCACATCTCACTCAGTCCCCATTCCAGGGCTGAGAGGTGCTGCAGAGAGAGGCCACAGGCAGTGAATCTGTGCCTTGCATCCAGAGCATTTCCCTTCACCAGCTCCCCTTTCCCTTCACCCAGCTCCCTATTCCTGAGTCTAAGGTGGCCAGGGGAGCAGGTGGCCTGTCCAGGGTCTGAGGAAGCCCTTAACTTCTGTGCTGCCTGGAGCAGGGAAGCCTCCTGAGAGGCTTCCAAACAAACCAATGGTTTTGTCCTTCACTTTCATGAGCACAAAGACCACCTAGAGAGTTCCATCAAAATGCAAATGGACATCCTCACTCCCAGGGAATTCCAATCCTGTGTGTCTGAGTTAGGGCCCAGGGACTCGCATTTCAGCAAGGGCCATACCACCCCCACTCCCTGTGCCACCATTCTGTAGTAGCCCATCCTCCCACCAGGACTGGGTTCTTCTGAGAAGCTGGATCCTTCTTGCCAGCCCTGACCCCACCCAACACGCACATGCACACATATGTGCACACAAGTGCACACAGATGGTGATTTCTAGACTCCCTGTCATTATGCAGTTGCCCCAAGGGACAACGGGTCAACTCCAGTCAACCCCTCTCTCCGCCTCCTTCTCCTGAGAGGCAATTAGGATGGACAAAGAGTGTCCTCTCTCCTTGTCCTCCCATCCCCCAACATCTAGAGCACAGCTGGCTACCTAGGCCCCCCTCCAGGGAAAGGGGACTCATCTGGGACGGACACAGACTTGGACTACAAAGCTCAGCCAGTGAGTGAGCCAGACTTGTTTTTGATGTCCTCCACCAGAGCATGCCACCCGGGCTCCAGGTCTGAGCTGAGCCTCCGTATCCAGGGACAGAGTGACCACCTCACAAGGTTCCTTCTGCAGCCCAAGCCTCCACCCTCACCCCAAGAGGCTTACAGAGCCCACATGTGCCCTCATCCCTGAGTGGTCTACCCAGCCCCAGCTGTGCCATCCGGTGAATCAGATTTCAACACCTGGCCTGGAGGTTCAGCCCCAGGGGAGGAGCACACGCACCCTCCCAGTGGCAGCTGCCCCCCCCACTGGCATCTCTTTCTCACCCCCATCTCCCCCCTTCACTCCTCTCACTCCCCTTGAGCCCTGAAGTCACTTGCTATGATCCTATTTCCCAAATTCTGGGACATTTTGGTCTTCACCTGCCCTGATGGTGGTGGTTCTGGAAGCATGTCCCCCTCCTGCCCTGCCCAGCCCAGCTCTGGCTCCCTGAAGGGGAAATAGTAGTGTCCCCTGTCTTCCATCCTGTGCCAGTTCCTGCGTCACTCCCCAAGGATGGCATCTCCACTCTTGCCACGCCTGCTCCTAGGTCTGTGGATCCCTGAGCTCCTGACACTGTCACCCCAGGAGCAGCACACCTCAGCAGCCCCACCTCTGTTCTTGCCAGCTCCTGCCCCTACACTTGGACCCAGACCCCAGCACTGGTAGCTCCCTCCCTCGAAGCTGCTCACAGTGCCCCAGGCCTGGGGGTCCTGGACTCACCACCCCTACTTGCCCCGTGCACCCCTATGGAAAAGCTAAACCCCAATCTGCTTATAGGGGGTGAAGGGCTCTTCAGCAGCTCCCAGCCCTGGTTCTGCTCACTCCCTTACCCCCTTCCCTCCTCCTCCCCTCTTTCTCTGGCCCTCCTTCTCTATGCCCTGGCTATGTCCAGCTCTCCATCCCAGGATCCCAGCCCCAGTGCCGGATGCCAGGGCTACAAGGCCTTGGCTCTGCAGAATGCCCTACACTCCTGGGCTCACTCCACTGTCCCGGGGGCCAGGCCACCACTGCCTCTGCTGCCATTGCTCACATGGCCCTACACATTACTTAGAAAAATCTGACACTTAAACTAAAATATTTTGGGCGGCGCCTGTGGCTCAGTCGGTAAGGCGCCGGCCCCATATACAGAGGGTGGTGGGTTCAAACCCGGCCCCATATACCGAGGGTGGCGGGTTCAAACCCGGCCCCGGCTGAACTGCAACCAACAAATAGCTGGGCGTTGTGGTGGGCGCCTGTAGTCCCAGCTGCTCGGGAGGCTGAAGCAGGAGAATTGCTTACGCCCAGGAGTTGGAGGTTGCTGTGAGCTGTGTGATGCCACGGCACTCTACGGAGGGCCATAAAGTGAGACTCTGCCTCTACAAAAAAAAAAAATAAATAAATAAATAAACTAAAATATTTTGCTGAAGCTTTGGGATGAGGCCATTATGCCCCCAGCAGGTCCTAGCTGAGACTCTCCTGAAGGCAGCACCTGGGCAGTGGCAGAGTTCAGTGAGCTCAGGGGAGAGGGTTCCCAACTTGCCTGCACTATTCACTGCTGTTTCCTCTGCCTCCTTCCCCTGGACACAGGACACTGATAGCACCTGCCTCACTGGGCCTTTGAGAGGCTGAGATGAGTGCTGGAGCCAGGAGGGGTCAACTCCTGAGGCTGAGGTAAGGAGGCTGTAGGATGGGGGTGCTCCCTGTCAGAGGGTGATCCCAGTCAAAGGAAACTGCAGACAGGTCAAACGGCACAAATGTATGCGTGCATGTGCACCTGCGTATGTGTGCACAGGTGCGTGTGTGCACGTATGTGTGTGCATCTGTGTGCATGTCCGCATGTCTGCATGTGTGTGTATGTGCATGTAAGTGTGTGTCTCTGCATATGTGTGTGTGCATGTGTGCACATGTATGTGTGTGTGCACGTGGGTGTGTGTGTGTAGGTATGTGTGTGCATCTGTGTGCATGTCTGCATGTGTGTGTATGTGCATGTAAGTGTGTGCATCTCTGCATATGTGTGTGCATGTGTGCGCATGTCTGCGTGTGCGTGTGTGCCTGGGGGGATGGATGGGTCAGTGGAGAGCTGAGGGTTACAGAGGTGTTGCCTAATTGAGGAGGAGGTTTGGACGCTCCCAGGCTGGAGACCCAAGAGATGCTTTCTTTGGAAAGTAAGATCTCTCCGGCCGACAAGGTGGTCAGGCCTGTGAGGGTCCTCTCTGTGTCCTCAGGGAAGATGGGGCTTCAGCCAGCCCAGCAACAGCTCAAGGCTTGTCCCTGGCTCGAAGACCAGGGTCCCCAAAACACAGACCCAGAGAGGGGTGGCTGAGAACCTGAGAGAGGGCTTAGTGCTGTTGGGCTGGGCTTGCTTCTTGTAGAAGTGGTCCTTTGGGGAAGAGAGCCCAGGACTATCAGGACCCCTGGGTTCCTAGGGAAGGGAGTCCAGGACTATCAGGACCCCTGGGTTCCTAGGGAAGGGAGTCCAGGCCACAACAAGGCGTGTGGTCTTCTCTCTTCCAGCTGTTTCTAGCTTTGCACCCTGCCAGCTAAGCCGGCCTTCCTCACTATCCCTGGACTATCCCTAAGACTTTGACTGAATCACACCCACTTGACCTCCTCTGGCTTCTCCTCTAGCAGAACGACCCAGGTTACCCATGTCCTGGGAGGACTTGGCCACCCACTGTCAGCTCTGGGGGAGGGAAGTCATGAGGCCCACCCTGTGCTTAGCAGCCACAACAGAGGAATGAGAAGCACTCAGCCACTCAGCGTCTAGGGTGGTGACAGTGAGCCACCGGTGTCCCTGCTGCTGTCTCCCGATTCCCTGTGGTACAGAAGCATGGATTTTGGCACCCAGAGGGCCACATACCTGCTACATTTTAGCTCTGCCCTGTTTTAATTCTGTGTCATTGGAGCTTATGTAGTCCAGTCCCTTCATTTGAGAGATAAGAAAGAGAACAGGGGCCCAGAGAGGGCTTGCCCCTGCCCAAGGTCGCACAGCTTTGCATGCAGAGCCAGGGCAGGGAACTAGGTTCCCTGATACACAGGACCCACGGCTCAGTGCTCAAGCCTCAGGCCCCAGCGCCTCCCCCCACGGGGATGGCACAGGGCCCAGGCAGGGAGGGCAGCGTCCTGGCCTAATTAGATGCTGTCGAGGAGCAGGGACACGGGGGGCCATGCTCGGAGATTTGTGCCCCCTTCATAGATCATAGGCACGACAAGGACATAATAAATAATCTGCCCAGAGGTTTTAAAGGTAAAAATCAGCGAATCATTAATAACGTCCCCGGCACCATACATCACACTGAAATCTTCCCATTATGCTGCTCCCTGAGCTGCTTACCATTTTCTAGCCCTTCTCCTCCCCCCCCCAGTGTGTTCAGAGTGTTCCGCAGCAGCTTTGAGGCCCCCCTCCTGACCCTGCTGAGCTGGGGAGCACTGGGACGCAGCCCTTGGGGGTGCCGTCAGGGTGGTTCTTGGAACTCAGGGCTCTGCTTCCACTTTTCCTTCCAGCGGATGGGATGGAGGTGACAACTGTCTCCCCCTCACCCCTGGCTCTAAGGAGGAATAACTCTGTGGTCTCTCTCCATGACCAAAGAGTTTTAATTAATTAATGCAACAGGTCACATTAAACCACATCCGTGCTGATTGCTGCATTTGCCAGTTCCTGCCATGCCTGCCCTCAGTCAAGGGACAGCAGGAGCTCGGGGTCCCAGCTCCCCAGTTTGGGTGCCCTGGATGAGTTTTAGCACTGAGGGGAACCTGCATTGTGAAGTGAATTAAGAGCTGGAAGAAGAGGTGAGAGCCTCCGGGGAGCGCTTAGGACAGTGGTGCAGGCTGGCCAGCATACCGTGTGCGGGGGACTTGGCCTGTGACCAGGGTCAGCGTGGAGATACGGTGACAACGCAAGAAGAAAACCAGGGGGTGCGTGGGGGGGGCGGGGTCTGCTCTCCAGTGCAGGTGGTAAGACTTTGACTGAATCACACCCACTCGACCTTAACTTCCTCAGCTGCAGAGCAGACACCGTCCTTTGCAGTTCTTGGATGAGGGATGTCGTCGCAGCCAGAATCAGAATTCTGTACTCGCTGATTCCTGCCTTCTGGGAACACCCTCTCCTGGCCTCCTGGCGAGGTGGGTCCCTGTGTCAGCTCTTTTGTAATAAGCTGGATGACCTTGAGCCAGCTCCTTCACTGCTCTGGGCCTGTTCTCTCATCTATGACATTCCTAAGGTCCCTTCCAGCTCTGAGCTGCCCCTGAACTTCCCACTGCACTCGCAGGAGTAGAACCGGAGCCACCTACTGGGGCCTGTGAGGGCTCCTGAGCAGCCTCAGCCTTTTCCAGCCTGGGGTGAGACATTTGCCTCTCCATGCACAGGGCTCTGCTCCCCTCCCTATCCCCTGACTCCATGGAGACAAGTCACAGGCAGCACGTCACGTGTGAGGGGCTTGCACATCCACAGTGCCCAGCCTGGTCTCCCAGGGCCCTCAGAGAGATCCAGTGAAGAGATAGGCAGGCCTGCTGTACCCATTTTATGCACGAGGGGACAGACGTGGAAGGATGGAAGGAGGAATGGAGGAATCCTCTAGGTAGAGGGAGAACCGAGTGTCCGGAGAGCCAACAGCAGAGACGGGAGGGGCCGGTTCTAAGCGCGTCTCTCTCCCCTGGCAAGAAGCTCAGTAATCCTTTTGAGGCTGGTGGAACTTCTAGGACTAGTCATGCAGACACCCCAATTCCTGCAGGGAGTCTCGATCTGGCCCAGGGACCCCAACAGCAGATCCATATTCATCAAGGCCCAGCTAGTGCCCCCTCACACTCTCCTTTGCTACACTCTTCTCACCAGCCGTGCAGTCTGGAGCAAGTTGCCAATGTCCCCGTGCCACAGTTTACCCATTGGCCTCCCACCTAGCTGGTTCCGGGAATTCACTGGATACCTGTTGTGGTAAATATGTAATTAGTTAGTTATTGTGACTGATTAAAAATCACGCTTAAGAGGTACAAACAACTGCCTGAATTCAGCAATGTGGGGGGTGGCGAGAAGGCACGTTCAGACTGGGTGGAGGATTTTGGTGCCACAAAGGGGTGTGATTGACACCTGGAATAAGCAGCAAGGTTTTGAAAAGGGGGAGTTAGGAGCTGGGGTGGGGGAGATTCTGGGGTGGGGAACAGAACTGTCTGATGCACACGGGTCTGGGAGACAGCAAGGACCCAGCTGACCGGCATGCCCAGGCGTGGGGGCCACGAGCCCCACCGAGGCATCAATTCTGATGATATAAAACGCTCTGCCACCCAGCCGTCCAGAGAGACTCCGGCTTCCCTCCACTCCTCATCACTGTGATGGACCCTCAGCCCCCTCTCAGGTCTTGATGGATGTCCCCAGGCTGGATTCCATACATCTCCGTCTTCTCAAAGCTGTGACACAGGTAATTGGTGTCACCTCTGTTGATCGCATGCCAAGTGCTGACAAAACAGGCCCTAACAGGGAGCTCTGCACTGTCCCTGATTGTGTGGGGGAGGGGCTGCTGGGAGCTGACCCGGCTAGGCCCCTGGGGACTGGGGGGTCACTGAGCGGGTGGCAGCCAGTCCAGTCAGACCAGGCAGCAAAGGTAAAGGTATCCTGATCCACACTGGAGAATGTGCTAGATAGGGTCCCTCTCAACTGACACAGGGACAGATCTTGACACCCTGAGGACAAGCCATTGGGGACCCTGGCTCCTGCTGGCAAAACAGGGTCATTTCCCTTCACAGTCGATTCATTTAAGGTCAGATGAGTCTCATCCATGAGTATAGACTGAGGTGTTGGCCAGGGGAGGTGTGGCGGCTGTGCTCACAGGGTACAGGTAACCAGCCTCAGGACCAGGTACACCTGACGTTAGGCTGGCCTTGGCCTCCCTGGCCCCCAAGGGTGGAGAGATATTTCCTCTTTCACATGAGGGTGGCAGCCCTATGGTGGCACATAGCTCAGAAGAGAGGCCTGCAAACCAGGGACTCTCATGTGGGCCTGGCTGGCTGCAGCCGGAGGGACACCACCTCGCTGTGCTCCCTGACACTTAGCAAGCATCCACTGAGTGAACAGGGGGTGCTGAGCATTGCCTGAGGCTGTCCAAAGCCTCCACCTCTCTAGACACTTCTAATCTGCCCCTCTAGACCGCAGAGAGCCCGGCGCAGGGACTGTCTCTCAGTGGCCTCCTCCTTGGGCTATTCCTGACCAGCCAGCCGCTGGCTACCTTTGAGAGAAGCTCCCAGCAGCGGCCCTGGGAGCAGCAGGCTGTGGCCACAGTGAGCCTGCCCGGGGAGGGTGTCCTCGGCCTGATACCACGTGCTCTCCATGAGCACCGTGGAGAATTTCTCTTGGTGTTAGTATCAGAAACGACACTTTGTTTTGTTGTGTGTGTCTTTTTCTCGGCTCAAACACACACAGTGACAGATCGTGTTTTCCTTTCCCACTGCCTACTGCCTCTGGAGCTCCCCAGCCTGCGCTGAACGTCATGGTCTGCCTTCTGGGGGCCGGTCCCCCCTCCGGGCTCCGTTTCTCCTTCCCTCCTTATCTTCTTTCCCCCTCATCTTTGCTCCTTGTTATGTTTCATTTAGTCCCATTGTACTGCTTGCATCTTGTAGGTTGCTCTCAGTCTTTTTTAGCATAAGGAGGAGGGTGGGGCCAGGAAATCCATCCATAGACGCAGTCTCAGCACCAGCGATCTGGATGTCGGACAGCAGAGAGGCAACTCTTCCCTCTGTGGTCTCCCACCCTTGCCTGGGAGGATGGCACCGCAGACTCCGCACGCATTTCTTCCACCCTTCCTGCGGGCCTCGAGCTGTGGAGAACATGGTTCAGCACTTTGCCATCTGAGCCCCTAGTTCAGCTGGAGCAGAAGTGGCTTCTCTTGGGGGTCACTTCAGAGGCACCTGCAGGGTACTCAGCCCTTGGGACAACTTTATTTAGTGTTGGGCCATACCTGAGGTACTTTTCCCCCTGTTGTCCCTAACCACAAGCCTACTTGAGTGACTGGCACATTCCTCTGAGTGTCCACTGTGGACACAGGCGAGGGTGATGAGCCCTCCTTCTGAGCATTGAGAGGACCGGAGGGAAGCACAGTTAAAGGTCCCCAGGCCCTTGGGGTCAGAGCTATGGCTGCGTTGGAGCTGCTGGCTCCTTGATCTGACATGTAACCCTTGCCCTCCAGTGCACGGAAGGCTGGAAGGGCCCTTCGTGGGTGTACAATTCCCTGGCTGCACCCGCCCCACTAGCACAGAGGAGGCTGCCCGAGGAGGGGTTAGGAGCACAGTCTCCAGCCCGGCCCCTGGGACCTGCAAATCCTTCCTCGCCCCCGCCAGCCTGGGAGAGTCCCCACCACCAGCTCATTGTCCCTCTCCTGCCACTTTTCCCCTGCCGCATTGTTCCCGTTATCAGCATCCTACATGCTGCAGCGGCTGCACAGGAAGGCGAGGCTGTCGCCCAGGCTGCACTGGCCGGCCCAGGTGTCCTGCTGGGGGGGGCTGCCACACAGTCAGCCCGCGGTCCTGTCCCAGCGTCCTTCCCAGCTGCCTGCTTCACTGGGGTGGTGGAGAACCCGGCAGATGGCAGTGGTCTTGGGGGAGCGGGGAGTATCCTGGTCTCAGCACTTGGGTAGGGGCAGGAGACTGTGGGCCCAGGCCCCCCACTTTCCAGCTGTGACATGGGAGGCACATACAGAGCCTTGGAGTCTGTCCTTAAGGTTGGGGCCGTGCACCAGTTGGAATCTCCATGTCTGAGCCCTTCTCTGCTGAGCACAGGTCTGCCTGATTTATTGAGAAGACCAGAGAAGTGTGAGGAAAGGAAAGTGCCTTGTGGACTGTCCTTCGAGATAAAAGGGAGAGTGTCAGGGCTGGTGGGTGGCAGAGGTCCTGAGCAGCCAGGATTTCCCGCCTTTTCTAAAGGGAGGGGGTTCAGATTGAAGCAGGCCCAATGTGGTAGCCCCTACCCAGCATTTGGGGAGAAGGGGCTGGGGGAAAGGAGAAGAAGCCCTGGGCTCAATATTCTAGAAGCTCCAAGGAGAATGGGTGGTACAGACGTGGTAAAGAAAAAATAGGGGCGGCGCCTGTGGCTCAGTAGGTAAGGTGCCGGCCCCATATACCGAGGGTGGCGGGTTCAAACCCGGCCCCGGCCAAACTGCAACCAAAAAATAGCCGGGCATTGTGGCTAGTGCCTGTAGTCCCAGCTGCTCGGGAGGCTGAGGCAAGAGAATCGCTTAAGCCCAGGAGTTGGAGGTTGCTGTGAGCTGTGTGAGGCCACGGCACTCTACCGAGGGCCATAAAGTGAGACTCTGTCTCTACAAAAAAAAAAAGAAAAAAAGAAAAAATAAAAGACACCTAGTTACATTTGAATTTTCAAATAAACAAAAAATTCTTTTTGAAATATAATTATGCTATATTTGGTGCAGATGTGCTAAAAGAATTCTTTATCTGAAATCCAAATTTAATTGGGCATCCTATATTTCCTTGGACAACTCCACCATAAGACGTTGGTATAGGGAGGGAGGCAGGGAGGTCTTTAGGATGTTGGGACAGGATGGAGCTGGGTGGGGGTGTCTCCCTGGATCTATCTCATTCCCTAGAGTTTCTCTGGAGTATCTTTTCCAGAGTTTCCTAGGGGAGACAGGCAGTCAGGCTGGCTCTCCAAGGTACAGGGGCTCCTCCAAGTATGAGGCCATCAAAGCAGCCTAGGTCAGACATTTGCGGCCAGGGCTCTTTCCTGCCTCCTCAGGTGGGGCCACATCTTCGGGGGTTCAGGAGTTGTGGGTACACTAGGGAAAGTCTGGCTGGCTGGCCTCAACTAGGCTGGTCCAAGGAAACCCTGGAGCCAGCACCAGCACTGTCCCTACAGGTGGCTACGGTTCGCCCTCTGCTGGCAAATGCTGATATGACAGGGTTTGTGCTTGGGAGGGAGATAAGACTCATCAGATAAGCCACCTTTAGGGTTTGTAGTCAACTCTTTACCTGTTCAAGGGCAGTCTAAATCAGTGGTTCTCAACCTTCCTAATGCCGTGGCCTTTTAATACAGCTCCTGTGGGTCGCGACCCACAGGTTGAAAACTGCTGGTCTAAATTGTGACTTTTCTGTGAAAAAAATTTCAACCTCATGAATCTTCTTTGTTAAGAAAACTTATTTCTTTCACTCTAGCCAAGCAGAAACTCATAGAAAATAAAAGATAGAGTCCATTAATTTTGTGTTCCAGAAAAGGGTGAGCTTGGAAACTTTAGAAACTAAAAAGGGTATACAAAATACTCAAAAGAAAAAGTACATGATGGTCTGTGAAGTAATGTCTCTCAATCATTAACAGGGTGGAAGACCCAGGCTTAGATGACTGTCCTGAGGGACCTCCCAGCTCCTTTCAACCCAGGTTGACGGGGCAGAATGTCATTATCTGGTTTACTGTACCGTGAATGCGATGTCAAAGCCACTGGGGTTTCTTTCTTTCTTTCTTTTTTTTTTTTTTTTTGAGACAGAGTCTCATTATGTCACCCTGGGCAGAGTGCCATGGCATCACAGCTCACAGCAACCTCAAATTCTTAGGCTTAAGTGATTCTCTTGCCTCAGACTCCCAAGTAGCTGGGACTACAGGCGCCCACGACAAGGCCCTGCTATTTTTTTTTTTTTTTTTTTGCAGTTGTCATCGTTGTTTAGGTGGCCCTGGCTGGGTTCAAACCCGCCAACTTGGGTGTATGTAGCTGGCCCCCTACCCACTGAGCCAGGGGTGCCGCCAGTCACTGGGATTTCACGTTTGCTCCCTGCCACCCCTGCCATTGGATAATCAGACGCTTCAGCTGAAGACAACTCCAAGTGACCAGTAACTCATGACAAAATTCTCTAAGTTCTGCTCAATGAGCCGAATCAGCATCCCTGCCAATAACCCGGTGCAGGGTGAGGAGAGAGGTGTGTGAGCCACAGTGGGTGAACTGTGTTCTTTCATACCCCAAGTCCAGGAAATAGTAGACACTTTTTCACCATCAAGAAATTTATCATCTGAATGGGAAGATGGCACAGCTGTGCGAGCTGCTACAACCACAAGGATGCGCTGTGCAAGCAGGGCAGGTTTTGGAGCGGCAGAACGATCTTCTCCACAATGTGGAGAACTTTGAAGAAACCTTCACCTTCCTAAGTCTTTGCTGCCAAGAAAACTCATTTCTTTCACAAACAGAATAAAGATCACAGACCCGGGAAACAAGATTGTGAATGCATAATTGGGCTCAAAAGTTAGCATTTATTGGGGAGGAGGAAATAAATCACAACAGATA